>NW_026047100.1:2705000-3382500 GCF_023864275.1 Schistocerca cancellata
CTGCAAGATCTGGACACAGTGGGTGGGGTTACTGAAAGTTGGGAGCTCCAAGGTTAGGCGCGTTATGGGGCCCGTTAGGGACATGCCTGCCAAGAAGGGAAAGAAAACCAATGTGTACTGCGTGTGCATATCGGGTGGAGTCATTCCAGATATGAAATGGGTTCTTACAGATACCATTCTCCCCTGGCCACCAAGTGGATTTAAACCCGACCAAGAATCTGTGGACTGTTCGTGCCACGGATCACCGGCCAAGAAATTTAGCACAGCTGGCCACGGCAATGGAGCCGGCATGGCCCCACAGCCCTGTCGATACTGTAAGTAGGCTGTTTATGTTTTCTTTATGTAAGTAGGCTATTTATGTTTTCTTATTGGCAACGTTACGTAGCGCTCTATATGAAAATCACTGGCTGTGCTGTGTGCAGTCTGTGGCTAGTTTGCATTGTTGTCTGCCATTGTAGTGTTCGGCAGCGGCAGGTGGATGTTAACAGCGCATAGCGTTGCGCAGTTGGAGGTGAGCCGCCAGCAGTGGTGGATGTGGGAAATGAGATGGCGGATTTTTGAGTACAGAATGGATGTCTGAACTGCTATATATATTATGACTATTAAGGTAAATACATTGTTTGTTCTCTATTAAAATCTTTCATTTGCTAACTATCCCTATCAGTAGTTAGTGACTTCCGTAGTTTGAATCTTTTATTTAGCTGGCAGTAGTGGCGCTCGCTGTATTGCAGTAGTTCGAGTAACGAAGATTTTTGGTGAGGTAAGTGATTTGTGAAAGGTACAGGTTAATGTTAGTTAGGGCCATTCCTTTGTAGGGATTTCTGAAAGTCGGATTGCGTTGCGCTAAAAAATATTGTGTGTCAGTTTAAGCACAGTCATGTATAATTGTTCTAATGGGACGTTTCAATACCTCACTAACTGTCTTGCTGCACGTCTCGCAGGAGTTCACGTTGCGAAAGGTGTTTACTCAGGCTTTTACGAGGCGGTCACAATTTTCCAGGGAGGAAGACGACGCTGGGAACCTGGATTTGTGTGTCTTTGTTCTCACCCTAATAATAACTGACATTTAGCAGACATGTACCTATGACCACTTGTCCAAACACTGATGATCATTCATTTTGAATGAATGTGGGTGTAATAACAAATGCCTGCAACAAGGCAAATTGACGTGGAGGCTCTAGCTTTAGCTTCCCAGTAGCAGCCTGGGAAGGCAGCTGTACGTCATTTTTGAAGCCCGCTCCAGTGGTGACACCCAGACGT
This sequence comes from Schistocerca cancellata, assembly GCF_023864275.1. NCBI lineage: Eukaryota > Metazoa > Arthropoda > Insecta > Orthoptera > Acrididae > Schistocerca > Schistocerca cancellata. The sequence continues at coordinate 2,706,261 of NW_026047100.1, forward strand.
GACAATACGTCGTCAGACGTGGCGGAAAACGGTGTGTCTCCAGGAGTGGAGCCTCGTGATTGACTATTTCTAATCCGAACATCGTGGACGTCGTCGTCTTCAAAATTTCAGCTGTTGAATGGGATGGAAAACTTTAGGCTGGAAGGATCACACGTCTCCTCTCCTGTCTTCTGATTCGCAGAAATTCCTGCTCTTTCTAAAAGAGGCAGTTTGGGGCTTGGTCATTACACTCCCACCATTGTCGGTCTTTGTATGCAGATGAGAGAACATTGAAAGGAATAGTCACAGCAAGCAGTCGCTGCTTCGTGATCAAGTAAGTACTGATTTTGGATGGGAGTTAGTTTTGATTTCAAGTCTGGTTTCTCTATAACGATTTCTCCGTCGTTTGGAGCAGTGTGGAATTCTTGCGACTAATTATTTCATTATCGTCTAAAGTAAACTAAGATGGAACAGAATTTGGTGTTTGATTGGTTATGTAGCAGTCCATGTAGCGTGTGCTCGGTTGATTGTCGTGATTCTTTTCACTGAGAGTCACTGTCTGGGTCTGATCATTCAATTAGTAACGTAAAGTCGTGAACTTTGCTTCCGAATCGTTATGTGCCAGAAAATGCAGCCATGGTTTGGAGTAGCATCATTGACTGGTAAACATAGCATCCTCGGTCCTAGGTGCGAAACCCGCCAGTGCTCAAATGTTGATTAATAATCAGCATTGGCCGCCGAAGACAACCGGCATAAGAAGTCACCCCTATTCTGCTAATGGCCTTGTCAAAGAGGGCGATGCAGCAGACAGAGGTTCAGCAGCAGATACAGACTCAAGTCACAGTACAGTAGTGATAAGAGCAGACTGAAGTTCAAGCATTAGTCAGGAAGAATGAATACGAAAGAAATGGGATATGTAAGTACTAAGGAATGACGCGATATGCTTTCACTTCTCTAAGGGTGTAGGTACAGCAATAACGAATAGCTCAGTAGGCAGTACAGATAAGAAAAATGGACATCTCTAAAAACGGCGCCGGCCAGGGTGGCCGAGCGGTTCTAGGCGCTTCAGTCTGGAACCGCGCGAACGCTACGGTCGCAGGTTCGAATCCTGCCTCGGGCATGGCTGTGTGTGATGTCCTTAGTTAGGTTTAAGTAGTTCTAAGTTCTAGGGGACTGATAACCTCAGATGTTAAGTCCCATAGTGCTCAGAGCCATTTGAACCATAGCCATCTAAGAAGGGACATCACATAAGTTGGAAAGAAAAACATAGCTACAAAGAAGGTAACTGCGAAGAAACCATGGGCAACAAAATAAACACTTCAGTTCATCGATGAAAGCAGGAAGTACAAAAATTTTCCAGAAAACTCAGTAATACAGAAATATAAGTCGCTGAGGAATGATATAAACAGGAAGTGTAGGGAAGCTAAGACGAAATGGCTGCATGAAAAATCTGAAGAAATTGAAAAAGAAACGATTGGCAGAAGGACAGACTCAGCATACAGGAAAGTCAAAACAACCTTCGGTGACATTAAAAGCAAGGGCGATAATATTAAGAGTGCAACGGCAATTCCACTGTTAAGTGCAGAGGAGGGAGCGGATAGGTGGGAAGAATACACTGAATGCCTCTGTGAAGGGGAAGATTTGTCTGATGTGATAGAAGAAGAAACAAGAGTCGATATACAACAGATAGGGGATTCAGTATTAGAGCCAGAATTCAAGAGAGCTTTGGAGTGCTTAGGGTCAAATAAGGCAGAGGGGATAGATAACATTCCATCAGAATTTCTTATACCATTTGGGGAAGTGGCAACAAAACTACTATTCACGTTGGTGTGTCGAATGTATTACTCTGGCGACATACGATCTGACTTTCGGGAAAATATCATCCACACAATTCCGAAGGTTGCACGAACTGACAAGCGAAAGAATTATCGCACAATCAGCTTAACAGCTCGTGCATCCAAGTTGCTGACAAGAATAATATACGGAAGAATGGGAAAGAAAATTCAGGATGTACTAATGTACTAGATGAGACGATCAGTTTTGCTTTAGGAAAGTTAAAGGCACGAGAGAGGCAATTCTGACGTTATAATGGAAGCAAGACTAAAAAAAAAAAAAATCAAGACGAATTCGTATGATATGTCGACCTGGAAAAAGCGTTCGACAATGTAAAGTGGTGCAAGATGTTCGAAATTCTGAGATAAATAGGGGTAACCTATAGGGAGAGACGGGTAATATACAATATGTACAAGAGCCAAGAGGGAATAATAAGAGTGGATGACCAAGAACGAAGCACTCGGAATAAAAAGGGTGTAAGACAGGGATGTGGTCTTTCCCCTCTACTGTTCAATCTGTACATCGAAGAAGCAATAATGGAAATAAAATAAATATTCAGGAGTGGAATTAAGATTCAAGGTGAAAGGACATCAATGATACGATTCGCTGATGACATTGCAATGCTGAGTGAAAGTGAAGAAGAATTAGATGATCTGCTGAATGGAATGAACAACCTAATGAGTACAGAATATGGACTGAGAGTAAATCGAAGAAAGACAAAACTAATGAGAAGTAACAGAAATGAGAACAGCGAGAAACTTAACATTAGGATTGATGGTCAGATTAGATTAGATTAGATTAATACTAGTTCCATGGATCATGAATACGATATTTCGTAATGATGTGGAACGAGTCAAATTTTGCAATACAAGACATAATTAAGTTAATTTAACAACATACTTAAGTTAATATAACAACTTTTTTATTTTTGTGTTTTTTTATTTTTATTTTTTTTAATATTCTTTTTCTTTTTTTGTTTTTTTTTTTAATTTATATCTAAAAATTCCTCTATGGAGTAGAAGGAGTTGACATTCAGAAATTCTTTTAATTTCTTCTTAAATACTTGTTGGTTATCTGTCAGACTTTTGATAATATTTGGTAAGTGACCAAAGACTTTAGTGCCAGTATAATTCACCCCTTTCTGTGCCAAAGTTAGATTTAATCTTGAATAGTGAAGATCATCCTTTCTCCTAGTATTGTAGTTATGCACACTGCTATTACTTTTGAATTGGGTTTGGTTGTTAATAACAAATTTCATAAGAGAGTATATATACTGAGAAGCTACTGTGAATATCCCTAGATCCTTAAATAAATGTCTGCAGGATGATCTTGGGTGGACTCCAGCTATTATTCTGATTACACGCTTTTGTGCAATAAATACTTTATTCCTCAGTGATGAATTATCCCAAAATATGATGCCATATGAAAGCAACGAGTGAAAATAGGCGTAGTAAGCTAATTTACTAAGATGTTTATCACCAAAATTTGCAATGACCCTTATTGCATAAGTAGCTGAACTCAAACGTTTCAGCAGATCATCAATGTGTTTCTTCCAATTTAATCTCTCATCAATGGACACACCTAAAAATTTGGAATATTCTACCTTAGCTATATGCTTCTGATTAAGGTCTATATTTATTAATGGCGTCATACCATTCACTGTACGGAATTGTATGTACTGTGTCTTATCAAAATTCAGTGAGAGTCCGTTTACAAGGAACCACTTAGTAATTTTCTGTAGCTGAAGTAGCTGAAGTTAAAGAATTCAGCTACGTAGGCAGAAAACTAACCAATGATGGACGGAGAAGGAGGACATCAAAAGCAGACTATCAATGGCAAAAAGGGCATTCCTGGCGAAGAAAAATCTAGTGGTATCAGACATAGGCCACAGTTCCTTGAATACTGCTGTCTAAAGAAGGTAGCCTTCCTTCTTTATACAGTAGTATTCAAGGAACTGTGACTGACGCCCGAACAACAGGGAACTGACATGCATAGGGACTAGAGAATAGTGCATTGATAATGGCTAGACACTAGCCAAAATATGGATTTGCGTAATAAAACCTGCAAAAAAAAAAAAAAAAAGAAAGACGACTGATTGCTGCGCTCTATAATTTATTGATCACATAACAGTCACTGAGTGCACCCACTTTCCTAATGGAAGGTAACCTGGTTAAGTGAATCTTGTGTTTGCTGTGTTAATTGTTCGCTAATCATTTCTGTTCCTGTCCGGCTTTCCTAAGATGACAGTTGCCACACAACTTTGTAGCCGACCCCTCTGTTTTGTAGGAAGTCGTACACAACACTCAGTTAAACTCCTCCCCCTCAACGGCCACACCGGCATATTTTGCCTCATCCCATAATCTTTAACTTCCACAGTGTTGTACCTGTTCAGTAGTTCTGGAGTTCACGAACTGAACTTAAGTCGTGCAGTTTTCTCTTTAGCATGGAGACCAGGGCCAATAATCAATTAAAATTCATGGACCTTTTAGAGATTTAGCAGTTAGGGAGAATAAATAATGTTGGGCGTGGTATTTTTTTTCCACTCAGTGCTCAACTACTGAAGGTCCTTGAGATAAGGCAACGTGAACTTTGGTATAAAAGACACAGCTAACTACTAATAGTAGGGGAGACTGTTGTACGTTAAGGATAGTGTACCTAGAAACACATGATGTATTGTGGTCGGTGTTTCAATCTGCTGATAGATTCTACAGTCACATGAATCAATGGATAACAGAGACCGCCATAAACAGTTTTCGTCCTTCTATAGTGTTTTTGTTGTTGTGAGACACGAGGTTGTGTTACGTACAGCATTTGTAAATATTTCGAGTTTTGTGTGTGTAAGTGTTGTATAATATATGAAAGCTATTTTGAAGATATTGTCAATTCTTCAGTTACAGAAATTTGGGGTGAGTAAAAGTCCGTATATTTAAAAAAAATAAATATGTAACATGTGGACAGGGAATCCATACTTCATCAGTCGCGTACAGTTTTGTACCTTGAAAACGGAAGGAGGTTGTCCGCTACAGAACATGTGATATTCGCAAGTGAAGTGAGTTTTTTAAATGTATCAACACGTTTATCTGTCTGGAGAATGGAAATTTGTGTCAGTTTGCATAATTTCTACAGTGTTGGAATTATTTATTGCATCATATTCTATTACTTTCGTTATAATCGTTGAATATCTTCGGTAAATTGGCTGGATTTCCCTCTGTTGCTATAGCAGGCAAATATACAGAAGAACATGTATCAAGGTATTTTATATTTCCGTAAATTCAATTGTTATTTACATTTCAACACTTTCTAAGGAGCCACGTAGAATATGTCATCTGATCTTGTTTTCGTCTAAACTATAAGTGTCGGTCTCGGAAAAAACACTTGATATTAATCTTACGACGTAACACTGATAATTTTTAGTGTTTGTACATCCATTGTTGCCATTTAATACTTGGTCAGTCACTCACGTGCCTCAAACACTGCTACGCATCGTGCAGGCAAAGAGAGAATTAACTTTTTAATCTATTCCTCGCTCAGTCCATGAAGACACACACACACACACACACACACACACACACACACACACACACAAACCCAAGAGTCTTCAACAATTACCGTCTATTCTTTAGTTCCTTTTTGCTACAGAATTCCCCGTAACCTTCGAACATTTCTCGATAAGATTTAGATCGGAGTTATTTCCATGTCATTCTAACCTTCGAATTCCATTTAGTCCAAGGATATTTTTTACCTGAAATGCACAAATTCCTAGCAATTAATTTGGAGTATTGTCTGCTTCATGCTTGATAAAAACGTCGATCAAAGGACTTAACCTTCAAAGTATCTGTGGCATGGAGCAGAATCATCCTGGAAAATTCAAATGGAAACGTCTCCAAACTAGTCCCTTATTACGGTCATATACTTTCTTTCGAGAATGCTGAGATATTCATTGGCATTGGCTGTAACATTTATTAAGCTTAGACGACCTACTCTGTGGGTAGAAATTCATCCCCAGACCATCTCTTCCCCTGAATGTTTGACTGGTGGTGTTATACACGAATGCAAAAATTCTTCACCTATTCTGTGATGCAAGAACACTTTACCGTTGGAGCCATGAAGATTAAACTTAAACTCGTTTGGAACGATTACTCCGTTCCACATCACGTCACATGTAGCTTTTGTCTATTTTAGCCGCTGTTGTCGCATTGTTTTTGTCTATAAAGACTTCTTTCTAGCGCAGCGACTCCAACTTCCAGCAGTCTCTTTCTATTAGTTCTACTGGTTACTGAGGCGCCACAAGTTTCTTCAAATGGCTCTAAGTACTATGGGACTTAACATCTGAGGTCATCAGTCCCCTAGACTTCGAACTACTTAAACCTAACTAACCTAAGGACTCGAACATGCGAGCGAAGCAGCATCGCGGTTGCAGACCGAAGCGCCTGGAACCGCTGGGCCATAGTGGCCGGCACAAGTTTCTTCCCAATCGCGCTTTAGTTCATATGATGACAGACGACGATCGATGAGACAAAGTGTTTTCTGTATCCTTTCTTGTTTGACGGTAGACCTCTTCATTTCTCGGAACAACATTCCCTTTCTCCTTATAGTTTTCCAGTAATCTCGAAATTGTAGACTGATTAAAACCTATTTTAGAGGATACCTCTCTTTTGCCAAGAGCAACTGACGCGCAAGCAATTATAGCAGATTTCTTCCTTGGCGTCAACTCCATCGACCTGTCCATCTTTTCAGTTCAGTGTATCAGCAAAAAATTACTGTAGTTATTGTAGATGACAACAACGCCAACGTAGAGTTGGATATAGTAGGGAAAAAATTGACAGGAATGAGATGTAATAACGGACTGGGGTAACCTGAGGCAAAGAGCCACCAAAAAACAATTTTGAATTAATAATTGGTGACACCATAAGTAATTCCACCACTGTATTTCAAATTCTATTTAACTTGTGTCTGGTTTTTGATAATATACCTACTTAATTTGATTTCATTCACTGATTATTGGTGAGAAGCAGAGTAATAATGTAACAGTCTATTGAATACAGTATTGACAACGTTTTTCACAATTGCAACACTTTAAATTACACTAGAATATTTGTTCCTGGTTAAATGACCATGTTGTACCTTAGAATATCTTTGTCATATTTTGAAATATCTCAGTTTTCTGAGGCAATTTTTGTCATTTCAGAACAAGACTACAGCACTATCATATAAGAACAGAACAAAAAATTACATTAAAACTCTGCTAGAGGTGAAAACCTGGAAAGTGTTCAGAGCTACAGCGGTCTGCCATAGATGATTAAACGAAGACGAAAGAGACCGAAAATTTTCATTGAGGCTGAGACGTATGCAAAAGGACGCACTGAAAGTGAAAACGGAGCAGAGGCAGTGAGAGATGGAAATGGAGGTGGAAAAATAGCGGCTGACTGGTCCCGCTGTGTAATCGCAGCACAGCAGTCGCATCTGCTTCGGAAGACGTTGGGTGTAATTGAGTCTGCGAGGGAGAGAGTACGACAGTAAGCGACAGGAAAATAAACAGACTGCAGGGACGGCAATTAGCTGCTCCACAGAACAATTTTCCAGAGAGCCAGCCATCTCCTGAAAGCCCTGCCTCACGAGCTGCACCTCAGTAGGGGGGAGGAGGGAGGCACCTCGGCAATCGTAAAATGCGTTTTAGACAGGTACGTGCCGAGTAAAACTGTAAGGGACGGGAAAAACCCACCGTGGTACAACAACAAAGTTAGGAAACTACTGCGAAAGCAAAGAGAGCTTCACTGCAAGTTTAAACGCAGCCAAAACCTCTCAGACAAACAGAAGCTAAACGATGTCAAAGTTAGCGTAAGGAGGGCTATGCGTGAAGCGTTCGGTGAATTCGAAAGTAAAATTCTATGTACCGACTTGACAGAAAATCCTAGGAAGTTCTGGTCTTACGTTAAATCAGTAAGTGGCTCGAAACAGCATATCCAGACACTCCAGGATGATGATGGCATTGAAACAGAGGATGACAAGCGTAAAGCTGAAATACTAAACACCTTTTTCCAAAGCTGTTTCACAGAGGAAGACCGCACTGCAGTTCCTTCTCTAAATCCTCGCACAAACGAAAAAATGGCTGACATCGAAATAAATGTCCAAGGAATAGAAAAGCAACTGGAATCACTCAACAGAGGAAAGTCCACTGGACCTGACGGGATACCAATTCGATTCTACACAGAGTACGCGAAAGAACTTGCCCCCCTTCTAACAGCCGTGTACCGCAAGTCTCTAGAGGAACGGAAGGTTCCAAATGATTGGAAAAGAGCACAGGTAGTCCCAGTCTTCAAGAAGGGTCGTCGAGCAGATGCGCAAAACTATAGACCTATATCTCTGACGTCGATCTGTTGTAGAATTTTAGAACATGTTTTTTGCTCGAATATCATGTCGTTTTTGGAAACTCAGAATCTACTATGTAGGAATCAACATGGATTCCGGAAACAGCGATCGTGTGAAACCCAACTCGCTTTATTTGTTCATGAGACCCAGAAAATATTAGATACAGGCTCCCAGGTAGATGCTATTTTTCTTGACTTCCGGAAGGCGTTCGATACAGTTCCGCACTGTCGCCTGATAAACAAAGTAAGAGCCTACGGAATATCAGACCAGCTGTGTGGCTGGATTGAAGAGTTTTTAGCAAACAGAACGCAGCATGTTGTTATCAACGGAGAGACGTCTACAGACGTTAAAGTAACCTCTGGTGTGCCACAGGGGAGTGTTATGGGACCATTGCTTTTCACAATATATATAAATGACCTAGTAGATAGTGTCGGAAGTTCCATGCGGCTTTTCGCGGATGATGCTGTAGTATACAGAGAAGTTGCAGCATTAGAAAATTGTAGCGAAATGCAGGAAGATCTGCAGCGGATAGGCACTTGGTGCAGGGAGTGGCAACTGACCCTTAACATAGACAAATGTAATGTATTGCGAATACATAGAAAGAAGGATCCTTTATTGTATGATTATATGATAGCGGAACAAACACTGGTAACAGTTACTTCTGTAAAATATCTGGGAGTATGCGTGCGGAACGATTTGAAGTGGAATGATCATATAAAATTAATTGTTGGTAAGGCGGGTACCAGGTTGAGATTCATTGGGAGAGTCCTTAGAAAATGTAGTCCATCAACAAAGGAGGTGGCTTACAAAACACTCGTTCGACCTATACTTGAGTATTGCTCATCAGTGTGGGATCCGTACCAGATCGGGTTGACGGAGGAGATAGAGAAGATTCAAAGAAGAGCGGCGCGTTTCGTCACAGGGTTATTTGGTAACCGTGATAGCGTTACGGAGATGTTTAACAAACTCAAGTGGCGGACTCTGCAAGAGAGGCGCTCTGCTTCGCGGTGTAGCTTGCTCGCCAGGTTTCGAGAGGGTGCGTTTCTGGATGAGGTATCGAATATATTGCTTCCCCCTACATATACCTCCCGAGGAGATCACGAATGTAAAATTAGAGAGATTAGAGCGCGCACAGAGGCTTTCAGACAGTCGTTCTTCCCGCGAACCATACGCGACTGGAACAGGAAAGGGAGGTAATGACAGTGGCACGTAAAGTGCCCTCCGCCACACACCGTTGGGTGGCTTGCGGAGTATAAATGTAGATGTAGATGTAGATGTAGACTGGGCGCCAGTCAACTGTCACCCACCCACTCCACGCGGCTCACAGGCAGTGGAAAGCGGCGCCGACGTGGACACTCGTATACAGTACGATAGTAAGTGCAAATCCAATGAACTAATAGTCTAGAAAAAGAGGAAATGGAAGGATATACACTCCTGGAAATTGAAATAAGAACACCGTGAATTCATTGTCCCAGGAAGGGGAAACTTTATTGACACATTCGTAGGGTCAGATACATCACATGATCACACTGACAGAACCACAGGCACATAGACACAGGCAACAGAACATGCACAATGTCGGCACTAGTACAGTGTATATCCACCTTTCGCAGCAATGCAGGCTGCTATTCTCCCATGGAGACGATCGTAGAGATGCTGGATGTAGTCCTGTGGAACGGCTTGCCATGCCTTTTCCACCTGGCGCCTCACTTGGACCAGCGTTCGTGCTGGACGTGCAGACCGCATGAGACGACGCTTCATCCAGTCCCAAACATGCTCAATGGGGGACAGATCCGGAGATCTTGCTGGCCAGGGTAGTTGACTTACACCTTCTAGAGCACGTTGGGTGGCACGGGATACATGCGGACGTGCATTGTCCTGTTGGAACAGCAAGTTCCCTTGCCGGTCTAGGAATGGTAGAACGATGGGTTCGATGACGGTTTGGATGTACCGTGCACTATTCAGTGTCCCCTCGACGATCACCAGTGGTGTACGGCCAGTGTAGGAGGTCGCTTCCCACACCATGATGCCGGGTGTTGGCCCTGTGTGCCTCGGTCGTATGCAGTCCTGATTGTGGCGCTCACCTGCACGGCGCCAAACACGCATACGACCATCATGGCACCAAGGCAGAAGCGACTCTCGTCGCTGAAGACGACACGTCTCCATTCGTCCCTCCATTCACGCCTGTCGCGACACCACTGGAGGCGGGCTGCACGATGTTGGGGCGTGAGCGGAAGACGGCCTAACGGTGTGCGGGACCGTAGCCCAGCTTCATGGAGACGGTTGCGAATGGTCCTCGCCGATACCCCAGGAGCAACAGTGTCCCTAATTTGCTGGGAAGTGGCGGTGCGGTCCCCTACGGCACTGCGTAGGATCCTACGGTCTCGGCGTGCATCCGTGCGTCGCTGCGGTCCGGTCCCAGATCGACGGGCACGTGCACCTTCCGCCGACCACTGGCGACAACATCGATGTACTGTGGAGACCTCACGCCCCACGTGTTGAGCAATTCGGCGGTACGTCCACCCGGCCTCCCGCATGCCCACTATACGCCCTCGCTCAAAGTCCGTCAACTGCACGTACGGTTCACGTCCACGCTGTCGCGGCATGCTACCAGTGTTAAAGACTGCAATGGAGCTCCGTATGCGACGGCAAACTGGCTGACACTGACGGCGGCGGTGCACAAATGCTGCGCAGCTAGCGCCATTCGACGGCCAACACCGCGGTTCCTGGTGTGTCCGCTGTGCCGTGCGTGTGATCATTGCTTGTACAGCCCTCTCGCAGTGTCCGGAGCAAGTATGGTGGGTCTGACACACCGGTGTCAATGTGTTCTTTTTTCCATTTCCAGGAGTGTACTTTACACAAATTTCAGCTAGCTAAATTACAACAAAAATTTTATCCTGTTCCAGTTTCGGTTGAAAAAATGTGGAATTTGTTGTGGGACGTCATAGACTCCCGCTTCAGTCCCTACATTTTCATGAAGCTCTAATAGATGGCGGCACTATGCGAAGCCTTCAAAATGGCGTCGGCATCGGAGGTGCGTCCCAAGCAGAGAGGTGTCACTGAGTTTCTTTTGGCGGAAAATCAGAGCTTCGCTGATGTTCATAGGCGCCCATACAGACTGTCTACAGGGACCTGGCAGTGAATAAAAGCACGGTGAGTCGTTGACCGTGGCGTCTGTCGCCATCAGAACAAGATAGCGCAAACCTGTCCGATCTCCCGCGTGGCTGCCGCCCTCACATGATTGTGACTCTGGAATGTTGGAACGTGTGGACACTCTCATTAGAGGTGATCACTGGATCACAAATACTTCGTTGCACAACTGGACGTCTGTGACAGTACTGCTGACACACCCGTCCACCAGTTGTTGTTGTTGTGGTCTTCAGTCCAGAGACTGGTTTGACGCAGCTCTCCAAGCTACTCTATCCTGTGCAAGCTTTTTCATCTCCCAGTACCTACTGCAATATACTTCCTTCTGAATCTGTTTAGTGTATTCATCTCTTGGTCTCCCTCCACGATTTTTACACTCCACACTGCCCTCCAATACTAAATTGGTGATCCCTTGATGCCTCAGAATATGTCCTACCAACCGATCCCTTCTTCTAGTCAAGTTGTGCCGCAAATTTCACTTCTCCCCAATTCTGTTCAATACCTCCTCATTAGTTATGTGATCTACCCATCTAATCTTCAGCATTCTTCTGTAGCACCACATTTCGAAAGCTTCTATTCTCTTCTTGTCTAAACTATTTATCGTCCACGTTTCACTTCCATACATGGCTACACTCCATGCAAATACTTTCAGAAAGGGCTTCCTAACACTTAAATCTATACTCGATGTTAGCAAATTTCTCTTCTTCAGAAATGCTTTCATTGGCAGTCTACATTTTCTATCTTCTCTACTTCTACCATCATCTGTTATTTTGCTCCCCAAATAGCAAAACTCATTTACTACTTTAAGCGTCTTATTTCCTAATCTAATTCCCGCAGCATCACCCGATTTAATTCGACTACGTTTCGTTATCCTCGTCCACCGGTAGAGGCATTCAGAGGCGTACGTCCGCTGGGTTCCTCGTCACCTAACAGAAGACCATAACGACCAATGAAGCCACATCTGTGCAGAATTGCTTGAGCTCTAAAAGGCTGATCGTGACAATTTTTTGTCGAACATCGTCACAGGTGATGAAACGTGGGTTCATCACTTCGAATCGAAAACAAAACGGCAATTCATGAAGTGGCGTCACACCAGCTCTCCCCCAAAGTAAAAGTTCAAAGCCGCATTCTCAGCCGGCAATGTCATGGCGAGGGTCTTCTGGGGCACCACAGGCGCTACTGTTTGATGTCTTCTCTCATTGTGCAACTGTCAACTCCGAAGTGTATTGTGCTACCCTCAGAAAATTAAAGATTTTAGCGTGTTCGTCGTCACAAAATACGCTAACGATCTTCTCCTCTTCCAAGACAACGCAAGGCCTCAACAACTCTCATACACCGTACAGCCAAGATCTCGGATCTTCCGACATCTATCTATTTAGCCCACTGAGGGATGCACTTCGCGGGGAGCAGTACGTGGGTGATGGGAAGGCCACTGATCCAGCAAAACGTTGGTTCCAATGTCGACCAGTAGAGTCGTATCATGCGGGCATACAGGCCCTGCCAGTAAGGTGGTGTAAGGTCGTCACGTTGAACGGAGATTGTGTTGCAGAGCAGGGTTTTGTAGCTAAAAGAGTGCGGATAATATGGTGTATCAGATTCCCTAATAAAACAAACTTGCTTTCAGAAAAGAAGCGCTCGTACATTACAGAAACGTTTGATTTGCCCTTGGATGATGTTCGAAATCGTGCCCAGCAAATGAATTGCCGATGATTAATTTAGAGTTCAATGCTTACCTTAGAATTCTGAAAAGTACCAGAGGCATATTTGCCATGGGCACACAACAGCGAACTGCACAGTCTACATAACCCACCCAGCACTCATTAAAATTTTAAGATTCTGCTCAAGTTAAAAATGGAATTTTAAGTTCTCAATTGGCACTGGTGTGAATTGGGGGCATCCACTCTGATGAAAATCTCGCTGTAACAGAAAAAGACTAATACAAATGTCCTAATTTGGACGGATGCGTGGTTCTAGGGCAGCAAACATTTAATGGAAGTGACACGGAATACTGGATTGAAAAATATATTACTCAACTTTAGCAACGCTGCTTTACAGCAAATGTAGAGGGCTGGTGTCGCCTGTCTTATCCTGCGTTGACTACAGTGCTATGAACACAAACTAAAAGTGGTTCTCTGTACTAAAATAGGAATAAAAGTATTCTTCTGTCTATCTGTATTATTCGAAGAACAGTTCCAATTGCAGTACTCGGCGAATCTGTAGGCAGACGCCCTGTGTTCATACACCAGAATTCTATTCACTGTCTTGTTTCTGTTGAAGACTAACAACTGTCTGTCTATCGGCCACTGTTTCTACCTCACTCGACGACTTGGAGACAAGACGAAAGTTCTACAGGAACTCTCCAGCAAGACTCGGACCGACGTACGACCTCCAACTGAGAACTTCTGCTCTTGCACGGTTACTTAAGCGCGCGTCTCCCTTCGTGATTGCGCTGCCGCTCCTGAGGGCGTGATTCTCGCGGACAGCGTGATTGGTTTACGCGCAGCGACGCTCCTCCTGCGGACGGACTTCTGGTACCAACGGTCGCAAACTCTCCTTCTGTGGTATCTCTGTACAATGCAGGCACCTCCCTTGCTGGTAATAATTTCGAGCATCATCAAAGGTGCGTCATATTGCTGTAATCCATTTTATTGCTTACTTCTAGACAGATCGTTTCATAAAACAGGTGACCGTTTCTTTTTCAGTTTTTATTTATTTATTTTTTTTTTTTTTTGTTTCTCGAGTTTTAATCAAAAGGCAAGAGAGAAAACGTAAACTTTTTGATACAAAACTCGTCAGTCTAGTGTCCGCTGTTCTCGAAATGTACTAAATGTAATACATGATTCGAAGGAAGCCAGGGAATCTATTTAAAAATCAAATAGCACAAAAGTGCACATTTCGTACTCAAAATAGCTATCCCTGGAGGAGATGACTTTTCTGACTCGTCATTTTGCTATCCCAGGGTCTTCTCCTCTTGAAATGTTCTGATACAGAACTTAATGTAATGGAAGTCATTTTGACTAAATACCACAGCAATGTAAGTTTTTGTGCACGATCCATGAACGCTTCGAAGAGATGATCTTTTTGACACTTCGTGCGCATAGCTAGCAGCTGTTCGTCAAATATTTCAATTTTACCTCAAAGTAACAATTAAGCTTCTTTCAGTTACCCTGATTACTTTCAATCGATTAAACTTTTTTTTTCAAAACTAGACCTCAGTTCGGTCTGTTTGATAACCCTGCTGCCTATTTCCTACTGTGCCTTTGGCTGTGAAAATTCTGACAGTAATCCATTGTGTAACTTCTAGAGAGTATTGTTATCTACATACTGAAATATTTGACGAAAAACGAAATAGGAGAATTGAGTCATGCACATTAATAACTCTATTTATCATATTTCACATAATTTGCACAAACAGGAAAAATACATCTGGTTCCACAAAGTAGGCCTAACCTATGTAAACGTTTGTTTTAGCGCACAGTGGTCCGTCGAGTTACGCGGAACGGTCTAAGCTCGATAGACACTGCCTCGTCTGACCCCCTACTACGCCACATAATAGCTAATGTATATTGCACAAATCTGAAGGCAAGTGTACATTCTTGCGTGAAAGCGCATCCGAAGATGCAGAAATGCTGACGAAAGGAGCCTAGACGTTCACGTGTGAGTGCGTTTCTTAGCACAACGGAAAGGGAAGACGCCACGTGGGAACGAGACCATACCAGTAGCTGCGTGATGTCAGGGGATCTGGCCAATCCATGGTCTTTGCTAGTCGGAATTACTGCTTAACTGTAAAATTATGTCAACTGCTTTGCAACTAACAGATTTCTTAACTTCTTTCTTCACTCGTGCCACTAGTATCAAACGAAGAATATACTGAATATAAAGAATATGGTGTACACACGAACAAATTAATCAACTGACAATTTACAAACTAAGAAATTAAAACAAAAGGATATAAAGTAATACACAGATAATAATCCAAATATTATTTACGCTACATACAATAATTATACACTCCTGGAAATGGAAAAAAGAACACATTGACACCGGTGTGTCAGACCCACCATACTTGCTCCGGACACTGCGAGAGGGCTGAACAAGCAATGATCACACGCACGGCACAGCGGACACACCAGGAACCGCGGTGTTGGCCGTCGAATGGCGCTAGCTGCGCAGCATTTGTGCACCGCCGCCGTCAGTGTCAGCCAGTTTGCCGTGGCATACGGAGCTCCATCGCAGTCTTTAACACTGGTAGCATGCCGCGACAGCGTGGACGTGAACCGTATGTGCAGTTGACGGACTTTGAGCGAGGGCGTATAGTGGGCATGCGGGAGGCCGGGTGGACGTACCGCCGAATTGCTCAACACGTGGGGCGTGAGGTCTCCACAGTACATCGATGTTGTCGCCAGTGGTCGGCGGAAGGTGCACGTGCCCGTCAACCTGGGACCGGACCGCAGCGACGCACGGATGCACGCCAAGACCGTAGGATCCTACGCAGTGCCGTAGGGGACCGCACCGCCACTTCCCAGCAAATTAGGGACACTGTTGCTCCTGGGGTATCGGCGAGGACCATTCGCAACCGTCTCCATGAAGCTGGGCTACGGTCCCGCACACCGTTAGGCCGTCTTCCGCTCACGTCCCAACATCGTGCAGCCCGCCTCCAGTGGTGTCGCGACAGGCGTGAATGGAGGGACGAATGGAGACGTGTCGTCTTCAGCGACGAGAGTCGCTTCTGCCTTGGTGCCAATGATTCAATCGAATCTGCCATCACAACTAAGTCATATCGTTGCCTGAAAAAAAAAGACTTTTTCGAAGAAACAGTTACAAATATTTCTTAAATGTGTATTAATATTGAGAGGAATTTGTACACTACAGACACAAGCTAGAACAGCAAAAATGACACTACATGCAAGATACATTTCGATATTTAAAGACAAATGGCAAGACGTCCGAGTTTGTCTTCGTCAGCGAGTTGCCGTAGCATCCATCGCCAACAAACTTTATGGGAGCCAAGTTCGTCATGGATAATGGTAAAGGCAGAACCACGACTGATATTCAACGCAGGCGCTACACCATCGATAGTTAAGTCCCCTGTTCGTCAAAACCGTCAACTGAGCCTGTCACATTTTGTCGGCCATTGTGGACGTTGACGGGCGTCCTGTTTCCTTTTCTTGCGTCACATTTGTGTGGCTCTTTTGGACTTAACTGCGGCAATGCATTGTCCCAGCACTGGTGCTAACAGTTTACGATGATTTTCAGACCCTGCACTCCTTTTGACCACAGAAATCATATCACTGCGCTTTGTTCTTCCTTCTCGTAAACTGCTAGCGGAGCGGACATGTTTCCACTGCCACTGCCGTCTCACTTCTGTTGAGATGAAGGCCAAGCGTGGCGCGCGTCGCCACAGTAGTACCAAGTGTAAGCATGCTTTCGTGGAATGGAGTACGACTACTGCAAAAGTGTTTTTTTTTTAAAGAAACTCGGGATAATTTTTTACTTACTCTCGTAATTATAACAAGGAAAGGCAAGCAATGATTTGTCAGGGATGGGTCATCGCTACCAGGTGCACAGAAAATATGATGACTATACAAACTGCGTGAATTCCGAACGGAGTAAGCCCCAAGACTGTTTAAAAATTGCAAGTGGAAGAATCACAACTGAGTAGCAACACTCTAGACCACTTGACGAGGCAGATATGCAGATTAAGAAACGAATGAATAACTGCAGGAAAGGAGTCCACGAAGAATATAAAGTCCCTATTTTCTACATACTTAAAGAAAAATTTCAAAATCTTGAATATAATGCTTTAGATTTAGTCTCAAATGTCAGATTGTGAGAACACCGCGACTGCATTGCGTAAAGCGAGAACGGAAGCTATTGAGACGATCCAGAACCCTGGCACTAGTTCGGAGGTTCAACTGACGAAAGACATTTAGAAATTAATAGATGGTAAGAGTTCTTCTTTAAACCATTTTGTTTTTTCAGTGAGACTGTTCCTGGCAAATCAATCCTGGTATTCCGTTGTGGAGAAGCTGAGACAGTTCTGTGTGAATGTGGAACTGTTCTTATGGTCGGGACATTTGACAGTTGTTCGAAATAATTTAAATAGTTATACACCATAGACATTAACATCGGAAGCACTTAAGAAATGAAGTATTTCCTGTTTTATTTGGTTTGCTACCATGCAAAAGTCAAAGTACATGAGAGGGTATGCTGAAAAGTACGGCCTCCGAATTTTTATGTAAAAATTCATAAAGCTTTTTAAATAAAACTAACCTAATTAAAATTATACGTTTTTATTCTTCATGTTTACATATTTATTTCTCGAGATAGTCACCCTGGCGTACACATTTTTCCTAATGAGAGACAAGTTTTTTCACACCATCACAGGACAATGTCTGACTTTGTTGACGAAGCTGCAATCTCACTCTGCTTGCACCGCTTCATCGTTATCAAAGTGAAGTCCTTGAAGGCATTCTTTAAATTTGGGAACAAATTAAAACCGGATGTGGACGAACTCTTCGAATTTGAAACACTATTACCGCACGCTGTTTGTCACGCGTCGAAATAGTTACGTTGACATTGCCATATCACACGCTACAATTCGGAGCCCTCTAACGGTGGAGAGCTGCGAATATGTAGACGTGAAGAATAAAGATGCAGGATGTTAACAGCGTTTGTTTTACTTAAAAATCTTTCATATAAAAAATTCGAAGGCACTGCTTTTCTGTAAGCATTCGTATGATACATCTTTCTCTGTATTGCAGAATGAGGTGCCCGATTGGTCACCGAAAAGAGTAGTGCTAGCCTTTCAAATGGCTACAATTAAAGCCACAAAAACAGTGGTCACCGAAACATTTGCAATTTTCGCTTCAACCAGTGTCTGCGGAAGAATGTACAAGAACTGCGATTAACGGAGGAATACAGGGATAGAGAAAAAATTCGACTGCTTGCCACAAGTGTGCCGCAGTGGCACGCAATCCAGAAAACATTGTTAATGAAGCGTGCACGGAGGAAATATCCAGTGGAGAACAGGTCGTGATTTTCGCATAATATATACTCAATCAATGGCTAGAAAATCCTTGAATACCGATTGACATGTGGATTGTCTTAAAGTAGTGCCACCGGACTACGAATACTGTCGAAGTTCGGCATAGGAAACTAAACTCCTCCATAACTCAAAAAACATCCGAATGTATATTTCTAACACACAAGCCGAAGAAAGCAGAAGTGAATGCTATATTTGACATTAAAAGAGGTTCTACTGGCTTGCCTCTGCAAAAAACAACTTGACAGAAGATTAAAAGGTATTAAAAGAAGATATAACGAGTCTGTAGGATTTAAGATGTTTAAAATCTCTGGCGTCATTGCAAAAAGCTCAGTGAGAGATCAAAATTCATAAAATAAGACAAGAAGTTTATTAATTTATTGTAGTAATGTTTTAGAAACAGAAAAGGTAAATATAAAAAATAAAACATTGTAAAAAGAAAAATTAAAAAGCCTTTAAATATGCCTACGTATATGTATATGTATATGTACAGGCAATCCTAAACTTATATAAAATGTGAAGCGATATTATTACAAAGTGGGCGACAGTGGCTGCCTCACTGTTTGTGGCTTCCTTTGACGGCCATATGAGAAAGTCGGAAACAACACGCTGACGTCACGGGTTGGAAAGCCCACTGTCGGAAGGCCCACCACACCCTGTGATGTTATTTCCATTGTGAGTCGTCTTCCGCGTGCGTAAAGAGCTGTCGTCGACTAAGAAGAAAAAGATGTTGCAAGGGAATTCTTTTCCAGAAAAAGTCACGAACGCTGGAAGCCGCTGGCGGTGCGAGAAGCAACTAAATTTTATAATGTTTTTCCAGAGCTCGCAACTGGATTATTAAGTTTCCCCTATTGATATCTTTCGTCCATCGAAATTCCTCTCTCCATTACCCATTACGTCTCAATATGTTAAACATTTCCCTCAATAGCGTAACTGAAATTTTCTTTAACTTTACTAGTCGAACACATAACTTCATCCTATCAAGAAATGAACGTTTCATAGTTCTTTCTCTCTGACGTCTGTGTGAAAGTACATTCACATAACACAAAAATCACTTGTCTCTTAGAAACAGTCGTTCCGTCGCAAGCAGTTTGCGCCGTTAATTTCATTTTCAGTTGATTTTTACTTCCATTAATTGTCATTTCATGTTCTCCACAGCTGATGTTAAGTTATTTTGAGATAACTACCCTTTCTTCTCAGTAATAGCATGTCATCAACAAATATTATGTATTTAATGATCTTTCCTTCTATTTTCACACCATCCGTTCTTGTAAGAAGTTTTTAACTGTCTCATATTAACAAATATTAAACAGAGAAAGAGAGTAAGTATAGCTTACTTTTTTTTCTAAGTACTGCAAAAAGCTATTCTAGGCAGACTGTTCACAGTCATTCCTACTGTATGATCAGCACAGCTCAGCTTTCTCTTCTGTAAAACTTCGACGATATTACCGTGTACGTACAGCACTCATAATTCTTTAATTCTTATTCTTCATTCCATATTTTCAAAAAATCGACGTCCAAAAGTTTTTCTTAATGTTTTCCTTTCGAATATCAACAGTTTTAAATAATTCTTCATGTTTTGTACCCGTACAGTTACTGAATGATACAACTTAATTTTTTTCTTTTCCTTTCCTCTCTTTTCCTCAAGACAATGGTACAACTAAAAAGTGCTTTGTTCGCTGCTCCTAGACGGACATCTATTTCGGTACCCGATCTGTTACTGTTAGCGAATAGAGTCCCTCAGTACTTGAAGCGGTTAACTGACTTGAAAGTAAATTTATCTACAAAGGTGCCTCATCTAGGATTTTCTTACTTATGACCATACATTCCGTCCTCATACATAATACTGCTTTCTCGGCAATTTTGTAATAATTTTGCCTCGTTCTGAAATATTCTGATTTGAAATTACTCATTAATGATACGTCACATGCGTGGGCAAGTCTAGTAACGCTCACCGCCTGCTGTTGGATCTCTTGTGGATCAGTTTTAGTAAATTCTCTGTCGATCTTCTTTAAGAGAAGGTTAAATAGAAAGGATAAAATAGCGTCCCGCTCGTCTCAGTCTAGTGTACAGCTTAAAATTTACACCTACTCCTACAAATGTCTTATACGACATGAAGTTTTTTTCTACGCAAATTTAACTAAATTGATTAACGTTGAGGGTGTTTCAGATTCCCTCATTATGTTCTGAAGTGTCTGTCGGTGTATACCACCACAGGCCTTCTTGAGCTCTAAAACTGCATGTGGATATCTACACTGAATTCCCATGACTTTTCAGTTTCTTTGTCTTAGAGAGAATAAATGATCTATTTCTGCAGAAACTGCATTTTTACTCCGCAGTTAGTTCTTGAGTTACAGGGATCAGCCTGTTTAATAGGCAAAAGAATAAGTTTTCGTGAGTGAAAAATGAAATGAAATAGGCGTATGGCATCTCTGGCCGAGAGGCCCCATCCTAGGAAGTTCGGCCACCTAGTGCAAGTCTTATTTCACTCGACGCCACATTGGGCGAATCGCGCGCCAGTGATGAAGATGAAATGATGATGAGGTCAACACAACACCGAGTCCCCGAGCGGAGAAAACCTTGCTGGGAATCGAACCCGGGCCCGTTTGCATGGGAGGCGAGCACGTTACCACCCAGCTAAGGAGGCGGACTTTGTGACATCCAGCAAAGTAATTCCTCGGTGGTCATCGCACACAAGGGCTTCATTCATCTTAAAAATGCGTCGTACAATTGCGGTTTTCAAACCTGTAGGCATACATTCTCTCCTCCAAATTGTTTCTGTTGAAGACCACAGCTCTAATTCCAGTTGTGGGCTGCCATTTTTGAACAGCTCAGCTCACGTCTGGTCTTCACCGCAAGCTTTGTTATTCTTCTAATTTCTTATTGCTTTCTGTAATTCGTTTACTGATGGCGGTGTGACTTTTACATCAACTGTGTCAAGTTCTTCGCATTTAAAGTTTGACTGTGGATCGCTGCCGTTAAGTCACAGTGAAAATTGTGTCTTCTATGTTTCTGATATGCCACTCTGACTGATTAGTATCTTCCCAAGGTGATCCTTTATAAACTGTACTCTTTTAGAGAATTTACCAAAATACTTTTGTTTGTATTTCGAAACACCTGCCTCATCGCCTTGTGACGCTCGAAACAATTCTACATTTACGTTAGCATGTTGCTGTGGTATTCCTTTCCTCTGTCTTAGGGCTTATTGTGTTTCCTGGTGGATTTTCTGGTATCTTGCCTTCAACGAATTCGTGATTTCTTCGCATTTCTTCTCTTCGACACATTGCTTGGCACCTTGTGGTCTACATCTACATCTGCATGATTACTCTGCAATTCACAGTTAAGTGACTGGCTGAGGGTTCATTGAACCACCTTCAAGCTAATTCTCTGCTGTTCCACTCTAGAACAACGCGCGGGAAAAACGCACACTTAAATATTTCTGTGGGACCTCTGATTTCTTCTATTTTATTATGATGATTATTCCTCCCTATGTTGGTGGACGCCAACAAAATATTTTCACAGTGTGAGGAGAAAGTTGGTGATTGAAATTTCGCAAGAAGATCCTGCTACAACGAAAAACGCTTTTTCTTAAAATGATACCGCCCCAACTCACGTATCGTATCCATGGCGCTCTCTTCCTTATTTCGCGACAGTGCAAGACGAGATGCACTTCTTTGAACTTGTTCGTGTCCTCCGTCGATCCTGCCTGATGAGGATTCCACACCGCACGGCAGAACTCCAGAAGAGGACGGACAAGCGTAGTGCCAGCAGTCTCTTTAGTAGTCCTGTGGCATTTTCTTGGTGTTCTGCTTTTGATTTGCTTTACCCACAATGTTATCTATGTCATCGTTCCAAATTAAGTTATTCGTAATTGCAATTCCTAAGCATTTAGTTGAATTTACAGTCTTTAGATTTCTGTAATTTACTGTGTAGCCGAAATTTAGCGGATTCCTTTTGGTACTCATGTGAATGACTTTCCTTGGCATTATTTAGAGTCAATTGCCACTTTTCGCACAATACAGATACTTTGTCTAAATCATTTTGCAATTTGCTTTGATCGTCTGATGACTTTATGTGACGGTAGATGACTGCATCAACTGCTAACAGTGTAAGAGTGCTACTCAAGTTATCTCCTAAATCAGGAGCAGTCAAGGGCCTCTAACACTTCCTTGGGAAACGCCGTATATTACTTCTGTTTTACTCGATGACATTCCGTCAGTTACTACGAACTGTGACCTTTCAGACAGAAAATCACGAATCTAATCGCACAACTGAGACGATAGTCCATAGACACGTAATTTGATTAGAAGTCGATTGTGAGATACAGAGTCAAAAGCCTTCTCCAAATTAAAAATTATGGAATCAGTTTGACATCCCCTGTCAACAGCACTTATTACGTCATGAGAATAAAGAGCTAGCTGTGTTTCACAAGAACGATAGCTTCTGAATCCGAATTGGCTATTTGTCAGTAAATCGTTCTCTTCGAGATAACTCATAAGTTTAAACATGGCATATGATCCACAACCCTACTGAAAATCGATGTCAGCGATGTGGGTCCGTAATTTAGCGGATTACTAGTATTTCCTTTCTTGGGTATTGGTGTGACTTTTGCAACTTTCCAGCCTCTAGGTACAGATCTTTCAATAAGCGATCGGTTGCATATCATTACTATATATGGTGCTATTGTATCAGCATACTCTGAGAGGAACCTGACTGGCAGACGATCAGGACAGAAGGCTTTGCCTTTATTAAGTCGTTTAAGTTGCTTTACTACACCGACGATGTCTACTGAGTTACCTTTGTTGACAGTTGTTATTGGTTCGAATACTATAATATTTACTTCGTTTTATTTGGTGACGGAATGCCGGAAAGCGGTATTTAGTAGCTCTGCTTTAGTGGGTTGTCATGAATATCATCACTATTGTTACCTTGCAGTGACGGTATTGACTGTATCTTTCCGCTCATGTACTATACGTACGACCAGGGTCTCTTTGAATCTTCTGCCAGATTTCGAGACAGAGTTTCTTTGTGGAGAGTGCTGAAAGCATCTAGCACTGAAGTTCGTTCTACATTTCGAGCTTTTGTGTAACTTCGCCAATCCTGAGGGTTTCACTTTCTTTGAAATTTTGCGTGGGTGTTTCGTTGATTCTGCCACAGTGTATTGACCTGTTTAGTGTACTATGGAGTATCACTACTCTCTCTTATTAATTTATTTGATATGTCTCTCGACAGCCGTCGATACTATTTCTTTGAATTTAAACCATATTTGATCTACATGTTGAGATTAGAAGGAGTTGAGACTATTTCCTAGGACGGCCTCAAGCGAAGCAAAATTTTGGTAGGTCGTTTTCTTTTTCCTACAAGTCTGAAAGTTACTTCTTGAATACTGTTCTTGTTTTTGCCTATAGGCAAGTCTAGCTTTTGTTCAGTTATTTCCTATTTCGTTTTTAAAGGTATTTTAATATTATTTTCCGCCAGATTTTCTATGTAGTACCCAATAATTTCCTTTTTATTTATATTTATTAGGGGCAGTCATATGAAATCAAGATACGTTGAGAAAAAATAAATAAAATGCTTATTATGTCAAAATTAATCACAATAACTGTTAATGAATTTATTCCACGGTGAGACAGGAGGATCAATGCATTCACGGAAAAATATTTGCGTTTGCGTGCAGCTCTCCGGCCGAAGAAAATGGACGGCCGCGAGTGTCTTCCTTAAGGTCTGCAGAAATGTGGAAATCGCAGCGATACGTGTACACTTGGCGAAAACTGAAGCACGAAATCAAGTCCAGACGGGCGGGTGGACGGACGGAATCATTCTGTTGCAGGATAATGCTCTGCCACATGTTGCCATGGCTCGACTCTTCTGTAGAAGTTTCACTGGAAGCCCTTACACGTCACTCGTACAGTCCCGATACCTACTCACGCGATTTACGTGTTTTTGGAATCCTGAAGAAAGGCGTTCGCCGCCGACGATTTGCTCTGGAGGAAAGGTTGTGCGCTTGAGTACAACTATGGTTCGGTAGGCAACCGCAAACATTTTCCTGTGACGGCGCCGGCCGTTTCGTCTCACAATGGAATAAATGTATTAATAGTCATGGGAGTTACTCTGGAAACAACGAACAATTTACTAACTTTTTCCCATCTGCCTCGTTTTCATTTGGCTACACCTTATAGTTTCCCTTTTAAGGTTTCTAGCTCATTTTAGGCATTCAAGAAAAGTGATGTAAGCTCTTTTTTTATTCGATGTGCCATACTTCATAACTGCGTATTGAATATTCCTCAAACAGTGGTTTTCAATAGTCGATGTGTTACGCCATAGAGGTCCTCAGTATAAACTACGTGATCTTTCGTTGCTAGTAACAGTGTTGTTGCTGTAGCATCCTAAGAGAAGCTAATGGGTTGGGTATTGGTCATTCTACTGAGGGGTTTGCAAATAGCTCGCAGAACCTTAAGATAAAGATACAAAGGACGTTGAATTTTGGAAATGTGATTTGCTAAAGATTAATTTGAGAAGTAATGACTCCCAGGTACTTTTGTTGCTGCGCTCTTGCTTGCGCTTAATTTATGATGTGTCTGCAAAAATAATTTTTTTGGTTGGATATATCTTTATTGGTTTGGCTTAGTGTTATTGTTGAGACGTGATAAAGTATTCAGCTCTCAGCGTTTGCACTCAGAAGGTATAGATTTACCACTCCTTTACCATTTCATTACCTAATTAATTTGTCGAAATAGTTATACGTTTTAGTAAGAAGTAATTTTTGTAAAAGTGATTGCAGTAGCTGAAGAATGAATTTCATTATTCACAATGTATAGTAGCGACAATAAGTATTTTACAAACACATACTCGTATTTGGGGCTAGGGTGTGCGTAGTACGTTTCTCTGCCTAGCCAGCCCGTCTCTGTGCCCCAGAGATATGAAAACCACTGTTTTGATCGATTTATCGATCGATTTTTCTTTCGTTCAGTCGGTTGCTTCAGTCGAATGAAACAACCGAATGAAACTAGTCTTTGCAGCCATGGCAGCTATACGAATGTTTTCACTCACTCGCCGGGTTTGACTGGTTTTACTCGATGCGAGGCAACCGACTGAAACAAGTCTCCGTCCGCTGCGGCCTTCGTGTGAATGTTTCCACTCTATCATCAGGTTTAAGTGGTTTCATTCGATGTGAGACAACCGACATGTACAACTGCCTGTCGGCTGCAAACGTTATACGAATTTTTTCACTCAGTGGCCGCATTTGAGTTATTTTGTTCACTTACTTTTCCAGCCTTTTCGGTTATAGATGAACCAACACTAGGATTGAAAACATAAAACGTGCATTTTTAAAAATAGTGTTTTCAAAATAAAAATATTTATTTACTTACATACGAATTTTCGTATATGTGGTGTTAAGTATCAACTTTGATTGGTTTTAAAAGTTTAATGTCTGCCACTGCACTGTAAATTTGTGCATATATAAATGAACAGTCACTTTTCAACACGTTTCTATTAGGTCGGAATCTTGTCTGCTTGTTCAGCGCAAATTTTACATCTGATTTTAAGATAACTTCCAGAAAAGCTAGGCAACAGAAAATTTCAACATAGCTCAGAACTGGATGACATACAACATTAACTCTCTTTCAAGTCCTGTGCGTGGCGGTCTAGAGTACTTTGTTTTTCGGTCTGTCTGCCGGTACGGTACAAATTTTGCAGCCGATTTTAAATTAACTTCGTGATAACTTAAAAATGGAAACTTTCAATTTAGCTCAGAAATGGTTGATAACTCAATATTAACTCGCTTCCTTTTCTCTTGTAGAGCACTATTTTTGTGGCAGCATGCCTACCCCAGTGATACAACAGCTTAATTAGTTAGGCGCTAATGGAACCTGGAACAACTTAATCCACAATTATATATGAATCAGTTTTAAGCAATGAAAAGAAAAATTACTCCACTCAGTACATAACTAAGTGAACATGTATAGTGCTTATTTCAACTTCAGCATACCGCCTGAGACATGTCTTCACTTACCCCTGGGGGTTGGACTACCTTTTGGCAGCATAATGTAGCACAGCTTTAGTTCATTTACTGAAAGTACTGATTTCACTCAAAAGAATGAATGAGTATTCCAGCCGACTGAATCGATTGTTTTCATACGGTTGCTCCCACAAACCAGTTTCATTCAAAAGAATGAATGAAAAATTCAGGCAGTACATAAAACTACAGCCGAATGAGTCGATTGTTTTCCAACAACCGAATGAGTCGATTGTTTTCATTCGGTTGTTCCCTTCACTGCTGTGCAGCGACACGCGTCCATGTAAACACATACATCTGCATTCAGGGCAGTGGCGGAAATTACAAAACTGTATTTTGACACTGTGCTTTATTATCGGGACACAAATGCCCTACAGCGAGG
Organism: Schistocerca cancellata; assembly: GCF_023864275.1. Lineage (NCBI taxonomy): Eukaryota > Metazoa > Arthropoda > Insecta > Orthoptera > Acrididae > Schistocerca > Schistocerca cancellata. Next base: position 2,733,033 of record NW_026047100.1, read on the forward strand.
CAAATTTCAGATAGATGTTGCTCGGGATTCTGGTTTGTCCAGACAAATTGAGTGTTTAGAATAAGAAGAAATGATTAACAGGGGCCATAGACAATAAACAAAGACACACACCAAACGAAGAACCTTGTAAGGAGGATATCAAAGGGCAACGTAAGAAAGACTACTGTTGACATGAAGAGAGAGCTGCGTAAATTCCGCAACGTGGAAATACAGAACAGTGCCGCAAAACGGATTCTCGGAGAGTCTAACCTTCATAGACCGCGCCCAAGCGAAAAGCCATTAATATCGGCAAAGAATGGGAAACCTGACCAGTTTGCCAGAGCACGTAAGGACTGGATAAGTCAACAGTGATGGCGTGTGCTCTGAAGTGATGGAAATAAGTTTAATTTGTTTTCTTCCGATGGGATTCGGTACGTTAGAAGGCCGGTCAGTACCAAGTACCCAAGCAGCATGGTATTGCGAACTTCGTGGTGCGGGGACGCTTCTCCCGTTCAGATTTCGGCCCTCTGGTGCCTTTTGAAGGCATTATCGATTGTTGCAAATATTGAGAAATCTTGAAAACCCAAGTGTTGCCCCATAAAAAAGATAAACTGCGACTAAACTGGGAATTTCAGCACGCAATGATCCTAAACACACCTCTACTCATATCACGAACTTTTTGAGAAGGACGTGAGTAAGAATGCTTAAGTGGTCGGAACTCGATCGAAGGACGAAAATTCTCCATCCGCGACCAACTATTACAATCTTTGGTTAAAGTATGGCAGAAAGTCCCCCCCCCCCTTCCCCGCATCTTTTGGCTCCCTCTTTGAGTCCACTCCATCACGCTGTGCGGCTGTAATTGAGGCGAAAGGATATACAACTACGTAATAATGACAATTCGAGTTCCACCAGTCTTTCAAGCTGTAACATGACTCTGAAAGAAGTAATTTTGTAGCACTGTGATATTACCAGTTACGGAACACATTGTTCCTTATTTTGTGATATTAGCACAATTAGCGCTATTAATCGAGTGGAATAACATTTGTAAAGATTCTCCTTTGAGTAATTTATTTTTCTTATGAAAATATGTTTGTCCAAATTCGTGTTCGCTAATGTAGCTCTTAGAGAAAGGTTATTCTTCTTTCATTTATTCAGTAAACTTTCATTCATTCTAGCACCGTCTCCTCACAAAATTTTATTTTTCTAGTTATATGTATCAAGGCATTGCACTGAGTGGTACACAATTGCTTAAAAAAGTAAGCAAGATCTGTTTAGGAGAGGTTGCAAGTCCTTGCGTTGCACTGCGCGAAGCTGCGAAGCTTATGCTTTTATTTAGCTAATCAGCTGCTGTTCTACATATTTATGTTCATCGCTTCGAGCAGAACTGCATTCCCGTTGCCAGAGGTAAACCAGGAAACTTTGTTAGGGCCACTTACATTACAGTAAAGACAATAAGATAATTCATAGTTAGGTGTTGCACTTCAAAACTGTCAGTGTCAGATTAAGTAAAGTTCATTTCAGATCTAATCTCTGATGCAAACGGTTTCATTCTCACTGTGCTGCCTCACATTTTCATGTTTACCATGCAGAGTTTGGAAATTCGTTTGGTCAGTTTGCGTTGGCAAAATTACTGGGTATTTCACAGAAATATGACTACAAGCATCTGCATATGTGCATATGCTATCCCATCATTTCGTCTCACCAGTGTAGTTCACAATCAATAAAAATACGACATCGCAGCGCCTGTGTTATTCTGAATTACGAAGCAAAGTTCCTTTGGACACGCTGTCCGTGCACGGATAGCCAAATCAAATGAAATGGGCGTGTAGTATCATTGACCGGGAGGCCCTTATTCGGGGAAGTTCGGCCTTCAAGTACAAGTCTTTATTTCATTCGTCGCCACATTGGGCGACCTGCGCGCCTGCCATGAGGATGAAATGATGATGAGGACAACACAACACCCAGTCCCCGATCGGATAAAATCTCCAAGCCGGCCGGGAATCGAACCTGGGCCCGCTTTCAGGGGAGGCGAGCACGTTAATCCCCCAGCTAAGTAGGCGGACACGGATAGCCAAATGATCAGTCGACCGCACGCGATAAAGAATGTACCAGTACAGGCTGTAGACGAGTGGTTGGCGACATAGGGGAGCTTGGTTGTGGTCGTGAGTTGTGTGCGTATAGCCAGCTGGTTAGGTGACCACTCGTGGTAAGCCGGTAATCCGTGTTCGAGTCCCGGTTCCTACAAATTTTCATTGTCGTCATTCCATTCTACAGCTGATGACGTCCATATTCGCAATTGAAAATATGTACAAATAAAAACTGTTACTGTTTGAGCTTTATTTTCATTTGTGATACTGTTAACATAAATAGTCTGTGTCTCAGTCCTCTCCCCTAAAACTTCTGACATCGTTAACACTGTTCTGAAATCTTTCTGGATAGTTACATAGTCAATCTGATTCACTACTTCTTCAGATATCGGTAAGCCACAGCGGAATCTGGCAACGTTCGTTCGTCCTCGAAGCTTCCACACGTGGTGCTATAGGGACCATATGGTGCCACAGTTGCCTCCAGCATAGTCTTTGGTTTGGGAGCACCACCGGCTCTGCGCCTGTATCAAGGGGACCCGCAGTAATGCTCGCCCTACTGACACACTCCATGATCACTCCATGATTCTGCAGACCTCGTCGCACTCTACGTATGGCTACATTTTTTTTTTTTTTTTTTTTTTTTTTTTTTTTTTTTTTTTTTTTTTTTTTTGCAAGCGAGATCGTTTCCTGACTCAGAGCACTTGATTGGTTCTACGATCCTGTACGGGCATGCAAGTAATATAAGTTTTGGGACAAACAGAATAGTTTTCTATTTACTTTGAGAAATAGCAGATAAACAATTAAACGTATTATGTTTGTTATTCAAACAGTGTGTATTGACAGAGCAATAAACTGAACATTTTACTGCATTTAATGACTCACAAAACACATGTGATTCCGTATTTACTTGAAATGACATAGATTTGTCTTCGCAAAAGTTTTGGGACAAAGTGCAGAAATAAACCGAAAACTAGGAAATAATGAGGAATCAGTATTTTGTACTTCTACCGCGACGTTATAATACTTGTGTCAGCCGTTTTGGCAGCCTTTGTACAAGCTTCTGTAAGTACGAAATACTTAAGATTTTTCCCATTCTTCTTGCAGCCGTCTCCTGACGTCTTGTCTGGACTGGCTGAAATGGCTCTGAGCACTGTAGGACGTAACATCTGAGGTCATCAGTCCCCTAGAACTTAGAACTACCTAAACCTAATTAACATAAGGACATCACACACATCCATGCCTGAGGCAGAATTCGAACCTGCGACCCTACCCTTGTTTGGACTGTACGGAGACTTTTCGAACATTTCTTTCAAACGCTGCCCGTAAATTCTGTATGGGGTTAATGTCCGGATTTTGTGGAGGGGTGATTTACAACTTTTGCACAGCCGTACAGGAGCCACAACCGTACAATATAGGCGGTATATTTAGGTTCGTTGTCCTGACAAAATTTGAAACAGTCTCCATTTCCCATATTTTCTGCGTTCTTCTTCAAATTGTTCCTTACAATCTGCAGGTATACGTTTTATCCATTGTTTCGTCAATGAAGACCTGCTCACCCATTCCATGGGCAGCCATACAACGCCAAACCATAACATGGCCCCTGCCATATTTCACTGTAGCGTGCACAATTTTTCTTCCAGCCCTTTGTTGGGCTGCCCCCAGACCGTTATTCGTCCATCCGGTCCTGATATGTTACACTTTGATTCGTTCGAAAAAATTACTTGATTCATGTGTTCATGTGTTCCCTTGCGAATAGCAGCCTCTCCTTCCTATTGGCAGGACTGATGTAACGCTTCCTTCTTTCTGTTCGCCCATGGTAATTTTCTCTGTACAGTACTCGTCTGATTCTGTAGGTCTGGCCTTCTTCCCAAACTCTTCCTCAGCCTCAATGACAATTCGTGTAGCTGTGATTCGTGAATCTTTTTTGATCTTTTGCACTATTGCCCTGTCTTCTCTCTCCACAAATATCCTTGGACGGGCTGTCTGTGGCAGATTTTCTATTTTGTCTTAACATTCATGTCGACGAACGATGTTCCCTACAGTACTTTTCTTTACATCCAGTAACGTTGCTATTTCTCGGAATGTTCTTCCATTTTCGTGGTGGAATGTTACCAACAGCTTCTGTTCAGAAGTACTCTTTTTACGTCTCCTTACCATTGTATACAAACACACTTGTGTTTCCTTTCAGCTCTCAACAGTTAATGACTGACATTGCAAGAACTAACGAATAACAGAGATATGCACACTGACACTGTTGCCAAGATTTGTCCCAAAACTTTTGAAGTGCACAGTTTCGTATCTCGCAGTAAGAAATCGATCTTGTTCTGTTGGAAACAAGCAAACATATATTGTTGCACTTTCCATCATCCATAATTATATGTGCAATTTGCACACGTACATCTGTACTGCGTACTAACCGTTATGAATTCTTTCATACCCAGAAATACTGTATACACTGTTTGTCCCAAAACTTATGAGAGGCATTGTAGCTGTCATCTCAGGTGCTAGTCGCGTGGATGGGGCCTTTGAGACCTGCGCCAATTCGTAGACAGCATAACAAGTGTTGACAGGTTTTTGTAATGGCATTACCTTGTAAAGAGCTTCCCTCGTCGTGCTTTTGTCGGCAGGACTGACTCAGCATACAGAAAAGGACTCACTCAGCATACACACAGGCGAAAAAAAATCGTAACGCCCAAAAATAATTAAAGTGGAATAAAATTTAGGGATTACTTCTGTCTAGGTAACTTATTTAAGTGATTAATATTGCAATATCACAGGTTAATGGAAGCGCGAGATGAGCCATTGCAAATGCGAAATGCTGGTACGTTCATAACCGGTGTAATGAATACTAACAAGCAAACGTCCATGCGTTGTGTTGTACACGTGCCGGATGTCAATATATGGGATGGAGTTCCATGCCTGTTTCACTTGCTCGGAAAATACAGGGGCGCTTAATGCTGGTCGCGGATGACGCTGGGTTGTCTTCCGATGATATCCCATATGCACGAGATTGGAGACAGATCTGGTGGTCGAACAGGCCAAGGCGACATGTCGACACTCTGTAGAGCATACTGGGCTACAACAGCGATATAAGGGCGAGCGTTAGCATGCTGGAAAAGGCCTCCCAAAACGATGTTCATAAATGGCAGCACAACAGGCTGAATCACCAGATTGACGTACACATTTGCAATCAGGGCGTGAGGGATAGCAACTAGTGTGCTCCTGCTGTCTTACGAAGTCGCACACCACACGATAAATCCAGGTGTAGATCCAGCGTGTCTAGAACACAGACAGGTTGGTTGCCGGTCCTCAGCCGGCCTCCTTCTAACCAACACACGACCATCACTGGCACACAGACAGAACCAGTTTTTATCATAAATCACGACAGACCTCCAACCTACGTTCCAATGAACTCTCGCTTAACACCACTGAAGTCGCAGATGGCGGTGGTTTGGGATCGGTGGAATGCATGCTACAGGGCGTCTGGCTCGGAGCTGTACTTCAAATAACCCGTTTGTAACAGTTCGTAGCGTCACTATGGTGCCAACTGATGCTCAGACTGTTGCTCAAGATGAAGTACGATGCGCCACAACCGTACGTCGAACTGGACGGCCTTCCCTCTCGGTAGTGCCACGTGGCCGTCCGAAGCCCGGTCTTCTTGCGATGCTACCTTCCCGTAACATCGCTGCCAGCCAACATGTACAGTGGCTACATTCCTGCCAAATCTTTCTGTACGAGGTGCATTCAAGTTCTAAGGCCTCCGATTTTTTTTCGCCGGACTGTAAAGAGATAGAAACATGCGCATTGTTTTAAAATGAGGCCGCGTTCATTGTCAATACGTCCCAGAGATGGCAGCACCGTATGGCAGATGGAATTTTACCGCCAGCGGCGAGAATGAGAACTGTTTTAAATACTTAAAATGGCGACGTTTTCCTTACTTGAACAGCGTGCAATCATTCGTTTTCTGAATTTGCGTGGTGTGAAACCAATTGAAATTCATTGACAGTTGAAGGAGACATGTGGTGATGGAGTTATGGATGTGTCGAAAGTGCGTTCGTGGATGCGACAGTTCAATGAAGGCAGAACATCGTGTGACAACAAACCGAAACTACCTCGGGCTCGCACAAGCCGGTCTGACGACATGATCGAGAAAGTGGAGAGAATTGTTTTGGGGGATTGCCGAATGACTGTTGAACAGATCGCCTCCAGAGTTGGCATTTCTGTGGGTTCTGTGCACACAATCCTGCATGACGACCTCAAAATGCGAAAAGTGTCATCCAGGTGGGTGCCACGAATGCTGACGGACGACCACATGGTTGCCCGTGTGCCATGTTGCCAAGCAATGTTGACGTGCAACGGCAGCACGAAAGGGACTTTCTTTTCGTCGGTTGTGACAATGGATGAGACGTGGATGCCATTTTTCAATCCAGAAACAACGCGCCAGTCAGCTCAATGGAAGCACACAGATTCACCGCCACCAAAAAAAATTTTGGGTAACCACCAGTGCTGAAAAAATGATGGTGTCCATGTTCTGGGACAGCGAGGGCGTAATCCTTACCCATTGCATTCCAAAGGGCAAGGGCAGTACGGTAACAGGTGCATCCTACAAAAATGTTTTGAAGAACAAATTCCTTCCTTCACTGCAACAAAAACGTCCGGGAAGGGCTGCGCGTGTGCTGTTTCACCAAGACAACGCACCCGCACATCGAGCTAACGTTACGCAACAGTTTCTTCGTGATAACAACTTTGAAGTGATTCCTCATGCTCCCTACTCACCTGACCTGGCTCCTAGCGTCTTTTGGCTTTTTCCAACAATGAAAGACACTCTCCGTGGCCGCACATTCACCAGCCGTGCTGCTATTGCCTCAGCGATTTTCCAGTGGTAAAAACAGACTTCTAAAGAAGCCTTCGCCGCTGCCATGGAATCATGGCGTCAGCGTTGTGAAAAATATGTACGTCTGCAGGGCGATTACGTCGAGAAGTAACGCCAGTTTCATCGTTTTCGGGTGAGTAGTTAATTAGAAAAAAATCGGAGGCCTTAGAACTTGAATGCACCTCGTAGTATCGCGGAAGGAACATTCAGCATCTCATAGTCCTATTGCACAACCACGTTCAAACTCAGACAGCCATAATGATGTCGTTGTCACCTTAAAGATATTCTAGACTAATATCAGCTCACCACGTCCAATCTCAACAGTAACCAATGCTCACGACCGTTACAGCGCGTATTTAAAGCAAACCTGATCCTCATATTGGTGATGCTAGTGCCACTCTCATGCAACTGGTGCGAAATTTTAATGGATATCGTCTTCGAGATGTAGAAACACGCCATCTAACTTTTGTTTATGTTGCACAACTCGTTCTTAGTGTTGCAATTTGTTTTACGCCAGAGTAGAAAAATCAAAACAACCCTTGACGAGAGCAGTGAAATTAAGAGTTGAATGGGAATTCCACTGTTAAATGCAGAGGAGAGCGCAGATAGAAAGAGTAGACTGGAGCGTCTATGAAGGGGATGAGTTGTCTTACGATGTGATAGAAGAACAAACACAAGTCGACAGGGAACAAATAGGGGATCCAGTATTAGAATCAGAATTTAAAACAGCGAGGCAGGATTCGAACCTGCGACCGTAGCGGTCACTCGGTTCCAGACTGAAGCGCCTTTAACCGCACGACCACACCGGCCGGCTATGTTGGTGTGTACAATGTATTAGACTTTCGGAAAAGCATCATCCACACAATTCCCAAGATTGCAAGAGAGAATTACCGCACATTCAGCTTAACAGCTCGTACATCCAAGTTTCTGACAAGAATAATACACGGAAGAATAGAAAGGAAAATTGAAAATGTGATAGAAAATGTTCAAATGTGTGTGAATTCCTAATGGACCAAACTGCTTAGGTCATCGGCCTCTAGACTTACACACTATTTAAACTAACTTATACTAACAACAACAACACACACACCCATGCCCGAAGGAGGACTCGAACCTCCGGCGAGAGAGGCCGTGCATTCCGTGACATGACGCCCCAAACCGAGCGGCCACTCCGCTCTGGCGTGATGTGTTAAGAGCACGATCGGTTTGGCTTTAGGAAAGGTAACGACACAATGGAGGCAGTTCTGACGTTGCGGTTGATAATGGAGGCAAGAATGAACAAATATCAAGACATGTTCATAGGATTTGTCGACCTAAGAAAAATAGGAGTCAACTATAGGGAAAGATGGGTAACGTACAATACGTACCAGAACCAAGAGGGAACAGTAAGAGTGGAAGATCAAGAACGAAGTCCACTGATTAAAAAGGGTGTAAGACAAGGATGTCCTCTTTCACCCCTACTGTTCAGTTTACACATCGAAGAAGCAATGACAGAAATAGAAGAAAGGCTCAAGAGTGGAAATGAAATTGTAGATGAAAGGATATCAGCAATAAGTTTCGCTGATGACATTGCTACCCTCAGTGAAAGTAAAGGGAATTACAAGATGTGCTAAACGGAATAAACAGTCTAATGAGCACAGAATATGGATTGATAGTAAATCGACGAAAGACTAAAGCAAGGAGATGTAGCAGAAATGCGAACAGCGAGAAATTGGTGATCATGAAGTAGACTAAGTTAAGGAATTCGTGGCGGATCGCATCAAACCAATCAGAAGACGGATGACAATAAATCAAAAATAAAAAAAGCGATCGCTAATCGAAGGACAGTGGAAAGTTACCTCTTAGGAGTTCCTGCTGGAGTGTGTTCCTACATCAGTTACCCTCCGTACACTAAGGAGGCTTTTCTACTCTGAAGATGCAGCTCTTTGTCTTGCGTATGAAAGAGAGTACCGCAGATTACTATGCTGATTTTCCACTTCGAAAGACTTAATTATAATTATCATCATTTCATGCGCTTTACTGCGTAAAATTTCAATTCTTTTACATACAGGAGTGGTAAGAGTTGACATTTCCCTCAATGTTCCAGCATCCACTAATTTTTGATCACCTCGGAAACTGTATTCGAACATGATACAAAATACACCAAAGGCATACGGAATGTCGAGAACAATGCTGGTGAACACAGCAATGTAGTGAAGAAAGTGGCGGCTGCTGTGTAAGAGCACAAGAGCACGTGAACACCCGAACTTTCGATACCTTGCCGATTTATAGGCCATTTTTCTTTGAATTGTGTTAAATGTAACTTAGATGCTGCAGTCTGAAACATACGGTACTAAAATCTATCGCGCTACTGCTCCTCCATATTCTGTGAAACTTGGCATGAGTGTCGTGAGCACACCTTCAGCTGTGCACATTTAAAGGAGCTTTTGCACATGCGTAGCTCCCGTGGAGTAATTGCCTTATGGACCAAATACATAAGGATTTGATAAACAATGTGTACGGTTCACGATGTGTCAGTACCACCAGATGGTAGCACAATGCGGCAGACTTTATCCCCGTTCGCTCAACATGAATCCTACTAGGTGATAGCACACGCTAATTCACTCACTACATACTATAGTAAAATTAGATCGGATGTTAGTGTTAAAGTTATACTAACAGTAAACGTATTTTATGGGTTTCTTAATGAGTAATAGTGTATTAAATTATGAATTTTATCGTACAGTATTCCATGTGAGACGCTGAAAATCACAAGAGTCTTAAGCACATCACAGTCGAATGCGAGATTATAGCATTTATTCATGCTACTGAAATTTGTTGTTTATCTTACGGTGAGTCAGGTTTATCTGTGCTGTAGGCCTACATCGTATATACGAAAATTCAGAAAAAGCTCTATCACAGGTTTCTCTGATATTCACTTAAATGTGGGATCGACGGCGGTGTGCTTTAGGCCCTTGTAGATTTCAGCGCATCTTTTGTATTCCACTCAAGTGACCATGTTGGTAGACATTACTACTTGAATTTAATCATTTCCACAAACGGTACTTTGTACTTGGAGTTGGCTGTTTACGGTGCGGGAATCAGCTTTCGTCTGCAGTCTAAACGTGAACTATGTTGAATCTGTTTTAAATGCTGACAGAAAAGTAAAGCTGTGCTTGGATACTTCAGAAAGTAAAGCACATGCCCGCGAAAAACGAAGGTCCCGAATTCGAGTCTCGGTCTGGCACACAGCTTTAATTTTCCAGGAACGTATGAGCGCACACTTCACTGCCGAGTGAAAATCTCATTCTGGAAACAGAAAGATAAATTACCAGGGAAAGTTACCCGCAAAGGGACTAGGGCCTCCGACAAGAGATCCTTTGACTGGGAGAGTGACGAACTCAAATAAGCGTGACTACAAGCGAACATTAACAAGGAAGTGTACTGTTAGTTGTTGTATGGGTACAGCGTAATAATATCTGATTTTCAGCCTGGAAGTAAATTCGTGAGCTAATACATCTGTTAGGGATCTTGTGCATTTTTCCGAAAAAATGCAAAAGCGCGAAAACTCCCAGTTATACAAAAATGCGAAATGGAGAGTGGCGAAAGCTTACGCAGTGTTTCGTTATTGCCCTACACTATACTTAATTATGTACAAAATAACAGAATTCCGCAATATATGTTTTTCTTTTGTCCGGTAACTTACGTATCTTATCATTACTGTTATTTCTATCGGCAGTGGCTGTAGCTGTGTAAAACTTGTTGATAAGCATAACTGTTATACAGCGGACGCTATTAATTTTACACTATCACATTTATCTGAAGCTAAAAATTTCTGAACCAGAATGTGTACTTACGAGCTGCCACTGAGTTTACCATATTGCAACTTTTGACAATTCTGCTACTCCCATCAACCACGGCGTATCGTCAGTTTGGACTGCGCGAATAGTATACAGCAGTTGCGACCAGCAGCATCAACAATCGTCTTCCATCTGAACTTCAGCAATGATCCTTGGGCTACGCCAGCGACATCCCTGCAGGCTGGTGGGATTCTTTTGCTTCTTTTCAATTTTCACACAATTCATTTTGTGTGTGTGTGATAAAATGTACAAAAAATACAAAAGCCAATCAAGGTCTCTCTCCTCGCCGCCTCCTTTCGTCTCGGTGCTCTAGGCCGGTACCTTCGCGGTCTATGTGTAAATCCGGTCCTGTACACGAAATAGGCAGCTACTTACGGACCAGTAATAGATATTTTAACCAGTAGAAAGCCTCATCCACCGTTATTTCCCGTGCATCCCCTTAGTACTTCCAGGAAATGTCATCAAGGCGACTGACTTTGACAGACAAATTAACTTCTGTGTGTTCAGATGTTCCGCGCTGCACAAAATGTGCGTCGGCAAAGGAAAGGAAAGAAAGACGAGATCTTTGGTTGTCGTCAGTCCATTTAGCGCTTAATTAAAGGGAAACGGGCTTACCTCGTAGGACGCCACATAATTACAGGCTTAATGAGTGCTGTATTTGGAATTTCGCAGTAGGGAACCCATTCTCCCAGCAGACTCGTCAAGAACCATTATTAACCTTGTCTGTGTTTATTCCTATTCAAACATCCAAAAAATATTCCGCACTCTTCAGTTAAATATCAGTTCATTTACTTTAAATTTAAGAGCCCTGTCCAGCAGCCCACGGGACATATAATTAAAACAAAATACCATATTTTCTGTATATAATGTGCAAACCATTGCGAAGAGAGTAATTAGCATTTTAACGCAAGTTGGGATATTTTTTCCCCGTTCCGATAGCGGATGGAGCGATAAAAAAGCGACTGCTTAAATTTCTCTATACCTGCTATAATTAATCTTGTCCTTGCAAATAGTAGAGCTAGGTACACACGAACACAACGAGCCAATTGTTCTCTTTATGTAAACAATGAAGTCACTTTACCTCACCCTTGTATTAACAAGATAGACACTTGGCTGAGGCCCTGATGTAAAGAAAGTGGCAGCAAACGCTTTGATTCCTGATGCTTTGATCCTCATGTAAACAAACCATGCATGGGTGCTCTTAAGTTATGTTTATGCAAGTGTAATTTCTGATTCCAGAGTAAACAAACTGCGCTCTTTCAAGTTTCTACCTCCTCCTCCTCCTCTCCCACGCTAAACCACTCGCCACATTCCTCCAGGATAACTGGATGACTTATAAATGTTGGATTGGGTTGAATTATCCTAATTATCATAATTTTTACTCAAAAAAACATCAAACACTTTGACTGTACAGTGGATTTGTGAAAAATAGCGAGGCGTTTCCTATTAGCTGAAGTTTAGTAGCATTCATCACCTATAGTTTATTACCCAGTTACATAATCACTATATTTAGGGCACTCTTATCTTAATTACTATAAATTGCACAATTACACTTACCTTAATTAACATAATTGATGAACACTGGCCGGCCGATGTGGCCGAGCGGTTCTAGGCGCTTCAGTCTGGAACCGCGCGACCACTACGGTCGCAGGTTCGAATCCTGCCTCGGGCATGGTTGTGTGTGATGTCCTTAGGTTAGTTAGGTTTAAGTAGTTCTATGTTCTAGGGGACTGATGACCTCAGTTGTTAAGTCCCATGGTGCTCAGAGCCATTCGATGACCACCATCGAAATGTGGCTGCCTCTATCACACCCTTACGTCACTATGATTTATGACCAAAAAAATGACATCAGGCACTTAGACAGCACAGTGAACATGTGAAAAATGATGGAGGGCTGTTTTACTACCGGCTGAATTACTAAAATTTCACGATATCATGGCTTTCTAGTGATACCTTCTGCAGTATATCACCACCTTCCATTTATATTTACAGTTTTGGAGAAACCTGTAACAATTTTAGTCGCTTTTCTGCCAGTATTCAAAATACACACTTTTCAGAATCACGGATAAATACGAGGGTTTAAATCCTTAACAATTATCACAATGCATTATTTCAACAAATTACATAGACATCTCGCATTTATAACTTTTCACGTTGTTAAACAGAAGACACATCCACTGCAGCTCTCACACAAGATATCGCTCACATCCCTTGTTTAAATAATTTCTCACACTGTCACAGTCTTCAAACATAAATCACAGTCGGTCGTAGTATGAGTGCAGCAGGATGAGAGACTAAGCGCTGTATTTAAAACAAGCAAAGATGTGGAGGGTCATGTTCTGTCGTTTGCTTAGTGTGCACCGCACCAACTCCGGCGAACGTTTACTCTGTTCCTGGTCACTGCCCACTTCTGGTCAGCTACCGCTGTGGCGGAGAGAGCCACAGAGCGCGCAGGTGTGCGCAGGCAGAATAACGCCGCTGAACATAGCGCTCGGAGATCAGTTAGCCTCTGTTCAGTAGCCATCTGCCAGAACCATGATCTGCCACGACCACCGTATCTAGCCGATGGAACTGCCGCAACTCTTAAGCACACTCTAAGAATTTTATGTGTCATGTCTGGCTGTCACTGCGGATTTTTCAAGAAACGTGACACTAAAAATATTTCTTCATCCTGAGGTCAGGTATACTATGTTTAAATGAGTTATGGTGGCTATCCCGATGTCACTGAACTGGCACACTTCAAGCAGACAGGCATGCACTGGCATCGAATGTCGTCATATATAATCCATCTTTCCTTAGGACACCGAATCTTCAGTACATGTTAAACAACTCCACACGCGCACGCACGCACACACACACACACACACACACACACACACACACACACACACACACACACACATACTCTCTCTCTCTCTTTCGACGAACACTGACTACCACAGATTAAAAAAAATGATGAAACTCTTGTACAGTAACGACATAGTGACTGCATCAACCGTCACCAATATCATGGGTCGTCGATAGTCACTAGCTGGGCCTTCGATAGCTGACCAAACAGTTCTTTTACTACCGCCAAGTTTGGAAAAAAGTTACTTTATAGCCAAATTCTTTACTTACATTTCGTTCCAAAGACGGAAATTCTGGTACTATATTATTTAACATCAGTCCGTGCTGGTACATGTTCCTGTTCCACTCATCACTGGAGCATGCATACGATGTTTGTCGGTAGGCCTCCATACTAACTTCAATTTCTCGCCATGCTTATACCGCCAGATACGTCTAGGAGGAAGTAATATAAGACTTAATTTATAAACAAGTCGGTAACTCACATTTCGTTAGGAAGACACAGTCTTTGTGAGCAGAGTGTAATCTGTTACTACAGTATAAACCTAATGCTAGAAAGAGGTCAATTATATTTTGCTTCACGGAGTAGAATCCTCCAATACCAAGGTATCGCATACTCCATCGACGATGACGTCGCTTCCCTTTTAGCTGACCTTAGCGTACTCTGCGATCTACATTCTGCATGCACTGTATGATGAAAAGTATGTGGGCATCCACTGGTAGACATTAATACAGTATGTGTCTACCAGTCAAAATGCAGATCGTATTAAGGTCGCAGATTTAATAAAAATCATTGATACAGCCACGGCGGAATTTTCTTTGGAAAACTGTATTAAGGAGTATTGTGGAAAAGTATGGAAGACAGAATCTACTGTATGTCTCGAAGAGAATGGTTGTGATAGTGACGATAGGGAGAGCAAGACTAATAGCTCTCCAGAGAAATGATCAAATAACCCTTGCTGTTACGCATTTAATTATACATTGTGAAAGACTTGCATCTACCTTGCACTTCTTTCATTTATTTACGATTTACGATATTGTAGTCATACTGTCATTACTAATACGAAAATAGCATGCCTGCTATTCTGCTCATTTTTCAGTATCGACAGCATAATGAAACTGGAGGGAGGATTGGAGCAAGGTACCTTTATTTTATTTTCGTATTCAGTAGTCTACATCAGATAGCCGTGTTGGCTTTCCTTTTCCCGCGCTGACCTTTGAGCTTGGAAACATGGGCCGGTAGTTTAGACGACTTGGAGAAGCCAAAGTAGTCCTGTTTCGTATTCTTCTGAGTAGCAGTAGCAACCTAAAACTCAGTTTCTCCTGGACGTTTGGCTCTTTAAAGAGGCGTCCCTGACGAATCCCTGACTAAATTCTATCCAATCACGAGTCACTCCGCCAGGTCAGGAATGTCTGCTTGAACGGCAGCTAATTCGGTAGCAAATCCGTTCTCCATGATTGGCCGGCGAAAAGTGCGCCAATTCGCTCCCATAGAAGGCCCGGCTCCGCTGGAGCAAAGCCAGTCAGTGGTTAGCAGTCGCGGTGAGTCGGTGGTGAGATCCAGAAGAAGACGGTTGCAAGCTGGTAAGCATGCGAGCTCTTACTAGGTTCAGAAGTGGACTCAGTCGCGAGTGTTAGGTGATCTTTAATTTTTGGAGGATTTGCGCCTCAAAGCTTTTGGTTCTTCCTCATTTTGCAATTTTGTTTTTAGCGTCAGAGCCTAGTCGGCTGCAGTATGCAAAATATACGTGGGTCTCTCATTCACCACGTTCGGTAAAATTCAGCTCCCCCTTGTTACCACTTCGCTTTCATGATATTAGTGAACATTCCATAACGGTCTTTTGCGTATTTTGGTTTCCCTTCTTTGTCGCCTATGTGTGAACACGTGGCGAGTAGTACCGGACACGATATCTAAATTGAACCAGAAGTAGCATGGTGCACTTTTCTTGTTATTCGTATTTGTAAATCAAGGTGTTGCGGATATGAATTTTATTAGTTTAGGACTGGAGGCCGCTTTAATAACGTGCATCCACGAGTAGTTCATATTTTGCCTTTTCAATACATTTACCTATTAGCTATTGGATCCTATCTCTTACCTTTCACTTATTATTAGAGTAAATTCTTTTCTGGATGGTCAGCTCCGACTTTTCCTTGTCCATTGTGGGTGACTGCTGAATTTAGGCCATATCCCTCCCCCCCCCCATGCCCCCCAATCATGTATTAACATCCATATGTAACAAACTATGTATACTCAATAATTATACTTCGCTTGTGCAACAGTAATTTCGATTTGCAATAAATTGTTGTGCTTTTAATCCCGCTTTCAATGGAAACTGTTAACCCCATTTATAGAGATATCAATGAAATACTAGTATTGAAAAGCCCCCTGTTGAAAATGCTCGTCTTAAGAAGGCAAATTAATTGTAAATTCAATTAGTAGTTTTTGTTTGGTCGTGGTGGATATTTTTTTATGCAGTCGGATAGACGACCCTTGCGCCAAGCCCTAATCCTTTCCGATGCGCCGACGACTCTCGTATGTGGGGATCTGTATGAAATTCAATCCCTGTCCTCCCTTCTAGCTAAGGGAAAGTCACACTAACAGGGCAGTTGTGAGCAAATTCCACGTTACGTGGTGAAAGGGGAGGCCCTGTTATTCCCGATCCCTTTTAATGGGCAAGGCATCTCTTTTAATTGCTTAGGATAACATCAACACGTCTCAGCCGCCAACCTCTGTGTGCTACACTGCTCTGCGGCAGACCTTCTACTAATCGAATCTGGTAAGGCTGGTAGTTTAGCCAGTAATAATCTCTAGACCACCACATTTATTTACGTTCTGCTCCCTTTGCAAGCACCACTCGTCAATCCTCTGCAGGTCTTTGGTAAACTGCTGCATCCCACCGGTCTTGCAAGCCTCCTATAGAGATCGGCATCGTCTGCAAAACAACCCACATCCAAACACACATTCTTCTAGCGACTATACCGTGCATGATAGTGGGATGGACCGTAACAGTACTGCCGATTTTTTTTCTTATCTCACACACGTCCAGACTGCCTCTGTATGTACCCCAATTTCTTTTACCTTATTCTTATGATCGCTACACCGGATATACTCTGAAAAGCCAAAAAAACTGATACACCTGCCTAATATTATGAAGTGCCGCAACACGACGTTGCATGGACTCGACAAATGCCTGAAGTAGTGCTGGATGAATCCTACAGGACTGTCCATAGATCCGTAAGAGTACGAGGGGATGGAGATCTCTTCTGAACAGCACGTTGCAAGGCATCCCAAATGTGCTCAATAATGTTCATGTCTGGGGAGTTTGCTGGCCAGCGGAAGTGTTTAAACACAGAAGAGTGTTCCTCGAGCCTTACTGTAGCGATTGTGGGCGTGTGGGGTGTCACACTGTCCTGATGAAATTGCCCAAGTCACAATGGACGTGAATGGACGCAGGTGATCGGACAGGATGCTTACGTACGTGTCACCTATCAGTCGTATTTAGACGTGTCAGCAGTCCCATATCACTTGAACTGCACATGCCCCTCATCATTACGGACCCTCCACCTGCTTGAACAGTCCCCTGTTGACATGCAGGGCACATTGATTCATGACATTGTCTCCATACCCGTACACGTCCAACCGGTCGATACAATTTGAAACAACACTCGTTCGACCAGGCAGCATGTTTTCAGTCATCAACAGCCTATTATGGGTGTTGAGGGGTCCAGGCGAGGCGTAAGGCTTTGTGTCGTGCAGTCATCGAGGGTACACTAGGGGGTCTTCGGCTCCGAAAGCCCTTATCGATGATATTTCGTTGAATGGTTCGCATCCTGACACTTGCTGATGGCCCAGCATTGAAATGTGCATCAATTTGCGGAAGGGTTGCACCGATTCTCCTCAGTCAGCGTTGGTCTCATTCTTGCAAGACCTATTTACGGCCACAGCAATGTCGGATATTTAATGTTTTACCGGATTCCTGATATTCACGGTACACATGTGAAATGGACGTATGGGAAAATCCCCACTTCATCGTTACCTCAGAGATGATGTGTCCTATCTCTCAAGCGCCGGCGATAACACCACCTTGAAATTCATTTAAATATTTATAACCTACCACTGTAGCAGCAGTAACCAATCTAACAACTGCGCCAGACACTTGTCCTATATAGGCGTTGCCGACCGCATAGCCGTATTCTGCCTATTTACGTATCTCTGTATTTGAATACGCATGCCTATACCAGTTTCTTTGGCGCTTCAGTGTGTAATGCTACAACAGTCGTCTATGAATGCAATTTCTTTAAATTTTCTGAATAATGTTTCGCACGAAGGAAGCACCATGAGCTTCTACTGTATCCCACAAATAATTTTAATCCATGTAACATAAGTAGGCTTTTTTGAATATTCTGCTTAGTTTACATTGCATTAGAAATATACAGTCACAAATCCTAGATTAAATTTAGAAACAAAATGCTACATAACTGTATACAGCCAAAGGATATCACTGGTTTTTGTTAAGGTGATATACTAAACATTCTGTATCAATACACGCAGGTCAACTCTTAATATGACGGCTATTATTGCATCATGAGCTTAATATTTCATTCGAAAACACTGAAAACAGCCAAGACTCGTGATTGTAGTGTCAAAATCTATAACTGACAGTCAAGGCCACCGTTCCATAGGGTAAAAACCATCATTTTATTGCTAAAAGAGTGCTATTGTTAATACCTGTGCAACACAGTTTCCAATCATCCAGTAACGAGTTATTTTCGATGTGAGAATAGCATGTCAGAGGCAACTTGTGTACTCTGCTAACCTTGTAACCTAGCAACGATACGAGGTTGCTGTGGGAGGTACCCCATGGCGAATATCCAACTCCAGCACATAACAATTGAGCCGTGTGGCTCGATCAGCGATATTGCCGCCGCAGGTATGGGTCATCTTTCCGGTGGCGTGCGCAGAGCGCGCGGTGGGGCTACCATGGAGGTAAGAATAAGGGGAGATGGCGCTACGTATCCCAGCCGTACTACGTTTTGAAGCCATGGGAGCGTGGCTCGCTGCCATGACACTCTGACTAAAACATTGCCAGTGTGCTATAGCGCTGCATGTATTGCAGTCGCTAATTGCGCCATATACGCATGTAACGTTATCAGATTGGTTGTTTCAAAGTTTTTGTTTAAAATAAAATCTCGTAAAGGCGAAATTCCGCGTTTCTTCTGATTAAAAATAGTTTTTAATGTAATATTACGAATAGCTAGTCTTCAATGTAAACGATACAATTTTGTTAATTCAGTAATAAACGTGTATCACAAACTAAATAATAGAAACTGAAAACTAAGTTAGCTGTACCCTCCCTCCAAAGCCCCATAAATGCATCTTGTTTGCAATACGTACTGGAACATTTCAGTTACGTTACGCTACTGGGAAACACTGTTCATTACCACCAATATTTACTGAAATACGGTACATAGAATGGCAAATCTACACAGTGTCCTGTTTAGGCCTATACTTTACGCCAGTTAATGTAGTGTTAGCTTTTAATTTGGTACATGATGAAGACAAAGTGAGTTACTCAACACTTCGATTATCGACGGTACGTACGTATTATACTGAAACGTGAACTTGAAAACTAAGAATTTAATTCTTTGAATTAACATACCTTTTGCAAATGTTTTGGGGGTGTAGGGAAAACTGATGGTACAGCATTTTCTCGGAGCCTTACTGTTGAAAGGGAAGTTCGGTCTATGTCTTCTTCTCGGAAATGCTGAGAACATATAGTGCTCCATTTAGACGCACACATTCTCCCACAGAGCTTTCCGACTTTCATTTTTAGGAAATCTAAAATCATACAGGAGAAAAACACGCTATAGTACAAATACCGATGTAGCACACGTTCATTCACAATGAAGTTGTAAAATCACACTTAACGAGACAACTTACACATGAAATGTTATTCCCTTCGATTTCGCATCACAATCAGAACGATTCGTACATTCGAACACCACACAAGTCACCATAATAGCGCAAAATCCTTCCAAAAGCGAGCGACAAGCCTATGCACACAAGCTTACAGCAGCAATGTTTTGGTCGGATTGAGATGGCTACCCTCGGCTTCACATAGCTTCGCAGCTGTGACGTCACGGCGTCTCCCTCTATTCTTACCTCCATGGGGGCTACCTACCGGGCCAATTGGGGAGCGAGGGGTAAGCTCTAGCAAGTAGCGAGGATTTTGCTCTGGGACGTCTGGCAGCAACGTCGTTTGGAAAGTCTGGCGGACAGTACAGGGGCAGTGCGAGGCAGCAGGAAGAGCACATCTAAAAGGGGCCGTTTACCCGGGTGACGGCACCGTAGTAAATATCGCCGGCTTGGAAGCAATCGCGTTACTGGGAAGCCGTTGGTCTGTTTCGCTTCCTGTATGTCTCCTCGCACCGGGATCTGTGGCGGCTGGCTTCATCGAACAAGAAAGAGACTAAGGGCCTTGCTTGTGCTGTAAATTGTGGCCGGAATCGACTACTGGGTGCAGTGCTGTTGACTTAATTTTCTTGGCCGACCATTGCTACTCCTACTGCGTCTGTCCTCGAATGTGTTAATTTCAACTTGCTTAGTACGCATGGTTCTAGTGAGAGCTGTATGTGATGTGATGATCGACATTTACTAGGGCATGGAGTTCTGATACATTCTTCTTGTAGCTGGCTACTGTCAGGGTTAACCGCCATTGAAAACAGTTTGGATGGTCCTTCTCTAAGTGCCACCTGGTTATTGTATTTATATCACACGACGGAGTTAAGCTGGCCAATTACTATAGATATACTGTATGTTTTCCGGCCCCCTTTGCCCGCGCGTGCCGTTCACTCGTGGCTTAACGTATAATTGGCCTTACGCACATAATAGATTTGTAATGATTATCTGATGTTCATTAATTTTTTATTTTATTTTTTATTATCAGTCTACTGACTGGTTTGATGCGGCCCGCCACGAATTCCTTTCCTGTGCTAACCTCATCATCTCAGAGTAGCACTTGCAACCTACGTCCTCAGTTATTTGCTTGACGTATTTCAATCTCTGTCTTCCTCTACAGTTTTTGCCCTCTACAGCTCCCTCTAGTACCATGGAAGTCATTCCCTCATGTCTTAGCAGATGTCCTATCATCCTGTCCCTTCTCCTTATCAGTGTTTTCCACATATTCCTTTCCTCTCCGATTCTGCGTAGAACCTCCTCATTCCTTACCTTATCAGTCCACCTAATTTTCAACATTCGTCTATAGCACCACATCTCAAATGCTTCGATTCTCTTCTGTTCCCGTTTTCCCAAAGTCCATATTTCGCTACCATACAATGCTGTACTTCAGACGTACATCCTCAGAAATTTCTTCCTCAAATTAAGGCCGGTATGTGATATTAGTAGACTTCTCTTGTCCAGAAATGCCTTTTTTGCCATAGCGAGTCTGCTTTTGATGTCCTCCTTGCTCCGTCCGTCATTGGTTATTTTGCTGCCTAGGTAGCAGAATTCCTTAACTTCATTGACTTCGTGGCCATCAATCCTGATGTTAAGTTTCTTGCTGTTCTCATTTCTACTACTTCTCATTACCTTCGTCTTTACCGAGCGAGGTGGCGCAGTGGTTAGCACACTGGACTCGCATTCGGGAGGACAACGGTTCAATCCCGTCTCCAGCCATCCTGATTTAGGTTTTCCGTGATTTCCCTAAATCGTTTCAGGCAAATGCCGGGATGGTTCCTTTGAAAGGGTACGGCCGATATCCTTCCCTATCCTTCCCTAACCCGAGCTTGCGCTCCGTCTCTAATGACCTCGTTGTCGACGGGACGTTAAACACTAACATCACCCTCCTCCTCCTTCGTCTTTCTCCGATTTACGCTCAAACCATACTGTGTACTCATTAGACTGTTCACATCATTTAATTCTTCTTCACTTTCACTCAGGATAGCAATGTCATCAGCGAATCGTATTATTGATATCCTTTCACCTTGTATTTTAATTCCACTCCTGAACCTTTCTTTTATTTCCATCATTGCTTCCTCGATGTACAGATTGAAGAGTAGGGGCGAAAGGCTACAGCCTTGTCTTACACCCTTCTTAATACGAGCACTTCGCTCTTGATCGTCCACTCTTATTATTCCTTCTTGGTTGTTGTACATATTGTATATGACCCGTCTCTCCCTATAGCTTACCCCTACTTGTTTCAGAATCTCGAACAGCTTGCACCAATTTATTTTGTCGAACGCTTTTTCCAGGTCGACAAATCCTTCTTTAGCCTTGCTTCCATTATTCGCCGTAACGTCAGAATTGCCTCTCTCGTCCCTTTACTTTTCCTAAAGCCAAACTGATCGTCACCTAGCGCATTCTCAATTTTCTTTTCCAGTCTTCTGTATATTCTTCTTGTAACAAGCTTCGATGCATGAGCTGTTAAGCTGATTGTGCGATAATTCTCGCACTTGTCAGTTCTTGCCGTCTTCGGAATTGTGTGGATGATGCTTTTCCGAAAGTCAGATGGTATATCGCCAGACTCATATATTCTACACACCAACGTGAATAGTCGTTTTGTTGCCACTTCCACCAACGATTTTAGAAATTCTGATGGAATGTTATCTATTCCTTCTGCCTTATTTGACCGTAAGTCCTCCTGAGCTCTTTTAAATTCCGATTCTAATACTGGATTCCCTATCTCTTGTAAATCGACTCCTGTTTCTTCTTCTATCACATCAGACAAATCTTCACCCCCATAGAGGCTTTCAATGTATTCTTTCCACCTATCTGCTCTCTCCTCTGCATTTAACAGTGGAATTCCCGTTGCACTCTTAATGTTACCAGCGTTGCTTTTAATGTCAGCAAAGGTTGTTTTGACTTTCCTGTATGCTGAGTCTGTCCTTCCGACAATCATATCTTTTTCGATGTCTTCACATTTTTCCTGCAGCCATTTCGTCTTAGCTTCCCTGCACTTCCTATTTATTTCATTCCTCAGTGACTTGTATTTCTGTATTCAGCTGAAGTATTTCTTCTGTAACTCATGGTTTCTTCGCAGCTACCTTCTTTGTACCTATGTTTTCCTTCCCAACTTCTGTGATGGCCCTTTTTAGAGATGTCCATTCCTCTTCAACTGTACTGCCTACTGCACTATTCCTTATTGCTGTATCTATAGCGTTAGAGAACTTCAAACGTATCTCGTCATTCCTTAGTACTTCCGTATCCCACTTCTTTGCGTATTGATTCTTCCTGACTAATGTCTTTAACTTCACCCTACTCTTCATCACTATTATATTGTGATCTGAGTCTATATCTGCTCCTGGGTACGTCTTACAATCCAGTATCTGATTTCGGAATCTCTGTCTGACCATGATGTAATCTAATTGAAATCTTCCCGTATCTCCCGGCCTTTTCCAAGTATACCTCCTCCTCTTGTGATTCTTGAACAGGGTATTCGCTATTACTAGCTGAAACTTGTTACAGAACTCAAATAGTCTTTCTCCTCTTTCATTCCTTGTCCCAAGCCCATATTCTCCTGTAACCTTTCCTTCTACTCCTTCCCCTACAACTGCATTCCAGTCGCCCATGACTATTAGATTTTCGTCCCCCTTTACATACTGCATTACCCTTTCAATATCCTCATACACTTTCTCTATCTGTTCATCTTCAGCTTGCGACGTCGGCATGTATACCTGAACTATCGTTGTCGGTGTTGGTCTGCTGTCGATTCTCATTAGAACAACCCAGTCACTGTACTGTTCACAGTAACACACCCTCTGCCCTACCTTCGTATTCATGACGAGTCCTACACCTGTTATACCATTTTCTGCTGCTGTTGATATTACCCGATACTATCTGACCAGAAATCCTTGTCTTCCTTCCACTTCACTTCACTGACCCCTACTATATCTAGATTGAGCCTTTGCGTTTCTCTTTTCAGATTTTCTAGTTTCCCTACCACGTTCAAGCTTCTGACATTCAACGCCCCGACTCGTAGAACGTTATCCTTTCGTAGATTATTCAATCTTTTTCTCATGGTAACCTCCTCCCCCTTGGCAGTCCCCTCCCGGAGATCGGAATGGGGGACTATTCCGGAATCTTTTGCCAATGGAGAGATCATCATGACACTTCTTCAATTACAAGCCACATGTCCTGTGGATACACGTTACGTGTCTTTAATGCAGTGGTTTCCATTGCCTTCTGCATCCTCATGTCGTTGATGATTGCTTATTCTTCCGCCTTTAGGGGCAATTTCCCACCCCTAGGAGAAGAGAGTGCCCTGAACCTCTATCCGCTCCTCCGCCCTCTTTGACAAGGCCGGACTTCTTATGCCGGAAGTCTTCGGCCGCCAATGCTGATTATTTATCAAAATTTAGGCAGTGGCGGGGATCGAACCTGGGACCGTAGACGTTTTGACTATGAATCAAAGACCACGGTATTCATTCTATGTTCATTAATAGGTTGATTAATTTTACAGATGTGATGTAATGAATTGTTATTCTAGCTACTTTAGGCATATGTCAGTCTGTTGTAGATACCCACTAATTCTGGGATGTTTCGTGCCTATTCGTGACCGTTGCTGCTCCCGCTTGAGGGTCGATACCGAGCCTGTATTGTAAACAGCTGAGTGGGCGGGCGCCTGCTTCTGGGCATGGTTTGTTGAATGCCACGAGGTTGCTTGGTCACATGAAATTTTATATTTTATATCCCACATTGTAGGGTGCCTGCCATTTAAGTAACGTGGTTGTGTGCCATGGTATCTGATTTGTTGTTGCCTGGACTCTGAATTCTTTGGTAATACCAATCACTGCAGTAACGAAATACTAAATTTCCTTAAGTTTTAGTAAACTGATCATACTTTTTGAGTAAAATTTTAACTCATTTCACTAATAGGCCATGAGTGCCGTGGTTTATGAATGTTTAAATCTTGAAGTAACTTGCTATCACCTAAATGGTAATTTTAAAAATGTATTGGTTTTATTTGTTATGTCTTGTTTAAATGTGCAAAATGTTCAGTGCAACTGACGATGGTTACTGCCTGATGTGTTACTTGGTCCAGTCCTACCACCCCAACGCCTGTTGTGCTGAGCTTGTATCGTTGTGTAAAAGTTGAATCCCATGCTGTGCTGACACATCATCGGTTGCACAACGTGGTTGCCTCTGGGTCCCTGGGTCAGGCATCAGTATCCACTGCTGTATCTGGTGATAAATTAGGTTATTTATCTTGAATTTTTTTGTGTGAGCTATCTCTGTTGGCTGTATTATATTAAAGGACGACGAAGGCAGTCACCCGCGGCCCCGGGGGTGTCCGTAACTTAGCCAGTTGAGGAGAGAGCAGCCAGTTCATGAGCTTAAGATAAGGGGGGCGCCGCCTGATGGGACGGTGGCGGACCTGAGCGCGAGTTTGCGGGGAGTCTTGGACCGTCCGGTACGCCTCGCTGGGGAAGGCAATGGTGAGTTAAGTTCGGTGTTGTTTGTCTGCTGCGTCGCTTTCCGGTGTACGGGAGAACCTAGTTTATGAGGGATAGTAACTCTTTCCGTACACAGATTAGTCGGGTTCAGTCCCAGCTCATCCACTGGGTTAATAGTTTGGGAGGTTTAGAACAGTTGGTTACCCCTGAACAGAAGGCCAATTTTCGCGAGTTGCGTCAAAGAGCTATGACATTGCAGCTCGATCTCAATGCAGTAGGGTTGCAGGGGGAAGTACATCGGTACAAGACCCGGTTAATGAATCAGTGCTGACAGGGAACTTAACGAAAGTTGGGCAGCCATTGTTCGAGCCATTTGCTAAGTTACCCAATCCTATACTTCTTTTAATTCAGGGATTGAGTGTTCTGGTGGTAGACGAGTTGCAGCGTGTTGTCGAGGTTCTGTGGTTACTGGTTCGTTTAGAAACGCACGACGATTCACTAGGTGCTGACCACCGAGTTATTCTTAAACTGATTTATCCTTTGGTGAAGGGGTTATTTGGTATTATTAGTGAAGTATTGAGAGTTAATGGTAGCCCTCCTGATTTGCGGCGGAAGATCATTGAACGTAAATTCACTCCACGCATTAAGCGTAATTTGACAGGCCAATATTTTTATCGTGTCCAGCGTCAAACCGAAACCCTCTAACAGCATATTGATGAAATTCGTGTCGCCATTACAGCTCTGGACTTGAATATAACTGAGAGGGAGGCTGTAGAGCGTTTATTACAGGGCATCAGACCGGAGTACTGGTCGTGGCTTATGTTTGCCCCTAAGCCAACCACCTTCAGTGAACTTCACTTTGGTTCATCAGCTTGAGGGGCTCCGTTCTGCTGATAGTAAGAGCCAGGGTGCGAGAGGCGGAAGCTATAACTACCTGGGTGCAACCTGATCGTATTGAAGGAAAGATAAATGTTGGGAGTAGGAGCTGTTTCTGTTGTCGGAGTTTCGAGCATTTGGTGCGTGCTTGCCCGGAGAGACTGAAACCGCGCCCGAGTAGCTGACGGTTGAGGAAAAGGGACACCTTCAGTCAGAAGCGTCCGATGAAGTTATGTAATCGCCTAAGTTGGTAGCCAGTGGCTGCCGTTCGTTTGAGGCACCTCGAACCATGAACCAATCTGTGTTAGTAGATTCTGGCAGTAGTGTGTCCTTGTTAGACCATCAATGGTGTCAGAGGTATCGTTTATATAAGCTGCCTCCCTTTCAAACGACCCTGCGACCCTAGCCTTGTTTGGACTGTATGGAGACTTTTCGAACATTTCTTTCAAACGCTGCCCGTAAATTCTCTATGGGGTTAATGTCCGGATATTGTGGAGGGGTGATTTACAACTTTTGCACAGCTGTACAGGAGCCACAACCGTACAATATAGGCGGTATATTTGGGTTCGT
Organism: Schistocerca cancellata; assembly: GCF_023864275.1. Taxonomy (NCBI): domain Eukaryota; kingdom Metazoa; phylum Arthropoda; class Insecta; order Orthoptera; family Acrididae; genus Schistocerca; species Schistocerca cancellata. The sequence continues at coordinate 2,759,492 of NW_026047100.1, forward strand.
TGTCCTGACAAAATTTGAAACAGTCTCCATTTCCCATATTTTCTGCGATCTAATTCAAATTGTTCCTTACAATCTGCAGGTATACGTTTTATCCATTGTTTCGTCAATGAAGACCTGCTCACCCATTCCATGGGCAGCCATACAACGCCAAACCATAACATGGCCCCTGCCATGTTTCACTGTAGCTTGCACAATTTTTCTTCCAGCCCTTTGTTGGGCTGCCCCCAGACCGTTATTCGTCCATCCGGTCCTGATATGTTACACTTTGATTCGTTCGAAAAAATTACTTGATTCCACGACTCCATGTTCTTGTTCATGTGTTCCCTTGTGAATAGCAGCTTCTCCTTCCTATTGGCAGGACTGATGTAACGCTTCCTTCTTTCTGTTCGCCCATGCTAATTTTCTCTGTACAGTACTCGTCTGATTCTGTAGGTCTGGCCTTCTTCCCAAACTCTTCCTCAGCCTCAATGACAATTCGTGTAGCTGTGATTCGTGAATCTTTTTTGATCTTTTTTACAATTGCCCTCTCTTCTCTCTCCACAAATATCCTTGGACGGGCTGTCTGTGGCAGATTTTCTATTTTGTCTTAACATTCATGTCGACGAACGATGTCCCCTACAGTACTTTTCTTTATATCCAGTAACGTTGCTATTTCTCGGAATGTTCTTCCATTTCCGTGATGAAATGTTACCAAGAGCTTCTGTTCAGAAGTACTCTTTCTACGTCTCCGTACCATTGTATACAAACACACTTGTGTTTCCTTTCAGCTCTCGACAGGTAATGACTGACATTACAAGAACTAACGGATAACAGAGATATGCACACTGACACGATACAAGGAATTTTGTGGCCGATTCATTTGTTAGTGGTGGAAAACGTGTGCGTTAATTTGTTATTGGGCTGCGATTCGATACGACGGATGGGTTTAGTATTAGATTACGCCAGTATGATGTTTCATTTTAAGGTTGGCTCCCGCGAAGTAATTTAGTTTGTGTTCATGCCAGGGGCAGACCGAGGTAAACAATATGTCTATTCAGGATTCTGAATTTGAGCTCAGTAATTTGTCAGGTAGTCAGGAAGATGAATTATTGGCGCTTCTGAGTCGTTTTCTTGATGTGCTGACTAATAAGCTCTGTGTGACGGATAAAACTCGTTACCATATCCGCTTTACGGATGATGTGCCAGTTTGACAACCACCGTACAGTCAGTCACCGCCGAAGATGGAGGCTTTGCGCCAGTTAGTTAAGATTTTGGAGGAAGGTGTGATCAGGAAGTAGACCTCTTACGTTTCTCCGATTTTTTGCCGAGAAGGAAATGCACCGTATTTCTTGTTTCTCAGCCGGAAACAATGCTACGGATGCTTAACGTTACATGTGCATTATTTGAAGTCTCTCGAGTGAGCGCGCCAAGCTTGCGTCACTTCCGAAAGAGAGCATAGCTGCAGAACAGTTTCAAAACGGCGTCTATAGGTGATGTACGTTACAAGCAACGTGCCCTCATCGAATTGCAAGAACGAAACTGTGCGGAATATTCACGAACGCTTGTGCGGAGTCTATGGAGCATCTGCTGTCGACGAAGTACAGTTAGTCGCTGGGCACGGAGTGTTAGGTCATCAGAAGGTGGTGCGGCAGTGCTCGACGATTTGCAGCGGTCGGGCAGACCATCCACGACTGTCACGCCTGACATATTGCAGCGAGCCGATGTTGTCATTCGCCGGGACACACTTCCACTTGTTCAGGCCATTAAAGGACGCCATTCGTGGAAGACATTTCTAGGACGATGAGGTGATTCCGCGCCCAGGACAAGGATTGGTACCGACAGGGCATACACGCCCTTGTTTCGCGCTGGAGGAAGGCAACAAAGCGGGATGGAGATTACGTGGAAAAGTGGGGTGTCCAGATAAAACTCCATTCTTTCGTGTGTGTAATTGTCATTATGTTCAATAAAGAATTGTTACAGAAAAAAATGCGGTGAATGACATTCTGGACGACCGCCGTACACTGTGGGGAATATCAGACTCCTATATACCAATTACAATTCATTTCCTATACCTGTATGCCATATTATAGCGGTTTATGCACTTAGGAAAAGCAGTCAGCGCAGGGAGTAGTCAGGATTTGCAAAAAAAGCTGGGGCATATGAGGCAGATGACATCACGTATGTGTACTATAGTTTAGGGGAGATGATGGTTATAATGCATAAATACACTCCTGGAAATGGAAAAAAGAACACATTGACACCGGTGTGTCAGACCCACCATACTTGCTCCGGACACTGCGAGAGGGCTGTACAAGCAATGATCACACGCACGGCACAGCGGACACACCAGGAACCGCGGTGTTGGCCGTCGAATGGCGCTAGCTGCGCAGCATTTGTGCACCGCCGCCGTCAGTGTCAGCCAGTTTGCCGTGGCATACGGAGCTCCATCGCAGTCTTTAACACTGGTAGCATGCCGCGACAGCGTGGATGTGAACCGTATGTGCAGTTGACGGACTTTGAGCGAGGGCGTATAGTGGGCATGCGGGAGGCCGGGTGGACGTACCGCCGAATTGCTCAACACGTGGGGCGTGAGGTCTCCACAGTACATCGATGTTGTCGCCAGTGGTCGGCGGAAGGTGCACGTGCCCGTCGACCTGGGACCGGACCGCAGCGACGCACGGATGCACGCCAAGACCGTAGGATCCTACGCAGTGCCGTAGGGGACCGCACCGCCACTTCCCAGCAAATTAGGGACACTGTTGCTCCTGGGGTATCGGCGAGGACCATTCGCAACCGTCTCCATGAAGCTGGGCTACGGTCCCGCACACCGTTAGGCCGTCTTCCGCTCACGCCCCAACATCGTGCAGCCCGCCTCCAGTGGTGTCGCGACAGGCGTGAATGGAGGGACGAATGGAGACGTGTCGTCTTCAGCAATGAGAGTCGCTTCTACCTTGGTGCCAATGATGGTCGTATGCGTGTTTGGCGCCGTGCAGGTGAGCGCCACAATCAGGACTGCATACGACCGAGGCACACAGGGCCAACACCCGGCATCATGGTGTGGGGAGCGATCTCATACACTGGCCGTACACCACTGGTGATCGTCGAGGGGACACTGAATAGTGCACGGTACATCCAAACCGTCATCGAACCCATCGTTCTACCATTCCTAGACCGGCAAGGGAACTTGCTGTTCCAACAGGACAATGCACGTTCGCATGTATCCCGTGCCACCCAACGTGCTCTAGAAGGTGTAAGTCAACTACCCTGGCCAGCAAGATCTCCGGATCTGTCCCCCATTGAGCATGTTTGGGACTGGATGAAGCGTCGTCTCACGCGGTCTGCACGTCCAGCACGAACGCTGGTACAACTGAGGCGCCAGGTGGAAATGGCATGGCAAGCCGTTCCACAGGACTACATCCAGCATCTCTACGATCGTCTCCATGGGAGAATAGCAGCCTGCATTGCTGCGAAAGGTGGATATACACTGTACTAGTGCCGACATTGTGCATGCTCTGTTGCCTGTGTCTATGTGCCTGTGGTTCTGTCAGTGTGATCATGTGATGTATCTGACCCCAGGAATGTGTCAATAAAGTTTCCCCTTCCTGGGACAATGAATTCACGGTGTTCTTATTTCAATTTCCAGGAGTGTAAAATTATGTAGCGCATGGTTTCAACAGACTATAGAAGCACATGCTGTTAGATAAAAAAAATGGTTCAAATGGCTCTGAGCACTATGGGACTTAACATCTTAGGTCATCAGTCCCCTAGAACTTACAACTACTTAAACCTACCTAAAGACATCACACACATCCATGCCCGGGGCAGGATTCGAACCTGCGACTGTAGCAGTCCCGCCGTTCCGGACTGCAGCGCCTAGAACGGCAAGACCACCGCGGCCGGCCTGTTAGATAAAATTATGCAGCAATATGTTAGAGGAATGACATCCCGTAAGAGAGCTCAAGTGTAAATTAGGCAGGGGTATGCTCCTTTAAGCTGCCATGACAACACTTCAATACTCAGTGGTTCCTTCATGGTATCATAATCAACAAAAACATTGCAGGTAGACTGGGATTTTGCAGTATGTATCAAGGTAGTAAACGATGTGGTTTTCTACAAGAAGATAGTGAACTGTAGAAGATGGGTGATCATTATAGGGATCTGGACGCACGTAAATCTACTACAACTAATGTATACAAGCTCCTCAAGCCACCACACAGTGCGTGGCGCAGGGTACCTGTACCAGTACCAGTCGTTTCCCTTCCTGTTCCACTCGCAAACAGAGCGAGGAAAAAGCGATTGCCTGTATGCCTCCATATGAGGCCTAATTTCTCGAGTCTTATTTTCGCGGTCGTTACGCAAAATGCATGTTGGCGGCAGTAGAATCGTTCTCCAGCCAGCTTCGAATGACGGTTCCCTAAATTTTCTCGGTAGTGTTCCTCAAAAAGAACGTCACCTTCTCTTCAGCGAATCTCATCTGAGTTCCCGAAATATCTCCATAATACTTGCGTGGTATTCGAACCTACAGGTAACAAACGTAGCAGCCCGCCTCTGAACTTCTTCGATGTATTCGTTTAATCCGATATGGTTCGGATCCCAAAAACTCGAGCAGTACTCAAGAATAGATCTCACTAACTTCCTATTGACAGATGTGAAAATTACCGAACAATCAGTTTAATAAGCCACAGCTGCAAAATACTAACACGAATTCTTTACAGACGAATGGAAAAACTAGTAGAAGCCAACCTCGGGGAAGATCAGTTTGGATTCCGTAGAAATACTGGAACACGTGAGGCAATACTGACCTTACGACTTATCTTAGAAGAAAGATTAAGGAAAGGCAAACCTACGTTTCTAGCATTTGTAGACTTAGAGAAAGCTTTTGACAATGTTGACTGGAATACTCTCTTTCAAATTCTGAAGGTGGCAGGGGTAAAATACAGGGAGCGAAAGGCTATTTACAATTTGTACAGAAACCAGATGGCAGTTATAAGAGTCGAGGGACATGAAAGGGAAGCAGCAGTGGGGAAGGGAGTAAGACAGGATTGTAGCCTCTCCCCGATGTTATTCAATCTGTATATTGAGCAAGCAGTAAAGGAAACAAAAGAAAATTTCGGAGTAGGTATTAAAATCCATGGAGAAGAAATAAAAACTTTGAGGTTTGCCGATGACATTGTAATTTTGTCAGAGACAGCAAAGGACTAGGAAGAGCAGTTGAACGGAATGGATGGTATCTTGAAGGGAGGATATAAGATGAACATCAACAAAAGCAAAACGAGGATAATGGAATGTAGTGGAATTAAGTCGGGTGATGCTGAGGGAATTAGATTAGGAAATGAGACACTTAAAGTAGTAAAGAAGTTTTGCTATTTGGGGAGCAAAATAACTGATGATGGTCGAAGTAGAGAGGATATAAAATGTAGACTGGCAATGGCAAGGAAAACGTTTCTGAAGAAGAGAAATTTGTTAACATGGAGTATAGATTTAAGTGTCAGGAAGTCATTTCTGAAAGTATTTGTATGGAGTGTAGCCATGTATGGAAGTGAAACATGGACGATAAATAGTTTGGACAAGAAGAGAATAGAAGCTTTCGAAATGTGGTGCTACAGAAGAATGCTGAAGGTTAGATGGGTAGATCACATAACTAATGAGGAAGTATTGAATAGGATTGGGGAGAAGAGAAGTTTGTGGCACAACTTGACCAGAAGAAGGGATCGGTTGGTGGGACATGTTCTGAGGCATCAAGGGATCACCAATTTAGTATTGGCGGGCAGCGTGGAGGGTAAAAATCGTAGGGGGAGACCAAGAGATGAATGCACTAAGCAGATTCTGAAGGATGTAGGTTGCAGTAGGTACTGGGAGATGAAGAAGCTTGCACAGGATAGAGTATCATGGAGAGCTGCATCAAACCAGTCTCAGGACTGAAGACCACAACAACAACAACTTCCTATATGCTGTTTCCTTTATAGCTGAACCATACTTTCCTAAAATTCTCCCCATAAACCGAAGTCGATCATTCGTCTTCCCTCCCACAATCCGCACATGCTTGTACCATTTCATTTGTAACGTTACACGCAAATATTTAAAAGACGTGACCATGTAAAGTATGACACTACTAGTGATGTTTTGGAACAGCACGGGTTTGTTTATCCTACTCAGCCTCGTTAACTTAAATTTTCCTATATTTAGAGCAAGTTTCCACTCATCACATCAACTACAAATTTTGTTAAGTCATCTTGTATCCTCCCACAGCCACTCAATTTCCACACCTTCCCGTTCACCACAGCATCATCAGCCACCAGCCGCAGATTGCTGCCCATCCTATCCTTCAGACTATTTACGTATGTAGAAAATAATAGCGGTCATATCACATTTCCCTGGGGAACTCATGACGATACACTTGTCTCTGAACACACGCTGCCGAGGAGAATATACTGGGTTCTATTACTTTGGAAGTCTTCGAGCTACTCATATATCTGGTAACCTGTTCCATCAGCTCGCACCTTTGTTTAGAGTTTGCAGTGGGGTACCACGTGAAATGCTTTTTCGAAATCTAGTAATATGGAATATGCCTGTTGCCCCTCATCCCCAACGATGTTAAAGATACAGGTTCTGTAGTTCTGCGGATTCGTTCTTTTTTCCCTTCGTATGTACAGGAGTCATCTGCAATTTTCTCCAGTCGCTTGGGACTTTGCACCGGGCAAGAAATTTGCTGTGTACCGGGCCAATGCCGTACAGTATTCTTTGTAAAGTGAACTGGGGTTCTAGCCAGACCTGGCGACTTATTTGCTTTCAATTCGTACAGTTGTTTCTTTACACCAGCAGTGTTATTACTATGTTCTCCGCACTGGAGTCTGTGCGAAGGCAAAACGACGGTATGTAGTATATTTCTACGATTCTCCTGTGTGAACGATTCTTAAACGCCAATTTTAAAACTTGGGCTTTCCTTTCGCTATCTTCTCCTATCACACCAGACTGGTCAACAGATGACCGGATAGAAGCCATAGACCCGCTTGAGGTTTTGACATAGAACCAGAATTTTCTCGGGTTCTCGGTAACACTTTTTTGGTAATGCATGACGGTGGTAGCTGTATGCTTTGCGCATCGATCTTGTTATAGGCGCACGAATCTAACTTTTGCCCGTCGTCATTTGCTCGTTCTTTTGAACGGAGAGTGCAACAGCCTTTCATTACGCAGCATTTTCCGAGTATCGTGAAACAACGATGGGTTTTTACCGTCCTTTGTTATTATATCATCAGTCTTCAGACTGGTTTGATGCGGCCCGCCACGAATTCCTTCCCTATGCCAAACTCTTCATCTCAGAGCAGCGCTTACAACCCACTTTCTCACTTATTTGCTGGACGTATTACACTCTCTACTTCCCCCTAGAGTTTTTAGCCTCTACTGGTCTCTCTAGTACCATGGACGTTATTCCTTGATGTGTTAACAGACGTCCTGTCACCCTGTCTCATCTTCTTGGCAGTGCTTTCAGTATATTCCTTTCCTCTCCGATTCTGCACAGAACCCCCTCATTCCACCTAATTTTCGTCTGTAGCACCAATCTCAAATGCTTTGAGTCTCTTCAGTCCCGGTTTTTCCACAGTCTTTGGTTCACTAACATACAATGCAGGGCTCAAAGCGTTCATTCCCAAAAATTTCTTCCACAAATTAAGGCCTATGTTTGATACTAGTAGACTTCTGTTGGTCACGAATGCCGTTTATACGAGTACTATTTTGCTTTTGATGTCCTCCTTGCTCCGTCTGTCAATGGTTATTTTTCTGCCTAGGTAGTAGAATTCCTGAACTTCATCTACCTTGTAACCATCAGTCCAGGTATTAAGTTTCTCGCTGTTCTTATTCCTGTTACTTCTCATTACTTTCGGCTTTCATCAGCTTATTTTCAATACATATTCTGTATTCATTAGGAATTCATTCCATTCAGCAGATCATATAATTCTTCTTCACCTTCACTGAGGACAGCAATGTCATCAGCGAATCGTACCACCTTTTCATCTTGAATTTTAATTCTACTCCTAAACCTTTCTTTCATTTCCGTCATTGCGTTTTCGATGTACAGATGGAACAGTCGGAGCGAAAGACTACATCCCTTCCTTACTTCCCCTTTAATCCTAGTACTTCTTTCTTGGTCTTCCGCTCTTGGCCCTTGTATATGTTGTATATTACACATTCCTTCCTATGGCTTACCTCTATTTTTCTGAGAATTTCGAGCATCTTGCACCATTTGACACTGTCGAACTTTTTTTTTTGTGTGTTCGACAAAGCCTATGAACCTGTCTTGATTTTCTTAAGTCTTGCTTCCATTATCAGCCACAACGTCATAATTGCCTCTCTGGTGCCTTTACCTTTCCTAAAGCCAAACTAAACCTCACCTAACATATCCTCGATTTTCTTTTGCATCCTTCTGTGTATTACTCTTGTCAGCAACTTGGATACGTGAGCTCTTAACCTGATTGTGCGATAATTCTTGTCAGATGTTGCAGTCTTCGGAACTGTGTGGATGACATTTTTGCCGAAAGTCAGATGTGTATCGCTGACTGATACATTCTGCACACCAATGTAAATAATCGTTTTCTTACCACATCCCCCATGATTTTAGTGATTCTGATGGAATGTTACCTATTCCATCTGCCTTATTTCATCTTCCAAAGCTCTTTTAAATTGTGATTCTAATACTGGACCTCGTTCTATCACATCAGACAAATCTTCCCTCTCATAGAGGACTTCAATGTACTCTTTCAATCTATCCGCTCTCTCCTCTGCATATAATAGTGGAATTTCCGTTACACTCTTAATGTTACCAACCTTGCTTTTAATTTCAGCGAAGGTTAATTTGACTGTCTTAGATGCTGAGTCATTCCTTCCAACTATCATTTCTTTTTTCGATTTCTTCACTTTTTCATTAGCCATTGCGTCTTAGCTTTCCTGCTCTTCTTATTTATTTCATTACTCAGCGACTTGCTTTTCTGTATTCCTGAATTTCTCTGAACATTTTTTTTACTTCCACCTTTCATCGAGTAACTGAAGTATTTCTTCGGTTACCCTTGGTATCTTTGCATCTTCGCTCTCATCTACTTTTTACCTATGTTATTCTTTCCAACGTCTGTGATTTTCTAGATGTCCATTCCTCTTCAACTCTACTGCCTTTACTGAGCTATTCCTTATTGCAATATCTATAACCTTAGAGTACTTCCCACTTCTTTTCGTATTGATTCTTCCTGACTAATCTCTTAAACTTCTGCCTACTCTGCTTCAGTACTATATTGTGATCTGTGTCTATATCTGCTCTTGGTTACACCTTACAATGCGGTATCTGATTTCGAAAGCTCTGTCTGACCACGATGTAATCTGATATCGTCCAGTATCTCTTGGCCTTTTCGAAGTAAAGCTCCTCTTGTTGTGATTCTTGAACAGAGTGTTCGCTATTACTAGCTGCAATTTATTGCAGAACTCCATTAGCCATTCTTCGCTCCAATTTCTGATACCAAGTCCATATTACCCTGGAACTTCTACTCCTTCCCCGACAACCGCATTCTAGTCCCCCCATGACTATTATATTTTCATCTCCCTTTACATACCTCATTCCCCGTTCAATATTGTCATATGCTTTATCTATCTCATATTCAGCTTACGACGTCGGCATGTATACACGAACTACCGTTGTCCGTGCTCTTTTGCTGTAGATTTTCTGAACTGTTCACAATAACGCACTCTTTACCCCACCTTCCTATTCACTAGGAACCCTATTCCCGTTATACCATTTCCTGCTGCTGTTAATGTTACTATATACTCATTCGACCAGAAATAGTTGTCTTCTTTCCAATTCTCTTCACTGACTCCCACCATATCTAGAATTAGCCTTTGTATCTACGTTTACAGATTTTCTAGCTTACCTACCACGTTCAAGCTTCTGACATTCCACGCTCCGACTAGTAGAACGTTATCTTTTCGTTTGTTATTCAGGCTTTTACTCATGGTCTCCTCCCCCTTGCCAGTCCACTCCTGTAGATCCTAAAGGGGGACTATTCCGGAATCTTTGCCAATGGAGAGATCATGATGACACTTTCCTAAGAAAACGTCACATGTCCTGTGAAGATATATTATGTGTCTCTAATCCAGCGTTTTCCATTGTTTACAGCATCCTCAGGCCGTTGGTCATTGTCGATTCTTCCACCTTTAAGGGCAGTTTCCCACCGCAAGGGCAAGAGAGTGCCCTGAACCACTGTCGGCTCCTCTGCCCTCATTTACAAGGTCCTTGGCAGAATGAGGGTGATGATATGCAGGAAGTCTTCGGCCGTCAATGAAGAGTGTTATTCAAAATTTAAGTGATAGCGGGGTTCGAATTCGGAAACGAGGCCCGTTTCATTATTCATCAAAGACGCAACCCCTAGACCATCCGTAAAAAAATGTGTGTGAAATCTTATGGGACTTAACTGATTTCGAAACCTCTGTCTAACCACGATGTTATCTGATATCGTCTAGTATCTCCTGGCCTTTTCGAAGTATAGCTCCTCTTGTTGTGATTCTTGAACTGCTAAGGTCATCAGTCCCTAAGCTTACGCACTACTTAACCTAAATTATCCTTATGGACAAACACACACACCCATGCCCGAGGGAGGACTCGAACCTCCGCCGGGACCAGAGACCATCCGTACTAGTCAGTTCTGCGGAGCACTATTTACAACCCTGTAAACTTAGCTCATAATTGCTCTGCGACTCTCGTACTGGAACAAAATGATTTCAGTTCATTTTCTAAGTGAGATGCTACCAACTGCTTATCTGCTCTTTCTAGCAGGAACACTGTTCTCGCCTTCTTAACTGATTTATTAAATTTCGTAACCTTAGTCGCCATGAAGACATCATGATCACTAATCCCCAGTTCTACAATGACGCCATTGATTACGTCCTGTCTGTTTGTAGCTACAAGGTCTGATATTTCCATTGCCCATGGGCTGCCGAACTAGTAAGCCTAAATTATTGAATAAAATAGATGAAGGGGCCCACTACTGTTCTCTTACACTATTGATGATACGTCACTGGCAGCAGTAAAATGCCTACAAGTAACCATTCGAACCGACATGAGTGTAATGACTTCGTAAGATAAATAGCAGGAAAAGCAGGCCCCAGAAATCTTTCCCAAAAAAAGAAGTGGTTTACGGAACACCACTCAATGCTTGGCATAGAAAGTGGTTGAGAAAAAACGTAACATATCCTGCCTACACAGAATAAGAAATAGAGTACTGTTCCATTACACTACTGCTGGAAACAGTAAGTATTGTAAATTACCTAGGAGTGAGTGTCTAATGCGACCTCAATTTGAATGGCTACGTGAAGCAACTTCAGATGCTTGGCTGAGAGAAATCTTAAGGAGATGCATTTCATTCACGAAATACGTGGTTTACAAAACATTACTACCGATAAAACAGCATTACGTGATAAGTTGTGGCTGATCAGAGAAGCAGCCACATCAATGTAAATGACAAAGTGGATATGCCACCACAATTACATAACTGGTGTAGCAATCATAGGAATAAGGTAAGAGAAGTTAGGGTACATAGTCATAGAAATAGTCACTCATTTTCCTCAATGAGCACGTGTGTGAGATACGAAAGAAATTGGGCAGTATTGTTGCGATCTGTCCCTCCCCATTGCATTGTATAGTGGCTAACACAATATGTGTTTGGACGCAGATTGTTTGCAGACGATACTGATCTCTATAGGTGGCTTGCAAGAGCAGTATGTTGGAGCAGTTTACCTGAAGACGTACAGAGTATTGACGAATGGTGCTTGCAAAGGGAGATAAACGCAAATAAATGTGGTGGACTGAAGATTATTACTCGCCAAACTAGGAGCCTGGAGTAATAGATCTGTCTCAGAAAGTCGTTTAGTAAGCATGGCTTCTGTGATAGCTGCTGCGAGAGGAGTGGTGACATAGTACACAGAGGTTGGGGCTCGAGGCGTGGATGTTATACTAAGCAATGTATAGTTAAAGGTGCAGCAGCAAGGGTTATTTGATTACTGCTATGGAGAACTTTTAGTCTTGTCTTCCCTGTGTCCTCAGCATTACAACTACCATCTTCCGTACTTTTTCACTACAGTCCTTTATGTTGTTGTTGTTGTGGTCTTCAGTCCTGAGACTGGTTTGATGCAGCTCTCCATGCTACTCTATCCTGTGCAAGCTTCTTCATCTCCCAGTACCTACTGCAACCTACATCCTTCTGAATCTGCTTAGTGTATTCATCTCTTGGTCTCCCCCTACGATTTTTACCCTCCACACTGCCCTCCAATACTAAATTGTTGATCCCTTCATGCCTCAGAACATGTCCTATCAACCGATCCCTTCTTCTGGTCAAGTTGTGCCACAAACTTCTCTTCTCCCCAATCCTATTCAATACTTCCTCATTAGTTATGTGATCTACCCATCTAATCTTCAGCATTCTTCTGTAGCACCACATTTCGAAAGCTTCTATTCTCTTCTTGTCCAAACTATTTATCGTCCATGTTTCACTTCCATACATGGCTACACTCCATGCAAATACTTTCAGAAATGACTTCCTCACACTTAAATCTATATTCGATGTTAACAAATTTCTCTTCTTCAGAAACGCTTGCATTGCCATTTTACCATCATCAGTTATTTTGCTCCCCAAATAGCAAAACTCCTTTACTACTTTAAGTGTCTCATTTCCTAATCTAATACCCTCAACATCACCCGACTTAATTTGACTACATTCCATTATCCTCGTTTTGCTTTTGTTGATGTTCATCTTATATCCTTCTTTCAGGACACTGTCCATTCCGTTCAACTACTCTTCCAAGTCCTTTGCTGTCTCTGACTGAATTACAATGTCATCGGCGAACCTCAAAGTTTTTATTTCTTCTCCATGAATTTTAATACCTACTCCGAATTTTTCTTTTGTTTCCTTTACTGCTTGCTCAATATACAGATTGAATAACATCGGGGAGAGGCTACAACCCTGTCTTACTCCCTTCCCAACCACTGCTTCCCTTTCATGTCCCTCGACTCTTATAACTGCCATCTGGTTTCTGTACAAATTGTAAATAGCCTTTCTCTCCCTGTATTTTACCCCTGCCACCTTTAGAATTTGAAAGAGAGTATTCCAGTCAACATTGTCAAAAGCTTTCTCTAAGTCTACAAATGCTAGGAACGTAGATTTGCCTTTCCTTAATCTTTCTTCTAAGATAAGTCGTAAGGTCAGTATTGCCTCACGTGTTCCAGTATTTCTACGGAATCCAAACTGATCTTCCCCGAGGTCGGCTTCTACTAGTTTTTCCATTCGTCTGCAAAGTATTCGTGTTAGTATTTTGCAGCTGTGGCTTATTAAACTGATTGTTCGGTAATTTTCACATCTGTCAACACCTGCTTTCTTTGGGATTGGAATTATTATATTCTTCTTGAAGTCTGAGGGTATTTCGCCTGTTTCATACATCTTGCTCACCAGATGGTAGAGTTTTGTCAGGACTGGCTCTCCCAAGGCCGTCAGTAGTTCCAATGGAATGTTGTCTACTCCGGGGGCCTTGTTTCGACTCTGGTCTTTCAGTGCTCTATCAAACTCTTCACGCAGTATCGTATCTCCCCTTTCATCTTCACCTACATCTTCTTCCATTTCTTTTATACGCACTGCATTTTGACTGGTGAACGCACACTGTATTGGTTACAATAAGGTAAGCCAGAAGCGAAGCAACATCGTCACTGCTGGTGTATTGGACATCTAGTTATCGGAGAAATCTACTCTCTAAAGCAAAATATAATGGTCCTCTTTCTAGGATTAGGTGTATACACCAGTAACAGTTTACACTCCACTCACAGAGACAGTGTCTTCTGAACGAAATGTGAGTCATCGACTTGTTTATAAAATAACTCTTATATTAATTATTCGCACACACGTCTCACAAAATGGCACGACAATAAATTAGATTAAATGCGGGAAGTTTACTGTCAAACATGTTTTCCATGCTTCATTCTAGAATGGGACAGGAGTATATGTTAAATGATGGTAGTAAAAGAAGTTCTGTGTTTGCAACGAGATACATGTAATTAACTCGGTTATAAATAATTTGTTCTAAGCTTATAAGTACACAATAGAAGAATTCTTTAGCCAGCGAGGGGAAGTCCAACTAGCTTTACTATCAGAGTCCCATGGTCTTGGCTGCTGCCGGTGCATTCCTAATGTCATTTCTGTAAAGGAGTTCCATTTATTTATTTTATTTAGCGTATGGCTCATAACATCGCAGTAAAAATTACAGAAACAACACGATTTTAAAAAAATCACATATGTATAAACAGAGCAATAAATAAGTTTGTATATAAGGACACCGCCAATTGTAAATTTACACTCACAGAAGAGCAATCACAAGCAGACGTCCAGCTTAGATAATAAATAGTCGATTGCCTCTTGGGTCGCCATTAGGAAATCCTGTGGGTCACCCTCGTATGCCCTTAGTGGGCATTCCTGCACGATGTGTTTGACCGCCTGTCTCTCAGCGCTACAGTCGCAAGCGGCCGAAGGAAGTTTACCCCATCTGTGTAAGGAGTCGGCGCATATCCCACAGTTGGTTCTGATGCGATTAAGAGTTGACCAAACTTTGCGAGGGCAGTCAAATCCTTTTGGTTTACTAAAGATGCATGGCATACTGTGGCAGTTTACTGCTGTTCTGCTCTCCCATTCCTCTTTCCATCGGTCATTTATTTTAAAGTTGGTTTGGTGCAGAGCCTGTGCGGTCTTTAGTGGAGGATGCCTAGACCGGAGTCGGTTTCCTTGGATGTCGTGAGTATCTTCATGGATTTGTAATTGAGGGCTGGTCATGATTTTTTGAAATTCTCTAACCAGAGCGTGTTCACGGCGCAGGTTAGGAGGGGCTATGTTACTGAGAACGGGCAGCCACACTGTATGAGTTAGCCTGATTGTGCCTGATATAATACGCATTGTTGCATTAAGTTGGCTATCTACCATGTGTGTGTGTTTGCTGTTGAGCCACACTGGGGCACAGCATTCTGCCACTGGATACAGCAAGCCAAGTGCGGATGTTCTTAAGGTGGATGCTGTGGAGCCCCAAGTGGTGCCACAGAGCTTCTGCAATATGTTGTTGCGTGTTTTAAGTTTCGCTGCAGTTTTCGTCAGGTGTTCTTTGAATGTTAGTGTCCTATCTAGGGTAACCCCAAGGTACTTTGGGTGTTTGTTGTGATTTAGTAATTTCCCGTCTAGATAGACTTGTAGTTCTCTGTTGGCCATTTTTTTGTTCAAATGGAAGGCAGATACTTCCGTCTTTGTAGCACTAGGATGTAGCCTCCATTTTTTAAAGTACTCGCTGAGAATCCCTAGGTCACTCGTAAGGATATCTTCGGCAGTTTCTATATTTCTGTGGGCTGTTGCTAGAGCCCAGTCGTCAGCATAACCAAACTTGTGCGATCTGGTTGCAGGCATGTCAGCGATGTAATGGCTGAAAAGAAGGGGCGCAAGGACAGAGCCTTGTGGGAGTCCATTATTGAGTTTTATCTGTTTACTTCTCTCATTCCCCATTATTACTTGGAAGGTTCTATTTGACAACATATCATCAATGAGGTTGGTTATCTTCTTGCAGGGGACGCCACAGATTAATTTGTACATGAGCCCCTGTTTCCAAACTGTATTTCTTTTTAATCAGTAGTAGTCATCCTCGTCCCAGGAGTGGGCGTTTCAGCTTTCATGGTGGGCTGCAGGGGGTAAGGTTTTTAAAAAATATTTCCATTAGGTTTTCAGAAAGTTTTGACATAATATGTAATGTAATTATTATTTTATGATTTAATTGCTGTAACTCTGCATTATTAATATAATGAGGAAAAGTTGCGATTACTTCATAACTCACTATTACTGCGATACCAATGGGAGGTCAGAAAAGTTTACTGGTAGCAGTAATACAAACGTGGACATAGCGTAAAAAAGCTGACTACCACTGGTTTTAATGTTCATACCTGAAATGTGTGTGTGAATCTCTATACTGGGAAATGTTTAATATGCACTACATGTTAGGTGTGTTGAGAAAAGACGAATTACACGTAACAGTGTTCGAAGTCAGAGCATCCCTGGCTGTTGACGTCGGGACAGCCATGATTACTCATTTGAATGTAATACAGCTGACATAAAAATGGCTATTGTACTGGTCTTTCTATGGAGAAAATATTTCAGGGTGTCTGAATGTTTATGATGTCTCATTCTGGGAAACGTCCCCAATGGTTAATGGACAACTTGTGTAAAATTATTAAAGTGTGTTTAGGACTCGCGGCTACTCCGTCCATCACAAAAGATGGCCATGACAGTGGATGGCTCAGGCAGATGGCAAATCGAACAACGGCTATCTTCTCTCAGAGCGCTAGACTGGGATGGCTCTATTCTGGTTGCATGAACCAGCAGTCACACTGGCTGCATCCACCACAGTGGTGGGCGGTGGCTGTGAGCAGTGTAGAGTTTTGTTGCAATTAACATGGTGCATACAAAGTACACGACGAAAGATAACATCCTTTATTTTTGATTATTTGAAATAAAGTGCATACATTTTCCGTTTGTTCCTACTACAAACTATTGTGACCTGTGTTTGAGATTGCGCCATTGTGGTAAATATGAAAGATATCTTGTGTGTGACCTGCTGTGGATACGTACTCAGATTAACAATATTAAGTTATAAAAATGTGATATCAGAGTAATTTGTTTAAATAATGCATTGGGCTTAACTGTTAAACATTTAATTTAAAGTCTCGCATTTATGTGTGTCTGAATGATGATATTCAAAAGTGGGTATCTGAAATACTGGAAGAAAATCAGCAAAACTTGTAACAAGATTGTAACACATTTCCCCAAAACTGTAAACAGAAATGGGAGGTTGTCATGCATTGCAAAAATGCCATTAGATAGCGATGACGTCATTAAATTACAGTAATTCAGCCAATAGGATAACATCCCACCATTTTTCACTCATTTACTCTACTGCCAACATATTGGACGTATTTTTTGAAGGAGACAGGAATCATCGTAATATCAGCACAAACAAAAGTTTATACATCACCCAACTGACTTTGGGGAATGGGGCGAGAGGTTGAGAGGGATGAGAGAGGAAATGAGGTCACAACTTGAAATAGCATCGTACAACAGAGTCACATATTACACTTGAATGAAAGTAACTTAAGTTCACACATGTGCGGTTTGTTTGCATAATTATCAAAGCATCTGGCCGTCACTCTATTTATATACGCTAGTGGCCATTAGAATTGTTGCACCACGAAGATGACGTGCTACAGCAGCGAAATTTAACCGACAGGAAGAAGATACTGTTATATGCAAATGATTAGCTTTTCAGAGCATTCACACAAGGTTGGCGCCGGTGGCGACACCTACAACGTGCTGACATGAGGAAAGTTTTCAACCGATTTCTCATACACAAACAGCAGCTGACCGGCGTTGCCTGATGAAACGTTGTCGTGATGCCTCGTGTAAGGAGAAGAAATGCGTAACATCACGTTTCCGACTTTGATATACGTCGATTTGTAGCTTATCGCGATTGCGGTTTATCGCATCGCGACATTGCTGCTCGCGTTGGTAGAGATCCAATGACTGTTAGCAGAATACGGAATCGGTGGGTTCAGGAGGGCAATACGGAACGCCGTGCTGGATCCCAACGGCCTCGTATCACTAGCAGTCGAGATGACAGGCATCTTATCCGCATGGCTGTAACGGATCGTGCAGCCACGTCTCGATCCCCAAGTCAACAGATGGGGACGTTTGCACGACAACAACCATCTGCACGAACAGTTCGACGACGTTTGCAGCACCATGGACTATCAGCTCGGAGACCATGGCTGCGGTTATTCTTGACGCTGCATCACAGACAGGAGCGCCTGCGTTGGTGTACTCAACGACGAACTTGGGTGCACGAATGGCAAAACGTCATTTTTTCGGATGAACCCAGGTTTTGTTTACAGTATCATGGTGGTCGCATCCGTGTTTGGCGACATTGCGGTGAACGCACATTGGAAGCGTGTATTCGTCATCGCTCGGCGTGATGGTATGAGGTGCCATTGGTTACACGTCTCGGTCACCTCTTTTTCGCATTTGCGGCACTTTGAACAGTTGACGTTACATTTCAGATGTGTTACGACCCGAGGCTCTACCATTCATTAGATCCCTGTGGAACCCAACATTTCAGCAGGATAATGCACGACCGCATGTTGCCGGTCCTGTACGTTCCTTTCTGGATACAGAAAATGTTTGACTGCTGCACTGGCCAGCACATTCTCCAGGTCTCTCGCCAATTGAAAACGTCTGGTCAATGGTGGCCGAGCAACTGGCTCGTCACAATACGCCAGTCACTACTCTTGATGAACTGTGGTATCGTGTTGAAGCTGCATGGGCAGCTGTACCTGTACACGCCATCCAAGCTCTGTTTGTCTCAATGCCCAGCTGTTTCAAGGCTGTTATTACGGCCAGAGGTGGTTGTTCTGGGTACTGATTTCTCAGCATCTATGCACCCAAATTGCGTGAAAATGTAATCACATGTCAGTTCTAGTATAATATATTTGGCCAATGAATACCCGTTTATCACCTACATTTCTTCTTGGTGTAGCAATTTTAATGGCCAGTAGTGTATAAGGGCGCTAGGCAAAGTGAGTGCTTTGTTTACATTAAGATCAAAGCATCAGCCACAATTTTGTTTAAGAGCCTCAGTCAAGTGACTGGTTAACTGAGTGTATGTTTACAAACAACGTCAGGAATTACCTTCTGACTAGTAAATGAACAATCACAACGGTAACAGGCCTGCACGACAAATTGGTGTGATGCAACAGTTTTGTTCATGTGTGGAGACAAACGGGATAACCGATCCACGATCTGTAAACTCTGTTTGGTTAAATAAATACTGCCTGCCCTCCAAGAGAAATACGACGAAGAACCTGGGTGAATCCACGTTACTGAGGCAAATACTTTCCATTCTCTAAGCACAACGCTGACTTACTGGGAGATCTAATCTTAGTGAATGTTTCGGAGTTCTTTTGGATTTAGAATCTTTTTAAGGGAGTGGATGGTCCGCCTGGTTGATAGGTGGCATGTCTAAGCGTTTTTCAGTATGTGAGGAAGGGGAACATTTTCTTGGATTTTTTCGGCGGCGTCGATATTCGAAGATGACAGCTTTGATTTGACCTAGGCGAACGTGGCTTTTTGGCAGCAACCTTATGTGATGACTGCTTTTTCAGTGGTTGCGACCTCACTAAGGCAAAAACTGCTGTCCGTATGTAATGACAGAGACATTATTCTGTTGAACAAAATTAGTGTGGACTTTTCGTCGGCGTATGATGTGTATTCGTGCCTGTCGTTAGACGTCCGCTGTATCACCGTGGCGCGCGGTGCATATGTGAGGAGTCGTTCACGTGTGAAATTGAATGAAGGTAGTAAAAAAGATACAGAATCTGTTTGGTGTTTTTGAATAACTTTCCTTTGAATGCGGCAGACGCGGGTAACATATCTGAAACTATGATTTTAATGCGCCATATGTTTCCAGTTAAGCAATTGGACATGGAGGGGGGAGTAGACAGGCCGTGTCCTCTTCAGAGGTGCCATCCTGACATTTGCTTTAACTAATTTAGGACACCATGGGAAACCTAAATCAGGATGGCAGGTGTAGTATTTGAACTGATGTCCTCCCACAACCAAATCCATTGCTTAACACTACGACCCCTCACCCGGTCACATTCGTCACGTAATTCGCACTTTCTTGTCTTCTTCAGATCAATTACTGGAACTACTCTTTAAACGATTGAAAGTGTGGAAACCAAGATATGTTGCCATAGATTATTATTTTAGTATCTATTTGACTGATATAAACATTTTACACTTTCACAACTTTTTCGCAGTATCGACCATTACAGTGGCCATAGACTTTACGTTTGTGTCATTTATTAATACACTTAACCAAATATATATCTCAGCATATGTCATCAATAACACACTTATTTCATTTTTCTAACTTACACACTATATTTTATGTAAAAATTTCTATATAACTCAAACGAAATGTTGAATTATCTGAATTAGTTGAAATAACAGTAAATAAAATGTTAAAACTTCTTACCCGTGAGCAATAATACATGAAACAGAAAAACCTTAGAGGTAGATCAGTTTTGGAGTCCTTCCCAGAGAGTGCTCGCCTTTCCAGAGTGCCAACTTGTAAGTACAAAAGAAGGAAAGAGGATGAGGAACCAGCTAAAATGTTTGTTTCCTGTATGCAGTCATGTAAAATTTACTGCACAAAAAGATATCTCCAAGTGGAAAATTTTTGCCATCATAACGCCGATCACAGCACTTTAAGACATCAGCGTGGAAGAGTAAAGTAACAAGTTTGTGACTGTATCATTACAGGGCTGACGGCTTTTCGGAATCCCCACAACGTTATTGAAATGAAGAGTAGTTATGGTCTCCCGGTGCTAGTGGTTCAATCACAAGAAAATAAATCAGGCTAATCTCGAGACCAGTTGATGGTAACTCTGTTTACCGAAACCGGTCATCGTAAATAAGGTTTTACAAATCCGATCTTGACTGAGAAATTGTTCCTCAAACTGAATATTTACTGATGTCTCCTTGTCACTGGGTATGAGCAAATTAAAAGATGAAATATGTGTACAAATGTGTATGAAATATGTTAAATATGTCATCCCGGCAAGAACAGTGATCCATCTCAGAACTTCGGTACTTGAGAAAACTAGCCTTAATGAATTAACTCTATAATAGTCGTATTGAAATAGTAATAGCTTCCTTTAATTTTCAAGGATATATTGTTGGCAGTAAATTCCACTACATTTTTCGTAAACGTTGGGGTACTTTAGACTTGCTTTTCAGTGACATAAACTAAAAGTTCGGTTTTACGACTTGTTATTTATCTTGCTGAACTGCAAGATATGTGATACATGTGACACGTGATCATTCGGAAAAAGACGTGACAAAAAAGCTAATTGTAAACCCCTGGATCAATACAACCAAACTTCGTACACATGTTACCCTACTAACTGTAAAAAAAATACTCTGGGGGGCTAGAACGAGCAACCTTCTATTGGGGTGTGTGTGGTAACGTGGAAAGAGAAGGGTGGAGAATGGAAGAAGAGAAGGCAAGGATGGATGGAGAGGGGAAAGAGGAGATGGACAGGAAAAGGGGAGGACAAGGTCTATAGAGAAAGAGCGGGAAGGTTCAAATGGCTCTGAGCACTATGGGTCTCAACATTTTAGGTCATAAGTCCCCTAGAACTTAGAACTACTTAAACCTAACTAACCTAAGGACATCACACACACCCATGCCCGAGGCAGGATTCGAACCCGCGACCGTAGCAGTCCCGCGGTTCCGGACTGCAGCGCCAGAACCGCTAGACCACCGCGGCCGGCAGAGCGGGAAGGGGAAGGGGAAGGGGAAGGGGAAGGGGAAGGGGAAGGGGGAGGGGAAGGGGAAGGGGGATGGGAAGGGGAAGGGGGAGGGGGAGGGGAAGGGGGTGGGGGAGGGGGAGGGGTTGGAGGGGGAGGGGGAAGGGGTGGAGGGGGAGGGGGAGGAGATGGGAGCAGCAGGAGATGGGCATAGAGGGATGAGGAAGAAATGGGTGTAGAGGGGGAGGAGAAGATGAACGGAGGAGAAAGTGCAGGTGGACAGAGAGAAGAGGGGAGACGTCTAGTTAAATGTCTGTTTGAAGTGACCAATGTTACTGAATATCTTTCCGGTTTACGCTCTCTTAGAATAGATAATTTATTTATTTTCTTTAACGAATGATTTTTAGTTAATTTCTGCATGAAATTGTTGACAAGCTTCTGAAGACATTCAGGTGACTGATCCTGTTTAAAGTAGGTAGTCCGGCATTTAGGGCAAAGTGTTCGGCCACATTTAACACTGAGTCCAGCTTTCCAATTTTTGGACCCGACATCTCTCGTTGTGTATCCCAACACCTAAGTTCCCTCCGGCGTCCATTCACTCATGATGATCTTGGTGTTGTCAAAGTCAGTTTTTAGACCAGAGCAGACCAACACTGCTCCCTACCTAGTATTTGAAGAACATGTCTCAGGTTATTTAATACATTTTGCGGAACTTGGATTCCCTTTATTTTCCACTTTAATTCAGACGTTGATTTACTAAGACTCCTCAGAAAAGTTTTGTAGAAATAACGTCTCGTTGTGTTGCACCATTTTCAGTGATAATTTCACAGATACAAAAATTAAAATAATGTATAATAAATAAATACGTGAAATTGTCATTGAAAATTGTGTAAAACAATATATATCGGTAAAATTTAATGCTGAGTCCTAGTTTATATATACGAGAGAGAACAGTATGTAAAACCATGCAACACATAGCCACGTGTTTTGATATTTCACTCCCACTCCCCACTGTAAGATATTTTCTTTAAACTACGCTTGATTCATTTATTGCATGTGAATACAGTACTTAAAAGATGGGCGTATAAATAAATAGCGTTTAAGTGTCGATGTGAGTGGAACACTAAGACTGCAGAGACGATGCAGGCAGCAGGTATCTGAACGCAGCACCCTCTAGGAATCTCTGCTGTTTGCTCTAGCCGGCATGCTCCGTGTCTTGCAAGTACGCCAGGAACGCAAGGTGGCCCAGATTCCACGCAAAGTTGGGCCTTCCCTGTCCTACAGCCAGCAGCCTATCCGCCGCCGAACGCCTGTGGTGGCACACAGCCGCAAACTGCCTTCACTGGGGTCTGGCTAGGAGAGCCACGGGATTATCTCTGACAAGGGAACCTCCCCATCGCACCCCCCTCAGATTTAGTTATAAGCTGGCACAGTGGATAGGCCTTGAAAAACTGAACACAGATCAATCGAGAAAACAGGAAGAAGTTGTGTGAAACTATGAAAAAAAAAGCAAAATATACAAACTGAGTAGTCCATGTGCAACATAAGCAATACAAGGACAATGCAAGAACAGGAGCCCCGTGGTCTCGTGTTTAGCGTGAGCAGCTGCGGAACGAGAGGTCCTTGGTTCAAGTCTTTCCTCGAGAGAGAAGTTTACTTTTTATTTTTCGCAAAATTATGATCTCTCCGTTCGTTCATTGACGTCTCTGTTCCCTGTAGTAAATTTAGTGTCTGTATTTTCCGACCGCACCGCAAAACCGTGCGATTAGTAGACGAAAGGACGCGCCTCTCCAATGGGAACCGAAAACATTTGATCGCAAGGTCATAGGTCAACCGATTCCTCCACAGGAAAACACGTTTGATATATTCTATACGACACTGGTGACGGCATGTGCGTCACATGACAGGAAAATGTTGTTGACCCACCTAACTTGTAAACTTGGCGAATGGGTAAAAAGATTCTTCTACTTTGCCCGATTTAGGTTTTCTTGTGGATGTGATAATCACTCCCAAAAAGTGATGAAAACATAAGAGTTTGTCACATAAACTGAAAATAAAAAAATTAAACTTTTCACTCGACGGAAGACTTGAACCTGGGACCTCTCGTTCCGTAGCTGCTCTCCCTTACCACGGGACCACGACGCTCCTTGAGTCCCATTGTCCTTGATGTTGCCTATCTTCGCGTGGACTACTCAGTTTGTACATTTTACTAATTTTTTTATGGTTCCACACAACTTCTTCCTCTTTTCTCGATTGATCTGTGTTCAGTTTTTCAAGGCCTATCCACTGCACCAACTTATAACTAAATCTGAGGGGCGTGCGATGGGGAGGTTCCCTTGTGAGTAATCTCCATCATCGTGCAAGCACAGTCCTTGATGCTTCAGCTGTGACTGTTTTGAAACAAAATTTTTAATTTATGAAACTTCACAAGTAATAACAAACATCGTTAAACATGAGTTATTTTCGTAAGTTTAACAAGCATAACAGGAAAGGCGTTAATCTTAATTATTACAGAATGTGGAATTAAAAACAAAATGTTTTCGTCATAACAGGTCGGAAGCCAGTTCATTCTTCGTCTCAGCTCGTAGGCACCCACTCTTGAAACGGTTAATTACAGTCCGATAGTAAAACTGAAACAGAGTAGAGGGTACAGTGTAAAACTATCACAAGATGTACTAAACAGCCAAAGAAACTGGCACATCTGTCTGATATCGTACATGATAGGTTCACCGCGAGCACGTAGAAGCGCCGCAACACGACGTGGCATGCTCTCGACTAATGTCTGAAGTAGTGCTGGAGGGAACCGACACGATGAATCCTGCAGGGCTGTCCATAAATCCGAAAAAGTACGAGGAGGTGGAGATCTCCTCTGAACAGCACGCTGCAAGGCATTCCAGATATGTAAGTCTGCAGGCTTTCGTGGCAGTTGTCACTGAAAATCTTCTGGATTATCAGGCCGCGTCATGTTTCTTCTAAAATGTTCGACGTTTCGACCGCTCTGCTGGGATCTTCCTCAGGACCTTTAGGTGTCCACTGTTCTAGCGGTAGTGGACACCAAAAGATACTGAGGAAGATCCCAGCAGAGGGGTCGAAACGTCGAACATTTTAAAAGAAACATGACGCGGCCTAAAAACCCAGAAGATTTTAAGTTCATTCCAGATATGCTCAATCTTCACTTATGGGGAGTCTGGTGACCAGCGGAAGTGTTTAAACTCAGAAGAGTGTTCCTGGAACCACTCTGTAGCAATTCTGGACTTGTGGGGTGTCTCACTGTCCTGCTGGAATTGCCCAAGTCCGTCGGAATGCACAATGGACGTGAACGGTTGCAGGTGATCAGACAGGACGCTTACGTATGTGTCACTTGTCAGTCGAATCTAGACTTATCGGGGCTCCCACATCACTCCAACTGCACACGCCCCACACCAGTACAGAGCCTCCACTAGCTTGAACAGTCTCCTGACATGGAGGGTCCATGGATTCTCGACACTCTTCCAACAAGATTACATTTTTTCCAGTCATACAGTGTCGGTGTTGACGGGCCCAGGCAAGGCGTAAAGCCTTGTGTCGTGCAGTCAAGGGTACGTCGGCCTTTGGCTCCAAAAGCCCATATCGATGATGTTTCGTTGAATCGTTCACACATTGACACGTGCTGATGACCCAGCAAGTTGTGGAAGGGTTGCATTTGTGTCACGTTGAATGGTTCTGTTCAGTCGTTGTCGGTCCCATTCTTGCAGGATCTTTTTCCGGCCACAGCTATGTCGGAGTTTTGATGTTCTACTGGATTCCTGATATTCATGGTACACTTGTGTAATGGCCGTATGGGTGAATCCCCACTTCTTAGCTTCTAGCTTAACAATTGTACTAGAAGAATTTGACTCGGCTAAAGAACTAACCTTTAGTTATGCTATTAATGCTCCTATGCATCGAACACATCCGATGCTCATCTTTTAGTGCAGCCGAGTGAGTTTGTTAGTTCCAAAACCTGTTCCCAATCTGTATTCTTCTGCTGTTTCTACCATCTACAGCTCCCTGTATTACCATGGAACTTACCCCCTGACGTTTTAACAGACGTGCTATCACTTTGTCAATGTTTTCCTTTACTCGCCGATTCTGCGCAGAACGTCCTCATTCCTTACTTTATCAGTGAACCTAATTTTCAACATTCGTCTGTAGAAACAGATCTCAAATGCTCCGAATCTCCTCTTTTCTGGTTGTCCCAAAGTGTAGGTTTCACTACCATACACAGAAATTTTTCTTCAATTAAGGTCTATGTTTGATAATATTAGACTTCTCCCGGCCAGTGTTCTGCCCAGGTAGCAGAATTCCTGGACAAGATTCAGATAGTGC
Source organism: Schistocerca cancellata (assembly GCF_023864275.1). NCBI lineage: Eukaryota > Metazoa > Arthropoda > Insecta > Orthoptera > Acrididae > Schistocerca > Schistocerca cancellata. The sequence goes on from NW_026047100.1 coordinate 2,785,225, forward strand.
AACTGAAGCCTCGAGATCTTCAGCAATATACTGAATTTGTTCTTCAGATTCTGGCATGAATCAAAGTTGATAACATGTGCCCGGACAATATTCTATGGAGTGATGAAGCACATTTTATACTACAGGATGCAGTGAATACACAGAACTGCCATTGTGTGAATGAAGAGCCATTGCATTCACCATATGTGACTGTGAGGTGTGGATTCACAACCAGCTTCATTCTTGGTCATTTCTTCTTTTAAGAGAATGCACCAAGAGAGCCTGCCAGGTGTACTTGTACAGCAAGTGATTCCTGCTTTGGACAATTGCAGTTGTGTAGAAAATACTGATGGGGCAGCACTTCATGTTGCCCAGTGGAAGCTCTGTCACTTTTTTTTTCTTATTTTCTCATACAGGGGCTGATTTATGGTGCTTGCAGAATGAACTGGAGTAAAACTACTGTAGCACCACTTCACTGTGTGTAATTAGTACTTGTGGTTGCTGCTGCTGTTAGAAAGTAGGGTAGTGCTATTTATCAATGTGGTGACCAGTTATGCCAGTGTATGATCATTTGTGTTGCAATTGTGAAGCAACTCAATAATATGTTTACAGCTGTTATGATCCTCTTTCTGTTTAAAATGTTGAGGTAAGGTTAATATTTTTTGTCAGATTTTACAATCAGTATGTAGTTCAGTCCTTGTTTACTGCTTATAGAGCTCTCTCTGCTTGGCAGGTGCTTCATTCACAAGTGTTACCAAACTTTTTTCCTTGTTTCGTCCTATTTTTTTTTCTTAGATAAAATTTGTGCAGTATTAACAGTTCTGTATGAATTTCTAATGTTCTTAAATCTTTTAAACATAGCTTCCATTTTTCTTGTTGTCTCCAGACTGTGAAGAAGGTTAAGTTTATGCTTTTTGTGGTGCATTGGTACCCTTGCATTCCCTAGAAAGCAAAAAAGCTAACATTTCATATATGAACCCCTCTGGGTGGATTGAAACTGTGTGTTGGACTGAGACTCAAACTTGAAACCTTCGCCTTTAGCAGGTAAGTGCTCTACTGACTGAGCTATCCATGCATGACTCAGAAGCCATCTTCACAGCTTTACTCCCACCAGTAGCTCATTCTCTACCTTCCAAACTCCACAAGGTCTCCTGCAAAACTTGCAGAACTAGCCCTCCAGGAAGAAAGTCACAGCCTGAGGGATGTTTCCAGAACAAAATTTGCACTCTGCAGCAGAGTTTGTCAGGTTTTGCAGGAGAGCTTCTGTGAAGCTTGGAAGGTAGGAGATGGGGTGTTGACAGAAGTAAAGCTGTGAGACATGCTTGGGTAGCTCAGTCAGTAGAGCACTTGCATGCACAAGGCAAAGGTCTTGAGGTTGAGTCTCAGTGTGACACACAGTTTTAATCCATCAGGAAGTTTCATATCGGTGCACACACACAGCTGCAGAGTGAAAATTTTATGCGTGTTGATACATATTTGTGCAGTAAGCCTCTTTTTGTATCTTATTTTAAGCTCTTATTTATTTGAATCAGGATACCATTTGTTTTACATACTACATAGGTTCTAATAAGTTGTTTATTTCTTACCAGCAAGCTTTAAAATTATGTTAAGATCAACAATGACAGGAAACATGATTAACAAAACATGTTCATTTATTTTCCTGTAAAACATAAGATATAGATAGGGACTGGCAGATGCAGCCTCAGTTTTACCATGAGAAGTTATTTAAAATTAGGTATTAATGGCTTCAAAATTCCACTGCTGTTGTTCTATAATATAAAATTATCAGTTATGGTGTATCAGATATTAGATTCTTTCAGGACAGGTCCCAAAGTAGTGTCACTATTTTGTACCACAGTGAAAAACTGAAAGGAAATAAAACCTCTCATCTGTTTGTATTCTTGAAATATTCTATTGCTCACCAGTGTGACACCTATAGGCAGCTGGGAGTATTGAGGAACTTATTTGTGGTCTTAAGATTGTCCTCTGGTGCACAACATTCCACTCTTATTATCTCAGTCAAGCTTGCTCATAATTAAAGGATCAGAGGCAAAAACACCCCAAAATGTATATTAAAATAGATGTCACAACAATGTATTACAGAATTTAAGATATGAGAGGCATTCTGAATATTTCCCAAACAAATAATGAGTCAGCATTTTTGGAACTTTTAATAGAAACTGATGTTTTTTGAACACTAGTAGCTATTCTTAAGGCTTCACCTTCAGATACCAGTTAGTTATATGTAGTAGATGTTCTTAGGTGTGGATTTTACAGAGCGCAGCACTTAGGGGTTCCCAAAGCCTCAACTAGCAGAACACAAGCTGTTGTCACACAACATGAAAACATATGTGGACAAGGAGCTGGTAATGTTACACTGTGGAATGCCATTTTCCACTTCATTGGAAAACATGAAATGAAGAATCCAGCATGTCAAATTTTTGCCTTGTGCAAAGAAACATGGTCAATGAGATGGGGCATCAGTTTCATGTCAAAAGCAGAACACAGGAGCTAAATTATAGTATAGAGATAAACTGGGTATTTTGTAGGTTTATTGACTATAGAGTACATGGTATGAATAGAAGCTGTTTCAGAACATCAGCACATTGGAGATCTCTTGAAAATGCGACATTTTAGTTATAATTTGTTGTATTAAAATGGGAGGAAACTACATACTAGCACTTGAAGACTCACATATTTCATGCTTGTGGTGTTGAACTGTCTTCTATGAAAGTATATCATTTGAATGCTACTGCTCATCTATCAAAAGCATGCCATCTTGGGCATAATTCATCATAGTTAAATGTAAAATAATAATGATGTTTGTAAATACAGCTGTTACACTGCGTGTACCTTATAACTTTGGTGCTGCAGCTATGTTGGAGCCATAGCATAGTTGATATTGATGTGTATTTCAGATTGAAAGGAAACAAGTTTGTGGCTAGCTACTGCCAACTTTTTTCACCATTTATTTTCTAATTCGTTCATGGGATGCATGCAGTTGTGTCTGCTTCTGCACTTTATCAGTTTTGTCTGTGGGCAGTGTTGATTTGCACTTTAGAGTATTCAAGCTGTTCTTTTCACTTCTCATTCTTTTTGAAAAATTCCCTCAGGAGTTTTGAGATTGCTGGTGAATCCTTCTTTGTCTAACAACACATACACTGCATTTGGTACACATGCTCACAAATTTTACAATGCAGCTTGTAATAGCACTCTTTTTCTGAGTTCCCACTGTAAATTTTCAATGAGCTCATTAGAAAACTGGTTTCAATTTGATCCATGAATATTTTTAGGAAAGAATTAAATTTCTGATCTACGTATGTTCTTTGTAAACTTCTACCCTTTTTCACCCCGTTGAAGTTCAAATAAAAGCTATCTGGAATAGCATTTCTTGTGTTATCATCTGGCTGAAACCCTGTTTGGTTTAATACATGCAGAGTATTATTGCAATGGGGTAACACAAAATATTGTTTCATTTCCTTGTAGATTTTTTATTTTTTTTTCTCAAATTTCTTCGGGTCATGTGCAAGCTACATGATTAGATTAGATTAGATTTACTTTCATTCCAATTGATCCGTAGTGAGGAGGTCCTCCAGGATGTGGAACATGTCAGAAAAACAACAATACATGACAAATATTTACAACTAAAACAAATAAGCTAATGTACCATTCCACGGGTCCCAAGTGGAATGATCGTCATTTTTTAATGAACACTAAGAGTCATTTTACAAATACTAATGCACTGAATTTAAAATAAAAAAGTTTTTTATTTATTTATAAGGTAATAAACATGTAATACAACTACTGTAATACTTATTTACAATAAACACATTACTGCACTGAAATGGTGCAGAAGTTAGATTATACTCACACACACACACACACACACACACACACACACACACACACACACACACAGAAATTTTCAATGAACACATTACTGCACTGAAATTGTGCAGAAGTTATGTTGTAATTATATACAAATCAGTTGGTTTTACTAAGAAATTCATCAATGGAGTAGAAGGAGTTGGCCACCAATAAATCCTTTAGGCTTCTCTTAAACTGATTTTCATTGGTTGTTAAGCTTTTTATGGCTGCTGGCAAGTTATTGAAAATGTGTGTTCCTGAATAATGCACACCTTTTTGTACAAGACTAAGTGACTTTAAATCCTTGTGAAGATTATTCTTATTTCTAGTATTGATTCCATAAATTGAGCTGTTGGTTTGAAAAAGTGATATATTTTTAATGACAAATTTCATTAAGGAATAAATATATTGGGAAGCTGTAGTTAGTATCCCTAGTTCCCTAAACAGGCTTCTGCAGGATGCTCTTGAGTTCACACCACATATAATTCTTACTGCACATTTTTGTGCCCGGAAAACTTTAGCTTGGCTTGATGAATTACCCCAAAAAAGAATCCCATATGACATTATGGAATGAAAGTAAGCATAGTATGCCAGCTTTTTCATTTTTATATCCCCTATGTCTGACAAAATTCGCATTGCAAACAGAGATTTGTTAAGACGCTTCAGCAGTTCTTTGGTATGCTCCTCCCAGTTGAATTTATTATCAAGCTGTAATCCCAAGAATTTAACACTGTCCACTTCTTCTATCTTCTTGTCATCTTATGTTAGACATATACTCTTGGGACACCCCTTACAAGTTCTGAACTGCATGTAGTGTGTTTTTTCAAACTTTAGTGACAAAGAATTGGCTAGGAACCAGTGATTAATGTCCACAAATATCTTATTGGCTGATCTTTCTAAGACTATACTTGATTTGCTATTTATTGCAATGTTTGTATCATCAGCAAACAAAACAAACTTGGCATCTGGTAATGTTACTGATGAAAGGTCATTGATATACACAAGAAAAAGTAAGGGCCCCAAAATGGAACCTTGTGGGACCCCACATGTAATTAGTTCCCAGTTGGATGATGCCTGATAGGTTGATACATGTCTCTTTCTAGTTTACTTAAAAGGATATTGTGTTTTACACAGTCAAATGCCTTTGACAGATCACAAAATATACCAGTTGCCTGCAATTTTTTGTCTAATGAATTAAGCACATTTTCACTGTAAGTGTAGATAGCCTTCTCAATATCAGAACCTTTTAGAAATCCAAACTGTGACTTTGACAGTATGTTACTTGAGATAAGATGGTTATAAAGACGACTGTAAATTACTTTTTCGAAAATTTTTGAGAATGCTGGCAACAGTGAAATTGGATGGAAATTTGATGCTATTTCTTGATCTCCCTTCTTAAACAGTGGCTTAACTTCAGCATATTTCAGCCATTCAGGAAATATTCCACTGATAAACGACTGGTTACACAGATAGCTTAATATGTTACTTAGCTCAGAATCACATTCTTTAATTAACTTTGTTGATATTTCATCATACCCACTAGATGTTTTTGATTTTAAAGATTTTATGATGGACATTATTTCTGTTGGGGTAGTGAGGGTCAAATTCATATTATGGACGTTACTTGAAATGTCTGGTCTAAGGTAATCCATAGCAGCATCTACCGAACCTGACAACCCCATCTTTTCAGTAACAGTTATAAAATGTTTGTTCAAATGTTCTGCAACACTATACACATCTGTCACCAATGTATTATTTACTCTTATGCTATTTGTTCCTCTTCATGTCTGGTTCTACCGGTCTCCTCCTTCACTATATCCCATATTGTCTTTATTTTGTTATCTGATATGACTCTCTTTTCCTTGTAATATATTTGCTTTGACATCCGTATTACAGTCTTTAATATTTTGCAGTATTTCTTATAATGTGCTATAGCATCAACATTGGAAATGTTTTGGATTGACAGATACAGTTTTCTTTTTGTTTTACAAGATACCCCTATTCCTCAAGTAATCCATGGCTTCTTTGTAGACTTTGCTCTAACCTTGGTAAGTTTTGGGGGAAAGCAGTGTTCGAATAAGGTAAGCACTTTATTAGCAAAAATGTTATATTTTTCATTCATGCCATGAGCACTGTAAACATCAGTCCAGTGAATGTCTCTGAGGAGTGTCCTAAAATAATCAATTTTTGGCTTACTGATTACCCTCTTGAGCACAGATTTAACAGATTTAATATCCTGTTCAGTATTAACATTTAACAGAAGGAACTGCTTGTCATGGTCTGAGAGGCCATTGACTATTGGTTTTGTAATATAATTTTGTTCATTGCATGTTACAAGATCACATGGATTCCTTTGTGTTGTTAAGAATTTCATATTCAGGTGTTTGCTTTACAGCACTAGACACAGTACATTAACTGAGATTGAGTTCTCTTAATTTATATGGCATTTATGCTGGATGTATTACACCTGACTGGTTTAAATGTGTTTATTTGGTATTGAACCTTGAACACATATTCACAGGCAGTGAACAGAGCAGTAGTCATCCACCTAAAGATGGCAGTAAGTCCCTTTGCTAAAATGTCCTCGAGAACTTATGACATGATGTGGGTAGAGACCCAAGAATTTTGCAAGTTTGAAGTATACCAGTAAATAAATATGTCACATTTCAGGGGCAGTGTCTGCCAATTGCACATCCTAGCACAAGTAACAAACAGACACGCAATTACAGCAAGATTCTCTGTACTTCAAAGCACCACCATCTCCCATGATGCTCTGAGACTAGCTCCCATAGCACAGTGAATATAGTGGGGAATTTGATCATCCACAACTTCTCATATACTTCTCCCCATCTCTTCCAAATTCGACAAATGCTCTCCCACAATGCTGTGAGACTAGCAAATTGTATCATCTGTGTGTAACTACTGAAGGTGATTCATAAATTAAAAAATATAATTTGTCTATAATAGAGGGAAACATTCCACGTGGGAAAAATATATCTAAAATTTGTCTTCAAGACGAGGAGTTTTTTATTGCACTGTAGCATACAAAAGGCATAAAAATGAATATTTCTGTAAGTAATAGCACATATTCAGGAGTCCCAGTTTCAAGTCCCAACATTGACACAAGTTTTAAGTTATTACTTCCGTTCTATCTTTCTTGAAGATAAAGTTGAGACTCAGTATGTCTCCAGAAAAATGTAATCCCATCAGATCAGTTGTTTAGTCAGTTTCCTCAATGCACTGGAGCTAGTGTCAGGAACATAGCAGTAGGCTCATGGTTCCAGAGCCACCAACAGATGTGCAGTGTGCAGTGATAGAGTAAAATGGTGTTTCTACCGAAGAACATTGTATGGTAAGGACTAATTAAATGACACAATGTGGTTGTTAGGACACTGACCTCATATTTAGGAGGGTGAAGCTTGTTCTGTACAGCCAGATTGAATTAAGTTTTCTGTGGTTTCCCTAAATCATTGCAGGCAAAGGTCAGGGTGGTTTCATCTAGGCCACAGCTGTATTATTCCCATAAAGCATACTTACATAAGTATGTATTTTTTGTGTTATTTATTTTCATACAAATCCTGTGTCATTGTAAGATCATTCCTGGATGAATGAATGGATAAATAATTAAAACAGAAATGTAGTAAGATACATGTTATAAGACATTGAGGTCAGTTCTGAGAAAGAAGCCTCACAAATCTCGGTTACCTGAGTTGTTTATGTGCCTACAGACCACACTGAACTGTAGCCTTTACTCCTTCCATTATTTATATTCCACTAAGGACTTTCCATTACCATACTTACCATATGAAACAAGTAGATGCAACCAATTATAGTTACAGAAAAATGTAAGCTGAAGTGGTGGCTAATAAATATTCATAATATTTCCAAATGATGTCCCTCTCTATATTTCCTCTTACTTCGGTGTGGAAGCCTTTTCAGTAGTTAGAGGGGCAACAATCTGGATGATTCACTGATCTAACCATTTGAAAGAAACCAAAATAGCCTTGCTGTGCTGGTACCATGAATGGCTGAAAGCAAAAGGAACTACAGTAGTAATTTTTCCCGAGAGCATGCAGCAATAGTGTATGGTCGAATCATGATGGGATTTCCTTTGGTAAGATATTCCAGAGGCAAAATAGTTCCCCATTTAGATCTCTGAATGGTGACTACTCAGGGAGATGTCATCAGAAGAAACAAAACTAGATGTTGAATGTTATATCCCTTCATAGCACAGCTAGGCTAGAAGATTTGAAAGGGGAAATGAATAGGTTGAAGTTAGATATAGTGGGAATTGGTGAAGTTTTATGGCAGGAGAAGCATGAATCCTGCTCTGGTGAATACAAGTCATAAATACAAAATAAAATAGATTTAATGCAGGAATAGGTTTAATACTGAATGAAAAAATAAGAATACAGGTAAGGTACAGCCTAGTGAATGCATTATTGTGGTCAAGACAGATGCGAAGGCCATACCTGTGAAACTAGTAGATGTTAATATGCCTACAAGCTCTGCAGATGATCAAGAGATTGAAGAACTGTATGATGAGATAAAAACAAATTATTCAGATAGTTAAGGGAGCCTAAAATTTAGTTGTGATGGGGTACTGTAGTTTGATAGCACTAAAAGGAAAATCAGGAAAAATAGTTTGTGAATATGGACTAGGTAAAAAGGGATGAAAGGGGAAGCCATCTGGTGGAATTGTGTCCAAAACATAAGTTAATCATTGCTAACAGTCGGTTTGAGAATCATGAAAGAAGGTTTGTATCAGTGGAAGAGGCCTGGGGACATGGTTTCACATTGACCATACAGTGCATCTTAAAAAAACACCAACAACACTCAGTGTGTTGAGCAGAAAGGCATACTGATCAGTTTTCAAGAAGGAATCCACATCCAGAAATGCATTGCTTGGGTGCTGGAGAACATCAAAGTCTGGGATGGGTGTGTACTACACATTATGTCAACAAACCCAACATGAATAGAACATCACACTGTCTGCTTCACAGACAGGATTAAAACTGCATATCTCCTACAAAAATGCAGAGTGTACATCATTGGTGCTGAGCTTCATACGAATGAGCAAATACATGCAGTTGTCTCTGAAGTATTTACATTGCTCCATGGACTCGAGCAATAATGTCCTCCGCTGATGATAAAGGTGTGCCATAACCCATAATCTTCATACTACCCTCCAGAAAATAGTCAAGAGTTTGCCGATCTGATGACCATGCTGGCCATGGATATGGTCAACCCCTACCAGTCCATCAAATGGGATATGGTACACTGAGCTGATTCCACACTCGACATTAGAGTGTACTGGAGCTCCATCATGTTGCAGCCACATGTCCATCTGTAAATTTAGTGACACTACATCCAATAGGGTAGGCAAAGCATCTCTAATAAATCTAAGATACATTGGTCCTGCTGGTCTGTTAGGTGTACATATGGCACAGTGACGTGGTTACCGATTATCCTGGCCCAGGTGTTAATACTAACCATATGTTGGTGATTTTGAATCACTTGCAAACAATTATTTTCATCCTTCCAAATGTGCACGTTATGCAAGTTTAAATGCCATCTAACGTAAATGTGCATTCATCCATAAACAGAACCAAGCTCAGGAACTGTGGCTGGAGCATACATTGTTGTAAATACCATTGTGCAAATTATACCCGTCATAGTTGGTGCTCTTCCCATAATTGCTGGACTTCCTGCAGACAGTATGGATGGAGCTGTTGTTCATGGACAATATGCCACATGGCACTTTTACCCTTGTACAGCACCTGAGCCACCTGCCAAGAGCTGGGAAGAGAATAAATTCGTGGCACAACTTGCTTAGAAGAAGGGATTAGTTAATTGACACTTTCTGAGATATCAAGGGATCACCAGTTTAATACTGGAGGCAAGTAAGGGAGTAAAATTCATAGAAGACAAAGAGATAAATGCTGTAACCAGATTGAGAAGAGTATATGTTGTAATAGTTCTTCAGAATGAAGAGGCTTTCTCAGGATAGAGCAGCATGGAAAGCTGCATCAAACCAGTCTTTGGACAGAAGACCACAACAGAAACCACAATGATAGCATGATAGCATCTTATTAGATGTCTACATCTACATCTACATTTACATCTACATCCATACTCCGCAAGCCACCTGACGGTGTGTGGTGGAGTGTACCTTGAGTACCTCTATTGGTTCACCCTTGTATTGTTTGTGGAAAGAAGGATTGTTGGTATGCGTCTGTGTGGGCTCTTTTCTCTCTGATTTTATCCACATGGACTCTTCACAAGATATACGTAGGAGGGAGCAATATACTGCTTGACTCCTCGGCGAAGGTATGTTCTCGGAACTTCAACAAAAGCCCGAACCGAGCTACTGAGCGTCTCTCCTGCAGAGTCTTTCACTGGAGTTTATCTATCAGTTCTGTAATGCTTTCATGATTACTAAATGATCCTGTAATGAAGTGCATTGCTCTCCATTGGATCTTCTCTATCTCTTCTATCAACCCTATCTGGTACGGATCCTACACTGCTGAGCAGTATCCAAGCAGTGGGCGAACTAGCATACTGTAACCTACTTCCTTTGTTTTCAGATTGCATTTCCTTAGGATTCTTCCAATGAATCTCAGTCTGGCATCTGCTTTACTGACGATCAACTTCATATGATCATTCCATTTTAAATCACTCCTAATGCGTACTCCCAGATAATTTATGGAATTAACTGCTTCCAGTTGCTGACCTGCTATATTGTAGCTAAATGATAAGGGATCTTTCTTTCTATGTATTCACAGCACATTACACTTGTCTACATTGAGATTCAATTGCCATTCCCTGCACCATGCGTCAATTCGCTGCAGATCCTCATGCATTTTAGAACAATTTTCCATTGTTACAACCGCTCGATATACCACAGCATCATCCACAAAAAACCTCAGTGAACTTTGATGTCATCCACAAGGTCATTTATGTATATTGTGAATAGCAATGGACCTATGACACTCCCCTGCGGCACAGCTGAAATCATTCTTACTTCGGAAGACTTCTCTCCATTGAGAATGACATGCTGTGTTCTGTTATCAAGGAACTCTTCAATCCAATCACACAATTGGTCTGATAGTCCATATGCTCTTACTTTGTTCATTAAACGACTGTGGGGAACTGTATCAAACGCCTTGTGAAAGTCAAGAAACACGGCATCTACCTGGGAACCCATGTCTATGGCCCTCTGAGTCTTGTGGACAAATGTTGCGAGCTGGGTTTCACACGATTCTCTTTTTTGAAACCCATACTGATTCCTACAGGGTAGATTTCTAGTCTCCAGAAAAGTCATTGTACTTGAACATAATATGTGTTCCAACATTCTACAACTGATAGACGTTAGAGATATAGGTCTATACTTCTGCACATCTGTTCGACGTCCCTTCTTCAAAATGGGGATGACCTGTGCCCTTTTTCATTCCTTTGGAATGATACGCTCTTCTAGAGAGCTACAGTACACCGCTGCAAGAAGGGGGCGGCAAGTTCCCTCGCGTACTCTGTGTAAAATCGAACTGGTATCCCATCAAGTCCAGTGGCCTTTCCTCTTTTGAGCAATTTTAATTGTTTCTCTATCCCTCTGTTGTCTATTTTAATATCTACCATATTTTCATCTGTGTGACAATCTAGAGAAGGAACTACGTGCAGTCTTCCTCTGTGAAACAGCTTTGGAAAAAGACATTTAGTAGTTCGGCCTTTAGTCTGTCGTCTTCTGTTTCAGTACTATTTTGGTCACTGAGTGTCTCGACATTTTGTTTTGATCCACCTACCGCTTTGACATGAGACCAAAATTTCTTAGGATTTTCTGCCAAGTCATTACATAGAACTGTACTTTCGAATTCATTGAACACCTCTCACATAGCCCTCCTCACATATCATTTCGCTTCGCTATGTTTATGTTTGCTGTGAAGTTCCCTTTGCTTCTGCAGCAGTTTTCTAACTTTACTGTTGTACCACGGTGGCTCTTTTCCATCTCTTATGATCTTGCTTGGCACATACTCATCTAACACATATTGTACGATGGTTTTGAACTTTGTCCATTGATCCTCAACACTATCTGTACTTGAGACAAAACTTTTGTGTTGTGTCATCAGGTACTCTGAAATCTGCTTTTTGTCCCTTTTGCTAAACAGAAAAATCTTCCTACCTTTTTTAATATTTCTATTTATGGCTGAAATCATCGATGCAGTAACCGCTTTATGATCGCTGATTACCTGTTCTGCATTAACTGTTTCAAATAGTTCGGGACTGTTTGTCACCAGAAGGTCTAATATGTTATCACCAAGAGTCAGTTCTCTGTTTAACTGCTCAAGGTAGTTTTCAGATAAAGCACTTAAAAAAATGTCACTGGATTCCTTGTCCCTGCCACCTGTTATGAACGTTTGAGTCTCCCAGTCTATATCCGGGAAATTAAAATCTGCACCCAGGACTATAACATGGTGGGGAAACCTACTCAAAATATTTTCAAAATAATTATCCTTCACTTCCCTTCCCCCGCCCCCCTCCCCCTCCTGCTTAGTATCTGAATTCTTCTTTCGTTGAATGCAACAATGCACAGGGTATGTAATTCATTTTGAATACCACCATACTCATTATTAATCATGGATGCTCACAGAAACTTATCTAACAGGTTACATTCTGATGAAATTTGGCATTGATTTAGCTTACATATAGGTTAAGAAAAATACAAAATGTTATTAAAATACACTGATCCATTTTGAAAATATGGTGACATGAATTTGTCAAAAATTGGCAATAACACCCACTGATATAATTTCCAACTGCTGTAGCATTGTTTCTAATTTAGCAAAAATGATAGGACAGGTGTAATTTTGCAGAATTTTCTATTAACTTCCAATGATACACAACGCAATACAGGTTTGAGACGAAAATTGTTTCAAATTTAAATTTATGATTTATCCAAAAGCACATCAACATTTTCAAAAAAATTATTTACAATACTTCAAGTTATTGTCAACAAATTTCTTACAAAAGTTGGACTGTCATGGGTTCACACCTTTATAAAATTTCAAGAGTACCTGTTTCACTAAGAAAATGACATTATTGCAAAATTTATATGTTCAAGTAAAAAACCTGTATAAGTTAATTTTCAGAAGTCACAATTTTCAATAAGTCTTTCAATAAGTCTTTCAATAAGTCTTTCCACTCCTGGGATTGGAATGACTCCTTACCCTCTCCCACAAAACCCACATCCTTTCATCTCTCCCTCTCCTTCCCTCTTTCCTGATGAATCAGCCTTGGGTTGCAAAAGCTTGAAATTTGTGTGTGTGTTTTTTATTGTGTCTAAGTATGTATTCAATTTATTGTTGACACATCTATTTAAAATGTTATATCTGAAACTAATACAAACAGTATGTTATTTAAGATTTCACTTCTTTTTAGATGATTCATTTGTTTTTATGGAATCATCCCCAGCAAAATGACATATTCTTCCTGTTGGTGTTTTTGGTTTTAGTTTACAAAGTAGTTAATTTACAGATATCCATTGATTATCAACTTTTTCTAGATATGCATGACAGTGGTGGGCCAGTTGGATGAAGAAAAGTAATTTTAACTTTATCAAGAACTTTGTCTTTGTTAAAATATAAGCTAGTCACCTTTTACTGTCATACATGGCAGTAACATATCTGTGAATATCTCTCAAACCCAGTTTATTCAGATATTTTGTGACTATTTCAACAGCATGTTCTCTTATATGTGAAAAAATCTTTATGAATATTTTTGATTCAGTTGATGCTATGAGTATAAAGGTGTGAAATCTCTGTGCTCCTTTGATGTTAACAGACTGACTAAAGCACTCCTCTAGATTCAACATATTCTTCATGTGTTGCAAATTCAAAATCTGCAGATGTAATGTTTTTAACTGCCCAATCAAAAAGTTGTTTTGGAGTAAGAATCTGGTTATCACACAGCCTCTGCAAACCTGCATTTGTTGCTAATGTCATAACAGTGCCATTGACACCATCACAAGGTCCTTTTACAAGAGCACAGAAAAAAAACTATTGGGTTTTATAACAAAATCTTTTGTGTGAAAATATAGGTTTACAGAAGTATTTCTATTTTTGTACTGGGCTGCCCTGCCGTCTGAAAAGTAGTATATCTTCTGTATATCAGTTCGAAATACTGAATTAGCTTTTTCTGAAAACAGTAGTGTGCTATAATGTTATGCTCTAGAAAGGTAGAAATTGTGATATAGTTCTTATGCTCAGATTTCTTCTCTCCTTAGCAATACACTACAAATGGATGCAACATTTCATGATCACTTGATCATAAATTGATTGACTGAATTTTATTTGGTCCCTTTTGATTACGTGTTGTAATATAGGACAAGTCAACTTAAACCTATTTTCTTACAGTATTTAACCCATTTATTAAAATTTAATACATCAAAGTGGCAATATGTATAATAATGGTGTGTACATTTTTACTCATTTTTTAGGTCCTGAAAATTATTTATGTACTACATTCTATTCATGTTTATATTTTTCTCTGAGTATTCATGTTCTCACGTTATTTACATATCGTAATATGTTCAGTTAGTTACAGTACCTCTGTAACAGTAATAGTAGCATTTTTCATTCATTGATACATATACTTTTCTACACTATAAAATTCTTTTTCCATTAAATAATCCATTAAAAGTTTTTGGAATGTCTTTTCGCTCACTTTGTCCTGCAAACTCTTTGGAAGGCATTTTATGAGTTTGACACCTGAATATCCTTTTTCAACAACTCTCAGTTGGTGTTGTATACTTCTCAGCAGGTCTTTATTTCTTGTTTCATATGTATGAATGTCTGCATTTCTTTCTAGTACTGCATTTCCTTTTATTAATGATATTATTGTTTTTTAAATGTCTAGAGATGGAAACGTCAGTATTATTAGACTATGGAAAACAGTTCTTCATGAGTCTCTTTGTTTCATGTTCAAGATGGTCCGAACAAATTTTTTTTTTTTTTTTTTTTTTTTACAATGCAAAAATTCTTTTTATATTTTTGCTGCTGGAATTTCCCCAAACAGAAATTCCATATTGTAGGTATGGCTCAAATAGAGCATGTTTTGTACACAGAAGCTCCTTCATGGCATAATGTGCAAGTTGTTTCATAACAAATATTGCAATGCTTAATTTACAGGAAGTATTATCTATATGTTGACTCCACTGGAGCTTATTGTCAATTGCAATCCACAGAAACTTAATAGTGGTAACTTCTTCCAGCCCAGTTTCATCTATGAATATATCTGTCTCTTCTTCCTTCTCCCTATTTGCAAACACCATGAACATTTTTTTAGCTTTAAAATTTGGTCATTTTGTATAAGCCACTGTGCTGTGTTGTTTATTTACATAAATGCACTTCTTTCCAGTGTTTCCAGATTTTTTTCTACATTCATTAGTGTCATGTCGTCTGCATATAGTATATTTTGATCTTTCTCACTGACGTCGATATTGTTTACAAATAGGCTGAATAGAAGAGGGTCAAGTACAGATCTTTGATGCACTTCGTACTTAAACCTTCTAGTTTCAAATCTGCATCCACTTTCTGTTTCCACATACTGCTTTCTGTTGCTGATGTATGATTTTATCCACTTGGCTGCATGTCCATGAATACCGTAGCTTTCTAGTTTTTCAATAAGTGTAGTATGGGTGATTGTCAAACACTTCATGCAAATCCAGAAACGTAGCAGACACAGTTTCTTTTGTCTAGTGCATCTGTAACTGATTCTGTGAGGCATGAGATGGTGTTTTCTGTAGATTTTCCTTCTTGGAAACCATGGTGTGCTGGAATCAGAATACTGTGTTTCTCCAGGAATGTGGTCAACCTACTATGCATAAGCATCTCTAGTATTTTTGAGACACCAGAGATGAAAGACACTGGTCTGTAGTTATTTGGATCATTTTTGTCTCCTTTCTTAAATATTGGTACTACTTTGCTTACTTTTAATTTCTCTGGGAATACTCCTTCTCCAAATGAGCAGTTTTCAGTAGCCAAAACAGGTTTGATGATTTCTTCATTCACATGTTTAATTAAATAATTTGATACTTCAGCAACTTCTGCACTTTTTGGGTTTTTATTTCTGGATTATTTTTATGAGTTCTGTTTTTGTCACTGGTTCCAGGAACATTAAGTGGGATGGTTGCTGAAGTGTTTTAAATTGCTTTGACCACAGATGACTTGTTTCTCCTTTTAAATTTTTTCTGGCATCTATAAAGTTGTTGTTTAGTATATTAGCAATTTTTGTTCCATCTGTAAATCTGTTGTCATCAATTCTCATTGACTTAATAAAATTGCTGTCTTTTACATCTTTTTGGCTATATCTTTCACTGTTGACTATATCTCATGGTGTTTTACTTTTTTTTATTTGAATTTGCTATGTCTCTGTTTATTGAAATGGCTTTTTCTACTCTTATTAATTGCCTGTACTTCTTCTGATATTGTTTATATGTCTCCATATTCCCTGCTTTTCTGAGTTCCTTCACTCTAGTCCAGAGTTCAACTATTTCTTTTGTAATCCATTTCTTATTGTGATCCTGTTTTTTCTGATAGGCTACTTTGGAGAAGACTACATGAAAATGATGCATTAGTGTGTTAAGAAATGCATCATTCTTCTCATTTGTACCTTGTGCTTGCATTGTTTCAGCTCATTCTTCTTTCCTCACTATTGTGGCGCAGTGGTTAGACACTGGACTCGAATTCGGGAGGACGATGGTTCAATCCCGCGTCCGGCCATCCTGATTTAGGTTTTCCGTGATTTCCCTAAATCACTCCAGGCAAATGCCGGGATGGTTCCTCTGAAAGGGCACGGCCGTCTTCCTTTCCCATCCTTCCTTAATCCGATGAGACCGATGACCTCGCTGTCTGGTCTCCTTCCCCAAAACAACCCAACCCTACCCTATTACCCCATGATGGTCAGAGATTGCTGTCTGTAGAAATTTTGCTTCACATTTACTACTTTCCATTTTTGTGGTTATGTTGTCAATGTTGGCCTGACTATGGTTAGTCACTCTTGTAGGTACATCTATTACTGTTTTCATGTTACGCTGTAATAATATCTCTTTCAATTTTTATTTTGTTCTGATTCTTTATCTATATCTATGTTACAGTCACCACATATTACAACATAGTTCATTTAAATCATTAATAATTTTTCTAGTGTTTTTCAGGAATGTTGCAATATTACCACTTGAGGACCTGTATAAACAGTTAATTCTGAGCTCTTCTCTCATAATGCCAGTAACTTCAAAATCTCTTTCAGTGTAAGCAGGAAGGTTTACATATATACAGTATTCATTATCTTGTAGGATAACTATGAGCCTCATCTTGGTTTACAAAAGTGTAATTTTCAGCGAAGTCACTCACCCTCATTCAAGATTTCCTTTAATCCATGTACAAAAAATATTATGGCTATCAGATTGCAATTGTATTAAAAGAACTTATACTTTTACAGTTATTCTTAAATAATCTCCCTTTACAATCATTAGTTACATTTAAATACATTGCAAATAAATTTATGAAAAATTAAAAATTTATTTATGGATAAGTTCTGTATCTTTCTACTTAAATCTACAAATTTTGCAAAAAATGTAGTTTTTTTAGTGAAATACGTATTTTTGAAATTTTATACAGATGTGAACCTATGACAGCTCCACTTTCAAATGTGGGGAATTAGTTTTCAATAATGTGAGGTGCTACATTCAATTTTTTGAAGATGGGATTTTGACAAATTAAAAATTTAAATTTGAAAAACAATTTTCATCTCAAACTCATATTGTGTCGTAAATCACTGGAGAGGTCATGGAAAATGCTGCAAAATAACAGCCCTCCAAATATTTTACCTTAATTTGGGCACTTGCTACAGCAATTTGGAAATTATGCCAGTGGGGCCTTTTTTGATGAGTTTTGACAACTTCAAACTGCCATATTTTTAATGCCAAAGGCTACCTCTGTGCCAAGTTTCATCAAAATCTGAGATGCTGAGTTAAAATTAATATTAAACTAGTGATGTGACATAGAATGTTCTTGCCCTAAGAAGTAATTGTGACAGGAAGTAAACAAAACTTATTGTATTTCAAATTACTGATTATTTTCTTTTAAGGTAGATTACTTAAACGTCTAAACAGTATACACATGTCAATGGTATACACAAAGAATATCACTTTACTTTATTGCATGAATGTGGATGCAACATTTACGACTCAATGATTCAAAATTATGCCCTTATATGCTTACATCCTGGATATCATATGAGCTATGAAATAAAACTAGGTAACATTCAAGTAATGTGGCTATCATTACTTCTTATGTAACCCTGTTAAAACATTCACGTAAGTTGTTCTACCTATCCACCAATATTAGGATGATGTTTGAAATTAAAAATCTGATATATAAAGGAGTAAGAATGATAGAATTTTCTCAATCTCAAAGCAACAATAATAACCAACGAAAAATCCACTGTAAGTGGCTTAGTGGAGAAACAGGTAATAAACTACAAATCCACTTACTGTACTCTGGTGACACCTATAACACTTTCTGTGCTTCAGGAAACTTCACATCTGATCACATTACTGGGTTTTTGTTATTTTCATGCTCTCTAAAGTGAACTGGCATACCTTAAGTTGGACAAGATGTGTTTTGAAAACTACATTTATTTGTTTCATTTTGGTGGGACAGAGTGTAATCATCTAAGAAAATAAATAAAATTAACAATGCCAGGGTGCCCCTGAGAGCTGAAATACCAAGAAGAATCACTTCTAAGCTTTTGGGAAGATCAGTGTGTAGACTGTTTTGTTAAAAAACTCATGGGAAATAATGAAAGGATGGGTAATTTACACTCCTGGAAATGGAAAAAAGAACACATTGACACCGGTGTGTCAGACCCACCATACTTGCTCCGGACACTGCGAGAGGGCTGTACAAGCAATGATCACACGCACGGCACAGCGGACACACCAGGAACCGCGGTGTTGGCCGTCGAATGGCGCTAGCTGCACAGCATTTGTGCACCGCCGCCGTCAGTGTCAGCCAGTTTGCCGTGGCATACGGAGCTCCATCGCAGTCTTTAACACTGGTAGCATGCCGTGACAGCATGGACGTGAACCGTATGTGCAGTTGACGGACTTTGAGCGAGGGCGTGTAGTGGGCATGCGGAAGGCCGGGTGGACGTACCGCCGAATTGCTCAACACGTGGGGCGTGAGGTCTCCACAGTACATCGATGTTGTCGCCAGTGGTCGGCGGAAGGTGCATGTGCCCGTCGACCTGGGACCGGACCGCAGCGACGCACGGATGCACGCCAAGACCGTAGGATCCTACGCAGTGCCGTAGGGGACCGCACCGCCTCTTCCCAGCAAATTAGGGACACTGTTGCTCCTGGGGTATTGGCGAGGACCATTCGCAACCGTCTCCATGAAGCTGGGCTACGGTCCCGTACACCGTTAGGCCGTCTTCCGCTCACGCCCCAACATCGTGCAGCCCGCCTCCAGTGGTGTCGCGACAGGTATGAATGGAGGGACGAATGGAGACGTGTCGTCTTCAGCGATGAGAGTCGCTTCTGCCTTGGTGCCAATGATGGTCGTATGCGTGTTTGGCGCCGTGCAGGTGAGCGCCACAATCAGGACTGCATACGACCAAGGCACACAGGGCCAACACCCGGCATCATGGTGTGGGGAGCGATCTCCTACACTGGCCGTACACCACCGGTGATCGTCGAGGGGACACTGAATAGTGCACGGTACATCCAAACCGCCATCGAACCCATCGTTCTACCATTCCTAGACCGGCAAGGGAACTTGCTGTTCCAACAGGACAATGCACGTCCGCATGTATCCCGTGCCACCCAACGTGCTCTAGAAGGTGTAAGTCCCCCATTGAGCATGTTTGGGACTGGATGAAGCGTCGTCTCACGCGGTCTGCATGTCCAGCACGAACGCTGGTCCAACTGAGGCGCCAGGTGTAAGTCCCCCATTGAGCATGTTTGGGACTGGATGAAGCATTGTCTCACGTGGTCTGCACGTCCAGCACGAACGCTGGTCCAACTGAGGCGCCAGGTGGAAATGGCATGGCAAGCCGTTCCACAGGACTACATCCAGAATCTCTACGATCGTCTCCATGGGAGAATAGCAGCCTGCATTGCTGCGAAAGGTGGATATACACTGTACTAGTGCCGACATTGTGATGCTCTGTTGCCTGTGTCTATGTGTCTGTGGTTCTGTCAGTGTGATCATGTGATGTATCTGACCCCAGGAATGTGTCAATAAAGTTTCCCCTTCCTGGGACAATGAATTCACGGTGTTCTTATTTCAATTTCCAGGAGTGTATTTCAGTTGCTATAATAAATGGCAAGGTCACCAGTCACCTTAATTTTTGCACAGTTTCCTTGGCTTTTAAACCATACAGTGATGGACTCACACTCGTTTATTTTACAATGATTCCTGGTCTTAACAACAAATGGCATATTTGACATGAAATGGGATCTACCAATGTCCTGGCTGAACTCCTTGTTTTCTTGAAAACTGTGATAAGCAATAATACCTCTGCTGTTAAAAGCCTCCAGTTCAACAGCATTCACTGTATCTCCAGGATACCACCCAATTGCAGCAGTCACCCAAACATTACCATGTTGATTTGCATCTTTCTGCTCTAGTGCAAAGTTGAAAACACATCTGCAAAACATGGATGGCCCTCACTGAGCAACCTTCATTTCCACTTTACTAGCTATGGTAACTTCTATATTGTCAATGGCCTTATAAACATTAGTAATGTGGGAGTGCAAGTTGTTTAGCATGGGCCGACTGTGTTTTGTGGATGTTTTCTCAACTTTGCAATGTAGAAGAATGATCCAGCTCTACATGGTAATGGTTGGGTGACTGTCTCAATTGTGCAGCATCCTGAAGATATGGTGAAGCCCGTTGCAGGGTTGAAGGCCTTTAGTAGCAGAGATATTATTGCTTGTCGCACCTGTCATGTAAACAAGGTGTACAACTGGGACATAGTTGGTCCTATTTCATATCAAATATGCCATTTTTTGTTAGGACCAGCAATTATAGCTGATTGTCATTGAATTATATTAACAACATAATTTTTAAAGAGCTACTCATGTGTACGAAGGGCTCAGAACTTGAAAATACCTTTTAGCACATGCTTAGCAATATCAGTTTACTTTCAATAATGTGTACTACCAACTGAATGACCACAAAAAAGGAACTTCTTAAAGAAAATACTACATTCACTGGGGAAATTAATAACTGCTACACAGACTTAAATTTTTGGATCAAGATTAGCCAAAGAATGTAACACATGTATTGAATCTAGAAAGAGAATTCATTAAAAACAATCTTTTTTTTTCAAAATATGAAAATATAAAGTTACTGATTAGATTACAATATTTTCAAGAGGAGGGCTTAAAGTCCCCCCCCCCCCCCCCCAACCCTGGTATTGCGAGGGTTAACTTGGCCAGTAGAATTGACTAACAGTCTAAGACTTATTCTTATTTCTTGTGTTTGTCTCATTGTTGTGCAACCATGCCAACTGAACTATTGAATTCATAGCACTATGCCAGCATGCGGTGCTGTGTTGCACACCATAGATATTGAGAAGGTCCCAGTTTCTGAAAAGGGTATATTTCTGACCTTGTTATTTCACATGTTTTCCCCACTTTTAATGCAGAAAATAGTCTTATTTTTTTGACTCATGTATTTGGCTCACTACATGAAATATAGATGCACACATCTACAATACAGCATGGTGGTATTCATCAGTCCACTACAATAGCTCTGTTTTACGACTGACATTGTATGTAAAATCAGAAAATACTCACAGGACTTCTTTGTTGACAGACAAATAGTAAATTGCTGTTGATATTGCTTTGTGCAGTGAACGTAGGAGACATCCCTAATGGAAACTGTGGGCAAATGTCAGGGAAGCACATTTCTGCCAAGTTGATTATGTGCCTAAAATTGGCATCAGTATCTGCAGTTAAGGTTAATTCTAGTCTCAGTTGCTTCATTAGTAGACTGAAAGAGGATTCATAACAATGCCACCTTTTGCATAAACTATGGCTCATGACCAAAGAAAGACTGTGGTGCAGTTTGATAAAGGAATGTTTTTGTAATGCATGATAAGAGTTTGCTTACTCATATCAGTGCAGTATCAGCTCACCATAACACCAAAATGTAATCAGAATAAATTATTAATTTGCAGAATAGAAGAAATTAAGATGAATTGCAACTCTAAGCATGTAGAAAGTAATAGGCCTGCCTTACTAGCCTTTTTTGGCAGGACCAGTGTTAATTCCAATCAATTGTATCACTGCATTTTGATGTACTGGTGATCACACGCACAGGAACTCCATTCTTCTTTCCTTCATCTTTGTAAATTTTTCAATCACTGAATGATTGAAGGCTGCAGTTCCTAAAACAATGTCACACCTAATAGACATTATTGCAATTGCTGATAGTCTTTCTTGGTCCATAGTATTCTGGAAGAAGTTTTTGATATGTTTCAGTGATGAAAAACAATGTTCTGATTCTTGTGTGATCATTGGAAGTGTAATTATCACTTTCAAGAGTTTCACAGTTCTGCTTAATGTCTCAAAATTTTATTATCTATTCTGTAACCCATCAGCGTCAAAGTTCCATACATACTTTTGAACTCCTCTATTCCATAAATAAGAGTTCTGTTTGAAGTTACTTTGCTTCCAGAAAAGAATATCATTAAATTGTAGCTCTGAAAGAAATTTCTGGAGAACTGTAAATTTCTCTAGTAGAAAAGAGAAGCTGCAACCAGGTGCTCAGTGAACTTGAATTTTTCTTTTGCCTCGTAACTTATAACATCACATACTTCTTTTGCCTCTTGCAGTAGATTGCACATCACTCCTCCCTCTTCAGTTTTGCCTCTTTTGTGATACTGGTCCAAATCTCTTGAATTTTTAACCCCTCATGTAATTTTTGTAATTTCATGCTCCAATTCTGTCAGCTAGTTGAGCCAATTCATATTATTCATCACTTGATATCTTCCCTATATGCGAAGACAACATTGTCACTTCTCGACTACAAATACCATTGAGTAGGCTTAAAGTGACAGTCATTTCCATTCTATTCCATCGAGAATTGCTGTTCTTTGTGGAGGTGCTGAAAAGAAGCTTCAAAGTCCCTGGGCTTTAGTGAAACTCATTCATGCATTTTAATTAATTGAAGTGGCTTTAAGCATAATGAGATTCAGCAGATGGACGTAACAATGAATGTATGAAGAATTGGAAAGATTTTCATAAACAATAGGCTGCACCCTATATGGTGAGCTGCTCTTGACTGCTTCACCATCAAATGTTTGTGTACTATTGGTTTGTTTTGACAGTTCTCCAAGGTGCAACTTACCTGTTCCATGATGTACATTAGCTGAGATTGGGCATCATGTTTTTCTGGTGCTATGAAGCTGCAAAACCTTTCAACTGGTGTTGCATTAACAATGTACCTGTAAACCTGGAAAACACAGGCTACATCACTGATTTCATCAGCTGTTACAGCCAGAAACCCCACATCTTTCATTTCCCTTCTAATTTCCTCTTGGCAGACGTGAAGTATGCACTGAAGGAGTTCATTCTAGGTGATTTTGTAGGTGCCTTGAAAACTGTTGCTTTTTCTAAAGGCAATTTTAATCCAGGGTCTAATTATGCACTAAAACTAATCGAAGCACAAAAATTCCAGGATTTGGAAATGATTTCATCTCATGTCCTCTGATGGTAAGTTCCAATGCACCACACAAACATATGTGTTATTAGATTTAATATGTACCCATTAACAGTAACTTTTTGGTTGTATAGTTCCACAGATCTTCTGTACTGACTGTCTAACTGGGCAGTTATATTCACATTACCTAGACTTATCAGGTTCAAAATGTTATTCACAATGACTGAAGAAAGTCCATGTTTCTGGATTTGTCATGCAGGAGTTAAATGTCAGACTCCATGTTTACTCCATAACAGCTGTCCTCCAAACAATAAGCAAGTAAAACAAAATAAAGCATTTTTTTATCTCAACCACACAGCCATTTATGCTCACAATACAGTTTGTAGTTCAATTTTCTACTGAATTGATGACTTTTCATTTTAAGTCTGTTAAATTGTAGATGTAGGACTCAGCCTATCTAGCCTCTTGAGCCCTAATTTTTCTCCAAACTTGCATGAAGTGAAGTGCCTGAAGAACATGGAAATTACCTGATTCATTATTTCATTATTCCCTTGTTACTTGAGCCTCAAAATTCACTATTGTACATGCTGAAATAATGCACACAATGCACAGCTAATAGTTACTTCATTCACAGCTAGCACAGAAACTGGTAAGGAAGTGCAAGAATCCCACTTTGTTCAAAGCTCTGACAGTTCCAGCTCTTGTCAGAAGAGTTTAGCAGATACTGTTTCTGCCCCTGCCTGGCTGAGGTGTGTGTATACACATAAGACTCGTATGCAAGAACTGTGTTGTAAAGTATCTTATCAGTTCCATATGTGGCCAGTGTCAATTTCCAGTATAAGCCTTCCTCAATTTGTTGTTTTCAGTACGCATTCTATTTCTAAGCTTCTGTCAGGTGTATTAAGTTGTTCAGACAATCTTTCTTTGACCATCAGCTCATATCCCTTATTTGGTACAATTTCAGAACAATTTTACGATACTGGTTGTAATGCTAACCTTATTACAGCTTCCACTGTAATTTTCTCTGCCTCATTGTAAAAGAAAACTGGATTCCTAAGCTTCTAAAGATATATTTCGAACATAATTAAATTTCTTATCTTTTCTGTGTTCTAAGTACACTACTACCCACTTTTAATTGTGCTGGGATACAAACGGAAGCCATATGGCATAGCTCTTCAGAGGATCAGCATGATAGCCAGTTTCGTTTAATACCATCACAGAGACCAGCCTCAAAGTTTGTTTGTATTGATACGACTACATACAGAGCCTTACAACAACAACAAGGTTGGCCTTACAAAATATTGATTTTGATCACAAAATATTGTTCCATGCTTTGTAGACTTAATTGGATTTTATATCACTTCAGGCCATATGAAAGTGATGTCACTTAGCTTCAAATCGATTCCTCCCTTGTGTTACAAATTTGAAAATCAGGTGACTGGTTTACTGCACTATGTACAATTAACTGAGATGAAGTTCTCTCACTTTACATGGAATGTATGCTGGGTGTATTACACCTCACTGGTTAAAATGTTTTGTTAATTTTGGACTTGAACCTTGAACCCATTTTTTAGGGGCTGTGAGCAGAGCAGTAGCCATCAGTGACAATCTTAAGATGGCAGAAAGTCTGTTTGCCAAAATTATGTTTAAAATGTATAAATGTGGCAGAGACCCAAGAATTTTTCTAGTTAGAAGTAAGCTGGAAAAACATTTGGTTACATTTCAGAGGTAGTGCCTATAAATTACACATCCTAGCACACCCCACAGACCAACTTCAGCAAGCTTCTTTGCCATTCTCCCAGTTACCACAATCTTCAGTGGGATTATCACCTCTGTTACAATGATTTTGATGGGAATTTGGTGATCCACAACTTTTCATAATCTTCTCTCCATTTCTTCCAAATTCTACAAACACTCTCCAACAATGTTGTGAGACTAGCACCCTGTAACATCAGTGCATATATATATATATATATATATATATATATATATATATATATATATATATATATATATATATATATATATAATAGAGGGAAACGTTCCACGTGGGAAAAATATATTTAAAAAGAAAGATGATGAGACTTACCAAACAAAAGCGCTGGCAGGTCGATAGACACACAGACAAACACAAACATACACACAAAATCTAGCTTTCGCAACCAATGGTTGCCTCGTCAGGAAAGAGGGAAGGAGAGGGAAAAACAAAAGGATTTGGGTTTTAAGGGAGAGGGTAAGGAGTCATTCCAATCCCGGGAGCGGAAAGACTTACCTTAGGGGGAAAAAAGGACAGGTATACACTCGCACACACACACATATCCATCCTCATATACACAGACACAAGCAGACATTTGTAAAGGCAAAGACAAATGTCTGCTTGTGTCTGTGTATATGAGGATGGATATGTGTGTGTGTGCGAGTGTATACCTGTCCTTTTTTCCCCCTAAGGTAAGTCTTTCCGCTCCCGGGATTGGAATGACTCCTTACCCTCTCCCTTAAAACCCAAATCCTTTTGTTTTTCCCTCTCCTTCCCTCTTTCCTGACGAGGCAACCATTGGTTGCGAAAGCTAGATTTTGTGTGTATGTTTGTGTTTGTCTGTGTGTCTATCGACCTACCAGCGCTTTTGTTTGGTAAGTCTCATCATCTTTCTTTTTAAATATATATATATATATATATATTTAAAGATGATGAGACTTACCAAACAAAAGCGCTGGCAGGTCGATAGACCCACGTGGAATGTTTCCCTCTATTATATATATATATATATATATATATATATATATATATATATATATATATATATATATATATTTAAAAAGAAAGATGATGAGACTTACCAAACAAAAGCACTGGCAGGTCGATAGACACACAAACAAACACAAACATACACACAAAAATCTAGCTTTCGCAACCAACGGTTGCCTCGTCAGGAAAGAGGGAAGGAGAAGGGAAGACAAAAGGATATGGGTTTTAAGGGAGAGGGTAAGGAGTCATTCCAATCCCGGGAGCGGAAAGACTTACCTTAGGGGGAAAAAAGGACAGGTATACACTCGCACACACACACATATCCATCCGCATATACACAGACACAAGCAGACAAAATGGTCTTTAAATATGTCTGCTTGTGTCTGTATATGTGTGGATGGATATGTGTGTGTGTGCGAGTGTATACCCGACCTTTTTTTCCCCTAAGGTAAGTCTTTCTGCTCCCGGGAATGGTTTGACTCCTTACCCTCTCCCTTAAAACCCACATCCTTTCATCTTTCCCTCTCCTTCCCTCTTTCCTGATGAGGCAACAGTTTGTTGCGAAAGCTTGAATTTTGTGTGTATGTTTGTGTTCGTTTGTGTGTCTGTCGACCTGCCAGCACTTTCATTTGGTAAGTCACATCATCTTTGTTTTTAGGTATATTTTTCCTACGTGGAATGTTTCCTTCTATTATATATATATATAAATTGTTGTTGTGGTCTTCAGTCCTGAGACTGGTTTGATGCAGCTCTCCATGCTACTCTATCCTGTGCAAGCTTCTTCATCTCCCAGTACCTACTGCAACCTACATCCTTCTGAATCTGCTTAGTGTATTCATCTCTTGGTCTGCCCCTATGATTTTTACCCTCCACGCTGCCCTCCAATACTAAATTGGTGATCCCTTGATGCCTCAGAACATGTCCTACCAACCGATCCCTTCTTCTGGTCAAGTTGTGCCACAAACTTGTCTTCTCCCCAATCCTATTCAATACTTCCTCATTAGTTATGTGATCTACCCATCTAATCTTCAGCATTCTTCTGTAGCACCACATTTCAAAAGCTTCTATTCTCTTCTTGTCCAAACTATTTACCGTCCATGTTTCACTTCCATACATGGCTACACTCCATACAAATACTTTCAGAAATGACTTCCTGACACTTAAATCTATACTCGATGTCAACAAATTTCTCTTCTTCAGAAACGCTTTCCTTGCCATTGCCAGTCTACATTTTATATCCTCTCTACTTTGACCATCATCAGTTATTTTGCTCCCCAAATAGCAAAACTCCTTTACTACTTTAAGTGTCTCATTTCCTAATCTAATAATATGAAAGCATAATATGTCTTCAAGGCTAGGAGACTTTTTTATTGCATTGTAGCATGTTAAAGACAGTTTTATCACAAAAATAAATAATTCTGTAAGTATTGCAAGATGTCCATTCCAAGTAGCATGACACACTTATCATAGGTAAATTTTCTGAACAGACTGGAGTCAGTCTTCCAAACGGTCTATAGTTAGTGCAAGTGGTAAAGCAGCAAGTTCATGGTTCCATAATCACCAGCAGATGTCTTGATGTGTTCCAGAAATGAAGAGTAAAACTATCTTTGTATCAAAGAACAGTGCACAATAAGGACCAACCAAATGATGCAGTGCTGTTGTTGAGGTAATGATCTCAATTCAGAAAGATCAGGTTTGCTCTGTATGGACAGTCTGAGTTACGTTTACATTATTTCAGAAAAATGACAGCATTGTTCCTTCATCAGCATCACAGCCAAACACTGTCCTATCCTCACAAATTGTACTTATGCATTACGTGTGGTAGCATATTTTCTGAGCTTTTTATTATTGTTATATTATCACAAATCCTGTATCAATGTAAGACGATCCCTGGATGAATGACTAAATAAGACAATATAGTAGTAAGATACATGCTATAAGATTAATTGAGGACAGAAAGCTGTATGTATGTGTGACAAAGAAATTTGCACTGAAGACAGTTTTGAAAAAGGAATTTTACAAAAGCTGAGTATCCGTGTCATTTACACGCCAGCCGGCCGCTGTGTCCGAGCAGCTCTAGGCACTCCCATCTGGAACCGCGCTGCTGCTATGGTCACAGGTTTGAATCCTGCCTTGGGCATGGGTGTGTGTAATGTCCTTAGGTTAGTTAGGTTGAAGTAGGGGTCTGATGACCTCAGATGTTAATTAAGTTCCATAGTGCTTAGAGCCATTTGAATTTACATGCCTGTAGACCATACTGAGTTGTCACCTTTACTCCTTTCACTTTTTACATTACACTAAGGACTTTCCAATACCATATATACCACAGAGAACAAAGAGAAACCATTCACAGCCACAGAGAAATGAAAGATGGTGTGATGGCTAATACGTTCATTATATTTCTAAATAACGTTCCTCTGAATATTTTCCCGTACCTTGGTGTGAAACAATGTACTATGAGGTAATGAAATGTTAGCTCCAATGCTTTTTCCACTGTTAGCGGTGTCCCCAAGATAAAAATCTTGTAACAATGCCATAAATGAATTTTGTTTTGTTTGGTCAGAGCAATCTCCCCAGTATAAGCTGCAAGTTACAAGAATGGTCTGATTTGAAGGCATCCATTACTCTGGAGGTATTGTATTCTCCTATGCTTTGTTGGCATAACTACTTTTCATACCATGCCTCTAAAATAGATTCATTCAAAAGATATCCTAGTTTCCTCATGGACACACTCTGCATGTACCACAAATTTACAATATAGTAGAATTGTAAGTTTCCTTGTTGTAAAAAACATGCACAGCATTATGGGTCATTGGTTTCCACAGAAAATCATCTTATATACTGGAAGTTTCTAAAATTGCAATTGACATCTCATAAGTTCAGTTTAAAAATGTACACTATGTGATCAAAAGTATCTAGACACCCCCAAAAACATACTAGGTGCATTGTGCTGCCACCCTCTGCCAGGTACTCCATATCTTCAACCTCAGTAGACATTAGACATCATGAAAGAGCATAATGGGGCACTATGTGGAAATGACGGACTTTGACCATGGTCAGGTAACTGGGTGTCACTTGTGTCATACACCTGTTTGTGAGATTTCCACACTCCTAAACATCCCTAGTTCCACTGTTTCTGATGTGATAGTGAAGTGGAAATGTGAAGAGACATGTACAGCATGAAAGCATACTAGTCGACATCATCTGTTGACTGACAGAAATCACTGACAGTCGAAGAGGTTCATAATGTGTAATAGGCAGACATCTATACAGACCATCACACAAAGGAATTCCAGACTGCATTAGGATCCACTGCAATTACTATGTCAGTTAGGTGGGAGGTGAGAAAACTTGGATTTCATGCTCGAGTGGCTGCTGATAAGCCACACATTATGCCACTAAATGACAAACGATGCCTTGCTTCATGTAAGGAGCATAAACATTGGATGATTGAACAGTGGAAAAATGTTGTGTGGAGTGATGAATCATGGTACACAATGTGGAGATCCAATGGTAGGGTGTGCGTATGACGGATGCCGGGTGAACATCATCTGCCAGTGTGTGTAGTGCCAACAGTAAAATTCAAAGGCAGTGGTGTGATCATGTTTTTCACAGAGGGGGCTTGCACCCCTTATTGTTTTGTGTGGCATTATGACAGCAAAGGCCTACATTGATATTTTAAGCACCTTCTTGCTTCCCACTGTTGAAGAGCAATTCGGGGATGGTGAATGCATCTCTCAACCTAATGGAGCACCTGTTCATCATGCATGGTCTGTGGAGCAATGGCTACACAACAACATCCCTGTAATGGACTGGTCTGCACAGTCCTGATCTGAATCCAATAGAACACCTTTTGGATGTTTTGGAACGTCTAATTGGTGCCAGGTCTCACCGACTGACGTTGATACCTCTCCTCAGTGCAGCACTCCATGAAGAATGGGCTGCCATTCCATAAGAAACGTTCCAGCACCTGACTGAATGTATGCCTGTGAGAGTGGAAGCTGTCATCAAGGCTAAGGGTGGGCCAATACCATACTGAATTCTAGCATAACCGATGGAGGGCACCACGGACTTGTAAGTCACTTTCAGCCAGGTGTACGGACACTTTTGGTCACATAGGGTATCACACCCCAAGAAATGAATATAACAGGAAGTAAACAAAACTTATTGTATTTCAAATGCATCCACCCTGATAGCTGAATGGTCAGTGTGATGGACTGCAATCCTCAGGGGACCGGGTTCGATTCCTGGCTTGGTTGGAGATTTTCTCTGCTCAGGAACTGGGTATAGTGTTGTCTTCATTATCATTTCATCCCCATCCGGTGCACAGGTTGCCCAATGTGGCATCGAATGTAATAAGACCTGTACCAAGGCGGCTGGATCTGCTCTGTAAGGGGCCTCTCGGCTAATGATGCCAAATACTTATTTTCATTTTTCCATTGTATCTCAAATGACTGATAGTTATCCATGTAGTCCATTTAAGGTAACAAACTACTCTTTATGTGGAGCAACCACTGATAAATTAATGCATGATTGGTGGAATTGGAACTTTCATGCTATATTACTATGAAAGTTGTTACTAGGAAATTAATGTTATAATGAATAGAAGTCCATATGACCACATTTCTTAGCTGTTTAAAGCTTTCCCGGCGTACTGATTGTTCCATAAAAACACGGGAGAACTGCCGGATATCAGTAACTTCCTGCCACGATATTTCAGCGCAGAGTCTTCTGGCCATCTTCAGGTGAATGCCACTGTAGTAGTACTGGCAAGTACGAGCTGAGCTCCGCTATTTAAAGCCTTCTGAGGTGACACTGCGCATGCGCTGCTCAGTGTGCGAGTTCATTATGGCTCCGTGCGCTGCACCTCGCGCCCTCCACTGCGAAAGCCTGGCGTATCGGTGTCAGGTCGATTTCCATCTTTATGCATATAACTACGTCGACTACAAAGTTTCTCTATAACAGGATTCCAAGCAGAGTTCAGCTGATAACCACTATCTCGATTGATGAGAGTCTTGTTGTCAGACAATCTTATTTCCACAGATTCATTGATAATCAAGCTCCAAAAGTTTGATGTATGGGCCAAAATTTTTGTGTCGTTGTAATTCATGGAATGGTCTGTGGAAATACAATGTTCGGCGATTGCGGACTTGGTGGGTTGGAGAAGGCGAGTATGCCCTTGGTGTTCCACAATGCGTTCCTGCACAGTTCGTGTTGTTTGCCCTATATATGATTTGCCGCATTTACACGGAATTTTGTAAACACCTGGTTTACGCAGGCCCAGGTCGTCTTTAATGGATCCCACCAGTGATGAAATTTTGGAAGGAGGGCGAAAGATGACTCTCACTTGATACTTTCTCAATATTCTGCCTATCTGTGAAGAAATATTCCCAATAAATGGTAGATAAACAGTCGACCTGAAGGCCTCTTCCTCTTCCTTGTTCCGTCGTTTGTAGGTCTTCATCACTCTGTTCACTTGCCTAGGTGAAAAGCCATTCTTCAAAAATACTTTTTGCAGGTGTTCCAGTTCCGCTTGAAGACTGTCAGCGTCAGAGATAGTATGGGCACGGTGGACCAAAGTTTTGAGAAAGCCCATTGTTTGTGCTGGATGGTGGCAACTAGTAGCTTGTAGATACAGGTCTGTATGAGTGGGCTTTCTGTACACCGAGTGACCAAGTGTGCCATCACTCTTCCGTCACACCAAGACATCTAAAAATGGCAGACAACCATCTCTCTCTATCTCCATGGTAAATTTTATGTTTTCATGTACGGAGTTCATGTGACGTAAAAATTCTTGGAAACGGTCCAGACCATGAGGCCACACTATAAAAGTGTCTTCAACGTACCGCCAAAATACTGTCGGTTTAAAAGTGGCAGAGTCGAGTGCTCTCTCCTCAAAATCCTCCATAAAAAGATTGGCCACCAGGGGAGACAAAGGACTCCCCATGGCGACACCATCAGATTGTTCGTAAAATTCGTTGTTAAATATGAAATATGTAGAGGAGAGAGTGTGTTCAAACAACTCTGTAATGTCTGCACCAAACATATTGCCAATGAGGTGTAGTGAGTCCACCAGAGGCACTTTTGTAAACAGTGAAACCACATCAAAACTGACCAATAAATCACTACTTTGCAGTTGTAGTGACCGAAGTCGACTGATAAAATCACCAGAATTCCTTATGTGATGTGCACACTTGCCTATCACTGGTTTGAGCAGAGATGCCAAGAATTTTGCTAGGTCGTAGGTGGCTGCTCCAATGTTACTCACAATTGGACGTAATGGCACATTTTCCTTGTGGATCTTAGGCAGTCCATATAGCCTAGGTGGAACTGAACTGTTTGGTTTCAGTCTCTTGATGGCCTTCTTCGGTAGAGAACTATTTGATAAAAGTTCTGCTGTTTTTTGTGCTACTCTACTCATGGGATCCTTATCGATTTTGCGATACGTTGAATCACATAATAAAACATTGATCTTATTAATATAGTCATCCCTTGGTATGAGGACAGTAGCGTTTCCTTTGTCAGATTTTAAGACTACTGTATCCACATCTGCTCGTAAGTTATGGAGGGCTATCCTCTCCATGGGCGAGATGTTATTCTTCATTGGCGCACCCTTGGTCAATACACGGCAAGACTCTCGACGAACTTCCTCCGCTTCATCTGTATCAAGACGGCGTACAGCTTCTTCGACGGCACTGACGAAATCCACTAGTGGCGGTGAAACAGGTGTGGGAGCAAAATTAAGTCCTTTTGCTAGCACAGACACAGTCGCGTCATCTAAAGTTTTCTCTGTCAAATTCCGTGTGAATGCGGCAAATCATATATAGGGCAAACAACACGAACTGTGCAGGAACGCATTGTGGAACACCAAGGGCATACTCGCCTTCTCCAACCCACCAAGTCCGCAATCGCCGAACATTGTATTTCCACAGACCATTCCATGAATTAAAACGACACAAAAATTTTGGCCCATACATCAAACTTTTGGAGCTTGATTATCAATGAATCTGTGGAAATAAGATTGTCTGACAATGAGACTCTCATCTATCGAGATAGCAGTTATCAGCTGAACTCTGCTTGGAATCCTGTTATAGAGAAACTTCATAGTCAACGTAGTTATCTGCATAAAGATGGAAATCAACCTGACACTGATACGCCAGGCTTTCGCAGTGGAGGGCGTGAGGCGCAGTGCATGGAGCCGTTATGAACTCGCACACTGAGCAGCGTATGCGCAGTGTCACCTCAGAAGGCTTCAAATAGTGGAGCTCAGCGCGTACTCGCCAGTACTACTATGGTGGCATTCACCTGAAGATGGCCAGAAGACTCTGCGCCGAAATATCGTGGCAGGAAGTTACTGATATCCGGCAGTTCTCCCATGTTTTTATGGAACATTTCTTAGCTGTTTATTGTAATCCATTCACATACCCACAACTAGTTTCATGCATTATAGTTGCATCATCAGGTGCATTTAAGCAATCACTTCACACATAATGAGTATTGCAGTGTTATAGGGTGCAAATACAGGGTGTTACAAAAAGGTACGGCCAAACTTTCAGGAAACATTCCTCCCACACAAAGAAAGAAAATATGTTATGTGGACATGTACCCGGAAGCACTTACTTTCCATGTCAGAGCTCATTTTATTACTTCTCTTCAAATCACATTAATCATGGAATGCAAACACACAGCAACAGAATGTACCAGCGTGAGTTCAAACACTTTGTTACAGGAAATGTACTAAATGTCCTCCGTTAGCGAGGATACATGCATCCACCCTCCATTGCATGGAATCCCTGATGCGCTGATGCAGCCCTGGAGAATGGCATATTGTATCACTGCCGTCCACAATACGAGCACGAAGAGTCTCTACATTTGGTACCGGGGTTGCGTAGACAAGAGCTTTCAAATGCCCCCATAAATGAAAGTCAAGAGGGTTGAGGTCAGGAGAGTGTGGAGGCCATGGAACTGGTCCGCCTTTACCAATCCATCGGTTACTGAATCTGTTGTTGAGAAGCGTACGAACACTTTGACTGAAATGTGCAGGAGCTCCATCATGCATGAACCACATGTTGTGTCGTACTTGTAAAGGCACATGTTCTAGCAGCACAGGTAGAGTATCCCGTATGAAATCAAGGCGGTGAATTGAGGAAGTACAGTACATACTGACGAAACTAAAATGAGCTCTAACATGGAAATTAAGCAGTTCCGGACACATGTCCATATAACATCTTTTCTTTATTTGTGTGTGAGGAATGTTTCCTCAAAGTTTGGCCGTACCTTTTTGTAACACCCTGTATAAATGAAAGTGAGTGATCCCTCAAAGGTTGTCATCAAACTAAAAGACTTAAGCACTGACACCCACCATTGGTGTGTAATAGCCTTTAGGCTTGATGACAGCTGTTGAAGGATCACTCACTTTCTTTTATACCTGCATGTAGGAACATTGTAATTCTCATTAGGCATGAAGTGATTACAGAAATGTACCTGAGGATGCACCTTGAAGGTGCAAAGCTGGGCATGGGTCTTTAAGTTGGGCATGAAAAATAGGTAATTTGGTCATATGGACTGTAATTAATTTAATTTTAAATTGCTAATAACACCTTATGTAATATTATGGTATGAAATTTCCTGTTCCAACAATCATTTTAAGATTGATTATTTTAATGTCTCAACAGATACATATCTCAGTAGTACATGCAAAATATATAATTTTACATTATTAATATGAATATGGATACAACTTTTATGACTCAGTTAAGTGAAATTATACTCTCATATTATTAAATGCAGTGTATCAAATGAGTTATGAAAAATGGCCGGGCAGTGTTCACATGAGAGTTATCATAAATATTCTAGTAATATTAGGTTGATACTGAAAATTAAATTACTGGAGGTAAGAATGATTGAGAAAATCCCATATCATGGCAACAAAAACAACCAACCTAAGAAAGCCACATTAATGCCCCTCAAAATGCAAAAATGGGGAATAAACTTTAAAAACTGCTTATTCTACTTTCATGGCATTTGTAACTCTTTGTATGGATGAAAAGTTGACATTTGATCACATTAATTGAGTTATGTAATAACTTCCATGATTTCTAAAGTTGATCAGCATAACTGAAGTCTGAAAATTTTTTTTTGAAAGTCACAGTTTTTTTGGTTGGTTGTAAACAGTACCAGTATACAACTAGATGAATGTGGAAATCTCCCTAAACCACCATCAAATTGGCAGGTAGAATCGGCTTTTGAACCGAAGCAATTGTTTCTCAAGTCTGTCACATTGTCGTGCAGCATTTATGGCTGCATGTGGTGCAGTGTTGCACACCATAGAGGTTGATAAAGTCCAAGTACCATTACTGTCTAATAGCTGGTGACCAACAGCTGATGTGAGTTCATCCGCCTCTCCTGCTGAAATTAGGAAGATAATAAACTCTCTCAAGAATAAAAGCTCACATGGAATTGATGGCATTTCCAGCAGGTTAATAAAAGCTTGTTCCCAAGAAATAAGTGGGATTCTTAGCCACACATCTAATAGCTCTCTGAAGCAGGGTATGTTCCCAGATAGACTGAAGTATGCCATTGTTAAACCACTGCATAAAAAAGGGGATACGTCTGATGTCAATGACTACCGCCCAATCTCTCTTCTGATTGCCTGATCCAAAATTTTTGAAAAAGTAATGTATTGTAGAGTAGCTTCACACCTTCATAAAAATAAAGTTTTAACAAAGTGTCAGTTTGGTTTCCAAAAGGGTTTTTCAATGGAAAATGCTATTTATACTTTCACTAATGAAATATTAAATGGTCTGAGTAACCGGAAGTCACCCGTTGGGATTTTTTGTGATCTATCAAAGGATTTTGATTGTGTAAATCATGGAATGCTTCTAGATAAGCTCAAGCACTGTGGTATGAATGGGACAGTGTTCCAATGGTTTAAATCATATCAGTCAGACTTTGCACATTTTCATTGCAAAACAGACTCCATCATTCAAGCTCAGCCCTGGCTAATCTTGTCACTAAACTCACACCAGGTACCTGTTTGATGATATTTTCAGAATGGGTCCAAACTTGTTGTTGCAGTGGATTTTTGCACCTCTCGGACACATCCTTTCCAAAGTAATATATACTCCATACCTGATTTTCCAATCGCTTGACTATTTCTGGTAACACAGCATTGTGGGCAGTATTTTGTAGCTCTTTAGTGGTATATTATCTTCTTTGTCACTGCCTTTACTTGTATCTTGCTCAGTACCACTACTGCCATTGCGCTGACTTACACAACCTTCATTTTCATTGCAATCTGTCATAAAGTCGTTTTCACTGCCTGATAATTCTGCCAGCCAATGACTTATATGCTCAGCCTCCTTTTCTTTACTGACCATTTTGACTAAAATCACAAAACATTCATGAAAAAGGATAAACTGAAAAATGGCACAGAAATACTACTTTTCAGTTGTTGAAGGGCTAAAAATACCCTCTTACCGTTCACACTCATTTATCTCCTTTCACAGACAGCAGCTGACTGAGTGTGTGCACCCATTAGGGAGGGGAGTTCAATAGTTACAGCTACTGGAAACTTCAACAATGTGCAACTGCTCAACAAAGAACTGTCAACAAAATAAAATGAGCAGGGTCAAATTGACCCTACCATACCCTTGCTGTGTTAAAGTACTGTGCTGCACATGTTATCTCTATACTTAGTCACAACTGTAATTTTTCTTTTAATAATGGTCAGATTCCTCAGTTTTACCTCAGTGTGGTACGGGATGGGTTAAACAAAAGGTTTCAAATGTTAGGCAATTTTTTTGATTAACTAAGGTATTTCATTGTATTGGTCACAAAATATTGCTCCAGAAGTTGGACGATTATGGAATACGGGAAGTACCTCACAGCTGGTTCACCTCTTACTTTAACAACAAACAGCAAAAGGTCATTATTCACAGAGAATGGCTGTGATGAGGGGTCTGAGTGGGGTATGGTCAAATGGTGGGAGCTCCAGGGATCAGTGTTGGGGCCACTCCTGTTCCTTATTTATGCACATGGTATGCCTTCTAGTATTATGCGTAACTAAAATATTTCTGTTTGCTTGGTGTGTCCACTCCAACCGCTGAATGGTCAGCATGACGGACTGCCATACTAAGGGGACCAGAATCGATTCCCAGCTGGGTCGGGATTTTCTCCACTCAGCGACTGGCTGTTGTGTTGTCTTCATCATCATTTCATCCCCGTCTGGTGCGCAGTTCACCCAGTGTGGCATCAAATGTAATAAGACCTGCACCAAGGTGACTGGACCTGCCTCATATGGGGCTTCCCACCCTATGGCACCAAACGCTCATTTCCATTTCCACTAGCTTGGTAGTAAAGGATGTTATATGCAACTCTGGTGCAATACCAATGAGTGTCAGTTCATGACATAAGTTCATGGTTTGTAGAAAATAAACTAATATTAATTGCATTAAGATTCAGTTTTTACAGTTTCTAATAGAATTCAAAAAAACAGAATTTCACAGAATGGGCAGATTATTAGGCAAACTAAATGGTTCAAATTTCTGTGTGTTCAGATAGATAGTAAACTGTCATGGAAATCCCACTTTCAGGATCTTGTTCAGAGACTTATTCAAACAGTATCTGAGGTAAGTGATCGTTGGACATGAAAATTAGTCTACTTTGCTTATTTTCATTCACTTATGTCATATGGTATTACATTTTGGGTAACTCTTCCCATTCTAAAAGAATATTTTTGGCTTCTATTTTGTTGAGGAGTTCCTTGAAGACTTAAGCTGATTCTTATATTATATTGTTGATTGCGTTTACTTAAACTTAAGGCTTGTCTTCTATTCGAGTTCATAAACATTTCATTTTGATATTTTATTATTTTTATGTTGTAACTTCTGATACTGACGCATCTATGATTTGGGGATTTGCTTCTCAGGTTGGTCCTATGGAACTTGACGTGTAAATAAATAAAATGCACCATATACATATTTATTATGCCAGATTTCTCCTTAAAAGCACATAAGTATTTCCAAAACACAGTACGTTTCTTAAATCTAATTACTGTTGTGTATCCAGATAAGAGGATTCCATTGCCTTATCATGCATGTATATTGTTATTTTCACCTTGGTGAGTTGAGAAACAATCTTCAGGTACACCCTCTACCTTTAAAAATTTTACTTTAATTCCCTTGTAGTATTTGCCATGTTCCACTGAGGTTTGTGTTAAATCTACATGAATATCCTTGCCCTCGGTGTATAAATGGCATTTACACAAAGAAAAGTCTCATTTTTCATTCTTTTCTCAGAAAAACTCCATACTAATCAAGCAGTTGACGACAGGATTTTTTAGAATCAGGAACATGCATAACATCATTCAGTTTCCAATAACAATATATACTTGCGTCTGCAACTTGACAGATTGCAACTTAGCACCTAAAGCTCCAACAATATGATAGTTTTGTACTGTGGTGTCACCGCCAGACACCACACTTGCTAGGTGGTAGCTTTTAAATCGGCCGCGGTCCGCTAGTATATGACGGACCCGTGTGTCGCCACTGTCAGTAATTGCAGACCGAGCGCCACCACACGGCAGGTCTAGAGAGATGTACTAGCACTCACCCCAGTTGTACAGCCAACATTGCTAGCCATGGTTCACAGAGAATTACGCTCTCATTCGCCGAGACGATAGTTAGCATAGCCTTCAGATACATTTGCTACGACCTAGCAAGGCGCCGTAATCACTTGCTATAATACTTCTGTATCATCAAGAGCAATGTTCTACAAATGTGGATTAAAGTTAAGTATTCCAGAAGCTATGTACTTTTCTTTATAGCATTCATTACGTATCCTGTTTCAGACCTCACGCCAGCCTGCGTGAGCTTATAGCGTGCATTTCGGCCTCCTCTAAAAACAGTGTTGGCAATTCTGCGGACACTTCATGTACCCTGTAGGCTGGTACTGTCTCCTTCTTTAATCTTGTTAAACAAGTTTTGCAATAAGATATTAATAGAGGCCACTGCATCTAAAACTATTTTGGTAGGAATTTTTCCCACTATGGCATGCACTGAGTGCTGCACCTGTATTTGTTTATTGTGCATAGGTTGATCCATAGTCAACTCACCTCTGATATTAATACTGTCATTTTATCCTAATAGGTTGATATAATAGTCTTCATTGCCCCCACCTTGTGATATGACTGTCATTAGAGTTCTTAATGAGGTTAAAATTAGTTTGATGAAGCTTCTGTGGTGGTGGTTCTGGAGTAACTTCAACAATTTTTACCGAATGACTTGTATTTTGCCAACAACTAGTGGGGCACCATGTTGTAGGAAGCCATTTTGTGGATAAATATTGTGTGTGTTATCTCTGTGCAGGGCTTCATTACCTGGATACCAGTAATTGTTATTGTCAGTGGCAGCAGCTGTGAAAGGGCACCAGAGCACATGAACACCCTAACTTTTGATACCTTGTGGATTTATTGCTTATTTTTCTTTGACTGCTGTTCAGTTTAATGTAGATGTGATAATCTGAAATTCATGGCACTAAATGTACTGTGCTATACTACATTGCTACTCCTCTGGACTCTGTGAAACTTAGCATCAGGGTTGTGAGCACACCTTGGGTTGTGCACGTTTCAAAGGACTTTCGTGCATGCACAGCTGAAGTGACATATTAGAATTATGGGCCAAATACATATGGAATTCATCAACAATATTCATTGTTAACAGTGTGCACAGCTATCTCTTGAACTCACCAAGTTTTCAATGCCATCAGATGGTAGCACACGGGGCACCGACTAATAAACAATATTCGGCGGACCCATACTGGGGGTATTGCCCTAGGAAATTTTCTAAGTTTTAGATGAAAAACAGTGAGTTTTAAAGCTTTTTTAAGCATTTTATAGTCATATTATCAACATTAGAATCCCAAAAACTGGACTCTGGACAACTTGAAACTCCGGAAACTCAACAAGCCAGACGCATTTTTTGGCTTAGAAAAAAGAAAAAAAACATAAACATACATGTTATTTTTCTAAAATGCTAATTTAATTTACGCTAATAATAATGATTTTAGACTATTACAGAACAGAAATATATAGCTCTGAAAAGACTGACATTATATTTAAATAAAGTCTAAACTATCATTAAAAGAATAAAACACAAAATTTTAATATTGCTCTAAATGCCATTATTAGGGCTAGAGTGTCTTTAGAAAGGTGCAAATGTCGACTGTCTCACTAAATTACTGAGTATATAGTCATTGATGACTAATTGTATATTCTTTTTGCCTCTTTCTTGTCACTGTCAGCAGGTTTTTTTGTCAGACTAACTAGTCTGTTTGCTATTGCATCTGGTTGTATCTTGGAGCACATAGTACTGAATTTAGGAGTAGACTGCTAACAAGTTTCTGTAAAACAGACCATGCTTTTTGGCTGGAGTGCTGAAAATTTGTATTTTCCAAGAGGTTGATCCATTTTTCCCTTCTAGCTGAGTCTAGGGAATTTAGTAAGTCTTCTGCAATTTCAGGGTCACCACTCAGTTTATATTCTTCATATAGCTTGTTACATTTTAGATTTCAGCCAAGGACATAAGCCTTCCTGTATCCTCTTGGGATATGTTTCTTTGCGATGGCATGTACTAATCCTGTAAAGTGCTTATAATATTCTATTTTAGATGGGATCAATTGTATATTATGTTCCAGTTTGCTAGTGAATTTTGACCAGTTGGCTTTGGTAAAGTTCCAGCACAGTAATGGGACTGACCTAATGGTAGGCATTTCTAGGCTGACTTTGACAAGTGCTGGTCTGTGTTGACTTTGTGGAAAGTTGTCTAGAATCTTCCTGCTGCACTTCAGATGTCCTCCAGATTAGTCCTATGAGACAAAACATAGATCCGGGTTATAGTCCCTGTCCCATCTAACAGAGTGGAAGAAGGCCTTTTCTTTGGGATCATACAAGAGACACACATCTCCGTGGGCATGAAGAACAGCCAAATTGTTCAATCGCTTTTGTCCCACTGTTGATCAGAGATATGACTTCAGACATCTAAGTGCGCTAAATGACTGTTCTGCTTTTGCTGTTGTGATTAGAACTACTTGGAGAAGCTTTGTTTCACCTCTGATTACTAAAAGCAAGTACTCTTGTTCAACCGCAATGACCTGTGCAAGTCCAGTTGAAGCAAACCGCTCGGTAATGCAAGATTGCAAACTTCAATGAAAATAGCTTTGTAGTATTTGAAATTGTGCTGGCTTCGCTGTTTTCATACTTTCTTGGTATACTATGATTCTGAGGAAGTGAAGTATCATCAACTTGTGAAGGTTTTTCTTTTAAATACAATCCCCAAAAGTGTTCAAAACTATCACGCCTTTCATTCAATGTACAAATCAAGCCCTCATAATTTTTTTTCCAGATCAGCACCACTTAAGATGAGGGCATTGAATTTTTTCTTTGACATCCTCCACTGGGTTCATTGCATGGCAATAAAGATGTAAAAAGAAGTAAGTCTTGAATTGTAACATTGACTCAAGGTAGCCTGCACATTTGTAACCTGCATCTGTTTTGTCCTCTGCAGAAAAAGTTTCAAAGAATTCTGTAAGTTCTTCAAAGCTTTTCAATATTCTCAAGATACTAGAAGCTCACATAGTCATTTAGTCAGGCAAATGAGTCGTACACCAGCTTTGTCATTGGCACTCTCACAGCATATTCTTCTGAAAAGTTCCATCCTTTTGTTGGATCCCCTTGTAGTGTTTATTAAGTCCTTGGCGAAAGCCATAATATCCCTCATAGACATAATGGTGGAGACTGTCTACAACTGCCAAGTCTAAACTGTGAGCAGTGCAGTGCACATAACATGCATTTGGTTGTATATCCAAAACTAACTTCTTTTAGTCCTTTGAACTTACCTCTCATATTCGAGGCACCATCATAGCACTGTCCTCTTAAGTTATCCATTGACAAATCAAGACAAGCAAAAACATCTTTTAAAATACTAAGCAGAGTCTGTGATTTATTGTTGTGGGTCTCATATAAGCCAATAAAGTCTTTGTTGATGATTATGGAATCATTGACAATATGAATACAAAATGACACTTGTTCATGAATCGAAGTATCACTTGTTTTGTCAACCACAATTAAAAAAATGTTCAGTCTTCTTGATTGAAGCCAATACCTTCTCAACACAGACTTTCCTAGTAGATCAATGATCTCGTTTTGAATATCGTGCAATGTCCACTTATACCCCAAATGCTGTAACCAATCTTTAAACTCAGTTATGTCACTCTTTTAGAGTTCCAATAATTGAAAAAAATTTGAGTTTACATCTTCATGCTCTCTAATTGCTAGTCCTTGTTGGCAAAGAAATTGCACAGTAGTAAAAATTGTCTCAAGAGCTAAATGGCCTTTCTTCATATCACTATCTAACTGTTCATTCAGTTGGGAGGGCACTCTTTGGTTAGTGATAGAATTTAGTTTCAGGACATCTTCTTTATGTGTAAACATATTTTCCTGAAGACAGAATTTTTACAAATCCTTTTTCCAGTTAGTAAACCCTGTGGAAGTATATGCATCTTCTTTTTTTGAAGAAAATTGTAATAGATTTTTACCATCTGCCTCTTTTCAGGTTGTGCAAGAAAATTGTTTTGTAGCCTGTATATACTAGAACTACGCAAATTTGTGAAAAGTAATATTACAAAATTTAATAAAAATGTAAATATCCATGACAATGGTACTATACAAAAAATGAAACTCCATGTTAAAGAAATGCGCACCTCTGCCATTAAATACTTTCCCTTCAACAAAGGCATTAAAATATACAATAGCCTGCCATCAGAAATAAAATACAGTAAGTCCCTGACTGTATTTAATAAAAAATTTGAAATCATTCCTACTTAATCATTGTTTCTACAGTGCAAGTGAATTTCTCCTCCACATGGGTGGAAGAGAACATGAAACAAATTGCAGCAAAGAATTCTGTAAAGAGTAAAACATTAATGCAAGTATGTGCAAAAATCTTGCATCTATGTCATCTGCTACTAAACAAATTAAGTGCAGAAAGAATACCCAACCAGGTACTATTGTGTATATGCGTGAGAGGAATACAGCACTAAAATACAAATGTGTGACTGAGTATGTAATTTGTATATTCATAACTTCTCAGAAAATATGTATGTAAGCTCATGTTTGTGTAAACTTTCAGCATATTACTTCATGCCAGCAAATTGTCATAATGTCCAACATCAAATGTATGTTTCTGCATCACCATGTGCATGTCATGTACAGTATTGATTCATAGGACAATAAATAAATAAATAAATAAATAAATGCTTCATATTCTAGCATTGTACATTTGATCAACCAAGACTTCTGAAATGATCTTCCTATACCAGATTGTCCAGGTTTTGGCTGTGAACGGTTCTCACCTCAAAACAACAAAGCAATTGATGACAGTAATTGTTGGAGGATGACTTGCATTTCATCAACTCCAAGCACTCCTTTTTGGTAATAAATTTATCCATTGCAAACTTAATTCACAATGCACTAAGAGACTAAAGTAATCAAATAAATTATAGTTATATAAAATATTCCAATAGTCACTAAAGTTGGAACACTAAACATGTCTGCAGCATGCACTGAATGAAACAACTCACACTGAATTGCTGTGCTAGCAGGGTGGACTTTATACAGCCGTAGCGTCATAATGTCTTGAAGCGTCAAGGCAATGTGAGGCCGAGGGCTCTAGGTGCTTCTGCTCCAATCCTTTTCGCGTAACCGAGGCTGCAGCTCTGGCCTGCTGGCACCAGACTTTACCTGAAGGTTCGCGCACCAGGAAAAATTCTAAGTGTTGTGTTCCCACAGGACAGCATCACCACCATGATTCACACCACTTGTTTTCAGTTAACCTGTTTACTATTGTAATAATTATGTCTTAACTCATTACTGAATGTATTTTAAAAGGTAACTTTATTCAAACAAGGAAAATAAAAAATTCCAACATAATTTTATGTTTTTACAAAGCATAATATAACTAATAATTTTCTTAATTTATTATGGGGGCTCCACCCTCCCCCCCCCCCCTCCCAAACAGATTTTTGAGGGGGCTCAGGCCCCTTGGAGTTGGTACTTCTGGGTAGCACACTGCAGAAGACTTTTGTCCTCCTGGCATATAAATCCTGCTAGACAGTAGTGCACTCCTTAGATATGCTCACTCAATACATAGCAAAATTAGTATGTTTTATCCTGGGTATTGGAAGTTTTTCCCAAGTAAAACACAGATTGTTACTTCTGAGTTCTCAGTATGAGAAAACTCAGTCCAAATTTGTATTTACATGGCAAATAAGGGAGGAATTTGCAACATCATAGCAACTTCTACTTCTGCTTCATATGACATTATACTCAGTATATGTTATTGCTATACTGATAGAAAAATCTGTTTTGTGGGGACTCTGAATGAGATATAGTACATTAAGTTTCGAGTTTTATAATGCAGTAATACGTCTGAGGTGCCAAGAACCACAAAGCAGTTGTGAGACTGAAGCACGTATTCATACTTCTTATATCAGTTGATTTTATGGTGGGTCAGGTTTATCTGTGCTGGAGGCCAACATTGTATAAATGAACATCCACAAAAAGCTGTCTCACTGGTTTCTCTAATATTCACTTAAATGTTGG
Source organism: Schistocerca cancellata (assembly GCF_023864275.1). NCBI lineage: Eukaryota > Metazoa > Arthropoda > Insecta > Orthoptera > Acrididae > Schistocerca > Schistocerca cancellata. Next base: position 2,830,199 of record NW_026047100.1, read on the forward strand.
ATCAACAACACTGTGATTTTGGCCCTTGCAGTTCTCAGGGCCTCAATTGTATTCTGATCAAGTGACCATGTTGGTAGCTATTACAGCTTGAATTTAATCATTTCCACAAACTGCGGCTAGTGTTTGGAAATGGTTGTCTACTGTGCAGGAATTGGAATTTATGTGCAGTATCAGCATGAACTCTGTCGAATCTGTTTTAATTGCTAACAGAAAAGAAAATTACCAGGTAAAGTTAGCTGCAAAGGAACTAGGACATCCCAGACCAGATCCACTGACTACAAAAGCGATGAAATCAAATATCCGTGACTAAAAGCAAATATTTAACAAACACGCGCTCAGTAAGCATATGTTGTTGTGCAGGTACAGCTTAAGAATATCTGAATTTCAGACTAATACATTTGTTAAGTAAAAAAATAAAAAAAGTAAAAAAATAAAAAAGCACTAAAAGTCCCACTTACACATAAATGCAAAATGGAGAGTAGCAAAATCTTGAAAATTATTTTGTTCTTGCCCTAAACTGTACCCACTTAAGTACAAAACAGCAAAGTCCCACAAAAACAATTCTTTATTTTTTCAGATAAGTTATGCATATTATTATCATTACTATGGAAGATGCAATATTCCAGGATGTAGCTTGCTTAATGCAACATTTCACAAAAGTTATGGTACTGCAACATATGTAAAAAGCACCATAAATGAAGCTCAAACAATAAACACAAATGTGAACAATAATATGTTTGTCTTCAAAATGAAGACTGTGTGCACTGGAATTACAAACATCTATAAGCCTCCATCACAACCTTGGGTGTTTGAATGAGGCCATCCAGAACATCCAACACCCAGCTGTAATCCTTGGAGATTTTAACAGCAAGAGCACCAACTGGGGATACGATTATACTGACAAAGAGGACCAAGACATGTCAGACTGGGCCAATGCTAAAGAACTCTTTCTCTTGTAAGATGCCAAGGGAAAGGGCCCCTTCCACTCTGTTAGATGGGACAGGGACTATAACCCGGATCTATGTTTTGTCTCAAAGGACTCATCTGGAAGACCTCTGAAGTGCAGCAGGAAGATTCTAGACAACTTCCCACAAAGTCAACACAGACCAGCACTTGTCAAAGTCAGCCTAGAAATGCCTACCATTAGATCAGTCCCATTACTATGCTGGAACTTTGCCAAAGCCAACTGGTCAAAATTCACTAGCAAACTGGAACATAATATACAATTGATCCCATCTAAAATAGAAAATTATAAGCACTTTACAGGATTAGTACACACCATCACAAAGAAACATATCCCAAGAGGATACAGGAAGGCTTATGTCCTTGGCTGAAATCTAAAATGTAACAAGCTATATGAAGAATATAAACTGTGTGGTGACCCTGAAATTGCAGAAGACTTACTAAATTCCCTAGACTCAGCTAGAAGGGAAAAATGGATCAACCTCTTGGAAAATACAAATTTTCAGCACTCCAGCCAAAAAGCATGGTCTGTTTTACAGAAACTTGGTAGCAGTCTACTCCTAAATTCAGTACTATGTGCTCCAAGATACAACCAGATACAATAGCAAACAGACTAGTTTGTCCTACAAAAAACCCTGCTGACAGTGACAAGAAAGAGGTAAAAAGAATTTGGTCAGAATTAAAATCAAATATGTCCCAGGCTGAAGCAGTTTCTCAGTTTTCACTTGTTATCACCAGTGTTGAGATTTCATCTTTGCTAAAGGAAGCAAATTCAGGAAAAGCATCTATACCAGATGGTATTTATCCAGAATTTCTTTTACACTGTGGTTCTCATACAACTGAATGGCTTGATAAATTTTATGTCTTACACAATGGATAGGTACCACCAATGCTCCAAAGAGCTAAAATAGTCACAATACTGAAACCTGGGAATAGTGAGGATATTGCAGAAGATTATAGGCCTATTGCCCTCCTCAGTGTCTGTTGTAAGCTGCTGGGAAGAACAATATGTAACAGAATCTCAGATACAACCTTAGATAACATACCAATAGAGCAAACTTACTTTAGACCAAAGCATAGTTTCACCAACCAGGTACTAGCCCTAACAAGTCACACAGAGAGAGGGTTTCAGGATTGCAAGAAGACTGTAGCTGTGTCTGGGGACCTGACATCAGCATATGACACATTTTGGCGAACAGCAATGATCCTCAAATTCCTTAAAATAATCCCCTGCAAAAAAACTTGCCACCCTTCTGAATGACATGTTGGCCAGCAGAGTGATTGAATTGCACCTAAATGGTAACATAAGCAGATCTACAAACTGAATTATGGATTACAACAAGGATCAGTCCTTGCCCTATTGCTGTTCAACATATAGGCCTACACTGCAGATTTACCAGCTACTGCTGCTAGAAAGTTTATGTATGCTGATGACCTTGCACTGACAGCCCAATCCAATGACATCACAGCAGCAGAAACTGTGCTAAAGGAAGATCTTCAGAGACTTGACAAGTTCTTCAGAACCTGGAGACTGAAACCAAACATATTGAAAACAGAGGTTAGCAGATTCCATATGAATAACAGACAAGCCAACTATATTCCTCAGGTTCAATATCATGGCCACCCACTGGAGACTGATCCCCACCCTAAATATCTAGAGGTTATCTTGGATCAATCCTTGACCTACAGTCCACATCTAAACAAAACTTCAGCTAAAATCAACCGTTGGTTGCGAAAGCTAGAATTTTGTGTGTATGTTTGTGTTTGTTTGTGTGTCTTTCTTTTTATATATATATATATATATATATATATATATATATATATATATATATATATATATATATATATATATATATACACAAAGATGAAGTGACTTACCAAAAGAAAGCGCTGGCAGCTCGATAGACACACAAACAAACACAAACATACACACAAAATTCTAGCTTTCACAACCAACGGCTGCTTCGTCAGGAAAGAGGGAAGGAGAGGGAAAGACGAAAGGATGTGGGTTTCAAGGGAGAGGGTAAGGAGTCATTCGAATCTCGGGAGCAGAAAGACTTACCTTACGGGGAAAAAAGGATAGGCATACACTCGCACACACACACATATCCATCCGCACATACACAAACATAAGCAGACATTTGAAAAGGCAAAGAGTTTGGGCAGAGATGTCAGTCGAGGCGGAAGTAAAGAGGCAAAGATGTTGTTGAAAGACAGGTGAGGTATGAGTGGCGGCAACTTGAAATTAGCGGAGGTTGAGGCCTGGCAGATAACGAGAAGAGAGGATATACTGAAGGGCAAGTTCCCATCTCCAGAGTTCTGACGGGTTGGTGTTATTGGGGGAGAGTATCCAGATAACCCGGATGGTGTAACACTGTGCCAAGATGTGCTGGCCGTGCACCGAGGTATGTTTAGCCACAGGGTGATCCTCATTACCAACAAACACTGTCTGCCTGTGTCCATTCATGTGAATGGACAGTTTGTTGCTGGTCATTCCCACATAGAAAGCTTCACAGTGTAGGCTGGTCAGTTGGTAAATCATGTGGCTGCTCTCACACGTGGCTCTGCCTTTGATTGTGTACACCTTCCACGTTACAGGACTGGAGTAGGTCGTGGTGGGAGGGTGCATTGGACAGGTTTCACACCGGGGGCGGTTACAAGGGTAGGAGCCAGAGGGTAGGGAAGGTGGATTGGGGATTTCATAGCGATGAACTAAGAGGTTATGAAGGTTAGGTGGACAGTGGAAAGACACTCTTGGTGGAGTGGGGATGATTTCATGAAGTATGGATCTCATTTCAGGCTAGGATTTGAGGAAGTCGTATCCTTGCTGGAGACCACATTCAAAGTCTGATCCAGTCCCAGAAAGTATCCTGTCACAAGTGGAGCACTTTTGGGGTTCTTCTGTGGGAGGTTCTGGGTTTGAAGGGATGAGGAAGTGGCTCTGGTTATTTGCTACTATACCAGGTTGGGAGGGTAGTTGGGGGATGCGAAAGCTGTTTTCAGGTTGTTGGTGTAATGGTTCAGGGATTCCGGACTGGAGCAGATTCGTTTGCCACGGTGACCTAGGCTGTAGGGAAGGGACCGTTTGATGTGGAATGGGTGGCAGCTGTCATAAACGATGTACTGTTGCTTGTTGGTGGGTTTGATGTGGACAAACATGTGAAGCTGGCCATTGGACAGATGGAGGTCGATGTCAAGGAAAGTGTCATGGGATTTAGAGTAGGACCAGGTGAATCTGATGGAACCAAAGGAGTTGAGGTTGGAGAGGAAATTCTGGAGTTCTTCTTCACTGTGAGTCCAGATCATGAAGATGTCATCAATAAATCTGTACCACACTTTGGGTTTGCAGGCCTGGGTAACCAAGAAGGCTTCCTCTGAGCGACCCATGCATAGGTTAGCATACGAGGGGGCCATCCTGGTACCCATGGCTGTTCCCTTTAATTGTTGGTATGTCTGGCCTTCAAAAGTGAAGAAGTTGTGGTTCAGGATGAAGCTGGCTAAGGTAATGAGGTAAGAGGTTTCAGGTAGGGTGGCAGGTAATCGGCGTGAAAGGAAGTGTTCCATCGCAGCGAGGCCCTAGGCGTGCGGAATATTAATGTATAAGGAAGTGGCATCAATGGTTACAAGGATGGTTTCCGGGGGTAACAGACTGGGTAAGGATTCTAGGCATTCGAGAAAGTGGTTGGTGTCTTTGTTGAAGGATGGGAGACTGCATGTAATGGGTTGAAGGTGTTGATCTACGTAGGCAGAGATATGTTCTGTGGGGGCTTGGTAACCAGCTACAATGGGGTGGGCGGGATGATTGGGTTTGTGAATTTTAGGAAGAAGGTAGAAGGTAGGGCTGCGGGATGTCGGTGGGGTCAGGGGGTTGATGGAGTCAGGTGAAAGGTTTTGTAGGGGGCCTAAGGTTCTGAGGATTCCTTGAAGCTCCGCCTGGACATCAGGAATGGGATTACCTTGGCAAACTTTGTATGTGGTGTTGTCTGACAGCTGACGCAGTCCCTCAGCCACATACTCCCGACGATCAAGTACCATTGTCGTGGAACCCTTGTCTGCAGGAAGAATGACGATGGAACGGTCAGACTTCAGATCACGGATAGCTTGGGCTTCAGCAGTGGTGAAGTTGGGAGTAGGATTAAGGTTTGTTAAGAAGGATTGCGAGGCAAGGCTGGAAGTCATAAATTCCTGGAAGGTTTGGAGGGGGTGATTTTGAGGAAGAGGAGCTGGGTCCCACTGTGACAGAGGACGGAACTGTTCCAGGCAGGGTTCAATTTGGATAGTGTCTTGGGGAGTTGGATCATTTTCATAATCTGCCACCATAAAACCACTCCCTTTAATACATTTACACGTAGTTTTTTCGAAATTTTTCCGAATTTCTCCACCCTTTAACGTGTTTTGGCGGCAACACAACCACCTAACCTTTATGCACATCGTTGTCTACCAACCAAAGTTCACCACAGGATCAACATAGCCCAGCTCTAACCAACACTTTTTCGCCTTTTTTCACACCAGATCTCCAGTTGCTTTCTAGTTCACCTTTATCTCTCCCCACACATTTTTATTTTCATTTTCCTTTCAGCCTTATGTTACACTTCCCACCTTCTAATACCATGTCACCCTCACAACATCCCCACAACGACCCCATTAAGTTTTATTTACATTCCCTCCGCAAACATGCCTTTGCCCTAGCCAGATTACACTCCCATATTTTATTTTCTCAGGCTTGTCTGACATTTGGCATTATCCCCAAAGGCCTCACACTTAATGTTCCCATCTCTGGCTGCAACCCTTCTTTCCATCAGTCCCTATACCAGTTCCAAACTGAACAATCCATTGCCGTCACCCAATTAATCCTTCACCTACACATCAACTCAGCCAATGAACACACCTGTCAACTCCTATCCTTAATAAAAGTCCTCAATCTTTCCTCTTCCCCATCCACACCGGCTGTTCAGAGCATCCTCAAACAGGCCAACCGAAAATTAGAACAGCATGGCACCCTCCACCTTAAAAAACTATCCAATTTCCTGGCTTCCCACCTCCGGAATGGCAACTCACTCACCCTTCACAACCTTTCCAGCAAACCTCAACCTCCTCTCATTGCACACAAACCCAGTCTCTCCCATCTACTCAATCTCCCACTTCCAGCTCCACTTCCTCCAAAAGCTCAAAATTCTAACCAACAAAATCTGGAACCACAACACCCTAATTCAGTAGTTAATCTTTCCTCCAAACCTCTCTCCCAATCCGAAACCTCTGTCCTATCCAAAGGTCTCACCTTCAGCCCCACTCCCAGATTCAACCAAACAGCCCTCGTCAAAAATTTACTGTCCTACACTCGTATACTCTGCTGGAAATATCACTTTGCCACGAAGAAAAATGATCCTAATCCTACTCCTAATGATCCAAATCCCCAGGACACTATCCAAATTGAACCATGCCTGGAACAGTTCCGTCCTCTGTCACAGTGGGTCCCACCTCCTCTTCCTCAAAATCACCCCCTCCAAACCTTCCAGGAATTTCTGACTTCCAGCCTTGCCTCGCAATCCTTTTTAAAAAAACCTTAATCCTACTCCCAACATCACCACTGCTGAAGCCCAAGCTATCCGTGATCTGAAGGCTGACCGTTCCATCGTCATTCTTCTGGCGGACAAGGGTTCCACGACAGTGGTACTTGATTGTCAGGAGTATGTGGCTGAAGGACTGTGTCAGCTGTCAGACAACACCACATACAAAGTTTGCCAAGGTAATCCCATTCCTGATGTCCAGGTGGAGCTTCAGGGAATCCTCAGAACCTTAGGCCCCCTTCAAAACCTTTCACCTGACTCCATCAACCTCCTGACCCCACCGACATCCCGCAGCACTACCTTCTACCTTCTTCCTAAAATTCACAAACCCAATCATCCTGCCCACCCCATTGTAGCTGGTGACCAAGCCCCCACAGAACGTATCTCTGCCTACGTAGATCAACACTTTCAACCCATTACATGCAGTCTCCCATCCTTCATCAAAGACACCAACCACTTTCTCGAATGCCTAGAATCCTTACCCAGTCTGTTACCCCCAGAAACCATCCTTGTAACCATTGATGCCACTTCCTTATACATTAATATTCCGCACGCCTAGGGCCTCGCTGCGATGGAACACTTCCTTTCACGCCGATTACCTGCCACCCTACCTGAAACCTCTTACCTCATTACCTTAGCCAGCTTCATCCTGACCCACAACTTCTTCACTTTTGAAGGCAAGACATACCAACAATTAAAGGGAACAGCCATGGGTACCAGGATGGCCCCCTCGTACGCCAACCTATTCATGGGTCCCTTAGAGGAAGCCTTCTTGGTTACCCAGGCCTGCCAACCCAAAGTTTGTTACAGATTTATTGATGACATTTTCATGATCTGGACTCACAGTGAAGAAGAACTCCAGAATTTCCTCTCCAACCTCAACTCCTTTGGTTCCATCAGATTCACCTGGTCCTACTCTAAATCCCATGACACTTTCCTTGACATCGACCTCCATCTGTCCAATGGCCAGCTTCACATGTCTGTCCACATCAAACCCACCAACAAGCAACAGTACCTCGATTATGACAGCTGCCACCCATTCCACATCAAACGGTACCTTCCCTACAGCCTAGGTCTCCGTGGCAAATGAATCTGCTCCAGTCCAGAATCCCTGAACCATTACACCAATAACCTGAAAACAGCTTTCGCATCCCACAACTACCCTCCCAACCTGGTACAGAAGCAAATAACCAGAGCCACTTCCTCATCCCTTCAAACCCAGAACCTCCCACAGAAGAACCCCATAAGTGCCCCACTTGTGACAGGATACTTTCTGGGACTGGATCAGACTCTGTATGTGGCTCTCCAGCAGGGATATGACTTCCTCAAATCCTGGCCTGAAATGAGATCCATACTTCATGAAATCGTCCCCACTCCACCAAGAGTGTCTTTCCACTGTCCACCTAACCTTCGTAACCTCTTAGTTCATCCCTATGAAATCCCCAAACCACCTACCCTACCCTCTGGCTCCTACCCTTGTAACCGCCGCCGGTGTGAAACCTGTCCAATGCACCCTCCCACCACGACCTACTCCAGTCCTGTAACGTGGAAGGTGTACACGATCAAAGGCAGAGCCACGTGCGAAAGCAGCCACGTGATTTACCAACTGAGCTACCTACACTGTGAAGCTTTCTATGTCGGAATGACCAGCAACAAACTGCCCATTCACATGAATGGACACAGGGAGACAGTGTTTGTTGGTAATGAGGATCACCCTGTGGCTAAACATGCCTTGGTGCATGGCCAGCACATCTTGGCACAGTGTTACACCGTCCGGGTTATCTGGATACTTCCCACTAACACCAACCTGTCAGAACTCTGGAGATGGGAAGTTTCCCTTCAGTATATCATCTCTTCTTGTTATCCACCAGGCCTCAACCTCCGCTAGTTTTAAGTTGCTGTCGCTCATACCTCACCTGTCTTTCAATTACATCTTTGACTCTTTACTTCCGCCTCGACTGACATCTCTGCCCAAACTCTTTGCCTTTACAAATGTCTGCTCATGTCTGTGTATGTGTGGATGGATATGTGTGTGTGTGTGCAAGTGTATACCTATCCTTTTTTCCCTGTAAGGTAAGTCTTTCCGCTCTCGGGATTGGAATGACTCCTTACCCTCTCCCTTAAAACCCAAATCCTTTTGTCTTTCCCTCTCCTTCCCTCTTTCCTGACGAGGCAACCGTTGGTTGCGAAAGCTAGAATTTTGTGTGTTTGTTTGTGTTTGTATGTGTGTCTATCAACCTGCCAGCGCTTTTGTTTGGTAAGTCTCATCATCTTTCTTTATATATATGCACTCCTGGAAATTGAAATAAGAACACCGTGAATTCATTGTCCCAGGAAGGGGAAACTTTATTGATACATTCCTGGGGTCAGATACATCACATGATCACACTGACAGAACCACAGGCACATTGACACAGGCAACAGAGCATGCACAATGTCGGCACTAGTACAGTGTATATCCACCTTTCGCAGCAATGCTGGCTGCTATTCTCCCATGGAGACGATCGTAGAGATGCTGGATGTAGTCCTGTGGAACGGCTTGCCATGCCATTTCCACCTGGCGCCTCAGTTGGACCAGCGTTCGTGCTGGACGTGCAGACCGCGTGAGACGACGCTTCATCCAGTCCCAAACATGCTCAATGGGGGACAGATCCGGAGATCTTGCTGGCCAGGGTAGTTGACTTACACCTTCTAGAGCACGTTGGGTGGCACGGGATACATGCGGACGTGCATTGTCCTGTTGGAACAGCAAGTTCCCTTGCCGGTCTAGGAATGGTAGAACGATGGGTTCGATGTCCGTCCACATCAAACCCTCCAACAAGCAACAGTACCTCCATTATGACAGCTGCCACCCATTCCACATCAAACGGTCCCTTCCCTACAGCCTAGGTCTTCATGGCAAACGAATCTGCTCCAGTCCGGAATCCTTGAACTATTACACCAACAACCTGAAAACAGCTTTTGCATCCCGTAACTACCCTCCCGACCTGGTACAGAAGCAAATAACCAGAGCCACTTCCTCATCTCCTCAAACCCGGAACCTTCCACAGAAGAACCCCAAAAGTGCCCCACTTGTGACAGGATACTTTCCGGGACTGGATCAGATTCTGAATGTGGCTCTCCAGCAGGGATACGACTTCCTCAAATCCTGGCCTGAAATGAGATCCATACTTCATGAAATCCTCCCCACTCCACCAAGAGTGTCTTTCCGCCGTCCACCTAACCTTCGTAACCTCTTAGTTCATCCCTATGAAATCCCCAAACCACCTTCCCTACCCTCTGGCACCTACCCCTGTAACCGCCCCCGGTGTAAAACCTGTCCCATGCACCCTCCCACCACCACCTATTCCAGTCCTCTAACCCGGAAGGTGTACACGATCAAAGGCAGAGCCACGTGTGAAAGCACCCACGTGATTTACCAACTGACCTGCCTACACTGTGAAGCGTTCTATGTGGGAATGACCAGCAACAAACTGTCCATTCGCATGAATGGACACAGGGAGACAGTGTTTGTTGGTAATGAGGATCACCCTGTGGCTAAACATGCCTTGGTGCACGGCCAGCACATCTTGGCACAGTGTTACACCATCCGGGTTATCTGGATACTTCCCACTAACACCAACCTGTCAGAACTCTGGAGATGGGAACTTGCCCTTCAGCATATCCTCTCTTCTCGCTATCCGCCAGGCCTCAATCTCCGCTAATTTCTAATTTCAATCTGCCACCGCTCATACCTCACCTGTCTTTCAACATCATCTTTGCCTCTGTACTTCCGTCCCGACTGACATCTCTGCCCAAACTCTTTGCCTTTACAAATGTCTGCTTGTGTCTGTGTATGTGTGGATGGATATGTGTGTGTGTGCAAGTGTATACCTGTCCTTTTTTCCCCCTAAGGTAAGTCTTTCCGCTCCTGGGATTGGAATGACTCCTTATCCTCTCCCTTAAAACCCATATCCTTTTGTCTTTCCTTCCCCTTCCCTCTTTCCTGACGAGGCAACCGTTGGTTGCGAAAGCTAGAATTTTGTGTGTATGTTTGTGTTTGTTTGTGTGTCTATCGACCTGCCAGCGCTTTTGTTTGGTAAGTCTCATCATCTTTCTTTTTAAACATATATATATATATATATATTCACTCCTGGAAATGGAAAAAAGAACACATTGACACCGGTGTGTCAGACCCACCATACTTGCTCCGGACACTGCGAGAGGGCTGTACAAGCAATGATCACACGCACGGCACAGCGGACACACCAGGAACCGCGGTGTTGGCCGTCAAATGGCGCTAGCTGTGCAGCATTTGTGCACCGCCGCCGTCAGTGTCAGCCAGTTTGCCGTGGCATACGGAGCTCCATCGCAGTCTTTAACACTGGTAGCATGCCGCAACATCGTGGACGTGAACCGTATGTGCAGTTGACGGACTTTGAGCGAGCTCGTATAGTGGGCATGCGGGAGGCCGGGTGGACGTACCGTCGAATTGCTCAACACGTGGGGCGTGAGGTCTCCACAGTACATCGATGTTGTCGCCAGTGGTCGGCGGAAGGTGCACGTGCCCGTCGACCTGGGACCGGACCGCAGCGACGCACGGATGCACGCCAAGACCGTAGGATCCTACGCAGTGCCGTAGGGGACCGCACCGCCACTTCCCAGCAAATTAGGGACACTGTTACTCCTGGAGTATCGGCGAGGACCATTCGCAACCGTCTCCATGAAGCTGGGCTACGGTCCCGCACACCGTTAGGCTGTCTTCTGCTCACGCCCCAACATCGTGCAGCCCGCCTGCAGTGGTGTCGCGACAGGCGTGAATGGAGGGACGAATGGAGACGTGTCGTCTTCAGCGATGAGAGTCGCTTCTGCCTTGGTGCCAATGATGGTCGTATGCGTGTTTGGCGCCGTGCAGGTGAGCGCCACAATCAGGACTGCATACGACCGAGGCACACAGCGCCAACACCTGGCATCATGGTGTGTGGAGCGATCTCCTACACTGGCCGTACACCACTGGTTATCGTCGAGGGGACACTGAATAGTGCACCGTACATCCAAACCGTCATCGAACCCATCGTTCTACCATTCCTAGACCGGCAAGGGAACTTGCTGTTCCAACAGGACAATGCACGTCCGCATGTATCCCGTGCCACCCAACGTGCTCTAGAAGGTGTAAGTCAACTGCCCTGGCCAGCAAGATCTCCGGATCTGTCCCCCATTGAGCATGTTTGGGACTGGATGAAGCGTCGTCTCACGCGGTCTGCACGTCCAGCACGAACGCTGGTCCAACTGAGGCGCCAGGTGGAAATGGCATGGCAAGCCGTTCCACAGGACTACATCCAGCATCTCTACGATCGTCTCCATGGGAGAATAGCAGCCTGCATTGCTGCGAAAGGTGGATATACACTGTACTAGTGCCGACATTGTGCATGCTCTGTTGCCTGTGTCTATGTGCCTGTGGTTCTGTGTTCTGTCAGTGTGATCATGTGATGTATCTGACCCCAGGAATGTGTCAATACAGTTTCCCCTTCCTGGAACAATGAATTCACGGTGTTCTTATTTCAATTTCCAGGAGTGTATATATATATATATATATTAAAAACAGAGATTCCATGACTTACCAAACAGGAAAGCGCTGGTAGATAGGCACAATAAAACACACACACACACACACACACACACACACACACACAAATTTTTTTTTCTTTAAATATGTCTGCTTGTGTCTGTATATGTGTGGATGGATATGTGTGGGTGTGCGAGTGTATTCCTGTCCTTTTTTCCCCCTAAGGTAAGTGTTTCTGCTCCCAGGATTGGAATGACTCCTTACACTCTCCCTTAAAACCCACATCCTTTCATCTTTCTCTCTTCTTCCCTCTTTCCTGATGAAGCAACCAGGGGTTGCGGAAGCCGAAATTTTGTGTGTGTGTGTGTGTGTGTGTGTGTGTGTGTGTGTGTGTGTGTTTGTGTGTTTTTTATTGTGCCTATCTACCAGCGCTTTCCCGTTTGGTAAGTCATGGAATCTCTGTTTTTAATATATTTTTCTCATGTGGAATGTTTCTTTATTGCCAAATGTCAGACAAGCCTGAGAAAATAAAATATGGGAGTGTAATCTGGCTAGGGTGAAGGCATGTTTGTGGAGGGAATGTAAATAAAACTGAATCGGGTCGTTGTGGGGGTGTTGTGAGGTTGACATGGTATTAGAAGGTGGAAAGTGTAACATGAGGTTGAAATGAAAATGAAAATAACTGGAGAAAGTAACTGGAGATCTGTTGTGAAAAAAGGCGAAAAAGTGTTGGTTAAAGCTGGGCTATGTTGATCCTGTGGTGAACTTGGGTTGGTAGACAACGATGTGCACAAAGGTTAGGTGGTTGTGTTGCCGCCAAAACACGTTTCTCAGGCTTGTCTGACATTTGGCATTACCCCCAAAGGCCTCACACTTAAAGTTAGATATATTTTTCCCTATATATATATATATATATATATATATATATATATTTAAAAAGAAAGATGATGAGACTTACCCAACAAAAGCGCTGGCAGGTCGATAGACACACAAATAAACACAAACATACACACAAAACTCAAGCTTTCGCAACAAACTGTTGCCTCATCAGGAAAGAGGGAAGGAGAGGGAAAGACGAAAGGATATGGGTTTTAAGGGAGAGGGTAAGGAGTCATTCCAATCCCGGGAGAGGAAAGACTTACCTTAGGGGGAAAAAAGGACAGGTATACACTCGCACACACACACATATCCATCCATACATACAAGACACAAGCAGACATTTGTAAAGGCAAAGAGTTTGAGCAGAGATGTCAGTCGGGACGGAAGTATAGAGGCAAAGATGATGTTGAAAGACAGGTGAGGTATGAGCGGCGGCAGATTGAAATTAGGAATTAGCGGAGATTGAGGCCTGGCGGATAGCGAGAAGAGAGGATATGCTGAAGGGCAAGTTCCCATCTCCGGAGTTCTGACAGGTTGGTGTTAGTGGGAAGTATCCAGATAACCCGGACGGTGTAACACTGTGCCAAGATGTGCTGGCCGTGCACCAAGGCATGTTTAGCCACAGGGTGATCCTCATTACCAACAAACACTGTCTGCCTGTGTCCATTCATGCGAATGGACAGTTTGTTGCTGGTCATTCCCACATAGAACGCTTCACAGTGTAGGCAGGTCATTTGGTAAATCACGTGGGTGCTTTCACACGTGGCTCTGCCTTTGATCGTGTACACCTTCCGGGTTACAGGACTGGAATAGGTGGTGGTGGGAGGGTGCATGGGACAGGTTTTACACCGGGGGCGGTTACAGGGGTAGGAGCCAGAGGGTAGGGAAGGTGGTTTGGGGATTTCATAGGGATGAACTAAGAGGTTACGAAGGTTAGGTGGACGGCGGAAAGACACTCTTGGTGGAGTGGGGAGGATTTCATGAAGGATGGATCTCATTTCAGGGCAGGATTTGAGGAAGTCGTATCCCTGCTGGAGAGCCACATTCAGAATCTGATCCAGTCCCGGAAAGTATCCTGTCACAAGTGGGGCACTTTTGGGGTTCTTCTGTGGAAGGTTCCGGGTTTGAGGAGATGAGGAAGTGGCTCTGGTTATTTGCTTCTGTACCAGGTTGGGAGGGTAGTTACGGGATGCAAAAGCTGTTTTCAGGTTGTTGGTGTAATGGTTCAAGGATTCCGGACTGGAGCAGATTCGTTTGCCACGAAGACCTAGGCTGTAGGGAAGGGACCGTTTGATGTGGAATGGGTGGCAGCTGTCATAATGGAGGTACTGTTGCTTGTTGGTGGGTTTGATGTGGACGGACGTGTGAAGCTGGCCATTGGACAGGTGGAGGTCAACGTCAAGGAAAGTGGCATGGGATTTAGAGTAGGACCAGGTGAATCTGATGGAACCAAAGGAGTTGAGGTTGGAGAGGAAATTCTGGAGTTCTTCTTCACTGTGAGTCCAGATCATGAAAATGTCATCAATAAATCTGTACCAAACTTTGGGTTGGCAGGCCTGGGTAACCAAGAAGGCTTCCTCTAAGCGACCCATGAATAGGTTGGCGTACGAGGGGGCCATCCTGGTACCCATGGCTGTTCCCTTTAATTGTTGGTATGTCTGGCCTTCAAAAGTGAAGAAGTTGTGGGTCAGGATGAAGCTGGCTAAGGTGATGAGGAAAGAGGTTTTAGGTAGGGCGGCAGGTGATCGGCGTGAAAGGAAGTGCTCCATCGCAGCGAGGCCCTGGACATGCGGAATATTTGTGTATAAGGAAGTGGCATCAATGGTTACAAGGATGGTTTCCGGGGGTAACAGACTGGGTAGGGATTCCAGGCATTCGAGAAAGTGGTTGGTGTCTTTGATGAAGGATGGGAGACTGCAAGTAATGGGTTGAAGGTGTTGATCTACGTAGGCGGAGATGCGTTCTGTGGGGGCTTGGTAACCAGCTACAATGGGACGGCCGGGATGATTGGGTTTGTGAATTTTGGGAAGAAGGTAGAAGGTGGGGGTGCGGGGTGTTGGTGGGGTCAGGAGGTTGATGGAGTCAGGTGAAAGGTTTTGTAGGGGGCCTAAGGTTCTGAGGATTCCTTGAAGCTCCGCCTGGACATCAGGAATGGGATTACCATGGCAAACTTTGTACGTAGTGTTGTCTGAAAGCTGACGCAGTCCCTCAGCCACATACTCCCGACGATCAAGTACCACAGTCGTGGAACCCTTGTCCGCCGGAAGAATGACGATGGATTGGTCGGCCTTCAGATCACGGATAGCCTGGGCTTCAGCAGTGGTGATGTTGGGAGTAGGATTAAGGTTTTTTAAGAAGGATTGAGAGGCAAGGCTGGAGGTCAGAAATTCCTGGAAGGTTAGGAGAGGGTGATTTTGAGGAAGAGGAGGTGGGTCCCGCTGTGACGGAGGACGGAACTGTTCCAGGCATGGTTCAATTTGGATAGTATCTTGGGGAGTTGGATCATTGGGAGTAGGATTAGGATCATTTTTCTTCGTGGCAAAGTGATATTTCCAGCAGAGAGTACGGCTGTAGGACAGTAAATCTTTGACAAGGGCTGTTTGGTTAAATCTGGGAGTGGGGCTGAAGGTGAGGCCTTTGGATAGGACAGAGGCTTCAGATTGGGAAAGAGGTTTGGAGGAGAGGTTAACTACTGAATTGGGGTGTTGTGGTTCCAGATAGTGTTGATTGGAGTTTTGAGGTTTTGGAGGGAGTGGAGCTGGAAGTGGGAGATTGAGTAGATGGGAGAGACTGGGTTTGTGTGCAATGAGAGGAGGTTGAGGTTTGCTGGAAAGGTTGTGAAGGGTGAGTGAGTTGCCTTTCCGGAGGTGGGAAACCAGGAGATTGGATAGTTTTTTAAGGTGGAGGGTGGCATGTTGTTCTAATTTGCGGTTGGCCTGTAGGAGGATGCTCTGAACAACTGGTGTGGATGTGGGAGAGGAAAGATTGAGGACTTTTATTAGGGACAGGAGTTGATGGGTGTGTTGATTGGCTGAGTGGATGTGTAGGTATATATTTTTATTTCCTACGTGGAATGTTTCCTTCTATTATAACCTATATATATATAAAAAGAAAGATGATGAGACTTACAAAACAAAAGCGCTGGCAGGTCGATAGACACACAAACATACACACAAAATTCTAGCTTTCATAACCAACGGTTGCCTCGTCAAGAAAGAGGGAAGGAGAGGGAAAGCCGAAAGGATTTGGGTTTTAAGGGAGAGGGTAAGGAGTCATTCCAATCCCGGGAGCAGAAAGACTTACCTTAGGGGGAAAAAAGGACAGGTATACACTCACGCACACACACACACACACACACACACACACACACACACACACACACACACACACACACACACACACACATATCCATCCACACATATACAGGCAGGTGGAAAGAAAGATGATGAGACTTACCAAACAAAAGCGCTGGCAGTTCGATAGACACACAAACAAACACAGACATATGGGTGTATGTTTGTGTTTGTGTGTTTGTTTGTGTGTTTGTTTGTGTGTCTATCGACCTGCCAGCGCTTTTGTTTGGTAAGTCTCATCATCTTTCTTTTTAGATATATTTTTCCCATGTGGAATGTTTCCCAGTGGCTGTAGATATGTAAATATGTTGATAAGCATAACTGTTGTACAGCAAATATTACTTTCACACTTTTGTATTTATCTTGAAATTTTGTCGGCCCCCATTCTGCTGCTACCGAAGGTGGTACTGTTTATTATTAAACCTCCTCCTGTTGCTATTATTTGACTCCCATGGATGTATCTGTTTATCGTGCATCATAGTTGATGCAGGAAATGATATCACAGGAGTGGCACAGGATGGATTTGAGTGACCAGTGTTGTGATCCTGTGTGCATGGCTGGCTTTAATGTGGTGCACTACAGTATTGTAATCATTATTGTTATGTTTATTGACCTTCATGTTATTATGAATAAGATCAACAGAATCTAGAACAGACATAAAATGTTCTAGATCCTCATGTGGCTCATCTACAAATTTTTCATGAGTATCAAAAGACAACCTCGCCTTCAGAATTCTCAATACATCTTTGTGAGAAATGGGCTCTTCCCAGTAACGGGTTTTCTTTAAACAGTTTTCAAAGTACTTATGGAGACTACCCTGTTTAGTAGGGAAGGCCCTGGGACAAAAACCTGTTACTACAATCTCTAGATGGCCTATCAACCAATCTTTAGATAAAAATGCTCTTTCAAACCCTCATAAGTTTGACAGAGTTTAGCTGTGTCTGTGGCTAAAGCGGCTCCATCACCATGTATCCTCTGATGCTTTTCAGTCCAAGATTGTATTAAAACAAGTTAGAATGATTGTATAAACTCAACTGGATCCAGAGTATTTTTCTCTGATATAAAGACTTGGAATCATGTAAGCTTGACTGAACTTTCTTCAAGAAAGATAGAGGAAAGTTGTTGTGCAGTCATTACTTCATATGGTGTGTGGTTTAGTGAAATATTATTGAAATTTGTTTTGTTATGAAATGTATGACCTGCAGCTGTAGGACTTCCATAACTATCACATACTTTAATAAAGACTGGTGGGGTGCCTTGAACCATGCCCTTGATTGTAGACTATTCTTGTCATAACTTTGCAACTTGTACATTTATTTTGTCATATCATTCCAGCAAATCTTTTTTCACAGTGACTTCTACTCAAGTCAATTCTGGCATTAAAGTTTTGCCATATTGTCTCTTTTGGACATTGCAGCATTGACAGACTCATTCACAGCATGCTATATTCCGACTGTAATTTATCATTAATTTCTACATATTTGTTCAAAAGCTATTGTGAAAAATCATCAACAATGTGCTTGCAGTGATCAATGAACTATTTTTCTACTTTTACCTCCTCTTCTTCCATGCAAGTATCAGCTTGTATCCTAGTTTTTTAGCAATACCCTTTAATTGTCTTAGATCTTTAGACAATTTCTGTACAGCTTTTGAAAGGCCATGATAAGCTTCCTTTAATTTTCAAACATCATTTGCTAGAGTATGATACTGTAATGACAATGTGTTGAGATTAGCAGTCCGCCTCTCTAAGTTACTAGACTGTTTTTATTTCCAAATCACTAGGCTCTTCTTGTAATTCATTGGAATAGTTTTGACAATATTATTATGAAAAGGAAAGACATCTACTCACAATAAAGTGGAGGTGTTGAGTCGCAGACAGGCACAACAAAAAGACTACTAAATGTGTACCCTTTTGGCCAGAAGGCCTTCTTCCTAAATAAACAACCGTACACACACATTCAAGCAAATGCAACTAACATACACATCTCTCTCTCTCTCTCTCTCTCTCTCTCTCTCTCTCTCTCTCTCTCTCTGTGTGTGTGTGTGTGTGTGTGTGTGTGTGTGTGTGTGTGTGTGTGTGTGAGTGTGTGTGTGTGAACTGTGTTTTAATTTTTTTTCACTTCTAAATGTATATTGTCTGTTTACACGTGATACATTCAACATAGAAAACCAAAAACATCAAATGACAATAAGTCCTTTTGTGATCTTGCCATTTATAGTCGCTCTTTCCATTTAGTGAGTTGTTAATATTGGTTCTAGTTTAATGTGATAGGTAAAAGAGAGGAAAGGTGATTATCAAGATGTGACAAAACATGAATATTAGTGACACCTATGTTGTCAGCCTATCTTTAATATGATGATGTGTGGCTCTGGGAATATTATTAATAGGTTTTGTGCTTCACAATTAACTCTGCAATAAAATGATGATCATAAATCAGCACTGAACTTCATAATCATGCAACTGAGTGAAGATAGGTACATTTTCTGGTATGTACTGTGAGCACATAAGGCTGCCACATTGGTGGGTGGTCTATGGCATCATCGTACGAAGATGACGAACAATGAATATTTCCTGAAAACATTAAGAATTATCAGATGAGGACAAAGAGTAAACTAAATAATATAAAAGAAAAAAATAAATGTTCAGACTAATGTAATTCAACTTAGCTAAATGAATATCATGCTTCTTTTGTTCGACCTGTTCAGTGAGATGGCTATGACAGAAGAGACTGCAAGACAGTACTGAAACACTAGCATTTGTCCTAAGAACAAACTCAGCATGAAGATTGGCGGGGTGCCTTGAACCATGCCCTTGATTGTAGACTAGTGTTTGTCATAAGTGATACATAAAAAATTAAATTATCTCTAAGATTGGAAAGCCTATTATTAGCTGTCACATGTACACATGTTTCCCTCATGTTCCTGAATTTGTTAGGTTGGTGCATACCTTCATTTCTGTTTTCTGTTTTGGTAGTCCTGTTGCTATGGGCTTATTTATCAATTGTCATTATTTATTTGTAGTCTCGATTTGGGTTGATTTATAAAGAATTTATAGTTAATGTATCATAATTACTATTAAATTATTTATAGAAATGAGATGTTAATCGTTTCCCAAGATATCTAGTTTCTTAAGAAAAAAATTAATTTTTTGAAGTTAATTGTTTTTATTTAACTTTTTAAGTATAAAAATTAACTTATTTATTCTTTAAGGGATAAGCTTTGAAGTTCATAACCTATAATTTGTTTTATAAAAATATAATAGTAAGCTTTAAACCAGCTATCTTTAAGATTACGTTTTAGTTCATTATTTTTTACTTTGATTTTATAAATATTTTAGGTTTTTTATTAAAATTATTAATATAATTTTAAAATTTTTGTAATAATGATAGAATTAGTATATTTATTTGTATAAAATTTTTACCTTGTAAACTTATTATAAGGAACTAGGCAAAATTGATTTCTGTCTGTTTATCAAAAAACATGTCCTCTAGAAAATACTTTGAGGTCTGGCCTGCTCACTGAGTGGATTTTTAAAGAGCCGCGGTATTTTGACCATGCAAAGGTAGCATAATCATTAGTCTCTCAATTAGTGGCTGGAATGAATGGCTTGATGAGAAATCAATTGTCTCTTAATAAATTTTTGAATTTAACTTTTGAGTCAAAAGACTTTAATTCTTCTTTAGGACAAGAAGACCCTATAGAGCTTAACATTTTACTTTTATATAGTTTTTTTGTTTCTCTTTCTATATGTAATGATGATGTTTTGTTGGGGTGACATGAAGAATAAATAAACTCTTCATTATTATATCATTGATTTATGTTTGTTGTTTTGATCCATAATTTATGATCATAAGATTAAGTTACCTTAGGGATAACAGCGTAATTGTTTTTGAGAGCTCATATCGACAAATCAGATTGCGACCTCGATGTTGGATAAGGAAAATTTTGGGTGCAGGAGCCCAGTGATTAGGTCTGTTCAACCTTTAAATTCTTACATGATCTGAGTTCAGACTGGCGTGAGCCAGGTCAGTTTCTATCCTAAGACTATTAATTCATATTAGTACGAAACGACCAAATGGTTGAAATATTTTTATTATATTGATTAATATTAATTAATTTACTATTTTGACAGATTAATGTGTTGAATTTAGAATTCATTTACGTAGATTTTTTCTACAAATAGTATTGATTCTTTATGATTTATTTATGTTTATTTTGAATTTTCTTTTATTAGTTATTTGTGTTTTAATTAGTGTTGCTTTTCTAACTTTATTAGAGCATAAGGTTTTAGGTTATATTCAGATTCGAAAGGGTCCAAATAAAGTAGGATTTGTAGGAATTCCACAATCCTTTAGTGATGCTATTAAGTTAATTTGTAAGGAGCAGCCAATTCCTATTATATCTAATTATTTACTTTATTATTTTTCTCCTACTTTTAAGTTAATAATTTCTTTGGCTGTTTGAGTAATTTTCCCGTACCTAACTTATATATGTTCTTTTTCTTATGGATTTTTGTTTTTTTTTTTACGTTGCACTAGATTAGGTTTTTATACCGTTATAATTGCTGGTTGATCTTCTAATTCAAATTATTCTTTATCAGGTTCTCTTCGTTCTGTTGCTCAAACAATTTCATATGAAGTTAGTTTGGCGCTAATTTTAATTTCTTTAATTATTTTAATTGGTAGTTTTAACATGTTTGATTTTATAAATTATTAGCTTTATCGTTGATTTATTATTATTTCTTTTCCTTTAGCTTTAGCTTGTTTCGCTTCTTGTTTAGCTGAAACTAACCGTACTCCTTTTGACTTTGCCGAAGGTGAATGTGAGTTAGTTTCAGGGTTTAATATTGAATATGGTACAGGTGGTTTTACTTTAATTTTTTTAGCTGAGTATACTAGAATTGTTTATATAAGAATATTATTAGCTTTAATTTTTTTAGGTGGTGATTTTTATTCTTTTATATTTTTTATTAAGCTTGCTATTATACCCTTTGGCTTTATTTGAGTTCGGGGTACATTACCACGGTTCTGTTATGATAAGTTAATATACTTAGCTTGAAAAAGTTTTTTACCTTATCATGCTATCTTTGAACTTTTTTATTTTCTTTGTTGGTTTAAAGATTTTATTTATCTCGTTTATTTAGTGAAATTTTTTGAGAAAGGTTAATAGAAGAGTTAAACTTCTAGTTTTATGTTTTCAAAACATATGCTTTTCATAAGCTAATTAACTTATTATTCCTTAATTAGCTTATCTCATGTGTTTGCAACATGGACATTAATTAAGAAGTATGTAAAGTAGATAATTGTTAAGATTTGTCCTGTTATAATATAAGGTTCTTCAACAGGTCGTTTACCAATTCATGTTAATAAGCATACAACAATTACTATAATTCAGAATAAAATCTGATTAATAGGATAGAATTGGATACCTCGGAAAGGTGTCTTATTATAAAATGGTAAAATTATTAAGATTATAATTGATAAGAATAATGCAATAACACCTCCTAACTTATTAGGAATTGATCATAGAATTGCCATATGCAAATAAGAAGTATCATTCTGGTTGAATATGAACTGGTGTTACTAGTGGGTTAGCAGGTACAAAATTATGTGTATCTCCTAGGAGGTAAGGATTAATTAAGCATAATATAATTAATAATGATGTTACTAATACAAATGTAATAGAATCCTTGAAAGTAAAGAATGGATGAAATGGAATTTTTTCAATATCTCCGTTTAGCCCTAATGGGTTATTAGACTCTGTTTGGTGAAGAAAGAATAAATGAATTGATGCTATAGCAGCAATAATAAATGGTAATAAAAAATGAATGTGAAAAATCGATTTAATGTTGCGTTATCAACAGCAAACCCTCCTCACACTCACTGAACTAAATTTCTTCCTAAATACAGAATTGCTGATAATAAATTAGTAATTACTGTTGCACCTCAAAATGATATTTGACCTCAAGGTAAAATGTATCCTATAAATGCAGTTGTTATAACTAAGAATAGAATTACTGTACCAATTATTCAGGTGTGCATGTAAGATCCATAGTAAATTCCTCGTCCTACATGTAAACAAATCCAAAAAAAAAAAAAAAAAAAAAAAAAGGGATGCTCCATTTGCATGTAAAGTTCGAATAATTCAACCATTATTTATGTCTTGGCAGATGTGTACTACACTACTAAATGCTATTTCAATATGTGATGTATAATGTATAGCTAAAAATAGTCCAGTTACGATTTGAATTACCAAACATAATTTCATCAAAATGACATATTTGTTGGTGCAGGTAAATCAACTAAAGAGTTATTAATAATTTTAATTAAAGGATGTCTTAATCGTAAGGGTTTAAATCTTTAGGAAATTATCTTATTTTACGAATAGGCCCCTGGTTAATATTAGTGATTTTAACAACTGCTAATAGTGCTAAAAATAAATAAATTATTATTATTATTGTAATAATGAATGTTGGTCTGTTATATAATTTTTCTAAAGATACTGTTATTTCTTGATAATTGATTGAATTATCAATATTTATAGTTTCAGTATTTTTGAAAAAGTCTATAAATATTGTTATATCTAGGATAATTAATGTCGATATAATAAATACTCATATTGTTAAAGTAATAATTACAGTAATTGATTAAGGTTGAAATATTTCGTTGATGCAATTCTTGTAATATAAATAAATAGAACTAATATACCACCAAGAAACGTTAAAAATAAAATATATGATAATCAATATCTTTCCATTATTATTCCTGTTATTAATCCAACTAAAAAAGTTTGTAGTATAATGAAAAGCATAATTGATATTGGGGGTCTTAATTTAATAAAATTAATATTCATTACGTTTGATAGTGATATAATTACTATTTTAATCATTTCAGGGGTTAGTTTATTTGAAATATTGGTTTTGGGGACCGATGATGGAAGCTTTTCCACCTCTGAAGTTTTAAAAGCGGGGGCTAGACTTATTTCTGGTTTACAAGACCAGTGTTTTTTTTAAACTATTAAAACTAATGTTTATATTCTCTGTCTTTACTTCTTTGTTGGTTTATTTTGCTGGTGTTTATGTTTTTTCTTCTAAACGTAAACATTTATTAATGGTTCTTCTGAGATTAGAATATATTGTTCTTTCTTTATTTATATTAATTATTGTTTTTCTTATTGTGTTTGATTATGATTATTTCAATCCTGTTATTTTTTTAGTTTTTTCTGTTTGTGGGGGTGCTTTAGGTCTTTCTATTTTAGTTTCAATAATTCGTTCTCATGGTAATGATTTTTTTAATTCTTTTGGTTTATCTTTATGTTAAAGTATTTATTTATAACTATTTTTTTGATCCTTCTTTGTTTGCTGTTGATGGTTGGTTCATTCTTTAATGTTTCTGTCGAGTTTTGTTTTTATAATTTGTGTTTATTCATATGCAGATTTGAATATAATTAGATATTATTTTGGTATTGATTATTTTTCTTTTAGTTTGATTTTGCTTAGTTTTTGAATTTGTTCTTTAATAATTACTGCTAGAGGTTCAGTTTATTTAAGTTCTTATCATTCTAATTTTTTTGTCTTTATAGTCTTAATTTTAATGATTATGCTTTCTTGTTCATTTGCTAGATTGAGTCTTCTTTCTTTTTATATTTTTTTTGAGGCTAGATTAGTTCCTAATTTACTTTTGATTTTGGGTTGTGATTATCAACCTGAACGTTTACAGGCTGGTGTTTATTTAATTTTTTATACTTTGGTTGCTAGATTACCTTTATTATTGGTTTTATTTAAGGTTTATGATTTTTCTAACCCTTTATATATCCCTTTATTCGTTGATTTTGGTTCTTCTTATTTTATATTTCATGTATTTATAATTTCGGCTTTTTTAGTTAAGATGCCAATATTTTTAGTTCATTTATGGCTTCCTAAGGCTCATGTAGAGGCCCCTATTTCAGGTAGAATGGTTTTTGCTGGTGTTTTATTGAAGTTAGGTGGTTATGGTATTTTTCGTGTTATAAAGGTTATTTCTTATTTGGGTTTAAAGTTTAATTATTTGAGTTTATTTGAGTTTACATATTGTGATTTTGTCATTTGGTGATAGTGAGTGGAGCTGTGGACAATAGAAAATGGAATTACAAGTGGAAAAATCATAACAATTTTGACACATTCCTCTGGTTGTGTTTAAAAGAGAGGCGACAGCAGCCAGAGACATTCACACAATTATGATGATAATGCCATTGGACAGAGCACGACAAGAAAACAGTTTTCTCAGGTTAAGGAGGATTGTTTTTGACGTTAGTGAGTCTCTACATTCAATGAGACCTTCAATAATTGATGAAGATTATTTATACATATTAATCCACAATGACCCACATCAGTGTATCTGAGAACTGGCACATGTGATGAACTGTGATCATTCCATCATTGTGCAATATTTTTATGCAACAGGAAAGGTTCTAAAATCTGATGTACAGGTACTGCACGCTGTAAGCCAAAATCACAAAAATCAGTATGTGGCAATATGTGCATCACTGCTTGTTCATCATAAATTGGCTCATGAACAACACCAGTCATTCATACCCTGTATCATTACTGGTGACAAGAAATGGTATATTTATGCAAGGAAAAGAAAGGAATGTAACAATACATAGAAAGGAAAGTTGCTACTCACCATACAGCAGAGATGCTGGGTCACAGATAGGTGCAACAAAAAGGCTGTCATAAATAAGCTTTCAGCCAATAATGCCATTCTCAAAAATAGATCTCTCTCTCTCTCTCTCTCTCTCACACACACACACACACACACACACACACACATACACACACACATGCAAATGCATCTCACACACACAATGACTGCAGTCTCTGGCAGCTGAAGCAACACTGCGAGCAGCAGTAGCAATAGCAGTGCATAATCAGAGTGGCAACTGGGTGAAGGTAAGGAGGAGGCTTGGGTGAGGAGGGGGAGGGATAATAGGATAGAGGAGGGTGACAGTGAAGTGATGCTGGGGAGCACACAGGGACAAGGTGGAGAGAGTGTAGGGCAGCTAGGTGCAGTCAGGAGGTTAGAAGGAGGGCAAGAGGCAGGTGAAGGGTGGGTGCTAGCAGAAAATGAGAAAAGACTGGGAGTGTGTTGGTGGAATGAGGGCTGTGTAGCATTGTAATGGGAGCAGAGAAGGTGCTGGACAATGACTAGCAAATGTTGAGGCCAGGTTGTCATGCCCACATAGAATGGAGCACAATGGTTGCAACTTAGGTTGTAGATCACATGACTGGTTTCACAGGTAGCCCTACCTTTGATGGGATAGGTGATGTTGCTGACTAGACTGGAGTATGTGGTGGTGGTGGGAGGATGTGTGTGACAGGTCTTGCATCTAGGTCTGTTACAGGGATATGAGACATGAGATAAGGGGTTAGGAGCAGGAGTTGCATAGTGATGTATGAGTGTATTGCATAGGTGTGGTTGGTGGGAGAATACCACCGTGGGAGGGGTTGGAGGGATAGTGGGCAGGACCTTTCTCATTTCAGGGCACAAACAGAAGTAGTCAAAATCCTGGTGAATGTAATTCAGTTGCTACAGTCCTGGGTGGTACTGAGTTATGAGAGGAATGCTCCTCTGAGTCTAGATGGTGAGACTTTGGGAAGTGGTGGGAAACTGAAAAGATAAGGCACAAGAGACATTTTTGTACAAGGGTGGGAGGATAATTAAGGTCTGTGAAGGCTTCAGTGAGACCCTCAGTGTATTTAAGGAGGGACCACTCATCACTGCAGACCATGGGTGGCTACACTGTATGGAAGGGACTTTTTGGTATGGAACAGGTGGCAGCTGTTGAAGTGGAGGTATCACTGGTGGTTAGTAGGTTTGATATGGACAGAAGTACTGATGTAGCTGTCCTTGAGGTGAAGGTCAACATTCAGGTAGGTGACTAATTGGGTTGAATAGAACCAGGTGAATCAAGTGGGGGAGAAGCTGTTGATTTCTGGAGGAATGTGGATAGGCTGTCCTCACCCTTGATCCAGATCGCAAAGATGTCATCAGTGGATCTGAACCAGGTGAGGGTTCTGGGATTCTGGGTGTTTAGGAAGCACTACTCTAGATGGTCCATGAATAGGTTGGCATAGGATGGTACTACGCAGGTGCCCACAGCCATACTCTGGATTGGTTTGTAGGTAATGCCTTCGAAGGAGAAGTAATTGTAGGTGAGGATATAGTTGGTCATGGTGACTAGGAAGGAGGTTGTTTGTTAGGAATCCATTGGGGAAGGTAGTGTTCAGGTAGTAGTAAGACTCTGGGCATTAGGGATGTTAGTGCAAAGGGAAGTGACATCAATAGTGGCAAGCAGGGCACCATGTGGTAATAAGACAGGAATTGTGGAGAGACAGTGGAGGATATGGGTGGTATCTTTTAATTATGAGGGTAGGTTCCAGGTAATAGGTTGAAGGTGTTGGTCTATGAAAGCAGAGATTCTCTCAGTATGGGTACAGTAATGGGCACAATGGGGTGTTCTGGATGGTTGGGTTAATGGACTTTAGGGAAACATGTAGAAGGCAGGAGAGTGAGTAATGGAAGGGGTGAGCAGAGAGATGGACTCTGGGGAGAGGTTCTGAGGAGGGCCAAAGGATCTGAGGAGTGACTGGAGATCCTCCTGGATTTCTGAAATGGCATCACTGTGGCAAGGTTTGTAGGTGGATGTACCTGCCAGCTGGCAAGAGTCCTACTGCCAGGTAATCCCTGTGGTTCAAAACATCAGTGGTGGAGCCTTGGTCAGCAGGTAGGATTATAAGGTTGGGATGAGTTTTTAAATGGTGGACTGTGGTTCTTTCTGTGGTATAAGGTTAATTTGTATGTTGAGGGATTTGGGGAATGATGGTGAGACAAGGTTCAAAGTTAACAAATTCTGGAAAGTTAGCAGGGGGTGAATTGGGAGCAGTGGGGGTGGATCACAGTTGGATGGAGGAGTGAACTGAGTCAGGTGGGTTAAGCATTGGTGGTGAAAAAGTGTTTCCACTGTAGATACCAGGAGAAGGAAAGCAGGTCTTTGACAAGTCCTGCATAATTGAATTTGGATGTGGGGAAAAGTTGAGGGCTTTGGAAAGGACTGATATTTCTGTGGGGCTAAGGTTTCTGGACAGAAGGTTCATAATGGTATTTAGGATCTATTTAGGTTCTGGATTCTGTGGGCTAGTGAGAGGGACTTTCGGAAGTTGGGGTAAATGTAGTAGGCCTCCCAGACAGGGTTTGTCAGCCACGAGGGGACATAGGGGAGGTTTGGAGTTTCTTGTAGAGGTGGTGGACAGTGGTTCTCCAAAGCAGGAGTAGGAAGTGAGCAAGGTGGAGAGTTTTTTGGGCTGGCATTGTGAATGTTGCTCTAGAAAGGAATGGATGAGCCCAAGCAAAGCAGCAACACCCCTTCCAAAGTTCTGTTGCATACACAAAGGATAATGCTATGCATCTGGTGGAACAGTGATGGTGTGGTGGGCTATGAATTGCTTCCCTGAGGTGTAACCATTACTTCTGACATGTATTTCCAACAGCTAAGATGTCTTGTAAATGCAAACCAAGGACAATAACCAGGAAGTCTGCATGAAATAATGCTACTCCATGATAATGTCTGACTACATTCTGCTTGACTGACAAAAAACAGGAATTGGGTTGGGAAGTCGTTCCACACCTGCCTATTCCCCTCATCTTGCACCCTTGATTTTCATCTTTTCTGCTCTCTATCAAACAATCTTCAAGGAACTTCCTTTTCAGATGAACATCGCTTGACAAGTTCTTCATCTCAAAATCATGTGATTTCTACAGGCACTAGATGAAGAAGTTACCCCAGCATTGGCAGACTGTTGTAAATAGTGAAGGGGAATATATTATTAATGACTGAAGTCTCTATTAGGTGTATCTGTTGCATTAATGACTCTTGTGGAAAAATGCTATGAACTTATGCTCCAACTCAATAGTGAAGCAATCTGTTCATTCTAAAATGAAAGTTCATTGAGGTTTCAGAATTTGTAAATTTCAGCACCATATACAGGATGATTTAGTAAGCTGTTCTGAAACATTCCCAGAATTATTAAAGACACTGTGATTCTGTTTTGCCAGAATGAATTGTAGGGGAGTTCTCATTAAATATTATATAGTCTCTTGTCATAGTTACATTAATTACAAGGATATGTCTATTAACTTTCCTTTTTCCAGTGGAACTGCAGTCACTTATGCTACTAGTTTCACAGACCCCAAAGAGATAAATTCAACCATTTTGCACTCTTTGAAATATAAGTAATTTTAAAAAATCAAATATATTATGTTGAAAACATGATTTATATTAAAAACAAAGATTCCATGACTTACCAAACGGGAAAGTGCTGGTAGATAGGCACAATAAAAAACACACAAACACACACACACAATTTCAAGCTTTCGCAACCCACGGTTGCTTCGTCAGGAAAGAGGGAAGGAGAGGGAAAGATGAAAGGATGTGGATTTTAAGGGAGAGGGTAAGGAGTCATTCCAATTCCGGGAGCAGAAAGACTTACCTTAGGGGGAAAAAAGGACAGGTATACACTCGCACACACACACATATTCATCCCAGTAGTGTGTGCGAGTGTATACCTGTCCTTTTTTCCCCCTAAGGTAAGTCTTTCCGCTCCAGGGATTGGAATGACTCCTTACTATCTCCCTTAAAACCCACATCCTTTCATCTTTCCCTCTCCTTCCCTCTTTCCTGATGAAGCAACCGTGGGTTGTGAAAGCTTGAAATGTTGTGTTTGTGTTTGTGTGTTTTTTATTGTGCCTATCTACCAGCGCTTTCCCATTTGGTAAGTCATGGAATCTTTGTTTTTAATATATTCTTTCCCTGTGGAATGTTTATTTCTATTTTATTTATGGAAAGATGATTTAATACAAAACAGAGCAAATTTGTCATCTTGAGTAAGGAGGAAATAATGTTGCACTGCCACAACTTAGGAAGAATAATGGATGGCACCCTTGTGGCAATTACTACTAACTCAACACAAGGATCAGTGACCACACATAGAAGATTTTGCTTTTAACACACACAGTAAGACAATATTCCCTACTACTGACCTAGTCTGAGCATACAATCAAATTCATGTTGTACTAGAAAACATACAAAAGACAGCTGGTCTTTTTGAGTTTGTGAGAATGTCTTTTGGACTGTGTAATGAGCAGACATTTCAACACTTTATGGACAAAATCGTAAGAGATCTGTAGTCTGTTATGTCTTTATAGACAAAATTTTAGTAATGTCTACACCAAAAGCAGAACATATAGAACATTTAACCAAATATTTGATCGTTTATGTATGCAAAGCCTCATTACTAACCCTGCAAAGAGCATCTTTTGTGCAACAGAGATTCAGTTTTTGGGATATACCATTGATGCCTCTGGCATCTGACCTCCTATAGATAAGTTGGAAGCCATAGTCAAGTGTTCCTGCCCAGTTACAATTAGGGAGCTACATTTTTTTCTTGGCATCAGTAATTTCTATCACTGACTTACGCACAATCATGCACTAATAGTACCCCTACTGAATAAACTTCTGAAGGGTGCACTGAAGCCAAATAATAGAGTACAATAGACAAATGAAACAGATACTGCTTTTCAGGCTGTAAAAACAACAATGGCAGAGGCTACACAATTAGTTCATCCAGCATCACATCATCCACTTGCACTCATGTTGGTGCCATACTTGTGTCAACACAAAACTTGGCTCATCCCAGGATCTTAGGTATGGCAAAATTGGTCAAACAGAAATTTGTCTGGCTAGGAGTGGGGTGCAGACTATAAGACATTTGTCAGAAACTGCACAAAGTGCCAGAAAACTAAGTTCGCTTGGCATGTGAAGACACCATTAGGCACATTTCTGCTGCCAAGTCAATACTCTGAACATGTTCATACAGTCATTGTGAGCTCCCAACCAATGTAAGAAGGCCACAGCTACTGCTTATGGTTGTAGATTGATTTTCAAGATGGCCTGAAGCTATTGATATAAAAGACATTACAGCCAAGTTGGCAGCACAGAGGCCTTTCTGTGGATGGATCACCTGGTTTAGCATACCAGTACACCTTACAAGAGAACAATGATGCCAATTTGAGGCTTATGCACTCGAAGCACCAGTTTGTTGGGCGCTAAGCACATTCATATTACTGCATATCATCCAGCTGCAAATGGAACAGTAGAACATTTGCATTACCAACTCAGGTCAGCCCTTCAATGTCACACTACACAAAATTTTATGGAGAGTTATCCATTGTGCTCCTTGGTCTCTGTACATCATTTAAAAGTGACCTGAAGACTGCAGCAGCTGAATTAGTCAACAGAAAACACTGCACCTATCAGGGGAAATCATGCATAATGGAATGGATATGGTTGATGCATCAGAGTTTATCACCAAATTACAACCATGCAACTGACAACTTCTTCCAGTGACACCTAGAGACTTCTCCAGCTGCAACTAAGTATTCATATGGAATGATGTGGTATGCAAGCCACTGCAGCCTGTAATCTTACCCTCCCACACATCACCAGTAAATATTCAGTCTCTTCATTCATTTAAAAAGCTTCAAGAGGCGTAAGATGTACAAATAACTTTTTTACTTATCTTCATTTTCTTATTGTTGGCTGCAGCTCATCAGGTCTAGGGGTGGATTCTTCAGGCTGATTTTTTTTTTTAATTTTGTGGGTTCCAGATAACTAGATACATTTTAAGTAAGCCTATTGCACATTTTTTATTATGTCTCATTTTTCTATATCACACAGACTTTACAATCTCCACTTCCATAAAACAGAAATTTATGTTATTATTGCCAAACATAAAAACACATCCAATTCCATCAGAGGCATGCCCACTACTCTCATTCTGCAGTACTAACAATATTCCAAAGAGTTTACAAAACAAAAGAGTTTACAAACGTCCTTGACAGAAGAAAAATCTTCACCAAGACATATCATTATTTTGTAAATGAATCCAAAAATAAAATTAATAGTTAGCGTCAGACTGTGTAAATAATAGCGGGAATTTTAAGTGCGCCAGATGTTTCGTAATTTCAGTTATTTGCAAAAGAAAAGTAATGTTAACCATACATACAGAGTTAGTACATATCGATTGTAATAAATTATCTTTTTTACATTTTAGACTGAAATATAATACATCATATACAAAATCCTAAGAAATTCTTTTAATGAAACAGCTGAGATAATGTTTACCTATACAAGATTCAAAAATATTCCTAGTATTGACTATTTCTATTAAAGAAAGTTGATGATAGAAGAGGGTGTCCCATTACAAGCCACTGTACAAAGGGCCACATAAATTGCTTGGTAGGAGCAACAACACTTTAAAGATATACATCAGAGATGTGCCTACCACCACATCCATTGAAAGACTCAAACCTGCCTTCTACACTATACGAGATCCAACAGAGACAGCCAGTCCTACAAACTGCCAAAGATAAAGATGCAGTACCTGAAGCTACACATGTCCAACAGGATGCAAGCAAGATAAGACAACCAATGGGTGCTGTAATGAAATAAGTGATACCAAGAGGAGTTCCCCTATGAAAAGAGTTTGGGCCCAAACTCTTTGCCTCTGTTTATGTCTGATTGTGTCTGTATATGTGTGGATGGATATGTGTGTGTGTGCGAGTGTATACCCGTCCTTTTTTCCCCCTAAGGTAAGTCTTTCCACTCTCGGGATTGGGATGACTCCTTACCCTCTCCTTTAAAACCCAAATCCTTTCATCTTTCCCTCTCCTTCCCTCTTTCCTGATGAGGCAACCGTTGGTTGTGAAAGCTAGAATTTTGTGTGTATGTTTGTGTTTGTTCGTGTGTCTATCGACGTGCCAGCGCTTTCGTTTGGTAAGTCACATCATCTTTGTTTAGATATATTTATTGTTATTGGCATTTACTTAGTTGTGCAGTGTATCTATCTTTATTATTTTCTTGTATGTAATGACATTTGTGAAAGTATTAAAAGAATTTTGACAACATCAATAATGTGTAAATGTACTCAAGTTGAATAAAGCACTTTTATTTGTACTCTAATTCCCCCAAAACTACTTACTGGATTCCAGAGAGTGAAACACAATGGTTTTAATCTCTTTGAGATATATGATACCAGCAGAAAAGCTACTATAATTTGGTTTGCAAAAGCTAAGAGAAGCACAGATTACGGCTCGCCATGTAGTGGAGGTGTTGAGTTGCAGACAGGCACAACAAAAAGTAATTGTCTACGACTCAACATCTCTGCTATATGGTGAGTAACAATCTATCCTTTTCATAATACCATCATTATTACATCGCTTAATCTCTATTATTAATATAGCTATGATAAGCTGAGTATATTCCATTTAGTGAGGATGTTCTCACAGTTAGTATGACTGGAAACAGATTTTTGGTCAGAAGTATTTGAGGTCAACAACTTACCTGAATCTATGTATATAATATAGTAAAGTTAAGATATGGGACCTAGAAAAAAATAATAAAATGCAGTGTGAAAGTATTTCATCATGTTTCAACTGTAGCAAATAGCCTCATCTTAAGTTATCCACTCTGTAAACTTTGTTCAACTACAAATCAAAGCTATTCCAAGAAATGGGTATCATTTTATAATTTTGCTCTATATTTGACCCCACATGAGTAGCTATGTTTCTAACTGTTTTGCCAAAATCTCCAATGCAAAATGAGTTGACAGACTGGAAGGACAGATCTACTAAAATTTAAGACATGAATTAGCTGCAAAATTGATAGTAAATAAATGACAATACTTGTATGTAAAATTTTGTCATGGTAGAACTAGCAGGAGCACAAAGACCTGTGGCACAAAAAGCAGATTAATGTAGTTGTTTGTATTTCTATTTTAGCTGTGCAGATACCGATGTCAATGAGACTGTGATGAGCACACTTGACATGGAGCAATGTTAGTAGTTTCCAGTTGAATTCTAACTCCAAGGCTGTGTGGCAGAAGTGGTAATTATGATTAAGAAGTATAGAATTGTTACTGTGTTTGTAAATCTGGCACCAACTTACCACAGCATGTTTTCCATAAATGTCAATAAATGAATTACAAAGATAGAGGTTGAGTTTAAAGAAATGACTTATTGCATTACCATTCACATATCAATCAGCTATCATGTAAAGACGTGCTGAGCTGTTAGTCTGGAGAGGAAAAATGATAGAAATCCCACAGTATGACCATGGTGCAGTAGTTCTACATAATGAGATAGTAAAATATATAAATAATGCAACAAAAAGCACTTACAGATTCTTTTTCACTTGAGAATGTTAGTGAATATTATTGTGATCTGTAATACCATTACACTCTCATTCAAATCTTCTTGTATATGTGATGTCTGTTCATTCAGACATAAATATCTGAAAGAACAGACACGATTTTGATCCTGCACTCATTGTGAATCAAGACATAAAGGAATTAATAATGTGTAGCTACTAATGGTTATCAATTCAAAGCAATGGGGAAAGTAGAAAATTTTGTGCTGGTCTGGGATTCAAACCTGGTTCTCCTGCTTGCTAGGTGGATTCTCTGACCACTTAGCCATCTGGACACAGTGGTATTTGCAACCACTTGTACTGCCCTAGCATGCCTCCTGTCACACGCCAATTCTCAACTTATCCACACACCACTGGTTTAGTGCCCCTGCCCATTATTCTCATTAATCAAGGTATTTCACCAGTTCCCATAAGAATTTGAGCATGGTGTGCATCTACACTGAAGGGATCATTGGCCAACCTCACCTTAATTAGATACGTGGTGTATCCTCTTTTAAATATGTCAAAAAGAACAGACACCGTACTTGTAATTAATTCGAGGCTGGCTAATGATCCATTCAGTGCACATGTACACCACACTCAAACTCTTACAGGAATCAGCAAAATGTCATGAGTAATGACAATAAGGGGCAGTGGCACTATGCCAGAAGTATGTGGATAAGTTTAGAATTTGAGTCTGATGGTGAACATGCTAGAATAGTCCATGCAGATGTGATAGACACTGGCTTAATGGTCAGAGGAACTGTCTAGTGAGCAGTAGACATGGGTTCAAATCCTGATTCAGCACAAATTGTCAATCTTCCCCGTTGTTGTATATCAATGTCCACAAGCAGCTAAATGTCATTAATTCATTTGTGTCTCAAATCTTTTTTGGAACTTGTGAATATGTTCATTGTTTCAAAATAAGTGATTCCCTTGCTGTGTGATGTCATTTCTCAAATTTGTCAAGTAGTGCATTAACCCTGATCCATTAGTATGATCTCCTGTCTCCCCTTAGAAATTACATCATGTATCTGTGTATAGTACATTTGTGTTTTTAAAATAATATTCACATATTTCTCACTTGCATTAGTCAGAAGAACTAGGGTATACCTGAATTTCATTCTTACTCCATTTCTCTGTTCTACAACATATGTTGGGTTTTTTCCTAGCATTTTTGGTAAGTGTACTACATCTCATTTGACTCTTCTTCCAAACCCACTAACTCATCTTCAAATCAGAACATTAATTACTCAAAATATATAGTAGTGCAATCAACTGGATTTTTAATGTCTATTTTATAGTCCATTCAGCCAAATTCATGTAGCAGTGTGCAGGTATGGAAGTAATTGGGATTGTGCTAGAACCTTAAGCTGTTACCTAGCTTCCTCAGTCCACTCATCACAACAAAGTTTCATCTGGATCAGAATACAAATATTGCAGGTTTATTCAGTTCACTGCTCCCAATATTCTTTTGTCCATACTGGAACAACAGTGTCCTTGATGTTACACATAGTAGCTGAACTCGTGGGATCAACCTTGTGTTAGCAAGTATTTCAAGTTCTCAGGCAGTATTGTTATTTATCTGTCATTCAATCTATGTGTCACGCTAATGAAAGAATGGAAACTCCAGGTTGGAGTTCCAAAAAGTAAGGAAAAGCTGAGTCACAGATAGGCACATCAAAACAACTGTCACAATTAAACCTTTCGGCTGTTAAGGCCTTCGTCAGCAACAGACAACAGACACACACACTCACACACTCATGCAAATTCAACTCGCACACCCAACTGCAGTCTCAGGCAACTGAAACCACACATGTAATCTGCAAGCTAATATGCAACCACTGTGCTGCATTCAATGTAGGCATGACAACCAACAAGCTGTCTGTCCACATGAATGGCCACCGGCAAACTGTGGCTAGGAAACAAGTGGACCACCCTGTTGCTGAATATGCTGCCAAACATGATATCCTTCATTTCAATGACTGCTTCACAGCCTGTGCCACATGGATCCTTCCCACCAACACCAGCTTTTCTGAATTGCACAGGTGGGAACTTATCCTGCAATACATTCTATGTTCCCATAACCCTCCTGGCCTCAACTTTCATTAGTCACTGTCCTCACCCATCCAGCCTCTTTCCAGTTCCCACTCCAGCACTGCACAGCCATCATTCCACCATCACACCCAGTCTTTTTATTTCTCTCCGATTCCACTACTTCCCCTCTGCCCTCCCCCCCTCACACCAGCCCTCCGTCTAACCTACAGCACTTTACTGTTTGCCACCCCCACCATACTGTCCCTCCCCCTCACCACCTCAGCTTCCTTCTTACCCCACCCAGTTGCCACTGCCATCATGCAGTATTGTGCATTGCTTGCAGTGTGGTTTCTGTTGCCTGAGACTGCAGTTTGTTGTGAAAGTTGCATTTGTGTGTGTGCGTATCCTGGATTTTCCATTGTTCAATGTAAGGAAAAGATAGATTACTACTTACCTTAAATATGACACATTAAGTTGCAGACAGACACAATTAAGTCATATATGCCTTAACTTTCAGCCACGGCTTCCATCAGAAAAAGAAAAAGAAACACGCACTCAATCATTCACACAAACAAGCACACCTCATACACACATGGTTGTCATCTCCGGCAGCTCAGACCAGAATTTAACTGTCAGGTGAAATGGAAGCAGAAATCTGGATGGGGCAGGAAAGGGGAAGGGATAGTAGTGTACAGCTGGGGGGAGAGAAGAGCATTGCCCGGCGAAGCGTGCAGGGACTAGACTGCCAACTATCTCATGAGGCTGTAGGGAAGTTGCTGGGGGGGGGGGGGGGGGGGGAGGAAGGGGAATGGAGCAAAAATGGAGAGTAGTGGGAAAAGATGGGTGGGTGCATTGGCAGAGGATGACATGCAAAGAGGGTGGGGGTGATTTCAATATCTGCTTCACTATTCGAGCCATCTGGATCCTCCCCTCCACCACCATCCTTTCTTAATTGTGCAACCAGGAGGTATTTTCACAACACATTCTCAGCTCCAATTATTGGAGCTGAGAATGTGTTGCGAAAATACCTCCTGGTTGCACAATTAAGAAAGGATGGTGGTGGAGGGGAGGATCCAATGGCCTTAACTTATGGTAACTTATTGCTCCCACACCACCCACCTAACAGTTTCATCTGTTGTGTCCTATCACCTCCACTCATTCTTGTCGGTCACCCTCTTTGCGTCTCCTATCTGCCAATGCACCCACCTGTCTTTCTCTGCTCCTCTCTTTTTATGGTCCATTCCCCTTCCCTCTTCCCCCCTCCCTGCACCACAGCTGCCTGATACTGCACTAGTTGGCTGTCTAGTCCATGCAGATTCTGCCAAACGGCACTCTTCTCTCAATCCACCCATATATTGCAATCCCTTATCCATCCCAACCACCTCCAGATTGCTCCTTCCACTCTTGTGACAGTTGCATTCTGGTTCAAGCTGCCGGAGATGACAGTCATGTGTGCGTGACATTACTTACTTGTGTGAAAGTGTGTGAAGGTGTGTGTGTGTGTGAGAGAGAGAGAGAGAGAGAGAGAGTGTGTGTGTGTGTGTGTGTGTGTGTGTGTGTGTGTGTGGCTAATGTATAGGTGCCTTTTCATTGTGAATGTCTGCAAAATAATGTGTCACCTCCATGGTAAGTAGTATTCAATTTTTTCCTCACAGTGTTGATATCACCATAATAAATTACACCAAGAGGGTAGCAGACTGTGATGCAGTTTAGTATTAATACCTTGTACATATTAAGTTCCTGTAAGTTGCTTGTCTTTTGGTAATGTATGCCTTGAAGGTTCTGCTTCTTGACAGGATCTATAGGACATGATAAAGGATGAATGAATGAATGAAATGAGTGAATGAATGAATGAATGCTGCTGCTTGCAGCATAGGTTGATGTGTTGGCCATCCATATTTGTTGTGTATACAGGGATCCATAAATATTGTTATGTTATAGACGCTAACAACTGCACAGCATGAACATCTGGTCTGGACATTCAGATTTTTCCTGACTGGTTCTCTTGATACTTATGAAGATGTAGCTAACAATCAGCCCAGTTCTTAGAAGAGTCACCTTTTGCAACTAACTCTTTAATGTCAGATGAAAGAAAATATTTTTATTTGTCTTTCCACAAGTTACAGAATAAGAGGTGTAAAACATAACCCCTCCAGTTGGTCATGTCTCTTCTGTGAGTATGTGCATGGTGAGTAGGGGCCCAGAGCTATTACAGCACTTCCTCCATTTCCTGCACTGCAATCTCTCACCCCTGATCACCTCCTCTAGTCCTGTTTCTCATGGTAGTAGCCTTTGATGCTAACCCAGCTATTCCCTAGGTCCTGCCTTCCTTTCTTGGAATATTCTTTCATTCACCACCTTTTGGTTGAAGTAACTTGTGGTTCCTACCTGGATTTGATCTTCATTTTCCAAATTTTTCTGTAGTGTGTACAGACTGGGGAAGAACATCATAATAGCGCCTGTTACATGCAGTGTTAAAGACCATCTGCACACAGTACCTGTGTATGCTCTTATTTCTGATTCAAAGCTGACATGGTAGCCAATCTGACAAGGTGTGGACCTTATGTACGCTTCCAGTTAAGCCCGCTGATTACACAAGTATTATACTACTGATGCCTGAACTACTAGCTACACACATGCCAAGGAGTATGACTAGACGCCTGTCTACCAGGAACATCATGAATCCTGGCAATGGCCATCACAACAGATGTACTTTGCTGTGGCTTGGTGGCACCCATGAGGACAGCTCTTGATCTGGATAGGTGCAATCAGGGCAGACATTTGAAAAATGAAATGTGTTAAATTACACTAGGACACTGGGCATTCCGATACACACATCTCTTCAGATAGGAATCAAAGCTTCAATGTGGACAGTTACAACCCTACTGTTTTCACTACCCTTGTTATCCAATGAGAAGAAGGACAAGCCAGATGTTTAGGAGCTAACAATTTATTCAGTACATAGTACATACTCAAACTGATGGAGATACTTTTACTGTGAAGCATACTTCTAGGGTAAAGCATACTGAAGATAAATTTGGAGAAGCTGAATCATTAGGGAAAATGTGGAATGGGTCATTTTTGATTAAAACCTTCTCTGCTGCACAGTCTACAGCTCTTCAGGCATGTGAATGTGTGGGTGACACAGTAATGACAAATGCCCCACACAAGACTTTAAATATGGTCCAAAGAATCAGCTTCCCCTGAGATCTTACACTCAAAACAGATGAGCTACTACAGTTTAATCTGGAGTGACGAGGAGTACATTTTGTCCAGAAAAAGTTAAAGTCATGATGTAATTGTATGAAACTTACATCTCACCACCCATGAGGTGTGCAGTTTGGTCATGTATCATCCTGATGCACAGTGGACTCAAAATATGGTGACATCAGACAATCGCTCTGTGAAGGTAGCACTTGTAAGCAACCACCTTTGTTTGTCAATTTCATGGAACAAGATCCTCCCTGTTCACCAGTTTCCCCAGTCTTCAAGAAAGAAAAGAAAATACTGGAATATAAATCTGTGGCTGCCTGTTGTATACTGAGGCACAAAAATGTATGCCTACATCCATTGATATGACATCCAGTTATGTTTAAGACACAGCCTTCATTCCCTACTTCAGATTTTTCAAAACCAGTTGTCCCATTGTCCTTCTTTCTTGTGATTCCTGTGGCACCCTTTTCAGGAACTATTTCCCACATCCAGTTGTAGTAGCAGCCTCCTCCTCCAGCAACTGCATGTCAGGGCTCCCTCTTGGGACCCCTCTCCCCTGAAACCTATAGATCAGTGGCTCAGTGCCAGCCAATGACTGAGGGGACTGCAACCAGTCCCTGCTTTTAATTCATTCCACACTTTTCACAGACATGCTCTCACTAGAATCCTGGCTACCAAAAGCTGCAAAGGAGGAGAAGGAGAATAATAAGAAGAAGAATTGGCAAAAGGCTCCTCCAGTGACACTAGGGGTGCCAATTTGTCCACCACCCTTGGATTCTGAAGCAGTGCTCATTGGTCCACTTCAGTAAGTGACAATTCTGGGATGTGACCTGTCCTCCTGGCCCCTTCATGTCTAACCTGGACACCCATAATGTGGACTGATGAAACTACAATACCTTATTTCATCCTCTTCTGCAATCTGCATTTCTCTACAAGAAATTCACTTCACTAACAACCATTCCCCAACACTCCATGGTTATCATGCATTGTACTTGAACTGTGCTGGCCCTGAGGGGGCATCTGGAGGGGTCTTTACATTTGTTCACACAAATGTGCACAGTCATTGGATTCCCCTTTTTACCACTTTGGAAGCAATGCTAGTGCAAAAGATATCAGTGATCACCATTTCCAATGTTTGAATATCTCCAGGCAGGTCTTTCACTTACCTTGAGCTGTCCATCTTAATCCAACAGCTCCCCCACCCCTCAACCCCTCCTTTGCTCCTACCTAGGGCTTTCAATGTGCACCACCTCTTTGGGTAGTATCACTTCATCTGGTAGTGAACTCCCACTTGACCACCTTCTTACTGACCATAATCCGTATCTCCTCAATGATGGTACTCCTACCCACTTCAAAGCTACCTACTCTTATGGCTTCACTATGTTGGACACTACATGATGATCTTTGTGATCTCTCTGGGCATCAATGGAGTACTGCATTATGTCTCAGATGTGATCACTCAAACTTCTGGCAATGCTGTTCCCTTTTCTACAGGTTCCCTTCAGCACTGGCCATTGCCATGGTGGGCCAAAGAAATTGCTATAGCTGTTCAGGATGACTGAAGAGCCCTGCAACATTTCAAATGACACTCTTCACAGACCAAACTTGTCTTGTTGAAGCAACTTCATGCTAAGCCTCACTAACTAATTAAATGAACTAACATTTGCCTCTTCATCCCAGGTGTGGTACAAACTCCATGTTTATCTGGGTTGTCAATGATTAACTACTATTCTGGATGTTGTCCTTCAGGGTGGTCTTTGTTTTGATTTGTTGGTTCATGCTGAACACCTGAATTTTGCAACAGTATTGGTGTCCTCTTATTATCTGGCTACCATTCATCTGCAGAGATAACCAGCTGAAGATGGCCCCCATGTTTTGCCCACTGCCAAGCCAAATCATATAATGAACCTTTCACTGCCTGGGAACATCTTCAGGATCTTGACTTGTCTCATGATACAGCCACAGGACCTGATTTAATTCATAATCAGATGATCCAACATTTGAATGTTACTCAAAGACTATGTCTATTCAAGGGTTTCAACTGTATTTGATTTGAATGGGGTCTTCCCTTTGCAATTGCAAGATAGTGTTGTCATCCCAGTCCTTAAGCCAGGCAAAAATCCAATGTCTGTTGATAGCTGCCAACTAATTAGCCTCACTGATGTGCTCTGCAAACTGCTTCAAAAGTTGGTTGCCAGTAGATTTTGCTGGGGTTTTGTCTTGTGGAGTCTTTTGCACCTCCATGAGTGTGGTTTCTGGGAGGGATATTTCACAACCAACCATCTGGTGCAGTTCCAAACAGCAATTCAGCAGGCTTCTTCTAAACACCAATACCTCATTATAGTTTTTTTTTAACCAAATAAGGTGTATGACACTACTTGGAACCATCACATATTAATTGCCTTCTGTGACTGGGGTTTCTGAAGTTCACTACTGGTTTTTATTCATCAGTTTTTATCCCACCAGCTATACTGCTTTTGAGCTGATATTTCACTCACCTCTCCCTAGGTCCAGGAGAACAGAATTCCATTGGACTCTGTCCTGTCACACTCTTCCTCATTGCCATCTATGTGCTGGTGGCCTCTGTTGGACAGCTGGTCACCATTGCACTGTATCTCAATGAAGTTTGTGTTTGTTACAGTTACCACTCAGCAGCCTCACTTGAATGCTAGCTCCACGGAGCCAGCTGTGACCCTTCCCCATAGTTTTCAATTTTCTCCTGAAAAATGCAGGTTATGTATTTCTTGATTGGCGACTCCATGTTGTCTTGTACACTACGACCAGATAACAGGTATACTTGAAAAAAGAGACAGCATTGGTCGTATATTTTTACTATCGCAAAATCGATTTTCTGTCACTGAGTGACCATCTTCAGTGCTATATTGTATGACTTAAATTAGTGCATCCTAATTTAAGTCATACAATATAGCACTGAAGATGGTCACTCAGTGACAGAAAATCGATTTTGCGATAGTAAAAATATACGAACAATGCTGTCTCTTTTTTCAAGTATTATGTATTTCTGTCACTGTACCACAGTCCATCCTGACCCACAACTCTACTGTAGTGTCCAGCACTTGGAATTTGTTGCACAGTCTATTATATGGCCTTCTTTTTGAAAAATAGTTGACTTAAATGCCCCATGTTCATCAGCTAAAGACTGGTTGTATGCACGAGCTTAAGGCTGTGCTTCCTTGCTCACACCTCTTTTGGTGCAGGTCAAGCTACTCTTCTCCATACGTATTGGGGCCTTGTCTCATACCAACTGGCCTATGGTTGCCACATTTATGGCTCAGTGATGGCTTCAGCTTGGAAATTGTTGGCCGGCCACTGGTGGCCGAGCAGTTCTGGCGCTACAGTCTGGAACCGCGCGACCGCTATGGTCGCAGGTTTGAATCCTGCCTCGGGCATGGATGTGTGTGTTGTCCTTAGGTTAGTTAGGTTTAAGTAGTTCTAAGTTCTAGGGGACTTATGACCTCAGCAGTTGAGTCCCATAGTGCTCAGAGCCATTTTTTGGAAATTGTTGGACCTGGTCTATGGAGTTCATCTGGTCACAGTATTAGCCCTGTAGACAGTCTCCTTACTGAAAGGGTGTCGGGGGTTCTGTCTTACCTCTTCAGTCCCCACGATACCAGCTCTTGGTCTCCTATGCAATCAACATTTGACAATTCCCTGATTGACAAACACATTCCTGTCTTTTTGTACATTGAAGTGCATTGACTTCCTGATACTCACTACTCACCCTCAGGTGGGATTACCAGTTGGGATGCGCTTTGCAGTCCTCTGCCAGTATCTCCATCTCTCCTCTCTGAAATGTGCTCCCAGTGGTTTCTTGTGGACACCCCCACCATCTTCCCCCTTTCCCATCCCCTTGGTTCATTCCCAAGCCATTAATTAGGACTGATCTATTTCAAGGTCCCAGAACCCCAGTTAATGTCTTTTATGTTCATTTCTTCTTGAATTTTAGGGTGCTAGATCTTTTACAATGGCTCTAAAACCATGGATAATATAGGATATGGTTTTCCATCTCCCCACAGTTAGGGACACATTTTGTTACATCTATACATCTATCTTCTCAGCGA
The DNA here is from genome assembly GCF_023864275.1 of Schistocerca cancellata. Taxonomy (NCBI): domain Eukaryota; kingdom Metazoa; phylum Arthropoda; class Insecta; order Orthoptera; family Acrididae; genus Schistocerca; species Schistocerca cancellata. The sequence continues at coordinate 2,873,118 of NW_026047100.1, forward strand.
TCACAGACCCTGTAGATCACACGCTGCATCAACGATCTGCTTCCACTGTGGAGTCACCACCAGACACCACACTTGCTAGGTGGTAGCCTTTAAATCGGCCGCGGTCCGCTAGTATACGACGGACCCGCGTGTCGCCACTGTCAGTGATTGCAGACCGAGCGCTGCCACACGGCAGGTCTAGTGAGACGTCCTAGCACTCGCCCCAGTTGTACGGACAACTTTGCTAGCAATGCTACACTGACAACTACGCTCTCATTTGCCGAGACAATAGTTAGCATAGCCTTCAGCTACATCATTTGCTACGACCTAGCAAGGCGCCATGACCATATTGAGATTATATAATGTATCAACAAGAGCGATGTTCTCCAATTATGGATTAAAGTTAAGTATTACATCAACTCCGTACTTTATTTATTAGACTCAACTCCTCTAATTGTTCCAGACCTCACGCCAGTCTGCATGAGCTTAAACGCGTGCCTTTCGGCATCCTCGCATAGTGACTTGGCTGTCTTGCCAAGTCACAACATCCACCACCTTCTATCTCTCACAACCTCTCTCCACCCTGCGGAAATTCCTAATGCTCGACAGATTTTTTTTTTTTTTTTTTTATGTAGTTACTCAATGAGCAGTCTTCAGGCTGTTGATGAATATTACTTTTATTCATGACTTTCTCATGCAACTTAGTCAGTGACTGCTCGGTTGTCTTTCTCTGGGTCCCAAGACGTATGGGTATCCCAGGGAATGAACTGGCTGGCTGGCTAGAAGAGCAATTACTTGCTCCCCATTCACTTTGTGGGTCCCAGGTGTGGGTATGCAGGTATAGATAAGACATTTGCTCTCTTGGTTGTGGAATGACATCTGGTTGGCTACATTATCAAGAAGATTATTGCTGCATATTGCCCTTATTTTCCATTCCTCCTGGAAGGAATCCACCATCCTATGTTGCCTACACACTGGTGATACTGGGCCAACCCATAGTTTTATTTTACGTAATGAGCCACCCTCAGATTGTCATTGTGGAGCCTTACACACAGTAGCTCAATATCCTAGTGGAATACACCCTTCCTGTGTTCCTACATGCTAAGCTTGGCCTTCAAAATTCTTTGCTTCAAATACTGGTATATGATTCTGGTTCTCTGCTTTCTCTGTAAAATGGATTTGATTTTTTGATATAAGGTTTTAAGTTACAATTCAGGCAGGGGTGGGATGGTTGGGTTTGGGGCATCTCCCATTGCGTACTGGATCTGAGGGTCACTCTACTTAATTGACCAGCTCCCTCCTTCATCCCTCTCTTACTCTTGTTTTAACTGCTTTTTGATGTTATTTGTGTCTTTTTCTGCCACACCCTGCTTTCTATTTTAGAGGTAAACACTCTGTTGAACAGTAGGTGCTGTTAACAACTCAACTACAGTGGAGCAGGGATGGGACTGCTGTAAGTGGGGTGATTACTGTTGATGCAGAGTTCTGAGGATGCTCACTTGTTGCTTTACCTATCTTCCTCCTCTTTTTTTCTATTATAGATGTTCCAGCTGATGTTCATTAAATTTTGAGCCTTTCCTCTTTTACTACTCTGAATATGATGATTTGAAGACAACCTTTACTCTGTAACCATCTTCTCCATTCATCAGGCTGGCAGGGGTCAGATGTGATGAGGTGGGGCTTTCTTGCCATTGGATGAGCACTGGGGACCCCACATCTCTTCTGACCTATGTACTGATCTGATCCATACACTTCTCCATAAATTCTTTCTCAGTTGCGGCATCAGTATTCCCTTCAATGTCCCAGTCTTACCATTCCCACATACTTTCATCATGAGAACACATACTTCACAGACATCACTAACTCCAAGATCTGCCCCTGGACTGAGGGACTGATGGCCTTACTATTTAGTCCCTTCACCCCCAATCAATCAATCAACTAACCTACCAAACAACCAAACAACTAAAACACAATGAATATTTCACTTAAATGTCTCATGTTATTGCTAGACAAAATTTATTTCTTACTTCTGTGTGAGATGTAAATTTACAAAGAATGTTATCAATACACAGATGTTTCCATTGAAAAGGGATGCATGTTTTACTTAAACTTTAAGAACAAATTCATCATAACACAATATTTCACAAAATAATTTGCCTTCTTTACACTATATGTTTATATTAAGTTGTTTGGTGACTGTGGGCATTAACTACATACTGAACACTGATCTGATTCCTTATATCAGTTTCTCAGTTTCTTCATACTTAAGGTTTAAGGTTTCTGATATGTATCTGTGTACAAGGATTCATATTATACAGTTTCAAATAACCATATAACCTGTGCCAGTAGCCGAAGTAAATTCCTTGTTATCCAACTGATCAACAAGTTAAAATTGAGTTAACAGATAAACTTATGAAGTAGCTCAGTTGATCACATTTCACTCTTAGAAGTACTTCTCATTGTGTTGACCCAACAATGAGAGTGCTGGCTTAATTTCATATTTTCAGTCCTTGTTGTCTGGTTTTTGCCATAAAATGTACACACATTTTCAACCTGATTATAATTCAATGATGGTAATGTAATAACTGACATCCTTTTCTTACATTCAGCTCACGCAGTACCAGAGCTGCTAACTCTTAAGCCTCATCGTCACTAGGGACAGAAGCCTTACCATCACCAATGATGTTTGTCAATGCTGGCAGTGTGTTGCTGCCTGTTGAATAAGAGTGAGTAGCTTGTTTGATTTTGAGACTTGTTCTTGTCAGACTGTCCTGAACAACTGACAATTGTTCAATATTTATTTGTATCTATTTTCATCATAATTGGTAATGAAAATCTTGGACGGTGCATTTTGAAAAGAGGCTACAGACCTCTTTCCATAAGTGGTTTCACTGACTCATTTGATAACAAAGTTTCAGCCAAAGGTAAGGTAATGAAGAGGGCAAATAACCTGGACTGAAAATATGTGTGAAACACCAAAACATATAAAACTCAGTTTGATTCTCTATGAGCAGTTTGTCAATATCAGTGAATCATGTTACATGATGATTTACAATTCATTTATTAATGACCTGTCCATGATGAGAGCTTTGAACATATTCGGCACCAAATATGTCTCCAGGAAACTGTCAAAGACTGTGGAGATGGGTTCCTGTGTGGAAAGTTTATTTATTTATTTGTATAAATTTCCTTTACTTCACATCTATGATCACAAATTTTTTGTTATCAGACTACCAGTTTCGGTTTATAATTACAATCTTCAGATCTGCAGCATAATATGGGATAACACAAATAAACTAGAAGGTTCTCTACAGCTAAAACAATAAAATAGCATAATGAGAAGTATTACATACATTTGCATTTGTGGTCTTCAAATATGGGGAGGTATACCTGTTTTATAAAAACATGTCCAAATATACTGGAGCCATAGTGCCATTGTCAAATGTCAACACAAAATCAGCACCAACATCATCAAATAAATATAAATAACAGCATATGCATGAGTAATCTTGTCAGCAGCACTACTGAAGAAAACAAACTGCCATAGAGTAGCCACAAAATGTTAGTGTTGCAAGTTCACCAGATGTCACTACTGTAGGCAAATTATTTTGTGTCATTCCATCTTGGAGAGTCCTGTATGCAGAGGTGAATAGAGTGAGTTTGGTTTTCTATTGAAGTATGATATATTGCTGGTGTTGTGTGCCATCTATGTCCTGTCTGAAAAGTTATTCCCTCCCCCTGCCCCCCCCCCCCCTAAAATTGGTAAATGCATTTAATTGCTTTATTTATATTAGTACTATTATATACAATAAAAATTTATCATAAATAGCTTGTAAATAAAATACTGCATTAAACACTATGGAATTGAAAATTTAAACTCAGCTCTGATCAGTCATTTTTCTGTCCATCATCTCTTAAAAGCAAAGTCCAACAGTACTAATCAATTTTTTGCATGGGCAACATTTGGCACACTGTGAATATCTGTAGGGCCTACCCTGCTTCACAGAAATGGACAATTTATCTGCACTTCTCTCTGATATTAACTTGTGAGGCACATGATTTATTACTGGGCTTGTGAACAGAATTTTATACATTCAAAGTCATTATTATGTGGTTTCCCCAGAATTTATTTATTTTATTTGTTTACTTGCTGAAATGGAACCGCTTGCCTTAGTCTTTCTTTTTAATTTGTTTCTTGAACTGGAAAATTGTACTTAATCATCTCATTTATATTGACTCTTTCTTACTCAAAGTATATTCTTATAAACTATACTTGGGGTTTTGCTTTTTGGTACAAAGGTGTGTCATGGTTGTCCACTGTACAGACATGCTGTATTTATTTGTCCATGTGAATACCACAATTCTTTAAAATTCTCTCCACAACTCTGGAATGTTTACTCTTGTACTTTATTGATAGCCATACTACATGTACACTAATCTTATTGGAAACTGAAGCTTCTTAAAGCTGAATGGTAAGGTAGCAAAAATGAGTGGAATTTGTAGTATGAATACTGACTTAACTTTTTTTTCTTCTAGTTGACATTTCCAGTTTTATGATGATGTTTAGAAGCTTTTTTATGAGGGCATACTGAGAACACTGAGTTTAAACTGTCTTGGTTCATCATCATACCAGTGAACTTAAAGTTTAAATGTTATATTTGAGAATATTTGTGAAATGTCAATAGCATAATACAACTAGCTCAGATATTTTCCCTGGAAAAGTACAGTGATGCAAATTAGATGATAGGCATCACTGCACAATCACTGTAGTGCACCAGGCACAAAAAGCTGTGACTTGGACCTGAAAACACATAATCAGTAGAGAATACACATACAAACTTCACTCTGATAGTATTACAATAATCTTAAGGCATAAACAATTCTTAAATTTGCACTCAAAAGAAAAGCTGAGACACTTTATGAGAATGAGGTTTTTTAGTTAAATCTTGAAAACTCTCAAACAGATTGAAATGAAGGATCAAAAACAAAATGCCATAAATTCATTTTGAAGACTCTCTGTTCTTAAAGTATGTAAACTCTATGGAAGTAGGTTGAATATTCTGTGGCTCCCATGTGCAACTTTATAGAGAACCTAGAAAGTGGAGCCACAAAACTGAAATTGAGACTACCAAGTAGTGGCAAACTTCACTCAGAGCCCTTTGAGAAGAAGTCATCTTATGCCGCTTGCACATTGGCCACATTAGAGCTGCACATGAATTCATCCTGTGACACACAGACCAAAGTGTACAAGGGTGTCTCATATCCTCACTGAGTGCTCACACTTGCCAATTTGTGATTGGACCTGGGTTCATCATTACCTCAAATACTAGATTACCGTAAAACAGCTGCCAACAGTATTTTATGTTTTTTGTGGGAATGTGGTGATTATAAAAAAAATTAATGATTTTTCATTTTATGTTGGTCCATATGGCAGATCTGGAAGGAATGCTTTTGGACAGGATTCTGATCTGGTGTACATTCATCTAAGCTGCAGCCCTGAACTGACACATGTGATAGCTTTTTCCTTCTGTCACTCTACATGTATTTTGTGCATTTAATCCTTTTGACATACTGCACAGTCTTTAAGACTACTCCTGAAGGAGCTATATGCATAATGTTGGTGGATGGAGGGGGTTAAGATGTCTTTTGGCATGGACATTAGTCCAGCAGGTGTCTGGCTGTGGCACCTCCATTCTGTCATACCTTTTACTCTTCCTTTTCACCACAGCAATTTAAGCACTATTATTAGCGTTTAATTTCTCCTTTTTAAGTCCTACTTATTGCAAGTGACACATTGTAGAACACTCTCTTTGTCAGTTTCATGAGGGTGGAGGGCCCGATAACTTCAAACCTGTATCTTTTGCTTACTATGCCATTTGGATACAGTGATCATCACAACCACAAGCCTCCTGTCTGACCCAAATTCTCAACTTATACCACACACTATTGATGTCTGACATGTCCGAAAGAACAGACACCACATAGATAATTAAGGTAATGACAGGCAATGATCCCCTCAGTGAAGACTAGTACCAAGCTCAAAGTCTTATGGGAATTGCCAAGATGGCATGAGTAATGAGGCTAATGAGTAGCGGCACTACATCAGTAGCCTGTGGTATAAGTAGAGAATTTGGGTATGATGGGAGATGTACCAGGATAGTCGGCGCAGTTGTGATGACTACTTTATCTAGATGGCATAGTGGTTACCGTATTTACTCGAATCTAAGCCTCACTTTTTTTTCCGGGTTTTGTAATCCAAAAATCAGCCTGCGGCTTAGAATCAAGTGCAAAGTAAGCGGAAGTTCTGAAAAATGTTGGTAGGTGCCACCATAACTAACTTTTGCTGTTGAATATATGTAGCGCTACACAGGCATGCCTTGCAGGCACAAAGATAAATATTGGTGCCAAAACCTCTGCGTCAGTAAATAAATTTAAAAAAAAAAAAGGTGGAAGACGAGCTTTTTTTCTCCGCCCCGAATTTCGACCATTGCATTTTCATACATTATCCAATGAAGTAAATATAAGTTCCGTATTGTTCATCTTTGAATGTAGCAGCATTTCAATGTACTATGAAAATCTGACTGGCAAGACTGTTCGGGATGTTTGTCGTATGGCCAACTCTACATTCTAAATTTTTTCTTACCTGTGAGAAGAGATGTTTGCTAATAGGAACTTTTATGAATTGTGAATCACATGCAGTATTCTATTCACCATAAGAATAATATGAATATAAACATTTAGCCAAGTATTCTTTGGTGATTGCTGCTATCTCATTTCAATCCTGTCTGCCTAATAAACTATGAAACTAGAGTGAGACAACAGCAAGTGCGGAAGAATATACATATATATTTAAAAAGAAAGATGATGAGACTTACCAAACAAAAGCGCTGGCAGGTCGATAGACACACAAACAAACACAAACATACACACAAAATTCTAGCTTTCGCAACCAACGGTTGCCTCGTCAGGAAAGAGGGAAGGAGAATAGCAGTCTCTTGCCATTGTTTCAATAATGATGAGATGATTCTTCTCTCTCTCTCCCTTTTTTATTTTTTTATTTTTTATTTATTTAAACCCCATTTATTTAAAACCCATATCCTTTTGTCTTTCCTTCTCCTTCCCTCTTTCCTGACGAGGCAACCGTTGGTTGCGAAAGCTAGAATTTTGTGTGTATGTTTGTGTTTGTTTGTGTGTCTATCGACCTGCCAGCGCTTTTGTTTGGTAAGTCTCATCATCTTTCTTTTTAAATATATTTTTCCCACGTGGAATGTTTCCCTCTATTATATTCAGAATATACATATAGTGATACAGTCAGAAATGAAGCACAGAAACTGACCAGATTTTTAAATCTAAGATGACTCTAATTTCTGAGCAGAATGTAATGTACTAAAGAGGTGTCAGCAAAGATTTTCAAACGGAGAAAAATTTGTGCCAAACTCTCTTTCAGAACATCTTCTATCATTGGCAGTCTGTTATTTGGTTCTTGTTGATCATTATCAAAGAAAGCAGCAGTGTAAGTAGCAACAAATAGCAGTCTCTTGCCATTGTTTCAATAATGATGAGATGATTCTTCTCTCTCTCTCCCTTTTTTATTTTTTTATTATTTATTTATTTATTTATTTATTTTTAAGTGGTGGTAGCGTGCACGAAAGCAAGCCATGCCACAAGCGATGACAGGCCGTAAACACTCACTATCAGAATGCGACAAACAATGCATGACACAGTACAGTAATGCATTTTCGGCTTAGAGTGACGTAAACACCTATAACAAAGAGAACGGCACTTATCAGATCAAAGAAAAATAAGCAATCAATTCAAACTAGATGAAGCACGTGAAAAAGGAAGAGTACCTGTATAAATACGGACGGAGCGCCTGACGCATAGCAATGGCTACCTGGTAAAGCTTAACTGCTAAGCTTACGACTCAAACCAAACTACTGTAGCTGTATCGTGATTCATTTAACCTAAATAGTGTCTCATATTACAATGGACCAACTTTGTTTTGATTTGGAGGTGCAGCCTAAAAATTTTCTTTTCCCTTGAATTTCGAGTTTCAAATTTCAGGTGCCACTTAGATTCGGAAAATTTTTTTTCCTTGATTTCGAGTCTCATTTTTCAGGTGTGGCTTAGATTCGAGTGTGGCTTAGATTCGAGGAAATACAGTAGTGAATCATCTAGGATTAGGAACCCAGATTTGAATCCCAGTCTGGCATAAATTTTCAGTCTGCCCCATTGATATAAATCAGTACCTACTGGCAGCTAATATCTTTAATTCCTTTGTGTCTTGATTCCTAGTGGCTGCAGAATCAAAGTGGTATGTGTTCTTCTGGATACATCAGATACCACAGACACCACATATGTATATTCTTATATTAACTTGCAGTAATTACATTATACTAAAGAAACATCCTAGCAGGTTAAAACTGTGTACTGGACTGAGCCTCGAACTTAGGACCTTTGCCTTTCACGGGCAAGTGCTCTACCAACTGAGCTACCCAAGCACAACTCATGCCCCATCCTCACAGCTTTGCTTCCACCAGTACCTTGTCTCCTACCTTCTAAACTTCATAGAAGCTCTCCTGCGAAAATTTGCAGAACTAGCACTCCTGGATGAAAGGATATTGCAGAGACATGGCTTTGCCACAGCCTGGGGGATGTTTCCAGAATGAGATTTTCACTCTGCAGTGGAGTGTGTGCTGATATGAAACTGGCCAGTGGTTGACTACCAGAAGGTACTAAAGGTTCTGCTACAGCCAGTACCTCTTCATGACTTGCATTCAGCATCTGGATGGTTTAAGGAAGCTCATGTGTACACCACATTCAACCTTAACCAGGCCTGTAATCAAATACTGTTGGATGAATTTCCAAGCCACTAACAGCTTGTGTTACTGACAGGATATTAATTTAGTTAATAAAATCCCATTGGGCCTAGTGAAAGGTGCAGCTGTACTTTCTCAGTTAACTGACACGGCTTTATTTTTTTTTTCATTTGAATATCAATTTTGATAACATGTTCCATAATCTGGATGAGGTCATCATTTACAGCCATTCTATACAAGAGAATATTCAACATCTATGTGAGATATTTGAATGTTTGAGAATGCCTGAGTTAATGTTCAATCCTACAAAAGTAGTATTTGCTGGGTCATCTGTAAAGTTCTTGGGACAAATTGTAATGGAGGATCCCACAAAAGGGTACAAGCAGTTGAGAGATTCACAACACTTTGCAATTTAAAGGAAGTAACTCAATTCACTGGGATAATAAATATTTGTAGAGTATTCATTGGTGTATTTGCTGAATAGGTTACCCCTTTGAATGAGCTTCATAAAAAATGCTGTAAATTTTACTGGGAGCCATCTCAGCAGGCAATGTTTGACAGTTTGAAAGAAGCCTTGAAAAATTATCTGATGCCGACACTACCTAATTTTAATATAGTGTTTATATTACAGATGGATGTGTCAGCTTTAGGGCTGGTGGCAGTTATGTTGCAAGACCAGGAATGGGGTGATGCCTTCCATGCAATGAATGAATTCTAGAAGAGATACTCTATCTATGAACTGGAGGCATTGGCAGCACTATTTGGGACTGAAAGGTTGAAAAACTATCTTGAACATTGTAAATTGTCACTTGAAACTGACAACTTGGATGGTAGCCAGGTTCAGAAGCTGGATGCATTGTGAGTTGGGCCCCAGGGACTTTGACTTTCAAATTTGTTGTGCATCATATTAAGGGGTCAACAAACTTGATCACTGAAGGCCTGAGCCTGGTCCTCTGCACTGATCAGTTACTGGTAATAAGTTTATTCTTGTGTATACAGATGCATTTACATGATTTGTTTGTTGTTATCGACCTGAATCACTACCACCCAGATAGTTACTCAGAATTTACAAGGCATTTTTGGAACACTTGTCCTCCTTCCAATGTTTGTTAATGGATAATGCTACCACCTCTACATCTATTAAGTGCAAACAATTTTGCCTTGGCATGGAAATATGTTATCTTGTAATAACACCCTTCGATGTGAAGAGAAATAATCACAGTTTGTTGCGAAGGCTTACAATAACCTTCAATATTGCTTGATCAAGAATCATAAGGCTGCTTTAGCTGATATGTTTGGTGGTAAGCTAGCCACCCCTTTCTGCAATTTGTGGTCTGTTGAGGACTTGTTACTATACAATATGGGTTCCTGCCAGGTGACTGCAAAGTGGTGATCATCAAAATGTAATATTCTGCAGACCTAGGAAAGAGAATGTAAATGCTATAATTAAGGAAGGCAGCCAAACACTCACCAAATTGGTTACAAGGTGTTTATTAAGAACTATCAAGGAGTCAATAAGACATCAGAGAAGATAACTAAATAGTTACTGATGCATTTCAAAGGACCATTGCTGGTCATTGGATTTCTTACACCTGTTATGGTAAACTTACGGAGCCTTGGAACTGGCAAACATATTAGAGGTCACCTCTGCCAGATAAAATTATTGGGTCCTTGGGGCAAGTAAGGGTGCCCACAATCAAAAATCAAAGGGAGGAGGGGAGTGGGGGCTGGAGTATGTGCCATATTGGTACTTATTGATAGTCATGTCAAGGGGCAATGACCTCTCTTCAAGCTGGGAAGACTGGAGGTTCTCTGACACAGTGGTTGGCCATGGATGAAGTGGTTGCTGACTGGAGTGGGGCAAACCAGAAGCTTGGTGTGGCAGGCATAGCTGGTAGGCCAAATGAATTAGCTCGTAGCAAGTGGTGTGTTCAGTGCCCTGCTCAAGCAGTGTTATTGAAGAAGTAGTTATGTTGGAATGGAAAAAGTGATAACTGCATTTGTAATGATGGAAGGACATAATATGCCAATGTTTGAATTAAGATATGATTGTACTATACCTCTGCTGAGAGTTTATGGAAGAAGCCTATTGGAGCTTTACACTACTATTGTCACATTCCATCTCTTGTGAAATACTGAGTGATATTTATGGTTTGGAGACTAGGTGTTTAATTTAATGGTGGTCAGTCCTTTGCAATGCGTCAATGGTATTTTAGAAGGAACACTTAAAGGCATCCTTATAAAGCACCAGAGTAATAGGCTGGTGTTTCTCTAATAGTTTTTGTAGCAATCTGATGCTACTGACCTCATTGGAGGTGCTTGTGCATTACTTGTTAAGCTGAAATGCTGTTGTTTCCAGTGTATGACATATGCCTGTTACAGGTTAATGAACCCAGTATCCAAATCCCATGTGTGTTCTATGATAATGAACACTATGTAATGTTGTTTCTATAAAAGTAAAACATGCCACATACACATTCTATGCTGCTGAATTATTGGACAGGATAGTAGCAGCAGTTGAGGCATACTACAACAGATGGGAAGCATTATTTTGTATTCATTATAGATATCCGTATTTCTGTAAATGGTGCTATGAGAGGTACTCATCTACTGGGTTCTAAAGGATCAAAAGACCATTGGATTCCATTGCAAAGGTTTGTTAAGTAAAGAGGATAAATCAACACGATCTTATTATGGTTTTAAGAGAGTAATGATTTTGGGTTTTATATTTGTTGTTTATAAATACTCTTCTCTTAATAACATCCTTTTAAGTCTTTGATTACCAGAAACTACATTACACAAGTCAAAAGTTGGAAGCTGTTTTTGATAAAATTTTGTTGCAGCAATTCAGTTTTCAGTAGTCTTATTATGAGATTCTTAAATTAACTTGCTGTCATTAAGTTGTGCTAGTTATGCTATTTATACTTGAGGTCACTATTGTGCAATTTGATTAACAGATTTGACCTTGTGTTGTGTACTCAATCAATCAAACCCATGAGTCCGAACTACCTGCTTACATTACACTGCTGACTAGCTCATTTAACACAATAAATATAAATAATAGCTGTTACATGACATAAACTACCCAAGAAGTTATAAAGCATAGTATGCGAGCATTAGCCACTTTGACACACACATACATGCAATTGTCACAGTCCCTGCTGTAATGCATTCAGAATACACTGTTCATGATGTAAACATGCATGTCCACTGTTGAACTAGAGTACATCACTATTATGAGAAGGACAGTTGCTACTCGCCATATAGCAGACGTGCTGAGTCACATACAGGCACAGAAAAAAGATTCTCACAATTAAATCTTTTAGTCATGGGCCTTTGTCAACAATACACATACATACCCAAACACACACATTCACACACTCACACACACAACTGCAGTCTTCGGCAACTGCAGCCACACTGCAAGCAGCAGCACCAGGATTTTCCATTGTTTGAGTACGTCACTGTTTACCAAGCACCCAACAGCAAACCACAATGAACATTTGGATTTGTCAGCAGCCACACCTTTAATGGTGTACTCCTCATGTGTTTATTTAAAAACAATAGTACAGGCATAATTTTAATCTAAGAAATTTTGGAATAACACAGAAACATTATTAATGAAGAGAAAAGTAGAGAAAGAGACTGGAGGACTAGAATCCAAAAACACCATATATGCACAATTCTTTATAATTTTTGACAGTATTATAAGTAGGAAAAATGCTACTCACCATATAGTGGAGATGCTGAGTCACAGATAGGCACAACAAGAAGATTTTCACACTTAAAGCTTTCGGCCAATGGCTGTTGCCAACATTACACACACACACACACACACACACACACACACACTCTCTCTCTCTCTCTCTCTCTCTCTCTCTCTCTCTCTCTCTCTCTGTCTCTCATGCATGTGCTACTCGCACACATGACTGCAGTCTCAGGCAACTGAAACCACACCGTGAGCAGCAGCATCAGTGCATGATGAGAGTGGCAACTGGGTAGGGGGAAGTAGGAGGCTGAGGCTAGGAGGGGGAGGGATAGTATGGTGGGGATGGCAGGCAGTGAAGTGCTGCAGATTGGTTGGCAGGCAGGGGAGAGGTGGGGGGGGGGGGGGGGAATAGTGGAAAAGGAGAGACATAGACAGAACTAGAGAGAAATAAGTAAAAAGAAATAGAGACGATTAAATAAAATAATAAAATAAATAAGAAACCTTCACTTGGACAGCTGTCACCCATTCCATACCACGAAGTCTCTTCTGTACAGCCTAGCCACCCATGGCCATCAAATCTGCAGTGATGAGCTGTCCCTCTTGAAATAAACCAAGGGTCACACTGAAGCCTTCACTGACTGTAATTGTCCTCCCAACCTTGTACAAAAACAAATATTTCCAGTCCTCCACCACCTCGCAAAGCACTACTGTCCAGCCACAGAGGAGCATTCCCCTCGAGTTCAATACCACCCAGGACTGGAGCAACTGAATTATGTTCTCTGCCAGGGTTTTGATTACCTCTTGTCATGCCCTGAAATAGGAAATATCCTGCCCACTATTCTTACCACCCCTCCGACAGTGGTATTCCGCTGTCTACCGAACCTGCACTATATACTCGTCCATCCTTACACAACCCTGGCTCCCAATCTCTTACCTTATGGCTCATGCCCCTGAAATAGACCTGTCCCATACATCCTACCACCACCACCACCACCTACTCCAGTCCGGTCACTAACATCACCTAGCCCATCAAAGGCAGGGCTACCTGTGAAACCAGTCATGTGGTCTACAAGCTAAGCTGCAAGCAGTGTGCTGCATTCTATGTAGACATGTCAACCAACAAGCTGTCTGTCTGCATGAATGGCCACCGACAAACTGTGTCCAAGAAACAAGTGGACCATCCTGTTGCTGAACACGCTGCCAAATGTGATATCCTTCATTTCAATGACTGCTTCACAGCCTGTACCATTTGGATCCTTCCCACCAACACCAGCTTTTCTGAATTGCAATACATCCTACGTTCTCATAACCCTCCAGGCCTCAAACCTCATTAGTCGCTGTCGTCACCCATCCAGCCCCTTCCCTGCTCCCATTCCAGCACTACACAGCCATCATTCAACCACCACACCTAGCCTTTTTCCATTTATTTATTTTATTATTTTACTTTTATTTCTATTTCTCTTTATTTCTCTCTATGTCTCTGCTTAACTGCTATCCCCCCCCCCCTTCCCACCTCTCCCCCGCCCACCGACCAACCTGCAGCACTTCACTGCCCACCATCCCCTCCATACTATTCCTCCCCCTCCCTACCCCAGCCTTCTCCTTTCACCCACTCAGTTGCCACCTCCATTATACACTGGTACTGCTACTCACAGTGTAGTTTCAGTTGTCTGAGACTGTAGTCGTGTGTGTGAGTTGCGTTTGTGTGAGTGTGTCTGTGCATATGTGTGTCTACTGTTGACAATGTCATTGGCTGAAAGCTTTAAGTGTGAAAATATTTTTGTTGTGCCTATCTGCAACTCAGCGTCTCCACTATATGGTGTGTAGCAGCTTTCTTTCTCATAAAATTGTTACATTCCGTCCTGGAGTTTCCTTTATTATTTTTGTTATGACAATGTGCACTGCTGTGATTAGATAATAATCATTCCACTTTATTTGCCTGACCCCTTGAGACAAATTGCCAAGTGCACCTCCTCTTATTCCAGCTTATACAGTGTTTTGCCACTGACATGTGGAAGTAAGTGAGCGTGCACAGTGTGTTAAAGTTCTTGCGCATTATAAGGAAAACTGTTGTATTATTGGACTTTTGCAATCATACATTCACTTATCTCCTTAGGTGATCTAAGTTGATTTATGGACTTCAGTGCTACCAGGACAGTATTTAACTAATGTGAATACACTGTACTTCTCCCACAAATTCAGACCAGCTGCTGACCAATTCTTTCTCTCCATCCAGCTCCTGCTAAACCCTAATTGATTGCACACAGGCTCTCATTGCAGAGAGTTTACTCAGCACCACACTTACTGTATTTAGCACATTAAATCATTTTATAACATACTAGCTTAATACCTGACATTCCCCATGTATGTATTGTTTCCAATTTTATTTATCCATCTCCTTCTTCCCTCTCTCTGTGTTTATCTCCTCCTCTCCTCTTTCTGTCCACCTGCTGTTTCTCCCTCTCTCTGTCCATTCTCCTCCATCCCCATATGTGCATCCATCTCATTCTCACCACCCCCTCTCCCCAATACTTTTCTGGCTGTCCATCTTTCCCTCCATTTCTCTCTGGTATTATTACCCCCACCCCTATAGGAGGTTGCTGGTACTTATCCCCACAGAATTTCTTTCCAGATCATGAGTAATATGTTTTCCAAGTTTATCTGAAATTGATCCAGGATTTTAGAAGGACACAAATATCAGTATATTTCACATATATTTTAATGCATTTCGCATATTTGTACACATATTTCACCTGTATCTCTAGCAAATTTCACTTTCAGTTTCATTTTCATGCAGGGCAATGATTATGTCATCATATCTCCTCAATTGTCTTCAGTGATACATGTGGGCACTTTCTGTAAACTATGTCACTAATAGAGTTAGTAGCAAAAACGTTATAAATTAAAACATTGTACATGGTGTGGCAGGTTTTCATGCAGCTCAGTGTTTATGTAGTCATATCTCCAGAACTATGTGTCATACAATGTTATGTTTTAGCAGGTACATTCAGTGGTAGATGTGAATACTGCCTCCAAAGTTTGTTGTGAATAGAGTAATTAGCAAAGAAATAATAATTTAAGTGGCCATGTTGGGTGCAGTAGTTTTATGCATGAACAATGAAAATGTAGTAAGTAACAAACTTTTTTTCTTTCATTATTTTGAGGAAGCTGTCTGGGAGAAAAAGTCTCATAAATGTTTAAAGTTTATTGAAATTCACTAAGTGCTCTCATTCTCAAGTACTGGATGAATATAGCCTGGCTATTTGCACATCATGAGTTATATTTCTTTTTCACTATCACTCCTTTGAGAGGCTGGTGGTTCTCACCCCCTTTCCCCCCGAATGGATTCTTTCCAGATAGTAGGTGAAATGTGTACCAAATTTTGTTTAAATCAATCCAGTGGTTTATGAGGAAATGTGGAACATACACATATACATACATCCATTTTTATATTACATATGGACTCTTACAGTCTTGTTACATGTAAAGAATTGAATAATAATGGCCCTATTAAACAGGAAAATTATTCCACTGGAAAATAGTTGAAAGGTTTGTATATGGCTGTATACTTCCAAGTGAATGTTGCAATTCTTATCACTAATCACTGATTCATGGTGGATAACATTCTTGTAGCTGGTGTTATGCATGTGGATATAGCCATTAATTTCACAGTGAGTAATGTTCCTTGGAATAGAGGGTATGTATTGGGATGTAGTGGCAAGTAATTACAAATACCTTAACAGTCTGTGGTAACAAGTTGTTGGACTTCCTTTAGAGATAATTCTAATTCCTTTGTAGGCAGAAAAGATTTTTAGGAAAAGAGAAGAACTTTCTCAGTGTGGAAAATCTTCCAGGGGAATAGGTGTCAAGATTAAAATTATTATGTTGTATTCATGCTTAATGAACATGCAGTTAATACAGATCTCATATTCTTCGGGCCCCACAATCTTCCGCTCTTCATTTTTTTTTTTTTTTTTTTTTTTTTTTTTTGCAGAATACAACTATGGCTTCAAAAACTTCTTATATCTGGAAGTTCAACCTGTATACATATTTTGAGAATTCACTAATAAGAGATGTGCAGTGAAATGGAAAGCAAGAATAGAATACATTACAATACAAAAATCTAGAGGGTGGATCTGCCCCCCCCCCCCCCCCTCGCCAACCACTTCTTACTTTACTTCTGTTTCTTTGTTTTATGATTTTTTATGTAAAGTTATGAAGTCACTGCACATAAAATATTATACATTTATTCAAATTCATTTGTATTTTGCATTAGCACCATTCATTTTCACTGTACATTCTTTTTAACTGTCAAAACATTTTCTACCATTTCTTGTCAATCTCACTGTAAATCGTTTTTAACTGTCAAAACATTTTCTGCAATTTCTTGCCATAAGTTCAGAATTATTCTGTTACCAGCTTCCTTGCTATCATTTTCTGTACTAATGAACCTACATTGATAGGAATTTCTTGCCAGATGTAATGTTAATATGTACCAGGTATTTATTGTTATCAAAAATTGCATTGTCTGTGCATGTTTGTGTGGAAGTGCAGTTACTTACAACCATTTATCTTACAACATGGTGATTTCATCTCAACTCACACAGGTCATGTCAACTGGTGGTCATGAATTTCTCTGGAAAAAATATATATTAGACTTTTATATCATAAGTGTTAAGAAAGAATATATTTTCATCTTAATTTTTGTAAATGGTCTGGCCCTTTGAAAAATGTATATTCTGTAAATAACTCTTAAAACAGTAGAGAACAAAAGAAATGTAACTAATAAACCAAAAGTACTGGAGACCCGCAGTTACTTTGCATTAAAGCTCCCTCTTAGTATATTGAAAGTTAGTTGACATCCTTCCTTTGACTCACAAATTAAGACAAAAATATGAATTTTAAGTTAATTTTTCCACTCAAAATTTTTTCTCTACTTTGGAAAGTAACAGAAGACTATCTCTTCTGGTATATCACCAGATACTACTGATGTAATTATAAACAGTATCTTCTCTGCTCCAGCTATCATTATTATGTAAATATATATTACTAAAAATGTAAAAAATTGCATTTTTATGAGTTTTTATGAATTATTTACTTGAAAACCCCAGCCAAAAAGTTTTGAGAACTAGACAAGATATCATTTGGTTAATATTTTAGTAGTCAGCGCAAACACAGTGGGCACAATTTTTCTGTGTAAAGTGTTAAAAAAATTTTCAACATTCTGTAGATTTTGCATTACTGAATTTCTATCGTAAAATACGCATGTTAGCAAGATTATTTCCAGTTCTCTTCAGTTTATAGCTAAAAGTGAGAACGTTCACAGAAAACATTCTCCATTGAGTTTTGTGTGTGGTTTGAACTTTTTGTTAGGTACACTGTCAGTAAGGAAATACACTAGTGAAAGAGTGAGATGTGTGGACTATGAAAAAAGACACAAGAATGTGGTGTTTAAGAAAAGTGAAAAACTCTTCACAGCTGTTGGAAATCTGTCAGAGGTATTGCGGACATACCTTGGTTCTCAAGTAATCATACTAACATCACATCCATCGTTCAGGAATTGCTACAGTCACTACAAGAAGAAATTTAGTTACAACACACCTGAAAAATCACCATCACCCATTTGGAATTGAAGAAGATGGTGCAGGTGTTTCAATACCTGAGTGTGAAGTTGCTGATGCATTGAATGTTAGAATTTCTGTTGTATCCCCTACTGTATCCCCACTTAAACATTCAGGAAAGATAAGAGGCAAAAGAAGAAAACAGTATGTATAAAGTAAAGTGGAATAAATTGAAACAAATTTTACACAAGCAGCATCTTCAAAACTTTGTGAAGTGTATAATATAGATGCACTTTGTGAACTTAGTACATGAAATGTGATGTGTAGTTTCAAAATCAAATTACTGCTATTTCAGCAGTCACCTATATTGAGAAGGTACAGTTACTGACACTGATACCACGTAGCTACTCTAAGCAGCAGATAGAGAAATACTTACTCACTTCCTCACATTATTTGATTTCAAAAGCTTACAAAATAAAGAATGAGAAAGCTATTTGGGCATGTCCAGATTCTTACTTTGTGCATACTTTGGAAGATGATACTCATACTGTTGCTCTAGAATACTCCCTAAGTGTTGACAAAGATTGCAGCATGCAAAGTCCTAACCAGGCTGATGTTACCTATGTTAGTGAAAATGGTGAAAGAGTTGAAAAGGTAAAAAGATATTTGACAAGATTAATATGAGAAGCATATCTCCTAATGAAAAAGGAGAACATGAATTTAAAAATTTGTCTCACAAAATTCTATTCCTTATGACCAAACTGGGTAAAATGCCAGCCAGTTAAGTGAAGGTAGTATTGAAATGTGTTTGCTGCAATAATTTGAAACTTGTTTGTTCTGCCATCAGTAATGCCACAGGAAAGAAGTACACAGAGATGGAGCAGATGCTTTTGTGTATATGTCAAGAGCTGAGAGATAAATGCTGGTTGCAGGAGTGTGCAATGTGTCCTGGTGCTGAAGTGATAACTGCTGAAGCATTACACCTTTAGGATACTGACAATGACATAACCTATGCATTGTGGGAGGGAGGAGAGTTGGTGAAGAAGACGGTAGAGCCAGAGAGGTTTGTTACAGAGGTTAGGCTCTGGATCATGAAAGGAATAGCTCACCATCATACCTTGAGCATTCAGAGAAAGGCCACAGCAGAAGTAAAGTCAGCCACATCCCAGAATACTGACACATTAGTTCTTCATTTTGACTTTACTGAGAACTGGTCTGTTGTTTTTCAGAACAAAATTCAAAGTCACCAAGGGTACGCATCCCAGGTATCAGTATTCTCATGTGCTGCTCACTCCCATAGAACATTACACTGTTCTGCTATTGTCAGCGATGACAATGATCTCATTCGTGACAGTGCACAAGCATGATACACTGTCAGCATGATAATTGATGACATAGCATCTAGAAGAAATACATTTCTTAAACATGTGTATGTGACTGATGGTGCAGCTTCTCATTTTAAAAACTACTTCCAGCTTTATGAGCTTGGTGAACACTATAGTACAGGAGTTAAGACAAAAAATTGATATTTTCAGCAACGGGCTGTGGAAAAAGTGCATGTGGTCTCTGTAAATATCTTACAACAAGATTTAATCTCCAGCATGAAGCTGTTGATGCCGTAAGAGATACTGCTGGATTTGTACTCACCATATCAACATTAGTAACAAGCACGAAACTCTTAATTCTAAATGAAAGCACATTAAGGGAATTCCGTTTAGAAAAGAGTGGTCTCCTATGAAGCCTGTGGTAGGAATTCAATCACGTAGCTACTGGGTTGCATCCTGGACCACTACATAAATTGCAAGAATGTTTCTCCACAAAATGCAGCCTGTTACTGTATGTGAACTGCAGAGATCACAGTATACATTAGAAGACTTTCTAGTGAGCCAATTCATTTCTTGTGTGTATGATAATCAGTGGTGGATGGTGAAACATAATAATCTAATTAATTTTAATTCGACTGTTATGTTTCAACAATTTCTCTAACTACACGTAATAATGGAATTGATTATAGGTTCTCTTTGCCTGCTGCAGTCATGGTCCTGAGAACATTAAGGTCACTGTAACACAAATACTGGAGAGTTGATTTAGTTTAATCTTGTATTAATTTTATTCATTTTTATTATATCTTCAAAACAAAATAAACGTATTATTACAAAGGCAAACAATACTTACAACACAAAAGGAGCAGCTACATGCTCACTGCTCAAAACCCAAAACCAGACTGACTCCCCCTGCCAACATGGCAGTTAGAATTTATACTTTTTTAACAATCCCGAACAATCCTCAGCATTGTTTAAAATTATTATTTAATTAATTTACAATTAAAATTCTCATCCCTAAACAAGTGTCACATTTTGAATATTACCTAAAATCTTACATATTAAAATATGAGTAAATTCTACTCTATATACCATTTATATAGTGTATAAATGCTTAGGTGTTAAATGTTAACAATACACTTGTTATATTTACTAATTACAGAAGATGCATATCATATAAAATGTTCCTACCAATTAACAGACTTCTACATATTACATCTACATCTACATCCATACTCCGCAAGCCACCTGACAGTGTGTGGCGGAGGGTACCCTGAGTACCTCCATCGGTTCTCCCTTCTATTCCAGTCTCGTATTGTTTGTGGAAAGAAGGATTGTTGGTATGCTTCTGTGTGGTCTCTAATCTCTCTGATTTTATCCTCATGGTCTCTTCATGAGATATACATGGGAGGGAGCAATATACTGCTTGACTCTTCGGTGAACGTATGTTCTCGAAACTTTAACAAAAGCCCGTACCGAGCTACTGAGCATCTCTCCTGCAGAGTCTTCCACTGGAGTTTATCTATCATCTCAGTAACGCTTTCACGATTACTAAATGATCCTGTAACGAAGTGCGCTGCGTAATTAAGATTCTGTAATCATTTCCTTCATAACTTTTTGACAAGTACATATTTTTCATACACTTCTGTCAGAAATTACTGTTCATGGCTAAAATTTATGTGTTTGAATTAATTTTAATTAGACTGTTACATTTCAACAACCCCCAAAAGGATTTGTGCAACTGAAAGTTTTCCAAAAAATTCAGGTTCTTTACGTTTACGTAAATATGTATTGGCAGCTTAAGAATTTCACGCAGTAATGTCATAGCTGACAGTTAGCACTCCTTCAACTTTATCATTTCTCAAGGCAGTTAACATCCTATGACTATCCATATTTTCAAAATATAATTTTTAAATTTTCAAAAAAAGAGGAAGAGAAAAAAAAGAAAGAAAGGCCAGAAGTGTGTATGTGTTAATGATAGGTCATAGTATTAGGAACAAAGTATTTATTGACAATAAATTCAGATCTCTGTCACTTTTGGTTTCTTTATTAAAATTGTTTCCATTTTCTCTTTTGTAAAAACATTTACACAAATACTCTCATTTAGAGAGGTGTGTAATGTTTTAACGAATCATCAGAAACTCAAAGTATTGTAGTTTTGGTGTGTTAGTGTGTGGAACTTCAACATATATTTTGTTCAGAAAACTTTTAAATAGTTGTTTGACACATTCACTCTTGACCTGTATGATCTCAGCCCTTGATGGTATCTTCCCTTCTCCAACTAAAATGAATTTTGCATATGGCTTTCAGAGATGAAAATTCTGTGACGGTCCATCACTTCTTATTCATGCTCTGCCATCAGTTTTCATGATTTGCAACTACACATTTTATTTGTATGCCTCCATGATCAGGACACACATAACTACAATTTTATCTCTCTACTTATCTCTGGTTCACCATGTTTCATGCAATGTTCCATGTGCATCACCTGTTTCTCATAAAAAGTAATCAGCTTTGATTACAAGGAAGTCAGCTCCTTAGAGCTTTCCTTATGTAACTCTCCTGGTATTCATTAGATTTCATGCCGCATACAACATAATTAATGAAGTAAATAAATAAAAACAAAAACCCATCACATTCTAATATAGTGGTATATCTCAATCAATTTCTTTTAGCTATTTTCCCATTGTCTCCAGATAGAAAATATCAAGTAACTGGTGCTGTATTACAGACTCAACTTCCTTTGCATTTAAATACTTTTGCACTTGAAAGATGAGTGAGCAATTTGACACAAAATCTGACACTACTTTTCTTAAGCATACCCCTCCCAGTTGCACCATGTGGGGCTTCATTTAGCAAAATCTCTTTTTTTATAGATGACAGTGACTATTTATTAAAAGTAATTATTGCACTTCACATCTCAAGCCCAGAGTGAATTAATGCTCTTCTTCCTGTTTTTGGGTCAGATATGAATATTTTGGACCATATTTTCATTCAAATGTAGCTCTCGGCTGTAGCCTAATTCCCACATTAGAAGCAATCCCTAGTTTTAGTCTGCAGTATACTGATTTGTTCATTAACTGTCTTCTTTTGAATCTGTTGCATTTTACTCATTTTATTTTGTGTTTATTTTCATTTTGTGAGATTTTCTCCCCTTTTTTGTTCAGACACTCTCCTTGCAGTATTGTTCTGCTTTTCACGTGTGTCTTTTCTGGGTTTTCTTTTCAACATGTTCCTTGTTTCCCATCTTTGCTTTAAGTGCAGTTTACGTACACTTTTGAATTGAGGCAGGTATGAAAAATTTCTTTACAAACACAAAGTGAGATCAAATATTTGCTAAGCCACTGAACTTTTCTTCACCAGGAGCAGGATTCAAAACGTAACCAGGGCACCAAATTTATCTTTTTCATTGTTTTCCTAATTCATGTAAGACGAATGGCAGGATGTTTTCTTTGAAAATTACAGTCAGCTTTCTTGGTCAAATCAGTCACGTACTCTGTTGCCAATGACCTCATCATTTAAGAATTTAACACTAATTTCCTTTCCTTTTCATTTTGCTTCCAAATGACAATTATTAATCAGAATTTGTTAGAGCTCAATTCACATTAGTGAAGCACTTCAACTTTTCCATATCCAATGTGGAAAATGATAGTAAATTAAGATCTAACTTTCAACATATAAAAACTAGCATTTGCTTACAAGGTGTCAGCTATTTCAGTGATATCAGGAAATGTAAATCAAAATGGCACCTTTGTGTACTGGAGCTCTGATCAGTATGTGGAATTACCACTATGAATAAAAAATAAAGTAATATCAAAACAAGTTGTTATTCACAAACAAAGACATGCACAAAGTTCTCATTGATTTCAGTTTATTAAACATTTATTAATATTGTTTTACATGAATTTAAGCTGTCCCATTAATACTATAATACTATCACAATTACTATCATACTTAGTTACTATCTTATTTAATACTATCATAATTCAAATGGCCCATTCTGGTAGTTTCAGTTGGAGCAGCTGACAACGATTTATGTTGCAAAAAAATTAAAACATATAACTGAGATTCATCATTAACAATTCTCAACAAAAGCTTTACTCACAATCCCTTTCATCTCAAATGTAATGCACAAAGATGTCCACAAATCAAAGGAGTTACCTCATCTTTCATATATTCCAAGTGACTGTCAGCAAAGCATTCAATAACATGAGAATTATATTTAAGATGCTGTATAGCCAATTCAGCCAATCATGTCTCCTTTGTAACACACTGCATGTCCTCCTCTCCATACACAAATTCCATCTTTGTGAGATAATTTGCTTACACAAATGACAAAAGCTCCAGTTTCTCTAGAAGAGTTTTCATCCTGAATCTCCAGTTATTGAAATTTCTTCCATCGAATAAAGGAATACGATATTTTTCCACTTATGTTGCCATCTCAGAAAACTTTAAGGTGAGAGTCCACTCGTGGCCAGGTATTTTATAACAAATTCCATTTTAGAACATACCTAGGCCAATAACCTGAGAAATTGTCTGTTTCTCACACTTGTATAACACTCGCAAATTGTTAAAACTATTAGTTATTAGTTGATTTTATGAAATTGAAAAAAACTGTAATTATTGAGGAATGAAGAATGATAACCAACATGCTTTCAGATCTTTGAAATTATTTAATATAACTCACAGATATAATCCTTAAATTGCAGTCTCAAAAATTTCTAACTTTGCAAAACTTTACATCTGTTTCCTGTACTGCTTTCATTATTTTTCACTCTCTATTTGCTTATTTAATTTTGTGAGAATAGTATTAATTACACCAGTCTCATTTTTAGTTTCTTTTGTATCATCTTTTACACTACCAATTTCCTTTTTAATGTCACTACTTAAAATACTAATTTCCAAGAATTATTGCCTATCAAATGTGCAGGCCCCTAATGTTGTCCACATTATTCTGGTGGCTTGAATTTTGGTAAATGTTTTGTGCATTGCCAGGGGAACATAGTTTATCCTTTATGGTTGTGAATAGTAATGAGTGAAAGTGTTGCAGTTCCAAGCACCAACAGTCTCACACGGTAAAATCTAACTCCTCAGTTTTGTAGTGTAGAAATTTGTTTGAAATTTTGTCGTGTCTTCAGATTGCTTCCAAACTGGGATGCCAGGAACTGTGTAGAATGTCATGGGCTCAACTCCATTTCACAAGAAACGAGTAGATTCTGATTTTCCTTTGCAGTTGTAATGCAACCCAGTGTCACAAGAGGGAAGAATACATGGTTTGACAGTTCCAAGTTATCATCGAGAGGAGCATCATTTTAGTTTCTTTTGGAGTAAGAGACTAAATGCTACAAGCAACAGCTTCTGAAACACAATTGTCCCCGATTGCCATATGTGACTACTGTGGGTTCTGCTGTTATGTCATAGCCATGAATGAGAGTATTTGAAATGGTAGACAAAACAAAGTTGTTGAAATAGACGGATTGCATATAGTTACTAAGAAATATGAGAGAGAACAACAATTGAAAAATGAAGTTGAACATATTTGAGTATTTTGTGACACTGAAAGAGAATTATACAAGTGCTTTAGAGTTCAAATTTATTCAATGCAGAAGAAAACTTCGGTGTCTCTTATAAAGCACTTTATATTGACAGTTCTAACAGAGGGCTTTAAGTCTACAACACCTTACAGAAAAAAGATGTTCAATGTGAATTTTTGAATCATCCTGTTGAATTTGTGTCACTGGGCAATCCATCTGTTCACACACAGAACACTGAATGATTGTGGAAATCTGTGAAATCATCAGTAAAAAGAGAGGGATGTCTAGAAGATAGGAATGAGCTCACTTCTTCCAATAACTTTGTTTCAACAACTTGAGGTTGCCTGGAAAAATTGACCCTCCTGACATTCTCCTGATGTCTGTGAGTGGCATAGTGAGAGTTTACCCATGTTATGGGATAAAAGAATTGCTGCTTGCAACATATACAAGAAGAGTAATTGTGCAGGAAGGTGACATAGCTGATGAAGAAAGTAAGTAAAGTTAATATTTTCATTTGTAATTAATTGTAACTTAGCAAATGTTTGTCTTTTGTCATTGCTCTAGTGAATTCTGTAAACAGTAATCATAACTCATGCCATCATAATCATGTGGTTGGTACAGAGTTGCATATTCAATGTATATTCTTAGGGGCCTGTGTATTCAATAGGCAATGAGTCCTGGAAATTACCAGCACAACTGTCAATCTTATTACACATGTTCATCTTATGCGATTTTAATTCTCTTATGAACTTCAACATTTTGGACAGCAAATTCTCATTTATGGCACTTCCTGCACACTTCTTCTCTCGTCATTCTATTCTTTTTCAACATTAACTTGTTCCACCACTTTGGAACTGTTCTTTTCTATATCTAAACTACAAGGAGCAGTGAGTGAAGCCCTTTTCATTTCATTCACAATTTGGCTTCCTTGAAGTTTGTCATATACAGGCAAGTCTAATCCTGTACTAAATACACTGCCATCTATAATTTCATTTTTAATTACTACTTCACACACATCTACCAAGTGAAATTCTTCCATTTCTTCCCTGAGTACATTACTTTCCTCATGCCTATCCCCAGTATTTACTCCCTGTCCATCACCACTTAACATACTGCTTTTAATCTAATTGTTAGTTATTTTTGCAAATAATTACAATGTCACTTTGCCTTAATAAACCTCCATAGCAATTGTGGCTGCCATTACCTTGTCTGCTAAGTGCTGCAGCTAAAATTCTCCAGGTTGGTTGAGCTTACCATTGCTTGCATCTACTCCACCTTGCATCATTCAGCTGCCATGCTGTGGGCTGTGACGTCAGTTGCACATTGTTAGTGTCAATATATATGGGCCCTTTAATGAACTTATGACATCACATTAGTCAGCTTGCCCACAACACTTTGTGAATGCTCAGCTGTAGGCAAGGCCTACAGTAAATCAATATTTAATTGAAAAGGTTTCCACTACAGGTCTTAATTTTGTCATGTGCCACTGACAACTTGCACGCAGTTAAACAGGCAATCAAGAACTATTAAATTCTTCTGAAATAGCTACTCGCTCCCTGCCAGGGACAGCTGCTGGGACTCATAAGACCTGCAGTGTTACTTACTGTGATGTATGTGACATGTCCTGTCTTTCTAATGGGTGTTGCACATTAGTGGGTGGCCAAAATAGAATCGACACTGATGTCGCTCAGTGCTTCATTTCTCATTGATAAAACATTTTCTCAGTAAACAAAATGGCATCCATTTCTGCTCATAAATTCAGTCAATCAGGATTCCACTGTTCTGTGCCCTGTTCCATTCACTGTTCACATGCACTTTCAGTTAATTTATATGTCACATGATCATATTTTTCACTATCCAGCAGTTATTTCTTCACTTCTGCTATAAATAGTTCTGAAGTTCACTGCTGTGATATTTTTACTGTAAAGTGCTCCAAAGCACTGGGGCACCAAATGAAGCACAACCTTATGTACATGTGCTAATTTGGTGTCAATAGCTGCACCTCCATCGAATCTGAAGTTGTTGTCTGAAGAAGGCTATTTTAAACAATGGGGTCCACACAAAGTTTACAGTAAAGACACTATAATTGTACTTTGATCTCAATTATCCTACTGTTTATGGACAGGTAAAGTCTCATTTACTTCAGTTTTTGCACAAATAAAAGGTTAGCCATGTACTACACTCTCTTGAGTCGTATAACGTGGTTGCTTGAGTTCAGTGAAGTGACACAAAAATATACAAAATGGTTCAAATGGCTCTAAGCACTATGGGACTTAACATCTGAGGTCATCAGTCCCCTAGACTTAGAACTACTTAAACCTAACTAACCTAAGGGCATCACACACATCCACGCCCAAGGTAGGATTCAAATCTGTGACCGTAGCAGCAGTGCAGTTTCGTACTGAAGCACCTAGAACCGTTCGGCCACAGTGGCCAGCAAAATTATATGTGCAACAAATAAATCATCAGTATATTCCATAATCATGCTATCCTTGAAGTATAACAGTCACATCAATACAAAAAACTATGTGCACAGAAATATAGTTTGGAAATAACACAGTTCACAGTCCAGTGCTATTCTAACAGTTTTCAGAATGCCTTATTGAAGATTAACAGAGTTTCTGAGATTACTTACAAGTTTGCAGCCAATCATTGAAAACAGTCACTGATTTACAGAATGGCCCCTGGATAGTGAAATTTAAATAAAACTCAGCACAGTTTACGAGTTGTAATTTGTGCTAACTCATTTGTGGTGGACATAGACATTGCACATTTTGTAACCATCCATAGAGTGACTAAAATAGCTTCCCAAAGCCTCTCTTTTATGATATTACAATAAACAGAACTACACGTATCTATTGTTGCTCATTGGGTTTTTACAAATTGCAGTTAAGTATGTACATATCTGATTAACTGAACAGTGGAGGGATATTCTTCTGACTGTAAACTTTCTGATACAATAATAATTGTTATCGAATTACATTGTCTAGTTTGCCAAAATGTAGTATTCTATTTAAGTAACAGTGTTTTAACTATGAATGCTAGTTACTCTGAAATAAAATGAGTGCACAAGTTGCACATATTTTCAGCATTAGCTGTATAAATTCTACTGCTCTTTACACGGCTTTTTTCATCAATATTATCAGAAAGTTAGCTATCAGGCATTTGTTTACATACGTACAATAACATCGAAAAATGAAGTTATGATAATCATAATTAGCACTGTTTTTAGATAAACTAATTACACTTATGCATTTGAATTAACCAAAAAGCTGTCATTGTTTGAGTCATCACTGGAAGGAAAAAACCATTTTCACTGTTTCAAGGTTTTGTGCTACAATCCCCAATTACGTCAACCTTGATTTTCCAGAACAAATTGTTTGTGACTTTTAGAAGAATTTTTTTTAAGGAGATTGGCAAATCTTAGAGAAGTGAGAGTGACATGAGGCTCATTGATTTGCAAGCAAATGATTTGTTGACAGAGAAGCACAGAGAAGTAAAACTTCTAAAATTTTATTGCTGCTTACATGATGTTGAGTTTCCAAAACTGAGGAAATTTGCCACTGGTATGGCACTATTCAATGAGAGTGACTGATGAACATTTAAAAGCAAATCTCTGGATTGGATGCAGCAATATCAAATATTGAAGATTCTTGAAAATCAAACACCAGTTTCACAAACTTCGTTAACATTTTTTTTCTGCTTAGTTTGTGATATTTAGATATTTCACACTGATGTTCCTACCTTTTTGGTAATGTCACTGTCTTTGATAACTTGGTTGCCCTTGTTTTTAGACATTATGTGACATTCACCCATGATTAACATGAAATGTTGAACTTAGTTTTCAATCTTTTTTTCTATAGTTCGTTTGTTCCTGCTTGCAATTATTGTATGGAATGATGTTGCTGCCAATGCTCAACATTTTGTCAGCTATCCAGCCCACTAAGGGAAACGTTTGGTGAACTCTAATGGAAAGAATGCACTTCATCCTCATTTCATGTTTTGCTATGTGCACACCAGTTAGTGTTACGAGTGCAGTGGTTTGACAGAATAGCAACAAAGCCAGAATAGAGTTTTCGTAGGTTGCAGTGAGGGAGATTATTATCTGTCCCAACAGTGCAGCATGGATTCAGAAGGAATTGTAGAAAATAAGTGCATGTAAACAGAGAATTCTCCCAGAAAGACACAGTATCCCTTCATTGGATTATCAAAGTGGATCACCACCTAAATGACAAACTTCCACCACATTGCTGGGTTGGCTGTAGAAGTTAAAATGAGTTAGCTCTCTTCCCTTGCCTGCCAGCAGCATAGTGATATTTTCCTTTGGGTGGGGGAGGGGAGGGGGCGGGCTAGATTTAGGACCATGTTTGTGGTGCACCTCCACTGGCAACAAGAATACTGGAGCAGCTCAGACAATGCATTGTTGCTGCTGTGATAACCATCAACAGGATATCACTACATGGGGTATGTAAAGAACTTCATTCCACTTGGAGATGTGTTGTGTCATGAGAGAGGCACTCATAGAATATTTGTAGAGTGCTAAATGCAAACTTGGTGAGTTTATAGTTTTATTCTTGCTTGAATCATATTTGTATCTGTAATACTTGTGAATGTGTGTACTCTCTCTCCTTTTTAATGGGATATGTCAGCTTGTACCTGACAACAGACGAGTTTTCAATTAAGTGAGCAGTGATGGAGATCTGTACATTGAGTCTCTGAGCCCACAGACACAGCAGGTTCAACAACAAACTCAAGTCATGAGTTTTCAGTTAAATCAGTACTGATGGAGATTTGTGTGTCAAGTCTGTGAGCACAGGGACACAGCAGGTTCAGAGATGATACTGTAATGTTGGTCTCAATGGTGAGCTTAAGGCTGTGTAACAAGTCTGTAAGCACAGGGACACAGCAGGTTCAGAGATGATACCATAATGTTGGTCTCAATGGTGAGCTTAAGGCGATTATACATAGGCCATTCCTGATCTTTATTAGACCATTATGAACAAGAGAATGAGATTCCTCAAAAGCTCATTTTAGACATAACTATGTTTGCTCTTCCAATCAGTACTCCTTCATCCTAATGAAACTCTTCATTTAAACTGATAACAGTCTTTGTTTAGGTTCCATTGAGGTTTCAGTGACTCTTATTAAAACGCAAGCTGACTTGTTTGTTACTCCTGAAAGACTTCAATAAGTGTATATAAACTAATGCTCTGAAAAGCTAAGCCACAGGTCTTAGCACAGTTTGAATATCGGTTTATGATACAAAGCTCAGCAAGCAGTTTATGATACAAAGCTCAGCAAGCCCAGATTATGTAAGCATATCAAAAATGGCAGTTATAAGAGTCGAGGGGTATGAAAGGGAAGCAGTGGTTGGGAAGGGAGTAAGACAGGGTTCTAGCCTATCCCCGATGTTATTCAATCTGTATATTGAGCAAGCAGTAAAGGAAACAAAAGAAAAGTTCGGAGTAGGTATTAAAATCCATGGAGAAGAAATAAAAACTTTGAGGTTCGCTGATGAAATTGTAATTCTGTCAGAGACAGCAAAGGACTTGGAAGAGCAGTTGAATGGAATGGACAGTGTCTTGAAAGGAGGGTATAAGATGAACATCAACAAAAGCAAAATGAGGATAATGGAATGTTGTCGAATTAAGTCGTGTGATGTTGAGGGAATTAGATTGGGAAATGAGACACTTAAAGTAGTAAAGGAGTTTTGCTATTTGGGGAGCAAAATAACTGACAATGGTTGAAGTAGAGAGGATATAAAATGTAGACCGGCAATGGCAAGGAAAGCATTTCTGAAGAAGAGAAATTTGTTAACAGCGAGTATAGATTTAAATGTCAGGAAGTCGTTTCTGAAAGTATTTGTATGGAGTGTAGCCATGTATGGAAGTGAAACATGGACGATAAATAGTTTAGACAGGAAGAGAATAGAAGCTTTCAAAATGTGGTGCTACAGAAGAATGATGAAGATTAGATGGATAGATCACGTAACTAATGAGGAGGTATTGAATAGAATTGGGGAAAAGAGGTGCTTGTGGCACAACTTGACTAGAAGAAGGGATCAGTTGGTAGGACATGTTCTGAGACATCGAGGGATCACCAATTTAGTATTGGAGGGCAGCATTGAGGGTAAAAATTGAAGAGGGAGACCAAGAGATGAATGCACTAAGCAGATTCAGAAGGATGTGGGCTGCAGTAGGTACTGGGAGATGAAGAAGCTTGCACAGGATAGAGTAGCGTGGAGAGCTGCATCAAACCAGTCTCAGGACTGAAGACCACAACAACTACAAGCCCGCATCTCGTGGTCGTGCGGTAGCATTCTCGCTTCCCACACCCGGGTTCGATTCCCGGCGGGGTCAGGGATTTTCTCTGCCTCGTGATGGCTGGGTGTTGTGTGTTGTCCTTAGGTTAGTTAGGTTTAAGTAGTTCTAAGTTCTAGGGGACTCATGACGATAGCTGTTAAGTCCCATAGTGCTCAGAGCCATTTTGAACAACAACAACATCAAAACTGGTTTTCCAGGGGTGACTTAGGATAGTAACAGGTATTTTTTAGGGACAGCACAGACCCCAGTACTGATGTTGAAGCCGTTTGGCAGCTGTTTGCAATGCAGGGATGATTCGATATTGTAGCATCCTGTATATGAATGTCTATTTGAAAACTGGTAGTCTGAAAAAAAGTAGCATCAAGCATCAAGCTCACTAATTCCTTGACATTTCATGGGTGCAAGAAGAGTGTGAACCTCTCCAATTATCCATCTGTGATGACAACTGTGTTAGATTTTTATGGATGAAGAAGGTCTTTCATTATTATATGAAATTTCATTAAAAATTATTACTAGTTGTTATACAGATTTCATTGCTTTATGTAACGGTAGTATTTCTTAATTATTTGTGTGCAGCCATAAATTAGTTATGCGCAAGTTGAGAATGATATCTCAGAATGAGGGGGAAATAAACATTTTGTATGTGTGTGTGTGTGTGTGGGGGGGGGGGGGGGGAGATATAGTTACTATTTAACCAAATGGAAACAAATGGATTAGCAACATTTGCCATGTATCACTTTACTGTAACATGACCCTTTAAGAAACACCAGACTTACTTGAATAATGCTACATTGTTGGTGTCCTGCTATAGTAAAAAGAAAATCTGGCATCAAATTAATGGAATTCAGTATTTAAAAACAGTTTTTCATTATAGGCAATCCCTGCAAAAATGAGAAAGGTTTGTGCTAAATTCCATAATGGACAACTAACCAGAAGCAAAGATATGTCTGTTGCATCAACATACTGATGGTTATTTGTCATTTAATAAAAGGCACAAAACTTTTAAAATGCATGAAAGACCAAGAAAAACCACATTATCTTGATTGGTTGCTCAGAGGGCATGTATTCACTATGCAATTTACTTGAGGAACAGTAGTACTACATATGGTTTGTGATTACAAGTTATGGTCTACAGTGGGAAAAGGCATATTGGAAGGCAGAAAAAATACTGCTGCCAGGACTGGCCAATGGCTTGCTGTGCAGGGGCAGGCAATGGTAGACCTTGTATGGTAGGGGAAGTACATAATTGACAATTAGAGCAATCAATTTACACTGCATTTTCAGTCAGGTACAGTGAATTGGACCATTAGTGTGGGGATAGAAGACCTGCAATGTCATCAGCAGATTACTGCAGACAACACAGGAGTGACAGACATTGGCAAGACATCTACCTCAAAGGAACAGCAGTTAGTGAGGCATCTTGCAAGCTGCCACCACAACAGACCTTTTTTGTTACAAAGTGTTCTGCTCTCTTGCTCTTCTTTGTACCACACCTGGCACACATATATTCATCTGCTGAGCAGCCATCAGCCACTGGGCTTTGGCATTACAAATTTGTGGGTTACACTAGGTCTTCATTGTGCTGACATTATTCATCTGCAAAATTAATTCCTCCAGAAACATGTTAACTTCAGAATTTCTATGTTTAGTCATCGCATTCTTCTCTGCATTTGAAAATTCCTTCTAACATGACACAGTTCTCATTGACCCACTATCATGTAGTGCCATATTTTAGTTCATTTGTTGTGCCCTATTGCAGTTTTTTTGTGTAGGGTGAGCGAACAGGTTACAGAGAGGTATATTAAGCCATTTGGAGGTATACTAAGCCATTTGCTCATGAACAAATAATTCACTGTTTCCAAAAATGTACATTCTTGTGGCACTAGTATGCCAACCTTTCCCATAGGCTGTCACTGTGGTCTGAATCATACACAGAGCTTACACCAATGATTGAATTTTGTTTCATACACAAGCAGTATCACATGCACATTAAATCACTTCATTCCTATATTTATCAGCATGTATGCACAATTCTGTCACAATAGTGCAGAGTTGCTACTAGGAGTTATGTATGAAAGAAGATTCAACAGATGAATCTAGCAAGGATAGCAAGTGGGTATTCATTCATATAGGTACAAATATCATAGATCCATCAATGGATGTGGAGCACAAGCTCAGATTGGATAAGAATCCTCAAGGAAACCAGGTACATCATTTTTAGTGAAGGCATTTCATCATACCTAAAGCAGTACAGGAAATCTATGGAAAACCTTGTTAACTAGATGATGATTTGAACCATGCTTCTTTTGAATGCAAATGCAGAGGAAAGCCAGGAACTTAATTCAGTCTGCCATAAGCCTCTATAAAACATCTAGTATTATACCTAGTGGCACTGCATATAAAAATTTGTGACCGATACATATATGAAGTGTTAAAAAGGAGTCTCACATATTCATACAGGAGTATTGGCCAAATCTAGAAGGAAACTGTAAGTGTATGTCCATAAACAAATACTTCTTGAGAAATTAGGAGTTTTATTGTGATGAGTAATCTGCAGTACTCTTAGGTAAGGCAGAGTGCATAAGAGATGGCATCATAAAGTATTATACCTATGCACATTGACATCTACACCTACATATATTCTCTACAAACCACTGTGAAGTGTGTAGCTAAGAATATGCCCCATTGCACCAGTTATTAGGATATCCTCCAATGCCATTCACGTATGAAGGGCATGAAGAATGTTTAAATGCCTCCATGTGTGTTATAATTAATGTAATCTTGTCCTCATTATCCTTATGTGAGCAATTCACGGGGGGTTGCAGTATATTCATAGTGTCAATATTTAAAGCCAGTTCTTGAAGTTTTGTAAGTAGTCTATCTTGGGATAATTTACATCTATATTCTAGAGTTTGTCAGTTCAGTTCCTTCAAAATTTCTGTGACACTTTCCCATGGATCAAACAAACCTGTGACCACTCATGCTACCCTTCTCTGTGACAATAATGATGATGATGATGATGATGATGATGATGATGATGATGATGATGAGGTCCCATACTCCGCAGAGTGTAGGGGGACGATGCGGGAGGCCCACATCACTGACTAGGCAAGGTCCTAGTGCAGGTGGTTTGCCACTGCCTTCCTCCAACCATAATGGGGATGAATGATGATGATGAAGATGACACAACAACACCCAGTAATCTTGAGGCAGGAAAATCACTGATCCCACCGGGAATCAAACCCTGGACCCCATGCGCGGGAAGTGAGAATGCTACCACAAGACCCTTCTCTGTATACTTTCAATACTGCTGTTAGTCTTATTTGGTACATGTACAACATGTTTGAGCAATATTCTGAAATGGTTTGCACCACTGATTTGTAAGCAATCTCCTACATAGACTGATTGCACGTCCCCATTATTGTACCAATAAACCAAAGATTACCATCTGCTTTACCCATGACTGAGCCTTTACGATCATTTCACATGTGGACAGATGTGAATCCTGGAGCAATCATGCAGGTGAGGCATCAGGATCGATTCACTATCAGTGTACATGCAGGGCTGGCTGACTGACACATAGAGCAGGAAAGTTCATGCACTGGGGCAATAAGTTCGTTTTGTATCTACTTCTACACAACTGATAGATGGGAATGAAAGAATAAATTGATGCATATCTCAGCAGGTATTGGTTTCTGGACATCATTGTAGGAACTCCTCTTCTAGTTTTGACCAATGGTACGTCCTGCAGGTAAATGTGACTTTTTTTGAATGTACATATTACAGAAATGTGACAATGCACAGGCTGGTTGTAGGCCCCAGGCTGTAGAGGAAACTTATGAAATTCATGGAATGACAAAATGAAGCCTTTTTTCTTTGAAAAAAATCTTTATTTGCTGTATGTACAAAATACACAATTATTGTTTGAATCATGACTTTTCTAAAATATTTAGAAGCTGTAAATCACTGTCTCCTTAAAATAGACACACAATTAATGGAATTATGCTTTGGCACAAGTAATTAATATCTTATGAACATTAGAATTGTTGAATTTTTTTTTCATGGAATAAACAGAAATGCCACAAACTCGAACACTGATGATTTTCTTTCTGTCATCGCAGTACTCACCATTCATGAACTGCACCGACAGAAGTATTTCAAAAGCCAAACCAGACTGTGACATACCTGACTCCCCTCTCTCAGAATTAAGTTATATGTTTGGTAGCAAAAGATGTTGGACACTAAAAAATTTAACACAGAGAGCTCAGTTACTCCTTTCATTATACAGTGAGGTGACAAAAGTCATGACATACCAATATGTACTATTGCATACACAAGGCAAAAAAGGGAAGTCCATTGGTGGAGCTGCTATCTGTGTGCAGGTGATTCATGTGAAATGGTTGCCACTATGATTATGGCTGCACGACAGGAACTAACAGACTTTGAACACTGAATGGTAGTTGGACCTAGATGCATGGGACATTCCATTTCAGATATCATTAAGGAATTTGGTAGCACCTCTCCTGGGTTCATGATCATATCAACTGGACTCTAGATGACTGTAAATCCATGGCCTGGTCAGGAGAGTCCCAATTTCAGTTGGTAACAGCTGAGGGTAGGGTTTGAGTGTGGCCAAAACACAATAAAGCGATGGATCCATGGTGTCAACAATGCACTGGGCCAAGTTGGTGGTAGCTACATAATTGTGTGGGCTGTGTTTACATGGTATTGACTGGGTCCTCTGGTCCAACTGAACTGATCATTGACTGGAAATGATTATGTTTGGCTACCCGGAGACCATTTGTAGCCATTCATGGATTTCATGTTCCCTAACAATGATGTCATGTCACTGGGCCTGCAATTGTTCATGACATGTGAAGAACATTCTGGACAGTTTGAGCACCATGGTCGCCTGACATGAATCCCATTGAATGTTTATGGGATGTAATTGAATGATCAGTCCATGCCCGACATCCTACACTGGCAACACTATTGCAATTATGGACAATTAAAGAGGCAGCATGGCTCAGTATTTCAACAGGGGACTTCCAATGCCTCGTTGAGTCCATTCCACGTCAAGTTACTGCTCTGTGCTGGGCGAAAGGTGGTCCGACACAGTATTATGTGGACTTTTATCACCTCAGTGTACTGTATTTATTATAATGCTGGACATCAACAGAACTGATGAACTTACTGTAGTCTTCCACTACATTAATATACAGGCTAAGAACAAAAGAAAAACATTTTGCACCATGAAAGAATGATCTGAATCAGATGGAAATCAGTACTTGTGATGTACATGTACAGACAAACGAATGTTCAGAATTTCAGAAAAACTGGATCATTTCTACGACAGAACATGCTTCACAATTTCAACAAGTCAGTAACACGTTGATCCACCTCTGGCCCTTATGCAAGCAGTTATTTGACTTGGCACTGATTAATAGATTTATTGGATGCCCTCCTGAGGGATATCATGACAGTTTATGTCCAACTGGAATGATAGATCATCAAAATTCCAAGATAGTTGGAGGGTACTGCCTATAATGCTCCAAACTTCCTCAATTGGGGACAGATCCAGCGTCCTTGCTGGTCAAGGTAGGTTTTGACAATGATGAAGACAAGCAGTACAAACTGTCACAATGTACAGGCACTCATTATCTTGCTGAACTGTAGGCCCAGGATGAGTTTCCATGAAGGGTAACAAAACCGTACAGACTATCGTCGATGTACTGCTGTGCTGTAAGTGTGTATTGGATGGATCCTGCTATGGCAGGAATGGCAGCCGAGATCATCACACCTGGATGTCAGGTTGTATGGTGGGTGACAGTCAGGTTGGTATACCACCGCTGTATGGGGTGTCTCCAGACATGTCTTTGCTGGTCTTTGGGGCTTAGTTCAAAGTGGGACACATCACTGATGACAGCTCTACTCCAATCAATTTCAGCAAGATCATGTCTACCCACACACAGTGAGAGTTTCTCCTGCTTGTCTCCATGTGTGCCAAACCCTACCTAGGCCAGCAAAGTCGCTGAATGTTTGGAGTATTATGGGCAGGCCACTGCAACAAGCTCGGAACTTTGATGATTTAATGTGCCAATCAGACCGAATCTGGCACAATATCCCTCAAGAGGTCATCCAACAACTTATCAACCAGTGTCAAGCTGAATAACTGATTTTATAAGGGTCATGGACAGACAATGAGTTACTGACTTGCATAATTTGGCGAAGCTCATTCATCCAATTTTTCTGAAATTGTTTGCCTGTACATGTACATCACATCTACCAATTGCCGCACTATTTATAATTCCTTCATAGTGCATCTTTTTTGTCATAGAGTGTAATTAAATATTATTCTGTAAATTCTGTGGAGGTAAAGACATTCAAATAATTTAGGCCTACTTAATCTACCCAGCCCAGGTGTTGCCAGCTGTTTCGAAAGGCTTCAGACTGATTGGTGTTGTGAGCCATACCACAGGCACACCGGCCCACTGCACTGTGCTTTCTGCTTGCACTAGCCATAGGTTCGTACGAGCAGTTGCCAGCAGGCTCGTGCGCATGCACAGAGCTGAAGTCGTGTATGAGCTGCGCTTTCTGGCTACTGGAAGTGGGGCTGTTTGCTGTATGGGCAGTAGCAGCAATCTGCCAGACACTACCTAGAAAAATGTTTCTGTCACAGCCAAGCTGTTAGATTCATGCATACGCAGAGCTGTGTGAGTTCGAGTGGGGGCAGACTCCATGTGCATGCATGTTCACTGTTCATTCTCTTGGAAGCTGTTGTGGCAATAGGTCTGCTCTCTTGCTGTTTACACTTCATCATCGTGCATTGTTAGGTAAGCATTTTATTTATTCTCATATGAAGTCACCTTTACTTGGAGGAGTGCGAAGGACTTGCACGTGGTTGAACGTGAAATTTATTGATACTGTTTATTCCAGATGTCCAGCGAATCTGAGTCAGATTTTCTGTGGAGCGTTGAGGAGCTGGAAATGTTCCAACTGCAAAAAAGAGAGGAGTGAAAATTATGTAGAGAATGTGGTGCCACACTATAGTGACAGGGAATTTGTAAAACATTTTTGGGTGCGGCATCATGTGGCAGATGATCTTAGCGAAAGGTTTAGGAATTCAAGATTCTATAATTATCAGGCAGGAGGAAATGGGAAACTGATCCCACTAGAGCATATCTTGAAATTTTTGTGGTTCGCTGGCCACGAAGCTGCAGGTTTCAGGGATGTCGCAGATAGGTTTAACATCTGTATTTCTTCTCTGCAATGTGTTATACAGAGAGTTACAAACTTCAGAAATGATTTAGGAAGAGAAGTTACAAAAGTGGCCATCCGTCGAAGAAAGAGCAGAGATTGAGGCTCATTTCCAGGGCAATGGATTGCCTGGTGCGATTGGGGTAATTGACAGTTCACACATTAGAATTGATAGACCTCAGAAAGATCCCCAGTTGTATATGAATATGAAGAATTACTTTTCCATTCAACTGCAAGTAGTTTCTGATCATAATCGATGGAATAGGGACTTATTTGTCGGCTTTCTGGGCTCTGTACATGATGGGAGAGTGTTCAGGACATCCACACTCTACCAAACACTCAAAAGTGTAGAGATTTTCATCTTTTGGGTGACAGTGCCTATCCCTGCACCAGAAATTTATTAACACCATTTAGAAATACAGGGCATTTGTCGAGAGTGCAATGTGACTTCAATATGGCACTCTAAAAAAAAAAAAAAAAAAAACAAAAAAAAAACAAAAAAAAAAAAAACAGGTGTGTTGTAGAACATTGCTTTGGCCTGTTGAAGCAGCGTTTCAGACAGTTATATCATGTGAAATTAAGGAGTGCTAGAGAGATGGTGCACTTCATCCGAGTGTGCTGTGTGCTACACAATCTCGCAGTGGAAGATAACTTGGAGTTAGAAGATAATGAAGGCACATACAGTAATAACTATTTCATTTCATTGTTTTACTACATTTACAATAATTTTGCAAACACTAACAACATGAGCTTAATATACAAATAACTTAATTCTTTTGAGTGTATTTAAGTATCCGATTCTCACAGGTGAAGAGGATGATGCACCGGCTGAAGAACCAGTAGTCAGTTTTTACAACAGGGATGACAGAAGTGCCATTGCAAAGAGGAATATGATTGCAGCACAGTTGCAAATGTAAAAGCAGCACCAGATTCCCCATCACCAACATATTACAACAAATGGAAGTAAAACCCTATCGGATAAAATTATACACTCTGATTAACAACTTTAGTTACTACAAATTTGAAGGATTAATGTTCAGTGTCTAAGAATTTCATTCATTCATTCTTTATTGATCAACAAATCATTTTGGGTACAGAGAATACTACATGATATGGGACAAGTCATACTTGTGAAACATTTAAAAAATACACAACACCAAATAAATACACCTACACTTACACAATTGTATGATAATTATAGATTACAGGATATAGTATTAGTATATTCAAAAGTTGTTTGAAATTAAGGTCAACAAGGCCTCATTAAAATTAGTGGATAAATTTAAAATACAATTCAGTACAGATAAGCATTACACAATTTATACAATAGTTATGATATACTGGATAAATATAAGTACATACAAGTATATCAATTTTTAACAGTTGGTTAGGCCTTATTGAAATTTACATTTTGAAGGTAAATTATAGTAGAGAGAGATAAGTGTGCAAATATATATCACACAGAAAAATCGCATTCAAAATATTCATGTTACAAAAACATTATTTTAATAATAATGACTTAAGCCTTATTTTAAAATGTACTGGGTTGTTTTTATGTTTAATGGTAGATGATAAAAAAGTTTAATCCCCATACATTTTACACTATCAGCTATATGCTGAAAGGAAAGGGTAAACTGTGTCAGCAAATATTTCCCTCTAGTGTCATGCTGGTGGTAGTCCAGATTCTGCTTCAGGCTGCCAATATTTAGCTTGGTATCTCCAATCTATACTGGCATGGAAGTGGAAGAATATCTAGTTTTTGGAATACTTGTTTACACAAGTCTCCCTGCTTTTTAAATAACACTATCCTCACAGCTTCACTTTGGAGCTTAAATATTTTATTGGACTCAGAACTGTGGCCACAGAATATGAGGCCATATGTTAGGATTTAGTGGAAGAGCATGGTACATTGATGTTAGGATATTTATACTCATCAGTTCCCTGACTGACAAAAGCATAACACATACTTTACTGAGGTAGCAGCACATTTGATTTTTATTATTTTTTCCCTCCAGATCATATCAATGGTGTGGATGTTAATTAGAAAAATATCAAATTTATACACAAAATAGGACAGAATGAATGTATACGTAATTTTACAAGAGTTAAAACAACTGTGCTTCACTATGAATGACACTTATAAATTAATGCCTAGCAGTTCATTGTAATCTAACAACGCTATGAAGAAACTGCAAGATTAAAATTTCTTAGGGCCAATAACATACTGCGTGAAGAGTTTGACAAAGCACTGAAAGACCTGAGTCGAAACAAGGCCCCCGGAGTAGACAACATTCCAGTAGAACTACTGACGGCCTTGGGAGAGCCAGTCCTGACAAAACTAGCATCTGGTGAGCAAGATGTATGAAACAGGCGAAATACCCTCAGACTTCAAGAAGAATATAATAATTCCAATCCCAAAGAAAGCAGGTGTTGACAGATGTGAAAATTACCGAACAATCAGTTTAATAAGCCACAGCTGCAAAATACTAACACGAATTCTTTACAGACGAATGTAAAAACTAGTAGAAGCCGACCTCGGGGAAGATCAGTTTGGATTCCGTAGAAATACTGGAACATGCGAGGCAATACTGACCTTACGACTTATCTTAGAAGAAAGATTAAGGAAAGGAAAACCTACGTTTCTAGCATTTG
This sequence comes from Schistocerca cancellata, assembly GCF_023864275.1. Taxonomy (NCBI): domain Eukaryota; kingdom Metazoa; phylum Arthropoda; class Insecta; order Orthoptera; family Acrididae; genus Schistocerca; species Schistocerca cancellata. Next base: position 2,914,274 of record NW_026047100.1, read on the forward strand.
TAGACTTAGAGAAAGCTTTTGACAATGTTGACTGGAATACTCTCTTTCAAATTCTAAAGGTGGCAGGGGTAAAATACAGGGAGCGAAAGGCTATTTACAATTTGTACAGAAACCAGATGGCAGTTATAAGAGTCGAGGGGTATGAGAGGGTAGCAGCGGTTGGGAAGGGAGTGAGACAGGGTTGCAACCTCTCCCCAATGTTATTCAATCTGTATATTGAGCAAGCAGTAAAGGAAACAACAGAAAAATTTGGAGTAGGTATTAAAATCCATGGAGAAGAAATAAAAACTTTGAGGTTCGCCGATGACATCGTAATTCTGTCAGAGACAGCAAAGGACTTGGAAGAGCAGTTGAACGGAATGGATGGTGTCTTGAAGGGAGGATATAAGATGAACATCAACAAAAGCAAAACGAGGATAATGGAATGTAGTCGAATTAAGTCGGGTGATGCTGAGGCTATTAGATTAGGAAATGAGACACTTAAAGTAGTAAAGGAGTTTTGCTATTTGGGGAGCAAAATAACTGATGATGGTCGAAGTAGAGAGGACATAAAATGTAGACTGGCAATGGCAAGGAAAGCGTTTCTGAAGAAGAGAAATTTGTTAACATCGAGTATAGATTTAAGTGTCAGGAAGTCATTTCTGAAAGTATTTGTATGGAGTGTAGCCATGTATGGAAGTGAAACATGGACGGTAAATAGTTTGGACAAGAAGAGAATAGAAGCTTTTGAAATGTGGTGCTACAGAAGAATGCTGAAGATTAGATGGGTAGATCACATAACTAATGAGGAAGTATTGAATAGGATTGGGGAGAAGAGAAGTTTGTGGCACAACTTGACTAGAAGAAGGGATCGGTTGGTAGGACATGTTCTGAGGCAACAAGGGATCACCAATTTAGTATTGGAAGGCAGTGTGGAGGGTAAAAATCATAGGGGGAGACCAAGAGATGAATACACTAAGCAGATTCAGAAGGATGTAGGTTGCAGTAGGTACTGGGAGATGAAGAAGCTTGCACAGGATAGAGTAGCATGGAGAGCTGCATCAAACCAGTCTCAGGACTGAAGATAACAACAACAAATAACATGCAAAGCATTTTTGTAAAACAAATGACAAAATATAAAAAAATGAGTAATGGACTTTTTTTGAGTTAAACAGGACAAATGACAACAGCCTAAGAAATGTAACTCCAGATATGTGGGGACAAATGAACAAGCAATATCTTAGCTGTTAATTATAAATAGAAGTAGCTTCCCCCCCTCCCCCAGTAAGGTTTCAAATTTAGGATTACAAAGGCAGAAGCATTGATCAGTGTGAGCTGTTCTGAAGGGAAGACATGTTGGGGAGAAAATACTGGAGGAAAAATAGAGCAATGAAAGAACGACTTGCCATACAGTCACGAATTGACCAAAGTATCTATTTGGGGACAGACATTTAAAACATCAGATTTTGGTTTATTTGTAGAATACAGGGGAAATGCAATCAGTCTACAAAGAAGATTGCTTATAAATAACTTTTGCCACGTGCCCTAGACTATTGCTCAAGTGTGAGAGACTCATACGAAACAGAAAGAGGCATATTGAATATACAGAGACTGTCTGAACAAATGGCCACATATTGGATTCATGAAAGTGTCACAGATGGTTTAAATGAACTGTTAAACGAACAGTTACAAAATGTCCCAAGAAAGCCTACTTACAAAGATTTAAGAACCAGTTTTAAATGATTGTACTAGTCCTCTACGTATAACTCCTGTAGGGATCGGGACAAGATTAGACCAAGTACAGCTCACACAGAGGCACTTAAACATACATGAACTTAATGGGAAAATCTAGTAACTGGTACAACCCTCTGCCATGCATTTTATCAGGAATAGTGGTAAATACCTATCGAATTCCAACACTTATCACTAACAAACCCCTATTTAAAGTTTAGGTATCTAGCAGAGAGTTCAAGATATAATTAGCAAAATTTACCTTATGTAAATTATAAAAATAGAAAGGGCACAATACAAAGAAAAGATTTAAAAATGAAATTTTGGAGGATAACTCATCCGAGCCTTGAAATACTTCCCGAGGAGCATATTCTTCTCCAACGTTGCCTTCAGCAAATAACATTTCACTTCCAGGCTTGCCCGTTCCAACTCCAGCCTCTTTTTTTCCCCTCTGGTCTCTTTTTCTGTCTTTCCTGCTCCATCTGAAGCCTCTCCTTTAAATATTTGCTTCTCTCTTTTTGGGCATCTCTTGCTGTGCGACTCTTGACTTCAGGCTTCTTGTGAGGGGGGTGGATGTACTTGCAGAGTCCTTAAATATTAACATGCACAAAAATTGTTTACATGCTCATGCATAAAAATTGCTTACATGCTCATGCAGAAGTGTGGCATAGAGAAGTATTCCATCATAGTAATGTTAACACTTACCCAGTGATGAAAATAATTTAGTACATGAAAGAAGGCACTAAAAAAATACAGAGTAAAATCAGATTTGCTTGGATAAAGAGAACGAACACAGTCAAACAGCAATTCTTTTAGGCACAATTTTGTTACTGAAAACAATTTTCATATCACTAATAAACCAGTTTAATGTAAATACCTCTAGAAGGAATAAGGGAAGACTAGAGATGTCTGCAATACTTATAAAGGGTAAAACGCAATTAAGGAATGAAAAAAATAAAGGGACTACAGTGCCTCTAACCAATTAAATTATTGGCATTAATAGTGTACAAATCAAACTGGGGTCATATTTGCTTGGAAGATTACTACATATAAAGAAATTTGAATGGAACATCAATGAGTGCACTGAAAAAAGAAAAAAGTTCACACAAACATCCAGCATACTCCCACAGTTTCCACTGAGAGAACTGACAAACTGCATAACTTTGGACCGAGATCTTGCAAATATGAATCAAAACTTTTTTTTTTATATTTACAGATATTGGTAAAACAAAATTGTGATACCTCCAGTTACCTTGGAGGATGAATTGAAAAATTACTTACGCACATAAACCATAAATTGAAGGATACAGAAAATAGGATGGTCATATTCAACAAATATCTATGAAACTGCAATGCTCACACCCATGTGGACTCTTAGCATTTAGTAATTAACAGCTAGGACAGTACAAATGAAACTATCAGAAATCATTTGCTTGGAAAATACTCCATGCAAAGCACTTCAACATACTTTAGTAGCTTTGTATGAACGTCATAAAATGCAGTCTCAGCAAGCAGTACGCACATTTCGCTCAAAGAATTAAAACTTTCCAGAGTCAAAGTGAGAATTAGAAAAAACTAACCTTCGTCGAGTATCCTGATCGCCCGGGAACAGCCTGATCGCTGCCTCCGCCACAACGTCTAAAGAAAATAAAGCACTGTGCTAATGTACACCAATAACCGTTATAAACTAGAAGTCTCTTGAAGAAGTTCACGTGATGACTGTACGAAGTATCGAATGTAACTTACTTGCACCATCAAGCAAAACCTCCGGGTAAATGTTGCTCTTGTTTTGAAAGATCTCTTCCATTTCTTTCATATATACGAAATCTTTCCGACCTCTTCCTGATTTCTTATTGTTGTCCACTACGCTCTTATAAGAACGTAGCAAACATCGCCATTTGTTTTCACACTGCGCTTGGGAGAACGTCTTTCCGAAAGCTTTCTTGATATAAGTGGACATCGCGTCCCATAACTGCTGCTTCCGCTTCAGATCTCGGCTCTTACCGAGCCGTTCATTACGAATTCTATAGAATTCAATTACTTCAATGTAGCTTCCCTGTCCCACAACGGTTCCGGTGTGGGACATGAACGAAAGGGTTCTTCGGTACAAGGTGAATGGAAAATCAAGAACTCGTCCATTACATCGTAGTCTGAAAATAACAAATATATAATAGAGTTTCCATATTCTCACCCATAATTAACATACACAGAATTTTTTTATAATTAATTAACAAATAATCTTACCTTGCATCACCTCGTCCCCAGAAAAAACATTGCTGTTGCTGCTGCACATGGTCGACGCTCAACGGTAACAACTGAATAGCAGCTACATCTCACGTGAGTCCAACCAGAAATGGGCCGCCGGGAAGTGTAAGAGCAGCGCAAGTAGCAAGCGCGGAAGTTATACGTCTTCGTAGCCGCGCATGCGCAGTAGCGCCTTGATTCTCGCGCTGGAAAACTGCTCTCTGGCAACTGCTCTAACAAACCTCTATCATCACTCAACTCTGTCCACTGTACTGTGTTCCACCTCGGAATTATCTACAAAGTGCTAAAACTCACGGAGGGAGACTGAGTCATGATTATACATTCATACTATACATTATTGTTATCAGCGGTTCCTCCTTACAAGAATGTAATGCCCATAATTCTGCCAACGTATGTTTGATATGCACTATTTGCGTATTATGAAGCGTCTATATTAGGCGTACTAAGCGGCTAAAACGGTGTGTGGTGCCAGTATTTCGCACAATTATTAATTGAATTTAAAAGATTCAACGTACTATCATAATCTACTCATTAAGAGGTATCATCTTACGTTAAAGTTTACTGCAATAACTCAAGTACCAAAGTCAGAAACCGTGTTGTATTTTGAGGCAGCGAGAAAATTTTGTTTTTATCTTGTATTTGCGAATGAGAGCACTTAATGACTACCCGTAAACTTTAAATGTAATTTCAAATCTTTTCTAAACTGTTTTTCTTACAGCTACATAGTACAGGGTTATTACATATGATTGAAGCGATTTCACAGCTCTACAATAACTTTATTATTTGAGATATTTTCACAATGCTTTGCACACACATACAAAAACTCAAAAAGTTTTTTTAGGCATTCACAAATGTTCGATATGTGCCCCTTTAGTGATTCGGCAGACATCAAGCCGATAATCAAGTTCCTCCCACACTCGGCGCAGCATGTCCCCATCAATGAGTTCGAAAGCATCGTTGATGCGAGCTCGCAGTTCTGGCACGTTTCTTGGTAGAGGAGGTTTAAACACTGAATCTTTCACATAACCCCACAGAAAGAAATCGCATGGGGTTAAGTCGGGAGAGCGTGGAGGCCATGACATGAATTGCTGATCAGGATCTCCACCACGACCGATCCATCGGTTTTCCAATATCCTGTTTAAGAAATGCCGAACATCATGATGGAAGTGCGGTGGAGCACCATCCTGTCGAAAGATGAAGTCCGCGCTGTCGGTCTCCAGTTCTGGCATGAGCCAATTTTCCGCGGGCTACGCGTGAAACTTGCCCGCACGCGTTCAACCGTTTCTTCGCTCACTGCAGGCCGACCTGTTGATTTCCCCTTACAGAGGCATCGAGAAGCTTTAAACTGCGCATACCATCGCCGAATGGAGTTAGCAGTTGGTGGATCTTTGTTGAACTTCGTCCTGAAGTGTCGTTGCACTGTTATGACTGACTAATGTGAGTGCATTTCCAGCACGACATACGCTTTCTCGGCTCCTGTCGCCATTTTGTCTCACTGCGCTCTCGAGCGCTCTGACGGCAGAAACCTGAAGTGCGGCTTCAGCCGAACAAAACTTTATGAGTTTTTCTACGTATCTGTAGTGTGTCGTGACCATATGTCAATGAATGGAGCTACAGTGAATTTATGAAATCGCTTCAATCATTTGTAATAGCCCTGTATAATGAAAGGAAGATACACTATGTGATCCAAAGTATCCGGATACCCCCAAAAACATACGTTTTCCATATTAGGTGCATTGCAACCTACTGCCAGGTACTCCATATCAGCTACTTCAGTAATCATTAGATATCGTGAGAGAGCAGAATGGGGCGCTCTGCGGAACTCACGGACTTCGAACGTGATCAGGTGATTGGGTGTCACTTGTGTCACACGTCTGTACGCGAAATTTCAACGCTCCTAAACATCCCTAGGTCCACTGTTTTCTATGTGATAGTCACGTGGAAACGTAAAGGGATACGTACATCACAAAAGCATACAGGCCGAATTCGTCTGTTGACTGACAGAGAGACCGCCGACAGTTGAAGAGGTTCGTAATGTATAAGAGGCACACATCTGTCCAGAGAATCACGCAGGAATTCCAAACTTTATCAGGATCCACTGAAAGTACTATGACAGTTAGGTGGGAGGGGTGAGAAAACTTAGATTTCATGGTCGAGCGGCTGCTCATAAGCCACACATCAAGCCGGCAAATGCCAAACGACACCTCGCTTGGTGTAAGGAGCATAAACGTTGGACGATTGAACAGTGGAAAAACCTTGTGTGGAGTAACGAATCACGGTACACAATGTTGCGACCCGATGGCAGGGTGTGGGTGTGGCGAATTCCCAGTGAACTTCATCTGCCAGCGTGTGTAGTACTAACAGCAAAATTCGGAGGCGGTGGTGTTTTGGTGTGGTCGTGTTTTTAATGGAGGTAGCTTACACCCCTTGTTGTTTTGCGTGGCACTATCACAGCACAGGCCTATATTGATATTTTAAGCACCTCCTTACTTCCCACTGTTGAAGAGCAATTCGGGGATGGCGATTGCATCTTTCAACACGATTGAGCACCTGTCCATAATGCACGGGCTATGGCGGAGTGGTTACACGCCAATAACGTCCCTGTAATGGACTGGCCTGCACAGAGTCCTGACCTGAATCTAATAGAACACCTTTGGGATGTTTTGGAATGCCGACTTCATGCCAGGCCTCACCGACCGACATCGATACTTCTCTTCAGTGCAGCACTCCGTGAAGAATGGGCTGCGATTCCCAAGAAACCTTCCACCACCTGATTGAACGTATTCATGCGAGAGTGGAAGCTGTCATCAAGGCTAAGGGTGGGCCAACGCCATATTTAATTCTAGCATTACCAATGGAGGCGCCACGAACTTGTAAGTCATTTTCAGCCAGGTGTCTGGATACTTTCCATCACATAGTGTAGTTTATCACTTATTAAATGTTACTTTTGCACAGGGTACAACTTCAGTGTCAAACATGATGTTTTATTATTTCCTTACTACTAACTTTTTCCAAACTTACTACTTACTACTAACTACACTCCTGGAAATGGAAAAAAGAACACATTGACACCGGTGTGTCAGACCCACCATACTTGCTCCGGACACTGCGAGAGGGCTGTACAAGCAATGATCACACACACGGCACAGCGGACACACCAGGAACCGCGGTGTTGGCCGTCGAATGGCGCTAGCTGCGCAGCATTTGTGCACTGCCGCCGTCAGTGTCAGCCAGTTTGCCGTGGCATACGGAGCTCCATCGCAGTCTTTAACACTGGTAGCATGCCGCGACAGCGTGGAAGTGAACCGTATGTGCAGTTGACGGAGTTTGAGCGAGGGCGTATAGTGGGCATGCGGGAGGCCGGGTGGACGTACCGCCGAATTGCTCAACACGTGGGGCGTGAGGTCTCCACAGTACATCGATGTTGTCGCCAGTGGTCGGCGGAAGGAGCACGTGCCCGTCGACCTGGGACCGGACCGCAGCGACGCACGGATGCACGCCAAGACCATAGGATCCTACGCAGTGCCGTAGGGGCCCGCACCGCCACTTCCCAGCAAATTAGGGACACTGTTGCTCCTGGGGTATCGGCGAGGACCATTCGCAACCGTCTCCATGAAGCTGGGCTACGGTGCCGCACACCGTTAGGCCGTCTTCCGCTCACGCCCCAACATCGTGCAGCCCGCCTCCAGTGGTGTCGCGACAGGCGTGAATGGAGGGACGAATGGAGACGTCTCGTCTTCAGCGATGAGAGTCGCTTCTGCCTTGGTGCCAATGATGGTCGTATGCGTGTTTGGCGCCGTGCAGGTGAGCGCCACAATCAGGACTGCATACGACCGAGGCACACAGGGCCAACACCCGGCATCATGGTGTGGGGAGCGATCTCCTACACTGGCCGTACACCACTGGTGATCGTCGAGGGGACACTGAATAGTGCACGGTACATCCAAACCGTCATCGAACCCATCGTTCTACCATTCCTAGACCGGCAAGGGAACTTGCTGTTCCAACAGGACAATGCACGTTCGCATGTATCCCGTGCCACTCAACGTGCTCTAGAAGGTGTAAGTCAACTACCCTGGCCAGCAAGATCTCCGGATCTGTCCCCCATTGAGCATGTTTGGGACTGGATGAAGCGTCGTCTCACGCGGTCTGCACGTCCAGCACGAACGCTGGTGCAACTGAGGCGCCAGGTGGAAATGGCATGGCAAGCCGTTCCACAGGACTACATCCAGCATCTCTACGATCGTCTCCATGGGAGAATAGCAGCCTGCATTGCTGCGAAAGGTGGATATACACTGTACTAGTGCCGACATTGTGCATGCTCTGTTGCCTGTGTCTATGTGCCTGTGGTTCTGTCAGTGTGATCATGTGATGTATCTGACCCCAGGAATGTGTCAATAAAGTTTCCCCTTCCTGGGACAATGAATTCACGGTGTTCTTATTTCAATTTCCAGGAGTGTATTTCTAGCTCTTCTCTGCATTGAGAGCTCGCTTCTATGCACCACTAAAATTATATCCGCTGTCACGGTCAAAGATTTTCTCACACATATTTATTTCTACAGCGTCTTTAATCAAAGAATCGAAATATGTATGAGCTTGGGAAAAAAATTTTGTTTCATCAAACAGCTCAAATGGTTCAAATGGCTGTAAACACTATGGGACTTAACATCTGAGGTCATCAGTACCCTAGACTTAAAACTACTTAAACCTAACTAACCTAAGGACATCACACACATCCATGCCCGAGGCAGGATTCGAACCTGCGACCGTAGCAGCAGCGTGAATCCAGGCTACAGCGCCTAGAACCACTCGGTCACAGCGGCCGGCGCCAAACAGTATTTTATGTTTGTTTGTGAGCCTGTATTCAGCAGCTGCAGATTTCTTCAGTTCTCGATTTTTAATATCTCGTTGATGTTCTGTATAGCTGTCGGAAACTGTGCGGATGGATTGACCTATGTGATTGCTATCGCAGTCACAAGGGATGTTGTAAATCCTAAGGATGCTGAGGCCGAGACTGTCCTTACCAGTGCATAGCATCTCCTTTATCTTCTTAGGAGGATGGAAAATAGATCTGATACCTCGTCTGCCCAGGACTGCGTTTATTTTGCTGGATGTAGAAAAACAGAAGGGAAAAAACGCAATCGGTAACTTATCACATGAAAGTTCAACATTTTCACGTTTCCTTTTCTTGCAGAACGCTTACTTCATGTCACATGACCAATAGCTATTCTTTTGGAAGACATACTTCAAATGATCAATTTCGGAAAGCAAGTGGTCCTACTCTGAAACAGTTTTTGCTCTGTATAACAGTGTATTTAAAGCTGCTCTCTTGTGAAGTGGATGGTGAAAACTCTGGGCGTTAAAATATAAATCAGTGTGTGTCGGTTTGTGGTACACTGAGTGGCCGAGACCTGCATTTAACTTCCATTGTACTCAAACATTCAAAAATGGCCGTATTCCTTCTTTCTCTGCCTCGACAGTGAACTGGATGTTTGAGTGCATACTGCTCACATGTTCGTGAAGTGCTGAAGAGCTTCTGAACCATGTAGCCAGACCATAAACATGTCGTCAGTATAAAGTCAAAAGGAAGATGGACGAAGGGGAACCAAATTTAATGCACCTTCCTCAAAATATTCCATAAAAAAATTGACCATTGCAGGGGACAAGAGAAAACTCATAGCCATTCCGTCCATCATTTCACAAAATTTACTACCGCGCAAGAAGTATGTGGTCATAATAACATGTAACTACAACCTCATCGTTTCAAGAGGAAAACGCCCTGCCAACAGTTTCAATGTGTCCTCAACAGGAACTTCTGTAAATAGTGAGGGCTGTATAAAATATCGTATAAGCCAGCTCTAATCTGTTTAATTTTCTCAATTAACATATGATAGTTTTTGATTTGAGGTTCACAGTGGCCAAGTACTGGGGTCATCAACTTGGTTAAATACACTCCTGGAAATTGAAATAAGAACACCGTGAATTCATTGTCCCAGGAAGGGGAAACTTTATTGACACATTCCTGGGGTCAGATACATCACATGATCACACTGACAGAACCACAGGCACATAGACACAGGCAACAGAGCATGCACAATGTCGGCACTAGTACAGTGTAGATCCACCTTTCGCAGCAATGCAGGCTGCTATTCTCCCATGGAGACGATCGTAGAGATGCTGGATGTAGTCCTGTGGAACGGCTTGCCATGCCATTTCCACCTGGCGCCTCAGTTGGACCAGCGTTCCTGCTGGACGTGCAGACCGCGTGAGACGACGCTTCATCCAGTCCCAAACATGCTCAATGGGGGACAGATCCGGAGATCTTGCTGGCCAGGGTAGTTGACTTACACCTTCTAGAGCACGTTGAGTGGCACGGGATACATGCGAACGTGCATTGTCCTGTTGGAACAGCAAGTTCCCTTGCCGGTCTAGGAATGGTAGAACGATGGGTTCGATGACGGTTTGGATGTACCGTGCACTATTCAGTGTCCCCTCGACGATCACCAGTGGTATACGGCCAGTGTAGGAGATCGCTCCCCACACCATGATGCCGGGTGTTGGCCCTGTGTGCCTCGGTCGTATGCAGTCCTGATTGTGGCGCTCACCTGCACGGCGCCAAACACGCATACGACCATCATTGGCACCAAGGCAGAAGCGACTCTCATCGCTGAAGACGACACGTCTCCATTCGTCCCTCCATTCACGCCTGTCGCGACACCACTGGAGGCGGGCTGCACGATGTTGGGGCGTGAGCGGAAGACGGCCTAACGGTGTGCGGGACCGTAGCCCAGGTTCATGGAGACGGTTGCGAATGGTCCTCGCCGATACCCCAGGAGCAACAGTGTCCCTAATTTGCTGGGAAGTGGCGGTGCGGTCCCCTACGGCACTGCGTAGGATCCTACGGTCTTGGCGTGCATCCGTGTGTCGCTGCGGTCCGGTCCCAGGTCGACGGGCACGTGCACCTTCCGCCGACCACTGGCGACAACATCGATGTACTGTGGAGACCTCACGCCCCACGTGTTGAGCAATTCGGCGGTACGTCCACCCGGCCTCCCGCATGCCCACTATACGCCCTCGCTCAAACTCCGTCAACTGCACATACGGTTCACGTCCACGCTGTCGCGGCATGCTACCAGTGTTAAAGACTGCGATGGAGCTCCGTATGCCACGGCAAACTGGCTGACACTGACGGCGGCGGTGCACAAATGCTGCGCAGCTAGCGCCATTCGACGGCCAACACCGCGGTTCCTGGTGTGTCCGCTGTGCCGTGCGTGTGATCATTGCTTGTACAGCCCTCTCGCAGTGTCCGGAGCAAGTATGGTGGGTCTGACACACCGGTGTCAATGTGTTCTTTTTTCCATTTCCAGGAGTGTATTTGGCCAGGCTGTAGGTAGGAGAACAAATAGCGGCAGCAGTTGGCCTCAATGGAATATCTTTCTTGTAGACTTTAGGCTATCCGTACAGCTTAGGAGGTATAGGAGCTCATGCTCTAAGATTTCTTATGATATCCCCTGGTAGACTTGGAGCTTCACCGTTTTCCTGCTGTGTGACAGAGTTGGGTCCCATTTTAGGCATTTATACGTGCTATCTTCCAACAACAATGTCACTTTGCTGTGATAATCAGTATCAGTGGTGATAAGAACAACCGTAGCATTTCTCCTTACAACTGGAAGCACCAGGAGATGTTCATCTTCCCGCAATGCACATAGCCCCCCCCCCCCCTCTCTGTCGTAGATTCTGGCTGCTTGGCTGAGGCTAAACTGCGACTGGTTGTAAGTCTTACGTTGCCATCGTAGTCGTCTTGTGAGAGATGCCGCAGCGCCTGCTCCACTCCACTAATGAACTTCACGAAAGGTACAGTGTATAGTGTAGGAGCGAGATGCAATCCTTCATTAAGGGCCGAGAAGGCTCCTTCGTCCAGGTTCTTGCCCGACAGGTTGATGACAGTGCATGCCATTCCAGCAGATGACACCGATATTTGCGTGGTTGCAAGTCGCTCAAACTTCTTTGTTAGTTTCACTGTTATATTGCTATGGTGAGCTCTTTGACGAGTTACCGTCGACATATCAACCCTCTTCTAGTCGGAATATGAGAGAACTGCAGATGAAAAGAGATGACAAGTGTAGCTAGTATCAAAATGTACCACTGAAGATACGTAGAAAATTATAGCACTCTACAACACACCATTTAAGAGAGAAACTAGCTCTTCACGAAAATTTTTCGGTTTTGGCTTTTTCATTACTACGTGGATGAATAATCGAAAACTAATAAAAACCAACATAATTACGATTCTACGAAAAAGCTTGATTGACCCTCACCACATAGAAGAGGCGCTGAGTTGCAGGCAGACACAATCAGTTTTCGGTCAAAAGCCTTCTTCGGAACTAGAATGCACAGACATGTTGCGACAAGCACATGGTCACTGCCTCAAGCCGCTGTGGCCATGTGTGTTGTGTGTTTGAGTTGTACTTGTGGGACTGTGTGTGTGCTTTCTATTTCCAAAGAAGGCCTTTTGTTCGAAACCTTGAATGTTACGTAGTCTATTGATTTCGGCCGTCTGCAACTCGATGCCTCCTCTGTATGATGAGCAGCAATCTGTCCTTTACGCAATATTGTTTTTATTCCATCCTGCACTCTCTGTTGTATAACTAGGGTTTTGCGTCTTGAACCACAAAGCGTTTACATTAATGGGACGATGCGACTTGTCAATGGACAACTACTGAAACAAGTCAGCAGGTGTGGAATGGCTTATCCCAGGACGGTATTCACCATCTGTATCATTGATTGGATGCCAGAGTCAGTGGCTGCACTGGCACCGCTGGAGGCTACACCAAGTATTAATATCGGTGTTTCAGCATCGGTCGATGTCTGGTGACTCAGTACCGCTTGTGCTATTGATCTGTAAATGTAATCAGTTCATTTACGCCATATGAACTGCTGCAACGTCGAATCTTGAGTGAACTGGAAACTTCTAAAAATGGCTTGCTATTTTTTTCAGCAGTTTATAAATTTTTGTATCACATATATTAAAGAAGTATATACCCTGAGTGCATCGAAACTTCATTACAGTATTGTGTAAAATATGCAGTAAATCGGTCAAGTACTTTTCGAAATTTTTCGTAGCATAGTTAAACAATGACTTGTTTTTATATAGTAGTATACAATTTTGGATTAGCGCTGCTGGTTTTTCACGATTCTCGGCTAAATTTATGTTTCGCCCTCATCCTATGATACTTTCCAGGCAGGGAAGGATGTACTCTGAAGCGGAGGTTGGAGCTCCGGGAAGCACGACTGCCTGTCAACGCCAGCGAACACGTCCCACTTTTGGGCGATTGCAGACCTCGCTGTGTGATTAGGACGACTAAAAGTTGTAATTTTATGTTGTGATACTACGGAAAAGTACTCGTGGTTAAGATAAATGACTAATTGTACATGTGATATTTAATCTCGTATTTTCTCAATCCTATAAATAGCCTTAGCAGTTTGTAACTACTATCGCATAGGTATGCCGCTGTTGGCAGTTAGTGGACCCTCCCCCTCGAGCATTTGAGATAGAACGTCAAAAATTTAAAAAATCGATTTTTAAAAAATATGTTCATTTTGTAGTGGATATCTTTCTGAAGAGTTTGATATATGTATAAAACATATACAGGGCTATTACAAATGATTGAAGCGATTTCATAAATTCACTGTAGCTCCATTCATTGACATATGGTCACGACACACTACAGATACGTAGAAAAACTCATAAAGTTTTGTTCGACTGAAGCCGCACTTCAGGTTTCTGCCGCCAGAGCGCTCGAGAGCGCAGTGAGACAAAATGGCGACAGGAGCCGAGAAAGCGTATGTCGTGCTTGAAATGCACTCACATTAGTCAGTCATAACAGTGCAACGACACTTCAGGACGAAGTTCAACAAAGATCCACCAACTGCTAACTCCATTCGGCGATGGTATGCGCAATTTAAAGCTTCTGGATGCATCTGTAAGGGGAAATCAACGGGTCGGCCTGCAGTGAGCGAAGAAACGGTTGAACGCGTGCGGGCAAGTTTCACGCGTAGCCCGCGGAAGTCGACGAATAAAGCAAGCAGGAAGCTAAACGTACCACAGCCGACGGTTTGGAAAATCTTATGGAAAAGGCTGAAGCAGAAGTCTTACCGTTTACAATTGCTACAAGCCCTGACACCCGATGACAAAGTCAAACGCTTTGAATTTTCGGCGCGGTTGCAACAGCTCATGGAAGAGGATGCGTTCAGTGTGAAACTTGTTTTCAGTGATGAAGCAACATTTTTTCTTAATGGTGAAGTGAACAGACACAATGTGCGAATCTGGGCGGTAGAGAATCCTCACGCATTCGTGCAGCAAATTCGCAATTCACTAAAAGTTAACGTGTTTTGTGCAATCTCACGGTTTAAAGTTTACGGCCCCTTTTTCTTCTGCGAAAAAAACGTTACAGGACACGTGTATCTGGACATGCTGGAGAATTGGCTCATGCCACAACTGGAGACCGACAGCGCCGACTTCATCTTTCAACAGGATGGTGCTCCACCGCACTTCCATCATGATGTTCGGCATTTCTTAAACAGGAGATTGGAAAACCGATGGATCGGTCGTGGTGGAGATCATGATCAGCAATTCATGTCATGGCCTCCACGCTCTCCCGACTTAACCCCATGCAATTTCTTTCTGTGGGGTTATGTGAAAGATTCAGTGGTTAAACCTCCTCTACCAAGAAACGGGCCAGAACTGCGAGCTCGCATCAACGATGCTTTCGAACTCATTGATGGGGACATACTGCGCCGAGTGTGGGAGGAACTTGATTATCGGCTTGATGTCTGCCGAATCACTAAAGGGGCACATATCGAACATTTGTGAATGCCTAAAAGAACTTTTTGAGTTTTTGTATGTGTGTGCAAAGCATTGTGAAATTATCTCAAATAATAAAGTTATTGTAGAGCTGTGAAATCGCTTCAGTCATTTGTAATAACTCTGTACATTCGAGGAAATGTAAGACATGTTATTTGGTATTACAGTATTCTTCTATCGCACGTCCTTGTATTTACCTACGTGGAGTTCAAACGTGTTTATTTTGTAATAGAAGTCATGAAACATATATTCAGGACAGTGGAAATTAAAATGTCTTGTGGTGCCTCTCCTGCTCCCAGTCGGTCGGTTTGACATCCCGCCCCTCTTTAAAAAACTCACAATTAATACTGGGTCGGATTATTTGTGACGGAGAGAACAAGAATTCTTTAGAAAGTCTGCACTCTTTGTTGTCTATTAGCTAACACCTTTTTCTTTTGTATGACGTAAAATTAGATATAGGAAATATAAGACCAGTAAAGACAAGAGACAAGCAAGACAGTACACGTTTCTTCAATCCTTAGGTCCCAGCTTTTTTTTCTCTCTAATCTTGCTACATCTTTACATGGTGTAATTTCCTTTCTGCCAAAGAATCTCATCAAAGTTCGTCAAACATTTTGCTACATGAAAAATTAAAATGTCGTTGTCTAATACTGAAAACTCTGTTAATACGAACACTACCCACAAAGAATCTCATCAAAGTTCGTCAAACATTTTGCTACATGAAAAATTAAAATGTCGTTGTCTAATACTGAAAACTGTTAATACGAACACTACCCAAGAGTGGTGTGGTTTCTCGATTTGATTACGTACATTTTGTCACTGTCTGCTAGATAAAATGAAATAGGCCTTTGTAATGATGCAGTAATTGTAACAAATACCAAATAAGCTAGACTTTTGGCACAAATGCTAATTTCTATCTACCTCGTTTACATTATTAACACGACAGTATATTAATTCATGATGTACCAATATCAAATGCCTACTAGGCCTACTATAAACAAGAAGTTTTATGTTAGGAAATAGTTTCTCATTTCATTCATATGCTCTAGTTACTCAAGCATGAATCTAAAAGTATTAATATGAATATTGTATATAAATTTGGAATCGTCATATTCTTCCTTATAATTTGTGTGTTGTCTCAGTTTGTTCTCCTTCCTCGTTCTAACAAACGATATTGTCAACACTAACTCTATAACTATTCCTGCCATTGACAAAACTTATTCTCCGGTTAACTTCACTAAGCGTTTCAGAATCACCGGTTTAGTCATTCAGCGTTTATTCTCCGGTTAGGTGTTATTACGTATTCGTACAATGCGTTTTCCGGGTTATTCCGAGAATAGAACTTAAGCAGTTGCTAACCGGGAACTGTACAACTGGCCCTTAGTAGTCTAGCGATTTGGCAAAAATCTTATGTCAATATTTCATTTTAGCGGATAGATCGAGAAGATAATATGTAGTCTTTCATACTTATTATTCCTGCTAGTAGTTTATTTCAACTCTGTTAGTCTCAATCTGTGGATTTCGCTAGCAGTTATAACAACGGTTATTCGCACACCAATCAAGCTCATGAACAAACAGTGATTGGTATTCACCTGTTCGGGGTTTTTCGGCTCATCTCGTTTAGACCCGTCCCCTACTGCGTGCGGGAAAGCTAGATGCGACAGGGATTCCCCTGGCAGAGACATCACGTACACTACGCACGCATTCAACAATCAACATTTGATTCGTACAGAAGTCAACTTAGAATGTGTTCAAAAATGTTCAAAAGCCAACAGGGATGTATTTGAAAATCATATGAATAATCGATAGAACAACGTCCGCTGGTTGCTAAGCGTTTTTTTTCTTCGCGGATATGAATTTGGCGCCCCCTGAAATTGCCGCCTGGGGTAGCAGGACAGAACAAGTTTGAATGTGGTACTCTCCAAAACAACTTCGCTCAGCGAAGTTTCCAAGAGTAGATGACCGGCAACTGTATCATGCACCATAACCAGCTATAAATGGCTGGCTCTGAGCACTATGGGACTCAACATCTTAGGTCATAAGTCAGCTATAAATCTAGTTGTGTATGACATTTCAGTACGCTTATTTACAGCAGCAACAATGACCGTCGGGATGCCCTAATACGCAGGAGCTGAATAAACGCAATTTTGTTGAACCTGTACGTATGCTCCGTGAATGTAACGAAAAGCTGAAACATAATTTAGAACGTTCTTCTCTGTTATAGGACTGTAAAATACAATACATAATGACTTGACTGCTTCTGTTGCAAAAATACTCTTGATTAAAATAAAGATGATAAGTAAATCTGTTTTTGTCTCAGTTATTCTGGATGAAATATCTCGTGTGTGTAATTTCTCACAGGTCTCTTCAGTATTTCGTAACATCACAGTTGCTCGTCAAGTCGATAGAAGATTTTTAAAATTTACTAGTATGCTGAGAGTGGCAATGGGCATCAGAATGGATTTTTCACGTTACTTACACAGCAAAGAAACAGAGATCACGCTCAGGATATTGTATTTACTAATATTTTCAGAAAAGACATGTAAAGGAAAGGCAAAGGAAAATTTGGGATTGCAAATAGATTTCCATAAAGGGCTTGCAAGACGTACGGAGGAACTTCGTATATAAAATTAACTACTTTCATCATTTTACTGTTGTTGGTATACAGATGCTAGGGTAACACAGTGAGATGACAAAAGTAATGGGATAGCGATATGCACTTATATAGATAGCGGTAGTATCGGGTACACAAGCTATAAAAGGGCAGTGCAATGGTGGAGCTGGTATCTGTAATCAGGTGACTGGTGTGAAAACGTTTCCGACGTGATTATGGATGCTCGACGGGAATTAATGCATGGGACATTTGAGTTCGGAAATCGTTAGAGAGTTCACTATTCCGAGGTCCATAATATTAAGAGTGTGCCGAGAATACCAAACTTGAGGCATTGCCCTCACCACGGACAAGGCAGTGGGCCATGGCCTCCACATAACAATGACGTTTGCGATGAGTTGTCATTGATAACAAGCAAGCAACACTGCATGAAACAACCGCAGACATCAATGTACGACGGACAAATCTGTTAGGACTGCTACGAAATGTGGCACGGCAGCAAATAACCGACGTGAGCGCCTTTACTAACAGCACGACACCGCCTGCAGCCCTCCTCCTTGGCTCGTGGCCATATCGGTTGGACCCTTGACGAATAGAAAACCGTGGCGTGGTCAGATGAGTCCCGATTTCATTTGGTAAGAGCTGATGGTAGGGTTAGAGTGTGGTGCAGATCCACAAAGCCATGGATCCAAGTTGTACTCAAGGCAGTGTGCAAGGTGGTGCTGGCTTCATAATGGTGTGGGCTGTGCTTACGTGGAATGGACTGGGTCCTGTGGTCCAACTGAACCGATCATTGACTGGAAATGATTATGTTTGGTTATCTAGAGACAATTTTCAGTCATTCGTTGACTTCATGTTCCAAAACAACTGCCGGCCGGAGTGGCCGTGCGGTTCTGGGCGCTACAGTCTGGAGCCGAGCGACAGCAACGGTCGCAGGTTCGAATCCTGCCTCGGGCGTGGATGTGTGTGATGTCCTTAGGTTAGTTAGGTTTAATTAGTTCTAAGTTCTAGGCGACTGATGACCTTAGAAGTTAAGTCGCATAGTGCTCAGAGCCATTTGAACCAGCCAACCCAAACAACTATGTGCCATGTCCCCAAGCCACAGCTGTTCGCGATTGGTTCGAAGAACAGTCTGAACAAATCGAGAAGAATTATTTGGCTATGCAGCGCCCGACGTGGTTGGTTGGTTGGTTGGGGGAAGGAGACCAGACAGCGTGGTCATCGCTCTCATCGGATTAGGAAAGGATGGGGAAGGAAGTCGGCCGTGCCCTTTTCAGAGGAACCATCCCGGCATTTGCCTGGAGTGATTTAGGGAAATCACGGAAAACCTAAATCAGGATGGCCGGACGCGGGATTGAACCGTCGTCCTTCCGAATGCGAGTCCAGTGTCTAACCGCTGCGCCATCTCGCTCGGTCGCCCGACGTGAATCTCATCGAACATTTATGGGACATAATCAAGCAATTAAGGTCGGCTATAGAGGTAGCGTGACTCAATATTTCTGCAGGTGACTTGTAAAGGCTTGTTGAGTCCATGCAAGGTCGAGTTGCTACACCACGCCGGGCAAAAGGAGATTCGATACGATTTTGGGAGGTGTCCCACGACGTTTGTAACCTCCATTTATTCGTCATAAAAACGGTGGAAGCAGTAATTTTCCTCATGCGTTATAGACGCCGCGTTTTTGCAATTACATGGCTATCTCAAAGTATATAAAAAAAACACATTTGGTTTATATTCATAACACGTTTCTTTCTTGTCGCACAGTTTGACAGTAAATTACCCGTAATGCATCATCTGATCTATTGTTGGCGAGTTTAATATCTTTTGTGTGGGACCTAAAATTTAAAAACCTCTCTCACACCGGCCTGATTTAGCTTCACTGATCAGGATAGTAAAAACATGCGTATAATAAGGGAATTTTCATTGACAAAGCAGGCTTATCACATTCACACAGTTCAATACTGTTCTATCCTGATTAAATTGAGCTTAACTTAAATTCCATAAGGCAGTGAAGCAATTTCGAAGTCTCGGTGCGACGAAAATGGTCAGTCGATCTCCTGAAAACATTTGTAATAATTATTATCTTTCCGTGATCACATGGGGAAGACCGGAGATCTGCTGGTAAGACCGTGTTAGCCTATTTATTTGAAGTAACTGGATATCTTGAGCATTCAAAACGGCAGGTTCGTCCAGTGTAAATCAGACGTTCCCCACTGATCCCGTGCAACACAGCGTAGTAAGCAGACACTGTCAATTATAATCAGTTAAATAATACGCGAACACACTTACTTTACTTTAGTTCATGTATTACATTCCTTCTCATACAGAATCTCATCAAGATGGCGACTAGCTCAACAATACATACATATACATCCTTCTTTCACGACTAATCGGCAAGAAGTCCCCTATTCTTTTTCATAAGAGAAAACATAGATAGCAGAGAAGCTATTCCATGGAGTAAATGGACGCTACAAGGAATAATTGGGCTTGAAACTACTTTGCATTGATAATCGGTAAGATAAGAAGAGATATTTCGAGATATGTACTGAGTTATATAATTTATAAAATTTCTGAAAATATCGCGGAGAGACCGCTGCAAGAGACATTACGCGAGGACAGCTCGTGATTTACAGTGGAGTGTATTTTCATGCAGTGTTCTGAGGAGGTGATTTTTCTCTCTCTCGACGAGATAAGACTAGTTCTGAACGTTTGTGATCAAGTTCTTTAGCTGACGATGAAAACAGATATTGCAGGGTTACATTAGTGGTGTTTATTTGAGAGAGAGGGGGGGGGGGATCAGTTAGACTCTGCACGTCTTTAAAATCTCGTCCTGTAGTTGTGGATTTGTTTCTCTTGCCCATGAGCCAGGTAACAAAAGAAAATTGTTCTCTTGTGCCAGAAGCTTAAGCACATAAAATGGAATAGGTTAAGTGTTATCTCAGTTTATGTGCAATATAAGTAACGTAAAAATTGAAACTAAAAAAGAATGCATAACAATTCGAAGATATGACCCGTGGGATTACCGTTCCGCTCTCTTTCCACTACGCCGATTACTGCCTGAAATCTAGGCTAACATTAATTGCTTATACTTCACCCGACCTCAACAAAAACGTTTATTTTTCTAAGGGCTTGGTCATTTGGAAATCCCATTGCTATCAATTTTATTTCTAGTCAAGACCTAGATATACCATATGTATAGACGAAATAGGTGATGATGAATTGATGAAAATGAACAGTATTACCTGGAACCTACACACAATCTTGTTTAATATCACAGCTTGTGGTTACGTATAATTGTGGAGAAATA
Organism: Schistocerca cancellata; assembly: GCF_023864275.1. NCBI lineage: Eukaryota > Metazoa > Arthropoda > Insecta > Orthoptera > Acrididae > Schistocerca > Schistocerca cancellata. The sequence continues at coordinate 2,935,029 of NW_026047100.1, forward strand.
TGCCACAAAAGTGTTAATGATCTGTTAAATTTTATTCCCAAGTAGACTCTAGTCTGTATACTGTAAAATTGTAAAACTCTCGTAACTTCTGTAGACTATTGCTGTATCCAGTGCCTCAATTGAGAAGCTTTTCGGACTTGTCAGCAGTAAAAAGGATAACAAACACGATGTTATGTAGTAAAAAAACTCAAGAATGGCTTACAAACTTAGCTCTTTTATTAGTCGAAAAGCAGCTCCTGCAGCACTTGTGTTCTGATAATCAACGAATTCCTCAAAGAAGTAATTTCATACTTAAAAAAAACATTTTACTCTTTTGTAACTGCTCATCGAAATGAAAATTTCAGTACGTGACACAGGTGTGCCTATCACTGATTAGAATACAATGAAAAAACGAATAGAGGATGTAAAGAAAACTGTCAAAGATAATAAATGACTAACTGATCTGAAGTGATACACACTTTGCAGCGGGAAATCGCAAGATTAAGTGTATACCGTGTTGAGGTTAGAGTAACACTTCATGAGAGACAGGCTGTGGACCCTGAGCTACAGATGGCACCAAGAGATGTATGGGGTCTTCATCTATTGCTGCTACCGGTTGGAAACTATGCACAGCGGCAGGAACACGTCCTGCCATTATCAAGGCATAACTTCAGTAAGTAAGCGCTGTGCAAGGGAATTTGAAACGTCGGTGGACAGAGAAACTCCCGACAAATACACACACACACACACACACACACACACACACACACGCTATAAAAACTAAGGCCAACACAAACCAAAGATGATAATCAACAGGTGAAATTATCTTCCTCTGTTTTCTGACAAGAGGGGGCGCAGAATTCGTTGCAGAACTGAAACAAATACCACCATCTTTATTTATAAGGTTACTTGGTAATTGAAACTGCCTCCTTAATAATACTATCCCAGCAGCTGGAAGTGCATGCCAAAATCTCCGTGTTATATTCCATAGGATGACTGGTGCCAAGACAATGTTCTGTAATTTTGTACAGGGCTATTACAAATGATTGAAGCGATTTCATAAATTCACTGTAGCTCCATTCATTGACATATGGTCACGACACACTACAGATACGTAGAAAAACTAATAAAGTTTTGTTCGGCTGAAGCCGCACTTCCGGTTTCTGCCGCCAGAGCGCTCGAGAGCGCAGTGAGACAAAATGGCGACAGGAGCCGAGAAAGCGTATGTCGTGCTTGAAATGCAATCACATCAGTCAGTCATAACAGCGCAGCGACACTTCAGGACGAAGTTCAACAAAGATCCACCAACTGCTAACTCCATTCGGCGATGGTATGCGCAGTTTAAAGCTTCTGGATGCCTCTGTAAGGGGAAATCAAGGTCGGCCTGCAGTGAGCGAAGAAACGGTTGAACGCGTGCGGGCAAGTTTCACGCGTAGCCCGCGGAAGTCGACGAATAAAGCAAGCAGCGAGCTAAACGTACCACAGCCGATAGTTTTGAAAATCTTACGGAAAAGGCTAAAGCAGAAGCCTTACCGTTTACAATTGCTACAAGCCCTGACACCCGATGACAAAGTCAAACGCTTTGAATTTTCGGCGCGGTTGCAACAGCTCATGGAAGAGGATGCGTTCAGTGCGAAACTTGTTTTCAGTGATGAAGCAACATTTTTTCTTAATGGTGAAGTGAACAGACACAATGTGCGAATCTGGGCAGTAGAGAATCGTCACGCATTCGTGCAGCAAATTCGCAATTCACCAAAGGTTAACGTGTTTTTTGCCATATCACGGTTTAAAGTTTACGGCCCCTTTTTCTTCCGCGAAAACGTTACAGGACACGTGTATCTGGACATGCTGGAAAATTGGCTCATGCCACAACTGGAGACCGACAGCGCCGACTTCATCTTTCAACAGGATGGTGCTCCACCACACTTCCATCATGGTGTTCGGCATTTCTTAAACAGGAGTTTGGAAAACCGATGGATCGGTCGTGGTGGAGATCATGATCAGCAATTCATGTCACGGCCTCCACGCTCTCCCGACTTAACCCCATGCGATTTCTTTCTGTGGGGTTATGTGAAAGATACAGTGTTTAAACCTCCTCTACCAAGAAACGTTCCAGAACTGCGAGCTCGCATCAACGATGCTTTCGAACTTATTGATGGGGACATGCTGCACCGAGTGTGGGAGGAACTTTATTATCGGCTTGATGTCTGCCGAATCACTAAAGGGGCACATATCGAACATTTGTGAATGTCTAAAAAAACTTTTTGAGTTTTTGTATGTGTGTGCAAAGCATTGTGAAAATATCTCAAATAATAAAGTTATTGTAGAGCTGTGAAATCGCTTCAATCATTTGTAATAACCCTGTATTTGCTGGGCTGTTGTAAACTTGTGCGACGCTTATACTCAGTACACTTGTCGACCATAGTCCTGACAGTCTGACCAGTACCGGTATATTAGAGGCTACAGCTGCAAGGAATATGGCAGACACCGACTTACGCAAACCAAGGTCAGCCTTTGTGGAGCCTGAAACGACTCTGATCTCAGATGGTGGTTGGAAACGCATTTCGCGTCATATTTCCGCAAAATATGACCAGTTCTGTTCGAAACGCTCCCTGCGTAATGTAAAAAGGCCAAAGACTTTGGTGAGTTCAGGATCGATTAACTCAGCTCACAAACTCTCAGCGTCAGAGATGCCTTTGGCTCTGTGAATCCAGGTACAAAGTACCCCTCCACACTGAGCAGGATGTTGACAACTATCAGCTTGCAGATACAAGTCAGTGTGAGTAGACTTCCTATAAACTGTATGCCCCAGCATACCATCAATCTTCCTCCCGACCAACACATCAAGGAAGGGAAGACAACCATGCTTTTACACCTCATATTCATGTGGATTGAGTTCAGTTGTTCTAAAAAGCCGCTCAAATTCTCACTGTCATGAGACCAAACAACAAAAGTCTCGTGTACATATCTGAAAAAACACGCAGGTTAAAAATCGCCGATCCAATGCACGTTCATCGAAGTCTTCCATAAACAAACTGGCAATAGTAGATGTCAACGAACGTCTCACCGCAACTCCATCTCGTAGTACTGGTAATTGAACAAAAAGTAAGTCGAGGTCAACACATGTAGAATGAAGCTCATTAATTCAGCACCAAACCTAACCTCAGTCAACTGTAACGAATCAGACAGAGGAATGAGAGAGAAGAGACGGATCACATCAAAACTTACTAGAATATTAGAGTCATTCAGACGTATTCCCTCTAATCAACATAAGAAACCCTCAGAGTTTTTAATGTGATCCTTACACCGGCCTGCTGTAGGGCTCAACGAAGTAGCAACGTGTTTTGCTACACCATATTTCAGAGTAAAAATGTTACTCACAACTGGACAAAATGGAACCCTTTCCTTGTGGACCTTGGGAGGCCATATCACGTTGGGACAATAACACAATAAGAAGTAAGACTCTTGACAGTCTCCTGCGACATGGAACTTGTGTTCAGGAGGCTGTTAATCTTTCTCCCAACACTTTTTCTGTTAAATTCTGCATGGAAGCCTGCTCTCTCAATTTTCGAAAGATGGAGGGTCAAAGTTAATGTTACCTCACCCGTTGGCTATCAATAAATTCTGATGAAGGGAAGCAGTGGTTGAGAAAGGAGTGAGACACGGTTATTCAGTCTGTACATTGAGCACACAGTAAAGGAAACCAAAGAAAAATCTGGAGTAGGAATTAAAATACAGGGAGAAGAAATAAAAACCTTGAGATTTGCTGATGACATTGTAATTCTGTCAGAGCAAAGGACCTGGAAGAGCATTTGACCGGAATGCACACTAACTTGGAAGGAGGATATAAGATGTATATCAACAAAAGCAAGACAAGGATAACGAAATATGATCGAATCAAACCAAGGGATTCTATGGGAATTAGATTAGGAAACTAGACACTTAGAGTAGTAGATAGTTTTGCTGTTTAGGCAACATAATACATGATGATCACCGAATTAGAGAGGATATAAAATGTGGCCTGGCAATGGCAAGAGAAGCATTTCTGAAGAAGAGAAAATTGTTAACATCGAATGTAGAAGACTTAGGAAGTCTGATCTGAAGGTATTTGTCTATTGCTTGATAGAACACATTTTGAGACATCCAGGGGTCACCAGTTTAGTGCTGGTGAGAAGTGTGAGTGTTAAAAATTGTACGAGGGCAGTTCAATAAGTAATGCAACACATTTTTTTTCTCGGCCAATTTTGGTTGAAAAAATCGGAAATTTCTTGTGGAATATTTTCAAACTTTCCCGCTTCGTCTCGTATAGTTTCATTGACTTCCGACAGGTGGCAGCGCTGTACGGAGCTGTTAAAATGGCGTCTGTAACGGATGTGCGTTGCAAACAAAGGGCAGTGATCGAGTTTCTTTTGGCGGAAAACCAGGGCATCTCAGATATTCATAGGCGCTTGCAGAATGTCTACGGTGATCTGGCAGTGGACAAAAGCACGGTGAGTCGTTGGGCAAAGCGTGTGTCATCATCGCCGCAAGGTCAAGCAAGACTGTCTGATCTCCCGCGTGCGGGCCGGCCGTGCACAGCTGTGACTCCTGCAATGGCGGAGCGTGCGAACACACTCGTTCGAGATGATCGACGGATCGCCATCAAACAACTCAGTGCTCAACTTGACATCTCTGTTGGTAGTGCTGTCACAATTGTTCACCAGTTGGGATATTCAAAGGTTTGTTCCCGCTGGGTCCCTCGTTGTCTAACCGAACACTATAAAGAGCAAAGGAGAACCATCTGTACGGAATTGCTTGCTCGTCATGTGGCTGAGGGTGACAATTTCTTGTCAAAGATTGTTACAGGCGATGAAATATGGGTTCATCACTTCGAACCTGAAACAAAACGGCAATCAATGGAGTGGCGCCACACCCATTCCCCTACCAAGAAAAAGTTTAAAGCCATACCCTCAGCCGGTAAAGTCACGGTTACAGTCTTCTGGGACGCTGAAGGGGTTATTCTGTTCGATGTCCTTCCCCATGGTCAAACGATCAACTCTGAAGTGTATTGTGCAACTCTTCAGAAATTGAAGAAACAACTTCAGCGTGTTCGTAGGCACAAAAATCTGAACGAACTTCTCCTTCTTCATGACAACGCAAGACCTCACACAAGTCTTCGCACCTGAGAGGAGCTCACAAAACTTCAGTGGACTGTTCTTCCTCATGCACCCTACAGCCCCGATCTCGCACCGTCGGATTTCCATATGTTTGGCCCAATGAAGGACGCAATCCGTGGGAGGCACTACGCGGATGATGAAGAAGTTATTGATGCAGTACGACGTTGGCTCCGACATCGACCAGTGGAATGGTACCGTGCAGGCATACAGGCCCTCATTTCAAGGTGGCGTAAGGCCGTAGCATTGAATGGAGATTACGTTGAAAAATAGTGTTGTGTAGCTAAAAGATTGGGGAATAACCTGGTGTATTTCAATGCTGAATAAAACAACCCCTGTTTCAGAAAAAAAATGTGTTGCATTACTTATTGAACTGCCCTCGTAGAAGGAGACCAAGAGATTAATACGGTAAGCAGATTCAGAAGGACGTAGTTTGCAGTAGTTATTTGGAGATGAAGAGGTTTGCGTTGGAGCGAGTAGCATGGAGAGCTGCATCAAAGGGGTGTCTGGATTGAAGGCCGCAATAACAACAACTACTTCTGACGTCGCTCATCTTTTGTTTGCCAGCCGCGGTGTCCGAGTGGTTCTAGGCACTTCAGTCCGGAACCACGCGACTGCTACGGTCGCAGGTTCGAATCCTGTCTAGGGCATGGATGTGTGTGATGTCCTTAGGTTGGTTTGGTTTAAGTACTTCTAAGTTCTAGAGGACTGACAACCTCAGGTGTTAAGTCCCTTAGTGCTGAGAGCCATTTGAACCTTTTGTTTGTGATGGTGCTAATGTTTACAGCGTGTATGTGTGTGAGCGTGTTTTCTGTCTGTAGAGTTTCTCGCAAACTGAGATTTTATATTCCCTTGCACAGCGTTTCATTGCTGCAGTTATGCCTTGAAAATGGCAGAGTGTACTCCTTTCGAAAAATCTGCGGCTGTCGACGACGTCACCAGGCAGCATTCCCGTGAGTTATCTGAACATTTTTGTTGTTGTATATTTTTATTAACACAAGCACTTTCCTTGACACACAACAATTTTGTATAGATTCACACATTCTTACAAATTTGGAAATTTTGGAAATTGTGGGACCAAACTGCTGAGGTCATCGGTCCCTAAGCTTACACACTTATCTAACTTAAACTAACTCACGCTAAGGACGACACAAACACCCATGCCCGAGAGAGGATTCCAGCCTCCGACGGGGGCAGCTGCGTGGACCGTGATAGGATGCTTCACATCACGCGGCTACCCAGCGCTGCCACATTCTTGCATACATTGTTGGAAATGGAATTACTTTTGCTTTAAAAGTTAATGTGTGAAGATTCTTGTCGTTTGCGGTTCAGATGGAGCAAAAATTGTCAAAGTGTTTTCTTCTGTGTTGAGAAACAATTTTATTGCTTTTGACGATTTATTATCACGTATGTGTGCTTTTCCCTTCAGCTGAATATTTTGGTAGCTGTTTGGTACCTTAAATAACGTACGTATTATTTTTCACACAACTTTCCTACGTTCCACATTCACTGATTTGACTAGAAGTGCAGTGAACAAAAGTTCACGCTGCTGAGAAAGTATGCCACGTCTCTCTGCAAAAGAGAGGTACATTTGGAGTTGACTTGCCATTTTTTGTTGTTAAAAGAAAGCGACATTCTTCAGTAAATGTCTGCAGGTTACAAGACAGTCGTAAATATACTGTACTGTAATATACGCTTTCGTACCTCCCCGAGTCCTTAGGAAGCAAAATAAAGACAAATGTGATTTCATTTTTTAGTTATTCCCGATTTTTATGGCATCACATACGCTTCCTATTGTAAAAAGTATGTACAAATCAATATAAACGATACTATTCGCACTCATCCTATATCGTATTCAGAAGCATACCTTACTGTCCACTTGGAGAGCTACTGTTGCAGCCTATAACCAGGGTCTCTGTAGGGAACAAGTTGACACCAGTGTTACATAATGAAGCTACCATATTGGCGATAGGAGCAGACGAAACATTTTTAATGTTGCCAGGAAAGAGAGCAGTTGCTTTCTGAAATTATTATCGTTCTGACTTGACAGCAGTCTCCTTTAACTATATGTACCAAACAGCTATGTTTTAAAGTGGTAATATTTGAGCCCTGAGGCTTACTGTGCTGTGACATTACTGCCGTAGTAATTACAGAGAAACTGTATTTGTGGCCAAAAATATCAACCACAAGAATAAGAAACAGATAAAACCAATCAATTTTCTGAAGGTAATTACTACAAACAACATATGAACAGTTCTAAAATAAATTAAAGTATGAGATCTGTTGTAGACGGTTTGCTTAGCACAGAAAAAAGAGATGAAGATCAGGTCAAAGGTAATAACTTACAGCAGCACTGCATTATTTCTTATACTGATGCTGAGTAATTTAAGGAGACGAAGCAGCTAAGGCCATAAGTCTCCTATTAACTCTCTCCCCCCCCCTTCCCCCACATACACGCACAGTGCAGAAGCAGTGTACTGTTCCTAGCCTGGGTACGTATAGAGCAAATTCTGTGTGCAAATGTAAGAAAGTGTTCTAAATGTTTGTGCAGCGTCTCTCTGAAACAGAACATGGGAACCAACCCAGTGGGATGTGGTAAACTGCCGGCCGGTGTGGCCGTACGGTCTAGGCGCTTCAGTCTGGAACCGCGTGACCGCTCCGGTCGCAGGTTCGAATCCTGCCTCGGGCATGGATGTGTGTGATGTCCTTAGGTTAGTTAGGTTTAAGTAGTTCTAAGTTCTAGGGGACTGATGACCACAGATGTTAAGTCCCATAGTGCTCAGAACCATCTGAACCATTTTTTTGTGGTAAACTACTTGAAAGCCACCTCGAGGCTGGCTAGCACACGAACCTCTCGTTGTTAATCTGCCAGCAGGATTCTCTCCAGGGCCAGCATAGCTCCCATCCCAGAAGCAGTTGTGTTAACACCCACGGTCACTTGCATGTGTATTATTTCTGAAAATGGGCACTTTTTTGCCTAAGGGAACTGTAACTGGCACAGAATTTTTATTTACTAGTGAAACGGATATTTAATCATCGAAAAAAATGTATAGTCTCACAATTCCCGTTTAAAATATGCCTCATCCTGCTTCCAGTACTCTGTTGCGCCACAAAAACTAAATCATGTATGGCAAGATATAGTTCTGATGAACTGCTTAACTGTTCGTGCACAAATCCCTTATATTTTTATAAACATTTCTCATATTTAACAAATGACGTAATAGACATTTCATAGTTTTACTTGGACATCTGATTACCAGATCCAAACATGCTTGCTCCAGTCTTTCTACTCATTGTTATAGCTTGAGAGCAGTATCTGAGTCGCGTGACTGACAGTAAAAAGCTGAGTTTCTCTCGTTAAGCACTAAGCGAAGTGGAGCCAGCAGTTATAATTTTTCTCAATTATAGCTGAAATAAATCTCTGATTTTAACAGTTGAAAGACGTATTGTTTGGCATAAACACTTGGACACATATGGTACAACCAGTTGACGAAATGAGTACATTAAGTTTTCTGCGTATTAGCTATATTACAGATGTAAAATCTGTAATATAATGAATATCACAATGTACATTGCAGTGGTCTGTAAAAGACCCCCCAAACATGAAAATGAACAAGAAGACGAGAAGTTAAATGAAAAATAAAGTCAGCAGTAAAAGAATATTGAAACGAACTATAAATAAAGAATGAAAAAAATAACAGTGAAACGAACAGTAAATTTACACTGTAGAAAAGCTGACAGTGGACTGAGTATGAGGAACACCGAGTATAATCCTTAAATATGAACAATGTGGTCATCAGTTAGATGAAAAATTAAAATCTGCCGTAAGAGAACATTGAAATGAACAGTAAATAAATAATGAAAAAACAGTAAATCGAACAGTAAATTTACACTGAAGAGAATTTGACTGTGGATTGAACAAGAGGGACACCAAGCATAATACTTAAATAATAATGTCTAAGCCCGGAGACTGCTGCATGCTGCAATTCATATAGATCTGATTTTGGTCGTGCGCATGCTCTGATGTTGCAGTCACAGTATGGTCTATTGTCCGGCGCAGAGCTACGCAGTCACACTGCAGCTTTGCCTCATTTGTACAGAAGGTCCTAGTAAACAACATGAGGTGTTGGAACCCTGTTAAGAACTTTCCATTGTTGGCGGGAAGCTTTAACTCCGTAGGTCTTTGTACTGAACCGGAAGTGGGTCAATGAATCATCAAAATGTTTGTGCTCCAGTCTGCTTACCGTTGTGCACTGATGTTGAGGGCACTATCTGATAGTTACCCTAGTGGGGATTTCCTGGATCTCAGTCCTATCACTGACATATGAGGGCTGTCCCTATGTCCTGGCAATTTTCTCTTCGGTTGTCGGAACGACAATCTCCACCTCTAGAGCGTAGGTAGGGTGGTGTGGCTCAGCACTGGTAACCGTTGCTGTGGTTGTAACACTATTGTTGATGTTAGCTGTGATTGTCTTATCTAACTTCATTGTCTGTTTCTACTTAACATAACTTGTGTGCCACCAAGATCTTTGATTAACATCTTTGTAAATATTTTATTCATTATTGATGGTAATTTATGTCAGTGTAATTAATCTATGGATGTAATTTAAAGAAGAACATGTTCTTTAAATGGGTGGACATGTTAGAACTTCAGTTGTAATACTTATTTATATATAGGGAAAGTAGGTTTGTAATCATGGAAAACTTTGAGGGAAATCCCTCTGTAATGGAAGTGGCTTGGCAGGAACAGAAAAGTCGGATTTGTCCGTAAAACTGCAAGGTCCCTTCGTGGCAGCAAGAGCAGCAATATTATTTTTGTACAGCATGAGACGTGGAAGAAATAGGCGAATTATCCATACCATTCGTTGGTTAGCTCTGAAATAGGAAAATACGGTGCCACTAAGGGTCTTTTCAGAGCCTGTTATACAGCAAGAGCCATGGATATTTTTGCCGCCATCTTTGAATAGCCACAAGAGATCAACACTGCCATCACCTTCAGCTCAAATATTCACTTGGATACTGTACAACTGCATCAAACGGTTACGTGTGTTATTAATCAGTAATAAATGTTTGTTCCTTAAACCTTGTGTTGGGCACCTGTATTTCATTCTTAGTTGTTTACCCAGACAGGATCCTATTGCAAGTGCTACAATACTTCAAGCGTCGTACTTTATTGAAATCAAAACTAGTTACCTTCCTTAATAAAATCTAATAACTTTTGTGGAGTATTAAATTTCATAACGGCTCAGTGAGGCTAAGTTCTGAAGTGCAACACAAAAGGAAGATTAAAGTTTACTACTGATATAGTATAACTGTCAAGAAAAGTTTCCAGCTTAAAGATTGTTCTTATTGAAGTCTCTGTACAGTATGTGGGTTATCTGCAAAATCTATGACAATTCATAATAGTTACTGAGTAGTAGACTGGGAGGTTCAGCTTAAGGATTAGTTATTGTGCAGGTCAGGAAATAACAGTATTTACATTTTGATATGAGTGTTGCTCATATTATGTGTTGTAACTAAAATGTTCCATCTAGATCTGACTCTACTGATCAGTTAATCGATTAGATTCGGGGTCCCTTTGCTAACTGTTGAGCCAGATTTTAATTTCACGCCACAACTACAGCATTAATGAGGTGCATCCGCTAGACTTCTAACATTTTTTATTGTAAGAAGCAAATAGCTACAACTGTTCAAACTATACTAGATCCAGATATCACATGTTCCATTTGAGCTGTATAGTATTAGCAAGTGAGTGCTTCTTGAGGATACAAACAGTACTCAGGACAGAGAACATTATTATCAGGAAACCATTCCAGCGACTTTATTTTCCAATAATTAAACTGAAAAAGAGGACCTCATGTCCAAGTTAGTAGGGTCCCACCCATCAGTAAATCATTTACTTGTAATGAACAATAGTTTGCTGCTTTAGTATACAACCAATCTACTGAGAGCCAATTATTGCCATGACGTATTAATACTCCTTCTGTGTAGTTCATGCCAAATCATTGTTACATGGTATGCGAAAAGTACTGCTGTCTCGTGCCCCTTGCGCAAAAATGGTATTTCTGTATCAACTCAAGTAAATACCAACAGTTAATTTTATTTATGACTAGTGCTGCTGCTTAGTAAAACTTTGCCCAAATAGACTTTTGCTTAAATACACTTTACTTTATTAATAATAGAATCTTGGTACGATTCTCGTTTGTTCTGCTATTACTTTATTTCAAAAGAAATATTCAGAGAAACCATTATACACAATCATGGTCAGACTGAAATTCTTTCAAAGAAGTAAAATTATAAATGTACTGCTAATTTAGTGTAATCCGGTAGTGTTATATGGTTCCACTAATGATATGCTTCGTGCTGTGTAGTTGTGCATCTAGTTTCCTTACACGGCTACTGTTCACCCACACAGAGGAGCATTACCTCGCGACGGAATAGAGACCTGGGGCAGAACCTCTCCGTGTGGAACCATATGCTCCCCATCTGCTGCCATATAATTTGTACTGGACATAGTTGCATGTGTTGAGGCACAAACCTAGATTTGCTGTATCAGTGTTACACATGTACCAGCGCAGTTAACGTAATTTGTCCTACGTTCCCAATATTAATGCGTTTGTTATCGTTTGGTAACAAACAGTTTGAGCCGTTGTACTTAGCTTACGCCGAAACAATATCAATATAAAATGTAGAACATATTAGCAAACGTTGGTTATCGAGAAAACTCTCGCAGTGAGTTAGATATTAACATTCTGTAGTCTCAAGGTCATCGTCATACACTGAATTTTGGATCTGAAGATCAACACATTTTCATGAGATGGACAGGTATTGACACTTATCATGCATTTTGTAATATATAAACACAAATAAACGCTCTTAAATACAAAGCCGCTTGGTAACGATATCGCTCCTTAGCATCAGTCTGTAAATTAACTCACTCTCTTAAAACGTGCATTTACAATTGTTTTATGTTTTTAAAACAACTTTACTTGTGGAACGAAATATCACTTTGTTTGACATATTTTTCGCTGCAACCAAACGCTACACAAAATTTCGCCATTGCAGTAACGATACCTTTCCGGAAAATACTACGATCAAAACAAACTGAACAGTATACCCAAAGTTGCCTGTTTCCTAGGTTAATAGAGGTTAGTACACACGTACCACCTCAGTTACACGATTTTCAAACATTTACAAAGCGGTCGGAAAATTCTACGTGGGATAACACTAGACACACACAGCTGGGGTACAGAAATTCCGTCCACCAGTGAGGAAAGGAGTGGCGACAGAAACGGCATCTGGCCCGCCTCTACCACTGACGTTGATAAATCCTAAAATTAACATTCCTACCGCGTGAAGATATGGGATAAAGGACAGGAAAAAGATAAAAGGATTTCAGAAGTCGCCTGCACATGAATGTAGCTCCTAGAGTGGCTTCACGTAGCTTGACTCCTGCAGACCATCGGCCCTGAGCACCATGATTCGACCACCTCACAGCTTTATTGCCCCATCTACACTGCTACAACGCAATAGGCCAGCTCCGGCTGAATGTTCTGTGTTCACGTGTAGTTTCATTCTTCCGAGGAACGGTGCAATGACGTGTATTTGGCAGTGAGCGAAACGCAGGAGCAAGGACCTATGCGAATTGCTACTCTGGTTGGTGTGCGCAGACGGCAAGAATACATTACAAAACACATTTTAAATAGTCGTATCGAACGTACTGAATGTCTTTCTTTATTTACATATTTATTTATTTTTTACTGAACTGGCCAATAATGAAGAGACCACGATTAATATACATTTCGCGCAGGTTCATAAAATGACAGCAAATTGTTGTGGTGCCCCTGAATCGACTGTACTCCTTATTAGCAGTGCAGCAACGTCAGCACAGTCTGTAGATGTGAGCATGTGTTTTGATTCTCCAAGGAAGGGATGCAAACGAAGATGGACATTATCGGAATTTGAAGGTTTTGACAAAACATTAGTACTTCTATGCTACAACAGAGGAGAGTATCCGACGGCTAGAAAAACACAAAGTGATCTTCGAGAAAAAAATGAATTATTCTGACTCAGAGACCTCCGTTCTTTGTGGTCTCTGCTCATTGATTTTTAATTCAAGTAAGTGCAATTATGGACGAAAATTTTAAGTGGAATGCAGAGACGTTGCTGCAGCAGTAAAGAGATTTTATGTAGAATGCACTTACTGCGTACTGAGGACAGTAGTCTTGTAGTATACCTATACAAAACTTGGATTTCACAAAACTATGCGCGGAAATATATTTCACACGACTTCAATGGAAATGTTGGTCTGAGAGTACCTACAGTTCCTTTTTTACAGCGTATATCAGCGATTTTGGCGGTAGGTGCAGTGACGAAGTGTCAGAAAGGGCTGCAAATAAAAAACAAAAATCTGGAAGGTAGGTAATAATCTCAGTCATATTAAAGAGAGTCGTCGGAACTAAAATTCTGGCAACGGCATGCAAGTACTCGAGCGCTGTCGAGCACATGGTCTCTCGCATAATTTAAAATGCGTTCATACGTGATAGGATACAATTATGATGTCACAGATTTTACCAAAATTAATTTCATATTTTGTTAACAACTTTATCGTTGGAAGCTTTTACAAGATCGAACAGAATGCAAATTTATGAGCGATGACATTTTTCGTTATACAGGCTGAACAGTTTCGCAGCTTTTACGGTATTTCATTTTTTATCTCTTAATGCTTTTACGTTGTGACTATAAAATATGTATCATATGCATCTACAAACTTTGAGAATGTTGATGTATTATTTTCAGTTCAAGTACGTCAGTGGTTCTGTTTTATCCACAGACTGAAGTAAAAAAATATTTTTCTCCAAAATGTCTTGTAACGTTAGTCTTTATTTATTTATTTCGTAACAGTGGCAAGTCTGTCTTTTGAAAAGTTCTCCATCATATTCCAAGCAAAAAATAGACATGTCCAATGTTTTTCGGAATATTCACCAACTGGCAGTGATGTAGCACGGTGAGCTGACCTATTTCCGTGATGGCCGCTATAGTTCGTTGATCGAGATCTTGGACCAAGTTTGGTAACATCAAGTGTGATGTACTTCATGTACGGCCTAAGCTGTTCATCGTAAGTTTGACACGGAAGTAAACATTGTGCTATGTACTGTAAGTAGACTGTTTAGGTTTTTATGTTGGTAACGCCACGTAGCGCTCTGTATGAAAATCACTGACTGTGCTGTGTGCAGTCTGTGGCTGGTTTGCATGTGTTGAGGCACATGCTATTGTAGTGTTGGGCAATTGGTTGTGAACAGCGCATAGCGTTGCGCAGTTGGAGGTGAGCCACCAGCAGCGGCAGATGTGGGGAGAGATATGGCAGAGTTTTGAGAGCGGACGATCTGGACGTGTGTCCGTCATAAAAAGGAAATTTGTAAGACTGGATGTCATGAACTGATACATATACACTCCTGGAAATGGAAAAAACAAAACATTGACACCGGTGTGTCAGACCCACCATACTTGCTCCGGACACTGCGAGAGGGCTGTACAAGCAATGATCACACGCACGGCACAGCGGACACACCAGGAACCGCGGTGTTGGCCGTCGAATGGCGCTAGCTGCGCAGCATTTGTGTACCGCCGCCGTCAGTGTCAGCCAGTTTGCCGTGGCATACGGAGCTCCATCGCAGTCTTTAACACTGGTAGCATGCCGCGACAGCGTGGACGTGAACCGTATGTGCAGTTGACGGACTTTGAGCGAGGGCGTATAGTGGGCATGCGGGAGGCCGGGTGGACGTACCGCCGAATTGCTCAACACGTGGGGCGTGAGGTCTCCACAGTACATCGGTGTTGTCGCCAGTGGTCGGCGGAAGGTGCACGTGCCCGTCGACCTGGGACCGGACCGCAGCGACGCACGGATGCACGCCAAGACCGTAGGATCCTACGCAGTGCCGTAGGGGACCGCACCGCCACTTCCCAGCAAATTAGGGACACTGTTGCTCCTGGGGTATCGGCGAGGACCATTCGCAACCGTCTCCATGAAGCTGAGCTACGGTCCCGCACACCGTTAGGCCGTCTTCCGCTCACGCCCAAACATCGTGCAGCCCGCCTCCAGTGGTGTCGCGACAGGCGTGAATGGAGGGACGAATGGAGACGTGTCGTCGTCAGCGATGAGAGTCGCTTCTGCCTTGGTGCCAATGATGGTCGTATGCGTGTTTGGCGCCGTGCAGGTGAGCGCCACAATCAGGACTGCATACGACCGAGGCACACAGGGCCAACACCCGGCATCATGGTGTGGGGAGCGATCTCCTACACTGGCCGTACACCACTCGTGATCGTCGAGGGGACACTGAATAGTGCACGGTACATCCAAACCGTCATCGAACCCATCGTTCTACCATTCCTAGACCGGCAAGGGAACTTGCTGTTCCAACAGGACAATGCACGTCCGCATGTATCCCGTGCCACCCAACGTGCTCTAGAAGGTGTAAGTCAACTACCCTGGCCAGCAAGATCTCCGGATCTGTCCCCCATTGAGCATGTTTGGGACTGGACGAAGCGTCGTCTCACGCGGTCTGCACGTCCAGCACGAACGCTGGTCCAACTGAGGCGCCAGGTGGAAATGGCATGGCAAGCCGTTCCACAGGACTACATCCAGCATCTGTACGATCGTCTCCATGGGAGAATAGCAGCCTGCATTGCTGCGAAAGGTGGATATACACTGTACTAGTGCCGACATTGTGCATGCTCTGTTGCCTGTGTCTATGTGCCTGTGGTTCTGTCAGTGTGATCATGTGATGTATCTGACCCCAGGAATGTGTCAATAAAGTTTCCCCTTCCTGGGACAATGAATTCACGGTGTTCTTATTTCAATTTCCAGGAGTGTAAATATGCCTTGTGGCACAGCGGCCGTGCGCAACGTTGTTTAATTTCGCCGATCGCTCGGGAACCGGTGTTCCCAACGTGCAGTGCCATTGGCTGGGTGTACGTAAAAACTAACGTACTAAATGGAACCAAAGACGATGTATGCAGGAAATGTTAAATACTTTCTACCAACCGACTATTTAAGCGGTGATGCGAAAAATGAGATTGTTGGATATACAGAGCAATTACTAAGTTTATCAAGACGAAATTGTTGAGGCATTTTCGTTAGGACCACAGCCAATAGTTCTTAAACGCGACTAACTGAAATTACTGTTACGTTAAAATGCGGACATGTTTCGATTTAATATTGCATCGCATCAGTGTCTTAACAAACCATTGTCTGGCTGGTATTTAGTGTTTAGTGACGTTTCGTAACGAGCTAGAGTGTATTTCAGGTCGTTTTCTGTACAATGAAATTTGTAATTGTTGGCATAGGAGTAACTGGGTATGTTGGGGCAACTTTTTTTGGTTCATCTACTGGGTCTTACCAGGTGGGAAGTAGAGCTACTTAGTGCTGGCAAAGGTTACAGCTTCACATTCACTCACGAACATTGCCTCCAGCTCTGACAGATCTGTGTTGCTAATCTGTCTCTTTATTTCTACGGAATTCAGTTACCAACT
Source organism: Schistocerca cancellata (assembly GCF_023864275.1). Lineage (NCBI taxonomy): Eukaryota > Metazoa > Arthropoda > Insecta > Orthoptera > Acrididae > Schistocerca > Schistocerca cancellata. The sequence continues at coordinate 2,951,693 of NW_026047100.1, forward strand.
ATGTAAGTGGCGTCAGTGTCAAATGTTTCACATTTTGTAGATATTGTTCCCAGTATCTACATATACTACATATACATGCATACTCTGCAAATCACATATAAGTGCCTGGTAGAGGGTTCACCGAACCACCTTCACAATTCTCTATTATTACAATCACATGTAGCTCGCGGAAAGAACGAACACCTTTATCTTTCCGAACAAGCTCTGATTTCCCTTTTTTTGTCGTGGTGATGGTTTCTTCCTATGTAGGTCGGTGTCAACAAAATATTTTCGCATTCGAAGGAGACAGTTGGTGATTGGAATTTCGTGAGAAGATTTAGTCGCAACGAAAAACACATTTCTTTTAATGATGTCCAGCCCAAATCCTGTATCATTTCAGTGACACTGTCTCCCATATTTCGCGATAGTACAAAACGTGCTGCCCGTTTTTGAACTTTTTCGATGTCTCCATCAATTATATCTGGTAAGGATCCCACACCGCGTAACGGAAGGGCTATTCTAAAAAAGGACGGACAAGCGTAGTGTAGGCAGTCTTCTTAATAGGGTTGTTACATTTTCTAAGTGTCCTGCCAATAAAACGCAGTCTTTTGTTAGCCTTCCCCACAACACATTCTGTGTGTTCCATCCAATTTACGTTGTTCGTAATTGTAATTCCAAGTTATTTAGTTGAATTTACGGCCTTTAGATTTGACTGATTTCTCGTGTAACCGAAGTTTAACGAATTCCTTTTAGCACTCATGTGGATGACCTCACACTTTTCGTTATTTAGGGTCAACTGCCAATTTTCGCACCATTCAAATATATTTTCTAAATCGTTTTTCAGTTTGTTTTGATTTTCTGATGGCTTTATTAGACGATAAACGACAGCGTCATCTGCAAACAACCTAAGACAGCTGCTCAGATTTTCTCCCAAATCGTTTACATAGATAAGGAACAGCAAAGGGCCTATAACACTACCATGCGGAACGCCAGAAATCACTTCTGTTTCACTCGATCACTTGCCGTCAATAACTACGAACACTGACCTCTCTGACAGGAAATCACAAATCCAGTCACAGAACTGAGATGATATTACGTAAGCAGGCAATTTCACTACAAGCCGCTTGTGTGCCGGCCGGTGTGGCCGTGCGGTTGTAGGCGCTTCAGTCTGGAACCGCGTGACCGCTACGGTCACAGGTTCGAATCCGTCCTCGGACATGGATGTGTGTGATGTCCTTAGATTAGTTAGGTTTAAGTAGTTCTAAGTTCTAGGGGACTCATGACTACAGATGTTAAGCACCATAGTGCTCAGAGCCATTTGAACCGCTTGTGTGGTACAGTGTCAAAAGACTTCCGGAAATCCAGAAATACAGAATCGATCTAAAATCCCTTGTTAATAACACTCAACACTTCATGCGAATAAAAAGCTAGTTGTGTTTCACAAGAACGATGCTTTCTAAACCCATGCTGACTTTGTGTCAATAGACCGTTTTCTTCGAGGTATTTCATAATGTTCGAACACAATATATGTTCCAAAGTCCTGCTGCATATCCAGTTTAATGTTATGCCTGTAATTAAGTGGATTACTCTTACTACCTTTCTTGAATATTGGTGTGACCTGTGCAAATTTCCAGTGTTTGGGTACGGCGCGATTGCTACGGTCGCAGGTTCGAATCCTGCCTCTGGCATGGATGTGTGTGATGTCCTTAGGTTAGTTAGGTTTAAGTAGTTCTAAGTTCTAGGGGACTGATGACCACAGATGTTAAGTCCCATAGTGCTCAGAGCCATTTGAACCATTTTTGAATTTGTTTCGGTACGGATCTTACGTCGAGGGAACGGTTGTACATAATTTTTAAGTATGGAGCTAATGCATCAGCATATTCTGAAAGGAACCTAATTGGTATACAGTATGGACCAGAAGACTTGCTATTATTAAGCGATTGAAGTTGCTTCACTACTCCGAGGATATTTACTTCTACGTTACTGATGTTGGCAGTTGTTCTTGATTCGATTTCTGGAATACTTACTTCGTCGTCTTCTGTGGATGCATTTCGGAGGACTGTCTTTAGTAACTCTTCTTTGGCAGCACTGTCTTCGATAGTATCTCCATTGCTATCGCGAAGAGAAAGCATTGATTGTTTCTTACCGCTAACAGACTTCACACACGACCAGAATCTCTTTGCATTTTCTGACAGGTTTCGATACAAAGTTTCGTTGTGGAAACTGTTATAAGCATCTAGCGTTGAAGTCCGCTCTAAGTTTCGAGATTCTCTGAAAGATCGTCTATTTAAATTTGGCATGTTTGTTTCGTTGTTCTGACCCGTTTTGTGTACCAAGGAGGATCAACTCCGCCGTTTGTTAATTTATTTAGTAAAAATAACTCAATTGCTGCCGATACTATTTCTTTGAATTCACACTTAACATTATTAATTTGGAAGGAGTGGAGATTGTCTCTCAGGAAGGCATCGAGTGGATTTTTAATTGCTTTTTTGAATAGGTATATTTTTCGTTTATTTTTGGAGGATTTGGGGGTTACAATATTCAATCTCGCTACGGCAACCCTGTGTTCACTAATCCCTGTATCCGTATTCATGCTGGTTGTTAACTCAGGATGCTTTGTTGCTAAGAGGTCAAGAATGTTTTCACAACCGTTTACTATTCGCTTGGGCTCATGGTCTAACTGCTCGAAATAATTTTCAGAGAATGCGTTTAGCACGATTTCGGATGATGTTTTATGCGTCCCTCCCGAATTAAACATTTCAACATCTAGAGGGTAAATTAAAGTCACCACCAGCTATTATCGTATGAGTCGGGTACGTGTTTGAAATCAAACTCAAGTTTTCTTTGAACCTTATGGCAACTGTATCATCTGAATTGGGAGGTCGGTAAAAGGATCGAATTATTTTATTGCGGTTGCCAACAATGATCTCTGCCCATGATAACTCACAGGAAGTATCTGCTTCAATTTCGCGACAAGATAAACTGTTTCTAACAGCAACAAACACGGCACCGCCAACAGTGTTCAGCCTATGCTTTGGGAACACCGTTAGGTTATTCGCAAAAATTTCGTCTGAGTTTATCTCCGGATTTAGCCAGCTTTCAGTGCCGACAACTATTTGAGCATCAGTGCTTTCTGTTAGTGCTTGGAGCTCTGATACTTTCCCAACACAGCTACGACAATTGACAACTGTTATACCGATGGTTCCTGTATCTACGTTTTTCCTGTGTTCGGCCTGCACCCTTTGTGACTGAAGCCCTTCTTGTGTTTTCCCGAGGCGCTCGAGACGATTTATGACATCTCAGTACAATCTGTGTCTCTTCTGTGACAATCCAGGAGTATACAGGGAGTCCCAGCTATCTTGTCCACCCAAAATACCTCTGGAACAATAAAAGCTATTAGAAAACGACTTTCACCGGTATCAATGTAGGGCTGGGGCCCATGAATGTACATATTTGGAAACATTCTAAATCGAAAGCATATGTGTTTTTTAACACAAACTTATGTTTTTTTTTTTTTAATGGACCTGCTATAGTTTTTCTTCAACAATCCATAGCATGACAAAGCACATACACAACTGCGTTGATTGCATCGCAATATTCCCATTACATCCCGAGATATTGAGACGCGAAGTTGACGCTTGAAACACCCGACATGCGCTGCTAGCGCACGTCCTGAGGCTCAGGCGTGAACCCCATGCTGCCCGTAATCGCGATGTGATTTGTTGTGGACTGACAAGACAGCCAGTCCACAGTGACGGGTAACCGAAAGGCACGCGTTTACACACGCCGGCTGGCGTTAGGTCTGAAACTGGATACGTAATGAATGCTATAAAGCTGCTGCTGGAATACTTAACTTTAATCCATCATTTGTATACAGCATTCTTCATGATACAAGTGAGACTCTCTCTAGAAATGGTTAATGGCGCCTTGCTAGGTCGTAGCCATGGACTTAGCTGAAGGCTATTCTAACTGTCTCTCGGCAAATGAGAGAAAGGCTTCGTCAGTGTAGTCGCTAGCAAAGTCGTCGTACAACTGGGACGAGTCCTAGTCCGTCTCTCTAGACCTCCCGTGTGGTGGCTCTCGGTCTGCAATTACTGACAGTGGCGACACGCGGGTGCGACATGTACTAATGGACCGCGGCCGATTTAAAGCTACCACCTAGCAAGTGTGGTGTCTGGCGGTGACACCACATGATTGACATGTGTAATCACACCTCCATACTTATCAAGAGGGACATATGTCAATCACATCGCGATTACGGGCAGCATAGGGTTCACGCCTGAGCCTCAGAACGTGCGCTACCAGCGCATGTCGGGTGTTTCAAGCGTCAACTTCGCGTCTCAATATCTCGGGATGTAATGGGAATATTGAGATGCAATCAACGCAGTTGTGTATGTGCTTTGTCATGCTATGGATTGCTGAAGAAAAATATAGAAGGTCCATTTAAAAAAAACAGAAGTTTGTGTTAAAAAACACATATGCTTTCGTTTTAGAATGTTTCCAAATATGTACATTCATGGGCCCCAGCCCTAAATTGATACCGGTGAAAGTCGTTTTCCAATAGCTGTTATTGTTCCAGAGATATTTTGGGTGGACAAGATAGCTGAGACGCCCTGTATACATTCTTTCGTCCTCTCACTTGATGAATGGAAAGCACGAATAAGAGTGTACAAAAAAAAAAAAAAAGAAGAGTCAGTATGTAGATCTGTGGGAGTAAAAGTAGTCTGCTACTGTGGCAGAACAGCCAACGCTATGAAGTACTACGAGGTAGCAAAGAGGTTTCTTTTCGCCTTGGGCGAAGCTCTTGTACAGATTGTCAACAAGACGGGGAGCTCACTGGGCACTTCCGGTTAACGGAACGCGTGGTTCCAAACAGAATTCGCACAGCAGTGTTCCGGGAGACGCGAGATGGGGCCACCGACAAAAGTGTGTGTGCCTATTCGTAGTTATTCATTATCTTATTTTCGTAGATTTCAGCTCCATCCAAAATAAACGTCTTTCTCCCACCATTGGGCGATATACGGAATTTTTGTGGCTTTTCTCAGAACATTATAATCAGTTGCTCTTAGCCACACATGCAAGCCATTGTTCTGCCCGACCATGTTCAAACATGTGCACGCGTGATATATCTTCTCAATTCAGTCTGATTTATTTGGTTCGTTGGTGATCTCACAGGTGTAGTATAACTGAACGGATTTCTGAAACGTCGTTAATTTCTGTTTTAGTTTGTAATCTACTTTCTACATGCCCTTGTTGTCTCAGCACGTGTTAAGTTCGGATATGAGAGCCTTAAGTTCTCAGACGGTGTCCAATAGTAATGTGTCCTGTCCAGTTTGCATAGGTACTCTGAATTTTTTGACTCATTTTGTGCACGTTTTGTTTTTGGCGACCACGCGTTCGTGAATTATGAGAATCGCTACATGTCACAGTTTCTGAGTCTCAGGATAAAACTTCCAAATTAGTTTCAGAATTTCATCTATGGTGCAATTATTAACAGCGTACTTTTATCAATGAATTCTTGTTCAATTTCTTTCTGCAGTCAAGCCAAGGGAACTACCTTTTGCTAACCAAATGCATACTGGTGAAGTTTTTCTTTATTCTTATACTTGTCCTGAATCTCTGTGATATGTGTGTATGTGCGTGAATGTCGCTACTCAAAGATTCTTCTGATGCTCCCATAAGTAATGATAAATCGTGCTAGTGTTTCCAAGACGCAGTTGTAAACATAGTTCTGTAACTCACCCGACACTGTTATGAAGAACATCAACCATCAGCCATTTATTAGTTGTTTAGCTTATCGGTTTGTTCAGCTCTTGAATAAACGTGATATTTTTAGCAGAACAGATACTTACGTGTTCCTTCACAGACTTTCATTTTTACGTCGTACTTGTATTCCTTGTTAACAGATGAATATGGCGAAGTTATGTATTTAATATTTATTCAAATATCACAAATGTGCAGATCTGGCAACTCAATTCATTTAAACATAAAAAAAAATTTCCCATGTATACGCGAATACCGTCTTCCCACTTTCCATGTTAATAGATACCGCATTTTTCACCAGCTTCACGAGCACGGATCCCCGACCTGATACTTCATGTATAGATAACCTTCAAAATCGTCAACAAACTTTGCTCTTCTGCATAATTATGACGCAAATTTCAAATTTGCAATGTTATTAATGTTGTGGCGTAGCAAGACAGCCACGCCACTCGGAAGTAGCCGAAATGCACGCGTTAAATTCAAGCAGGCTTGCTGAGGTCTGAAACAGGATACGTAATGAATGCTATAAAGAAAAGTACGTAGCTGCTGGAATACTTAACTTTAATCCATCATTTGTATACAGCATTCTTGATGATACAAGTGAGACTCTCTCTAGATATGGTTAATGGCGCCTTTCTAGGTCGTAGCCATGGACTTAGCTGAAGGCTATTCTAACTGTCTCTCGGCAAATGAGAGAAAGGCTTCGTCAGTGTAGTCGCTAGCAAAGTCGTCGTACAACTGGGCCGAGTCCTAGTACGTCTCTCTAGACCTGCCGTGTGGTGGCGCTCGGTCTGCAATTACTGACAGTGGCGACACGCGGGTCCGACATGTACTAATGGACCGCGGCCGATTTAAAGCTACCACCTAGCAAGTGTGGTGTCTGGCGGTGACACCACAATTAACATGTTAGAAGTAGTCACAATCAAGCTATAGTAGCCCATTACAAACAGCACTGTAAGGTGCTTAAAGTGTTATTAGGAAGGCAAAGAGTATGTGGTATGCAAACAGAATAGCTAATTTACATAATAAAATTAAAACCATATGGTCAGTTGTGAAGGAAGTGCCTGGTCAGCAGCACAGGGTCAACGATATAAAGGCAGTTTGCAGTAAAAAAATTTCTCCTACTGATAAATTAGATATATGTACAGTATTTAATAATCATTTTCTGAGCATTGCTGGTGCATTAAATAAAAATTTAGCTTCTACAGGGAATCATATACCTTCGAGATTGATGTCTGAAATACTACTCTGTGATACAGACAAGGGGAAGATTGAGTCAATAATTAAATCGTTGAAGGCTAAGGACTCTCATGGATATGATGGAGTGCCTAGCAGAATATTGAAGTACTGTGCTGCACATGTTAGCCCTGTATTTAGCCATATTTGTAATTTTTCTTTAAGGAATGGTCAGTTTCCTGAACGATTAAAGTACTCAGTAGTAAAGCCGCTTTATAAAAAGGGAAAAAGAGGTAATTTAGACAGTTTTAGACCTATTTCTATGCCATGAGTGTTTGCTAAACTTATTGGAAAGACTGTGTATGCAAGGATAAATGATCATTTTATATCACACAATTTGCTATCTAATGTAAAGTTTGGCTTTAGAAGTCGTTTAACAACTGGAAATGCTATATTCTCCTTTCTCTTTGTGGTACTGGATGGGTTAAACAAAAGGTTCGAACGCTAGGCATAGTTTTTGATTTACCTAAGGTGTTTAATTGTGTTGATCACAAAATATTGCTCCAGAAGTTGGACCATTATGGAATATGGAGAGTAGCTCACACTTGGTTCACCTCTTTCTTTAGCAACAGACAGCAAAAGGCCATTATTCACAGTTTTGAGAATGGTGGTGATGTGGGGTCAAGTCCGGGGGTGCCCCAGGGATCAGTGTTGAGGCCAGTCCTGTTCCTTATTTATATAAACGATATGTCCTCTAATATTATGGGTAGCTCTAAAATATTTATGTATTCTGATGACACTAGCTTGGTAGTAAAGGATGTTGTGTGCAACACTGGCTCGGTTTCAAATAGTGCAGTTCATGACATAAGTTCATGGCTTGTAGAAAATTACGGTAAGACTAAGTTTCTATAGTTTCTAACGCACAATTCAACAAAACCTGACGTTTTAATTTCACAGAATGGGCATATGATTAGTGAAACTGAACAGTTCAAATATCTAGGTGTTCAGATAGATAGCAAACTGTCGTGGAAAGCCTACATTGAGGATCTTGTTCAAAGACTTAATTTTTACTATCAAACGCTAACTGAAGTGAGTGATTGTTCGATACGAAAATTAGTCTACTTTGCTTATTTTGATTTTCTTATGTTGTATGGTATTACATTTTGGGGTAACTCTTCCAATTCTAAAACGATATTTTTGGCTCAAAAACGGGCAGTGCGGGTAATAAGTGGTGTAAGTTCACGACCTCTTGTAGACCCCTGCTCACGAGTCTGGGTATTTTGACACTGTCTTCTCAATACATATATTCCTTACTGTCATATCCTGTTAACAATATTAGCTTATTCCCAAGAACAAGCAACTTTCAGTTAATACTGGGTAGAAATCATACCTGCATTTGGATTGGACTTCTACATCTACATGATCTACATGACTTCTCTGCAATTCACATTTAAGTGCTTGGCAGAGGGTTCATCGAACCACAATCATACTATTTCTCTACCATTCCACTCCCGAACAGCGCGCGGGAAAAACGAACACCTAAACCTTTCTGTTCGAGCTCTGATTTCTCTTATTTTATTTTGATGGTCATTCCTACCTATGTAGGTTGGACTGTTGTGCAGAAAGGTGTGCAGTATACGGCTGCATCCATTTTCAATAAGCTACCACTAGAATTCAAGAATCTAGCTGTAATCCACGCATTTTCAAATCGAAATTGAAGAGTTTCTGCCGGCCGGTGTGGCCGAGCGGTTCTAGGCGCTACAGTCTGGAACCACGCGACCGCTACAGTCGCAGTTTCGAATTCTGCCTCGGTCATGGATGTGTGTGATGTACTTAGGTTAGTTAGGTTTAAGTAGTTCTAAGTTCTAGGGGACTGATGACCTCAGAAGTTAAGTCCCATAGTGCTCAGAGCAATTTGAACCATTTTTGAAGAGTTTCCTCATGGGGCACTCCTTCTAGTATGTCGAACAGTTCCTTGAAAAATGAAGCTGATTCTTCTTGTACTGTTGATTATGTTTACTTAAACTTATGGCTTGACTTTTTTCGGGTCCATAAACATTTTATTTTTATCTGTTATTACTTTTATGTTGTAATTCCATGTACTGACACATTCCATGACCTTGGAGATTTGCTCCTCAATTCGATCCTACGGAACATGACCTGTAAATAAAAGACGTCGAACACAGATGGCAAAATTTTGGACGAATCTCGTGTGTAGCATTGAATTTCATTGGAGAATAAGCCACAAACTGCCGTTCCATTAAGTAAATTCTATAGTTGGGCAAAAAGCTGGGAAATGCTTCTTTCCTTTGTATGAGGTACTAAGAAATATGGGATACCTATCTCTCCAGATAATGCAGATCAAGGCCTTGAAAACTATGAATACCTTAAACGTACGACAGACTGAATGCTGTGGGAGTCTCGGTTGGTGCCTAGGGTTTCGGAATAGAAGTACTTCATCAGCACAGAGACTGCCAGAAGATTTTATTGAGAAACTCATGAACTTACAGAGGCACGTGATCTAGAGGAAGCAGCAGCACTCTCACTCTACAGTCGGCCACAGCGTGCAAAACTGCACATGAGCAGGAGATGCTCCATGCATGTCGGCTGAGAGTGGGCCTTTCTCATCTCTGCTCGTCCTTTGTCGGAAGTACTCGGTACAACGTGACATTTCATTTAGGATTGTCGTGTGGCATTTTTTTTTTTTTTTGTTGATACAATTTCCTTCAGTTTGGCAGAATCGTGGTTCGATCGCTAGTTATTTTTCACTATTTGTTCATGGTATGGAGGAAGTTCACAGGTATGAGCAGAAAAGGCAGCCCAGCGATCTATCGTCACAAAAGAAGAGAGAGAAGGATGGGAATTCTTAATATCTATTACGCAGTCACGTAATGCGCTATGGGACGACATTGCAACTATGCAGAAAGAATTTAAAGATTTAATTGAGGATAAAAAAAAGGTTCAAATGGCTCTGAGCACTATGCGACTTAACTTCTGAGGTCATCAGTAGGCTAGAACTTAGAAGTAATTAAATCTAACTAACCTAAGGACATCACACACATCTATGTCCGAGGCAGGATTCGAACCTGCGACCGTAGCGGTCGCTCGGTTCCAGACTGTAGCGACCAGAACCGCACAGCCACTCCGGCCGGCAAGGAGAAAAAAAACTATAGCGATCGACAGACGGGAGCTATTGTTCCATGGATCAGGAAGCACTCTCTGCCGATTATGAAACTAAATAAGTCACGATTACATGGGAAACGGAGTGCAGAATTCTGTGAAATTGTCTGTATGTCTCTTTATATCGATAGTTTGCACCAGAGAAATATTATGTTATGCGTCCAGCGCGACAAAAATGGTTACATAAGCCTGAAACTTTGTTTTGTTTGTGATCTATGAAGTGGAGAAATATGAAACCAAGACTTATTCAGTGCGACTTCGTTGCCATCTAAATGTGGGACATGCGTAGTTTTCCCCTCTTCCTCCTCCTCATGGTCAGACAGCGTGGTGTGGTGGTGGGGTAAGTGTGCAGCGAAGAGAGAGCACTATGCACGTGTACAAGGGCACTACTCACATGCTGAATACTTGGCTGACCCTGCCCTGCACCATACTGGCAATGCCAGTGAGATGCCAATTTTTGGAACATACTAAGCAATATGACATTGGTCTGTAAAGGGGAAAATAGTATTTCATTATGAACAACTGAAGACGAAAATGAAAGAACTACTGTGACGTTAGCAATTACTGAAGAGGGAACAAATTTGCCACCATATCTTTCCCTGAAACGTAAAACTTTGTCCAAGGAAAATTTCTTTAGGCTATTAGTGGTTTGTTGCGAAGAAAAAGGCTGCATGCCAACAGAATTAATTAGATTAGATTAGATTTACTTTCATTCCAATTGATCCATAGTGAGGAGGTCCTCCAGGATGTGGAACATGTCAGAAAAACAACAATACATGACAAATATTTACAACTAAAACAAATAAGCTAATGTACCATTCCACAGGTCCCAAGTGGAATGATCGTCATTTTTTAATGAAAACTAAGAGTCATTTTACAAATACTAATGCACTGAATTTAAAATAAAGAAGTTTTTTATTTATTTATAAGGTAATAAACATGTAATACAACTACTGTAATACTTATTGACGATGAACACATTACTGCACTGAAATGGTGCAGAAGTTAGATTATACTTACACACACACACACACACACACACACACACACACACCAACAGACACAGACACACAAATTTTCAGTGAACACATTACTGCACTGAAATTGTGCAGAAGTTATGTTGTACTTATATACAAATCAGTTGGTTTTACTAAGAAATTCATCAATGGAGTAGAAGGAGTTGGCCACCAATAAATCCTTTAGGCTTTTCTTAAACTGAATTTCATTGGTTGTTAAGCTTTTTATGGCTGCTGGCGAGTTATTGAAAATGTGTGTTCCTGAATAATGCACACCTTTTTGTACAAGACTAAGTGACTTTAAATCCTTGTGAAGATTATTCTTATTTCTAGTATTGATTCCATGAATTGAGCTGTTGGTTTGAAAAAGTGATATATTTTTAATGACAAATTTCATTAAGGAATAAATATATTGGGAAGCTGTAGTTAGTATCCCTAGTTCCCTAAACAGGCTTCTGCAGGATGTTCTTGAGTTCACACCACATATAATTCTTACTGCACGTTTTTGTGCCCGGAAAACTTTAGCTTGGCTTGATGAATTACCCCAAAAAATAATCCCATATGACATTATGGAATGAAAGTAAGCATAGTATGCCAGCTTTTTCATTTTTATATCCCCTATGTCTGACAAAATTCGCATTGCAAACAGAGATTTGTTAAGACGCTTCAGCAGGTCTGTGGTGTGCTCCTCCCAGTTGAATTTATTATCAAGCTCTAATCCCAAGAATTTAACACTGTCCACTTCTTCTATCTTCTTGTCATCGTATGTTAGACATATACTCTTGGGACACCCCTTACAAGTGCTGAACAGCATGTAGTGTGTTTTTTTCAAAATTTAGTGACAAAGAATTGGCTAGGAACCAGTGATTAATGTCCACAAATATTTTATTGGCTGATCTTTCTAAGACTACACTTGATTTGCTATTTATTGCAATGTTTGTATCATCGGCAAATAAAACAAACTTGGCATCTAGTAATGTTACTGATGAAAGGTCATTGATATACACAAGAAAAAGTAAGGGCCCCAAAATGGAACCTTGTGGGACCCCACATGTAATTAGTTTCCAGTTGGATGATGCCTGATAGCTTGATACATGTCTCTTTCCTAATAACACGCTTTGTTTCCTGCCAGAGATATAAGATTTGAACCATTTTGCAGCATTTCCTGTTACGCTATAATATTCTAGTTTACTTAAAAGAATATTTTGATTTACACAGTCAAATGCCTTTGACAGATCACAAAATATACCAGTTGCCTGCAATTTTTTGTCTAATGAATTAAGCACATTTTCACTGTAAGTGTAGATAGCCTTCTCAATATCAGAACCTTTTAGAAATCCAAACTGTGACTTTGACAAATGTTATTTGAGATAAGATGGTTATAAAGACGATTGTACATTACTTTTTCGAAAATTTTTGAGAATGCTGGCAACAGTGAAATTGGACGGAAATTTGATGCTATTTCTTTATCTCCCTTCTTAAACAGTGGCTTAACTTCAGCATATTTCAGCCATTCAGGAAATATTCCACTGATAAACGACTGGTTACACAGATAGCTTAATATGTTACTTAGCTCAGAATCACATTCTTTAATTAACTTTGTTGATATTTCATCATACCCACTAGATGTTTTTGATTTTAAAGATTTTATGATGGACATTATTTCTGTTGGGGTAGTGAGGGTCAAATTCATATTATGGAAGTTACTTGAAATGTCTGGTCTAAGGTAATCCATAGCAGCATCTACCAAACCTGACAACCCCATCTTTTCAGTAACAGTTATAAAATGTTTGTTAAAAAGTTCTGCAACACCATACACATCTGTCACCAATGTATCATTTACTCTTAATGCTATTTGTTCCTCTTCATGTCTGGTTCTACCGGTCTCCTCCTTCACTATATCCCATGTTGTCTTTATTTTGTTATCTGATATGACTATCTTTTCCATGTAATATATTTGCTTTGACATCCGTATTACAGTCTTTAATATTTTGCAGTATTTCTTATAATGTGCTATAGCATCAACATTGGAAATGTTTCGGATTGACAGATACAGTTTTCTTTTTGTTTTACAAGATACCCCTATTCCTCGAGTAATCCATGGCTTCTTTGTAGACTTTGCTCTAACCTTGGTAAGTTTTGGGGGAAAGCAGTGTTCAAATAAGGTAAGCACTTTATTAGCAAAAATGTTATATTTTTCATTCATGCCATGAGCACTGTAAACATCAGTCCAATGAATGTCTCTGAGGAGTGTCCTAAAATAATCAATTTTTGGCTTACTGATTACCCTCTTGAGCTCAGATTTAACAGATTTTATATCCTGTTCAGTATTAACATTTAACAGAAGGAACTGCATGTCATGGTCTGAGAGGCCATTGACTATTGGTTTTGTAATATAATTTTGTTCATTGGACTTTTCTATAAAGATATTATCAATGGCTGTTTGTGAGCAAGTGGCTATCCTAGTGGGGAACTTTACTGTGGGAATTAAGTTGAATGATAGTGTTACTAACTCAAATAAGTTCTTATTGGGAGAGTCTTTAAGGAAATCTACATTGAAATCACCAGCAACCACTATTTCTTTGTTTTTGGTTGTTAAATGGGCCAGTACAGCTTCAAGGTGGTTTACAAACAGATTAAAGTTACCTGCAGGTGCTCGATATACACTTAATATTATGAAAGATTTTTTGTGAAAATCTAATTCTGTTGCACATGCTTCCATATGCTGTTCTAGGCAAAATTTATGAATGTCTATGTTCTTAAATTTATGACAGTTCATGATGAATGTGGCTACTCCTCCTTTCTCCATTTCTGATCTACAAAAGTGAGATGCTAACCTAAACCCTGTAACACTTTAAAGTTCTATACCAGTGGTCACATGATGTTCAGAGAGGCAGATTATGTCAGCTGGGTTTGAAGACTCTAATTCATCTATGCAGATAGTTAATTCATTAATTTTATTTCTCAGTCCTCGAATATTTTGATGCAATAAAGATAGCTGACATTTCACACTGACTGAGTTAAAATTGGGTGGAGTTAAAATATCAGCTGACAGTTGAAAATTCTTAACCAATGGCTGTTTATGCTGATGTGATAAGCTGGAATTATGTTTTTTGATTTCTTTCTCAAACTGAAGGTTTGTCTCAGTTCTAACCTCTCTTAAAATTTGCTTTCTTTCTGTCCTCCTTACCCTAAAAAAGGGTCTTTTCTGAATCCTATAACCACTGGTATTTTACCACTCATGACAGTGCCTCCCCCCTTTAACTTTCCTGCTATTTCCCCAGCCAATTTACCCTTCCCCTTCCTGTTGAGGTGAAGGCCATGCCTAGTATAATCCCACCTACTGAGAGAATCAACATGAACCACACTAATGTGTGACCCCACACCCGACATGAGCAGCCGTTCCAGCTCCAAATTAACTCTCTTGGCAGAAGAGTTCAAATGTGGTCGGTCATGGCGCCCAAGAACAGATACAAACTCAACACTAGTATGCTTCGATGCTGATGCAATCTTCGCCAGGTCACACTCTATAATGTACCCAGGATCTCTGTCAATACTGTTACCTGCCCTACCCACTATAACCACGGTGTCTTCCTTAGTGTTATCTTTGCAAAGTGATCCTAAATCCTCTGTCACCTGCTCCAGACCAGCACTAGGTTTAAAAAAATTGGTGACCTGGTATTCTGATCCTAGTTCATCCTGCAAGAGTTGGCCAACACCTCTTACATGGGAACTACCTAACAACAACACTTTCTTTCTCTTTTCTGATTTCCCGACATTCTTACTTTTCAATTCGCTGCTGAAAGTTTATTGTGCCCTGTCTACACCTGCAACTGCTTGAGGCTCACCAGCTTCTAACTGAAGCAACAGGTCAAATCTATTTTCCACATTCACCATAAAGCTGTCAGACAAAGTTCTAGGCCTGTTCCTCCTGTTGCCTGTTGCCACTTCCCACCTCTCTTTACCCTTCTCCCTCCTTAACCTGTCAAGATCTCCCCTGGCCTTGTCTAACTCAGCCTGAAGGGCGGCAATTTTCCCCATCTGTTCTAGTATCTTCCTATCTCTACTACAAATCCTACAAAACCACTGATGAGTCTCATTTACTTCCCCTGTTCCCACGCCACTACAGTCACCCACATGGAAAAAAACTACAGCACCCATCACACCAAAGCCCCGACCTAACAATTCTACGGCAAGTCAAGCACTTTTCACTCATGGTAAACGTAATAGTTTATTAAGAATAAGTCAGTTAAATTACAGATAAACACGAAAATATGGTTACACAAATTTGGCCTATACGCAACTGTGTGTAAACAAAAACAAAAGTGCAAAGTTTCTGAAACAACAAGGTAAACTTTAAGCTACTTTCCGGAAATGCTAGTTAAATAATGAAGAGGTACGCTAAGTTAAATTGCTGGAGAGAGCAAGGAACAACTAAACGAAATTCTATAGATTTGCTGCAGCAGAACGTAAATGAAAATACGACTGTACGGTCTTTTCGCGTTTTCTGCTATATTAAGTAAAGAAAAATGAAACCTTTAATGGTACACTTAAACGGCACACTAATACACTTATTTACCACGTAATCAGTACTAATCTATATGTTTTATGATCTAAAATAACTTATCTTTACGAGAACACCAAAACTCGCGGTAGTCGCCTGGCTGCAGGGCTGCCAATGATGAACTGGATAGCTGTTGTTTGGAATTGCAGGCGATGTTCTGCTTGGCAGGGGAGCTATTAGGACACTGTTGGATGCCTTTACAGGTCATCTCACAGCCGAGATAAAGAATAAAACTGCTATACAGAAGACAAGTCAACATGGATTCCGGAAACAGCGATCGTGTGAGACCCAACTCGCTTTATTTGTTCATGAGACCCAGAAAATATTAGATACAGGCTCCCAGGTAGATGCTATTTTTCTTGACTTCCGGAAGGCGTTCGATACAGTTCCGCACTGTCGCCTGATAAACAGAGTAATAGCCTACGGAATATCAGACCAGCTGTGTGGCTGGATTGAACAGTTTTTTGCAAACAGAACACAGCATGTTGTTATCAATGGAGAGGCGTCTACAGACGTTAAAGTAACCTCTGGCGTGCCACAGGGGAGTGTTATGGGACCATTGCTTTTCACAATGTATATAAATGACCTAGTGGATAGTGTCGGAAGTTCCATGCGGCTTTTCGCGGATGATACTGTAGTATACAGAGAAGTTGTAGCATTAGAAAATTGTAGAGAAAAGCAGGAAGATCTGCAGCGGATAGGCACTTGGTGCAGGGAGTGGCAACTGACCCTTAACATAGGCAAATGTTATGTATTGCGAATACATAGAAAGAAGTATCCTTTATTGTATGATTATATGATAGCGGAACAAACACTGGTAGCAGTTACTTCTGTAAAATATCTGGGAGTATGCGTGCGGAATGACTTGAGGTGGAATGATCATACAACATTAATTGTTGGTAAGGCGGGTACCAGGTTGAGATTCATTGGGAGAGTCCTTAGAAAATGTAGTCCATCAACAAAGGAGGTGGCTTACAAAACAATCGTTCGACCTATACTTGAGTATTGCTCATCAGTGTGGGATCCGTACCAGATCGGGCTGACGGAGGAGATAGAGAAGATCCTAAGAAGAGCGGCGCGTTTCGTCACTGGGTTATTTGGTAACCGTGATAGCGTTACGGAGATGTTTAACAGACTCAAGTGGCAGACTCTGCAAGAGAGGCGCTCCGCATCGCGGTGTAGCTTGCTCGCCAGGTTTCGAGAGGGTGCGTTTCTGGATGAGGTATCGAATATGTTGCTTCCCCCTACTTATACCTCCCGAGGAGATCACGAATGTAAAATTAGAGAGATTCGAGCGCGCACAGAGGCTTTCAGACAGTCGTTCTTCCCGCGAATCATAAGCGACTGGAACAGGAAAGGGAGGTAATGACAGTGGCACGTAAAGTGCCCTCCGCCACACACCGTTGGGTGGCTTGCGGAGTATAAATGTAGATGTAGATGTAGATGTAGACAAATCACATTGGTATAACTGGAGATACGACCGGAAAACACCAGGTATATGATTCAGTGATAGAAAGGAAACAGTGAAAAGCTAACTCAAAAAGCAGTGTTGACGTTGGTTATGAGATGGGGATCATGAACTCACTACAGCTGGCAAGTTCACAGAGACGTCGTTCAACATTACATGTGAGTGGATTCACTCTTCATAATATAAACCAAACATCATCCGGGTGTTAAAGAAGATCTGTGTGTCCAATCCGATGGGTGATAGCAACAACAACGTACTTCGTAGGAAGAGTGAAGAAATTACTGACAGTTATGAAAAAAAAGGACTGGTGGTGATCTGTGACGTCAGTGTAGATTGTGATAGAAGGCTGGTATTTATGTATAATTTGACTACATTACAACATAGAAACATGTGGTTAAGAGCATACATATTGTCAACGGTTTTTGTGAATAGATAATGTCACAGAAATTATTCTCCATCGAGTTCTTACCTTCCTCCCTGCCTATTCTTCTCCCTCAAAATTAATGACATAGCTTTTATTTTGATGAAGCTCCCCTTCAAAATTTAGGATGCAGCTTTTATTTTGATTAATCTCTTAATTGGCACAGTACAGCAGATGTTACAAAGGACTATAAGACACAGAATATTACAGAACATTTGACGGCACAGGTGAGGTAGTCTCATTAGTGGCAGCAGTGGCGAGACCCGCCTTGGGGCAGCCCGTGTTGGCCACGGCGAACTGCAGCAGGATGATGGTGTAGGTGGCCACGTAGGAGGTGAAGGCGGTCAGCAGCGTGGCGTGAATGCTGAACAGCGACCAGGCGCTGAACGAGATGGGACTGTGGCGCACCTGTCTGGACAGCCTCTCCAGCTCGTGGGTGACCGCCTCACTGCCTCCCACTGTGCACAACACGAAACACAAGCGCAATCGTTACATCTGATACAGGATATACAGCAGAACTGAACAAAGAGCCAGCATTAGGCTCTGGCACAACTGCCTAGAAAGGCTGTTCAGCACAGGCGACACAGCCGTTCACTGTGTACAACAAGCTAAACAAACCCTGTATGTTACTAAACATATACAGCATAACATAAACTATGAGAAGGTACTCGTCGACACTGGAAAGTGGCACACTCCTCTGGAAACTCCATCCAGCCCACAGTTCATTGCTTCACTGCTGTCTTCTGTACAAAAGATGCAACAGAAATAAAGGGCTAGCAGGCACTGAACGACACACCGAACTGGTAACTCTTCTTACGTCATAACACTGTCTCGCTTCTCTCCGACATGCGAATATACAACATAAACAAAACGCGAACAGGTACTGAACAACACGGCACTATCGTCCGCCTGTCTGGAAACCACGCTGAACGTTCTGGTGGCTGAATCACTGCTGTTTACTGGGCAAAATATGCAACACAAATAAAACGACTAGCAGCATTCAGTAACACGGCGCCAAGGTGCACCTGTCTGGAAACTCAGTCAGCTCACGGAACACCACCTCACTGCCATCCACTGTGCAAATATGCTACATAAATAAAGGATGAACAGGACTAGAATGGCATGACATGGTAGTGCACAAGTCTCGAAGCCATGCTCCACTGACGGGTCACTGTATTTCAGTTGTCCGCTGCTTAAATCGTGCAATACTAATAATTTTCGAAACGTCATTGGACAATACGGTACTTTAGTGCATCTGTCTTAGGAGCCATACTGAGCTCTCACGTCCCTATCTCGTTCTGACTGCTGTGAAAAAAGTCCAACACCAATAATATGCAAAGAGTCATTGGATGACACGGCACTGTAATGCACATGTCTGGAAATCTCGCTCAGCTCATCGAACACTACCTTGCAAATATACCACTGTCTACTGCGCAAAACGTGTGACAAAAATAATTTATAATGTGTGAACAATCATTGAACAACACTAGGCAGTATTAAACTTTTCTGGATTTCTGGGAACCATGCACATTTCATGGGTCAGTAGATGTAATTTACATGCTTAGTCTCAGTCTCATTATTATAAGAAAAATGTACAGACTTTTGATGTAATTCTTTCAGAAAATTTGGAAGAAATTTTCACTTTTTCTTATAATAACAAGACTGAGCCTGGCCTGAACCAACAAATTATATTTACCAACCTAATTTTCTTTCACACACACACACATACATCTGTCTGCGTGAAAATGGATGTAAAAACGGAGCAATGAGTTTGTGTGAAATTTTGTTTTAAAACATGGAAATCAGAATCTGAGACTTATGAATTATTAAAAACAGCTTTCGGAGATAACTGTATGAGCCAGTCAAATGTTTTTCTCTGGTTCAATATATTTAAAAATGGCCGCAAATCATCTGAAGCTGAACCCCGGTCCGGCCATCCTTCTACCACAAAAACGAATGAAAATGTTGTGAAAGTTCGCGACGTAGTGCACTCTGATTGTTGACTTACAATTATGGAGATTGCTGATGAAATTAATTTATGTTCTCTGCAGTTCAGTCGATTTTAACTAAAGATTTGAACATGCGTCGAGTGTCCGCAAAATTCTTTCCAAAAGTGTTGTCAAGTGACCAGAGACAATACCAAATTCAAGTGTGCCAAGAACTGATTAATCGGACTAAAAATGACCCAGATTTGCTAAATAGGGTAATTACAGGTGACAAATCGTAGGTATAGGGATACGATCCTGAAACCACAGCGCAATCTTCGCAGTGGTAGACTCAAGATTCACCACGACCGAAAACAGCACTACAGTCGGTCGAAGGTGAAGACGATGTTGGTGGTTTTCTTCGTTTCTACCGGTATCGTGAATCATGAATTTACTTCTGGAGGACAGACGATTAACCAGGAATACTACAAATTCGTTCTTGAGCGTTTTCGCGAAAAGGAGCGGAAGAAAAGGCCTGCATTGTGGAAAGACAGGAGTTAGGTGCTACACCATGACAATGCCCCAGCTCATCGTTCCTTCTCCATCGTTGAATTCTTGACCAAATTAAAAATTCCTGTGCTTCCACCATCGCCATATTCCCCTGATTTGGCCCCTGCGAACTTCTACCTGTTACCTATACTGAAAGTTTCACTGAAAGGGAAGCGATTTGACTCGACTGAAGACATCCTTGGAAATACGGAGAGCGTCCTTAACACACTTCAGGAAAAAAATTTCCAGTAATGTTTCCAAAGTGGAAACACCGTTGGAGTCGATGAGTTCAGTCAGAAGGGGACTATTTTGAAGGAGATGCATCACAGTAGCATGTAAGTACCGCCATTGTACAATTACTAGCCCATTCTTAAGACTTTCCAATATTCATCATGGTTTTGCAGAGGATCTGAACGTATCGTTTGAAGATTTTAAAATGATCAAAAATTGTATTAAATCCTTAGAATGCTGCAATGTAAATTATTTATTATTTTTATTTTATATATCAATAGTAAATGGGTGCATTGAGAACATGTAGGGCCTGTTGTACACACCTTTAACATTTTTATAATTTATAGGCGAGTAAGAGCACAATTAAACTAAAAATTCCAAGTCATGAAATTTATTATTAATATTTTTCATTTTCTTCAACCCATTGCATCTCAACTGAAAATCCCAACCACTAATCAGTTTCAAATATCTACCTGACAAAAGAATCTTAACCTCATTATTAAGCTCCATACAGATTTTTTCTCCGTATCTGGTATTAAGACATTGATATCCAATAATGTTACACAAAACATTTACTTGTTGCTCACAAATTTTTTAAACAAATTACAATTGCTTCTGTTATTGAGCTTCTTCAGTAGGAATTTCATTCGTATAGAAAAATATTTATTAAAGAAATTAAAATTTAATTGGACATTTACTACTCAAAACAATTTTTTTCTCTGCAAAACTTCGTCTTGTATGGAGAGACCACAAGCTTCACAGTACCCAGGATTTTTTAAGAAATTCTCAGTACTTGAGCAGGTTTCGAACCAAGAAATACCCCCAGGAAAGATTTCTTGCTTTCAATCACACTCTCCTTACACTCTAGTCTGTCAGAGTAAGGCAACTGAATCTGCTTTGATTTCATTCTTAAGTCATGCAGCATTCGTTGATGGATCAAATTGTTACTAAATGACATAAACTGTGTAAATTAAAGCTTTAAATCCATAATAAATATAGTGTCAAGATGTATATATATATATATATATATATATATATATATATATATATATATATATATATATATATATATATATATATATTTTAAATATGTGATAGAAACTTAGTTTCGTGCTATGTACGAGATAGCAGTTAGTTACTGTCGAGGACCGATATAATCCATTTAAATAGGAATAACTCAAAGCTTAAACTATTGAAATCGGTTAAGAAATAGGCAAAATATGCTTAAAAACCTAATATCAAACTTCGCAACACTAACGACATCTAGTAATCAGAATTTGGAACAGTTCCTTGTGTGCCGACGTTGTGAATATAACTATGTGACAGAGCGAGAGCTACTGTAGAAGTGAGATAGAGAAGGAGGCAGAGCTTCATATCCAGGAGGCAGCGCACTGGCGTAAAGCAGCTGCACACACTTCCTGAACCTACCAGTCGACTCAGACTTCTGACACAGGCAAGCTGTGTATACTTCAGCACCACCCTGAGCTCCAGAATATGTCAATAAAAACTTGTAATAAGTGAATTAAATAACTTTCAATTAAAGAATCTCAGTTAATACCCTGCACTGTACATCATGTGTGAGGTTCTTTTTACAATACATAATTACATAACCAGAGGTGTCCGCAGGAATTTTATCATTAAAGGTTAAACAACGTTTCGTTGTTGTTTCCTGAGAGGCAACTACATTCTATCTGTTAGTCATATGTATGACATAAACTAGGTAATTATATATGAAATTTTACATATTTATATCAACATCACCTTTCAGTTGAGTAACTCGTTTAAAATACAGAAAAGAATAATAAGGCTTAAAATAATTATTTGATGGATCAAGGTTCCACATTTCTTGTGGGAAAATTTTGTTCCTTTGATTTTTCAGATATAGTGTTTGCAGTTCTACATGATTATACAGTGAAGAATCAATCAGTTGGCAACTTTTACAGTTAGTCTCAATAAAAAAAAAATTTTAGGCAACCCAGCCACCTCAACAGTTCACAGAAAGATACTGGAATTTTCGCATTTTTTAATATAAGTTTTGTTAAAGCTCATAGTTCGATTCACGTTTAACAATAACTACACGAATTACTGTAACGTCCCCACAGAAAATACCCTCTACCACGCACCAATTAATCAATTTCAATCAAACCATCCACATTCATTCACTTTGGAAAAGTTGTCTGATATGATTTTCTCTTAATATATGCGGCGACAGGTCGACGACGCCAAAGTATTTTCTAGTGCATTTATTCTTTGAAATAACAGAGATGCATATATGCATTCTCCATGGTTGTTAGAGTGGTAACTAGGACAGCTTCTGGAGTATCTGTTGAGGGATTGACGTGTTTCTGAGAGATACATATTCTGATTTTCTTCTCGCTAAAGCGAGCCAATTAACATTTGTGCCGCTAGCGGTTTGTTTGAGGAGAAAGAGACTGTAAAAGGAAAATAATTAAGGCGTGGAATCACCGGAGATCTGGACATGTAATGGAGATGGATTTAATACACAATTTCCTCCATGAATAAGGTTTGTGACTTTTTTGTTCTGGAGTGAATGAACAAATGAGTTTTTTCTGAATCATTTGATGATCACGTAGGCCCTGTAATTAGTGGGGAAGTTTCAGCTGTGTCGAAGAGAGCCTGCAATCACCGAGTCTGTGTTAAATCGTCCACAAAGGCCTCGTACGCATCTGGAATTCGCAATCTTTCGTAAAAGGAACAAATTGTCCAAACGATTGATTCTCCCGACTGACTGCAATGTTTAACAGTAATCATAAATGTAAAGATCTCTTACAGCAAGCCAGCCGCTGATTACCAAGACGAAGGACTCCACCAAAGATCCTATTTGGCTGATTTCACGTAATGAAATATTATATTAAAAACTGTACATAGATAAAGGAGAGAAAGAGAGAGAGAGCGAATGAAAATAGAGATAATACTAATAATCCTCCATTAGTCTAATTTTTCGCCTGTCTTATCACGGATCAGCCAAGAGGCCTTACTTTACTGTATAGATTTATGTGTGAAGGTGAAGGGATCTTAAAGGCAACAGATACACGTCTATACAGAAAGACATTACACAGAGAAAGAGGCTAGCTGCATTCATAATCTATTCTTAGATAAAGAGACGGCAACTTATTGTCCGAACATTTAAAAGCATTCTACAGCAATTCGACTTCCATCTGGAACAGGAACTTTCTCCAGTTCCAGCATCATGTCAATAAGCCAATCTAAGAATAACATCGCCTGCACTTGAAAACCAGGTAAAAATTATGAGCCTGAGCCTCAACCTACAAACAATATCTACTATGTTCTTCTACTGCAGTGCATCTGTCTAGAAACCATGTTAACCTTACTGGTACGGTCTTGCAGCTGCCCACTGTCCTAAATGGGAAGCACAAGTAATGTCCTTTATTTCAGGCCTGTAGCATAAGCTGAATAACAAGCAAATGCTGGTAGACATTTGGCTGTGGTGCATGTCTATTTGCAACCTGCTCAGTTCGTGGGACATCGTGTAGCTGCCACCCACTATGCAAAATCTGCAACACACATGCAGACCGTTACTTTAGGTACATGGCATAAGTTGAATGCCGAGTAGCACTGAACGACATGGTGCTTTGTCGCATCTTTCTGGCAACAGTATGCCCAGCTCACAGTACTGTGCCTCTGTGCAACTGTTGTGTAAAACTTCCTAAGCATCGCAATGCGTAACTGCAAGTGTGGGATGTAAGCTCAATGGGTAGAAACTGCATCTGGCGTCTCGAAAATAATAGCTCAGAGCAACTCCTTGATTAATTACTGAAGACCTCACGATTCTGAGTATCTGTTGTGTCTAGCGATGAGAGCGATATTTCGGAAATGTTACTGTGAGTTATTGCACACGCTTTGTGACGTTGTGGTTAACATTGCTGGCTGACGTGCTGCGAGTCGCCAGTTCGAACCCCATCACCAGCATTTATCTATTATTTAATATTTATCGTTTTTTTAATGTTCTTGAAATGTCTTATATTTATAATGTTTGTATATTCTGGAATACTCGATGACTGTATAAATACCAGCAGTCTTGAATATTCTGTGTTTGTACAGACAGCCGCACTCTCTATGCAGGAGATCAGTTCTTTCCTAGCTGTATATTGGTATCATTGATAAACATGACCTCTGTTTTGCACTTGATTGCTGTTTTGCACTTGATTGCTGTCTTGACGTAACATTGGTTGGTGGAGACATTGGGTACTACACAGAATGTAAATCATTGTCGCTCCAAATAGGCAACATCCTGAACGGACAGGAATTGGACACAAGCATTACATCATCCCTAAGATCAGCATATTTAGTAAACGAAAGGATTCAGTATCGGCAGTGAGTCAGCTGCACGTCAATGGTTCATCAGTATTTTCATTAGATGCTGGTCAGGAGCCGATGAAATGGCTGACAGGGTTTGACAGAGTAGCCAAATACAATATGTTGTATTAGGAAAATGCGCGCTGTTACTTAGATGGCACAGGCCAGCATTGGTTCGAGAACAATGAAGAGACGTTCATTAGCTGGAACAAAATCCACTCCGAACTGAAGAAATCGTTCAGCACGTATCAGCAGCAAGCGCGCTTAGTGGAGGAACAATTGAAGAACAGGGACCAACACCAGGGACCTATACAACGTGCTAAGTTCGCAAGGCGACGAAATCTCACATTTGATGAAAGGAGTCGCGGAAGACATGTACCGAGTGCTTCTGGTAAGTGATGTCAGACTGACAAAGGAATTAAGAAGTGGTGCCAGCAAGTCGAGGAAATGCTACAGAAATGTCGGATGAAAGAGAGATGACCGACTGCCGGATGTGGTGCATATGATAGTTGTGGAAGGTCACCATGAGCTGACCTCTCTTGTAAGGAAGAGATAAAGCGATTTATAGCAGCCATAAACGTCGGACTAAGTACACAAGAGCCAGCAGCCATGAATGTTGAGCCATTAGAGGTATTAGAGAATGTAGAAGAACAGAATTATCGATTTTTCGCACCAATCGGACTCAGACAACTCGAACTTATAACGCAACCGTCAAATGACCTCTCAGCATCCAACCAATTCAGGAGCAATCAACTCCTCCTCAAAGTACAATGCCCCACAGAGAAACAGATATTTGGAGATGCTGAATAACATGCTGGTATGTTTACATTATGGGCGCCCTGAAAATTTGCGCTACTGCAGAGAGAGAGGACGAGTGTTTGACGACTATTACGCCTAAGATGTCAACTGCCACAACAGTCCATTCACGCCAGTGACTGAAGATCATTAAAGTAGATCTGTGGGATGAAGTACTGGACGAAGACGCTCTCCAAAATACTGTAGCCATTCCTGGTCGCCAGCAGTGATACCAGCCACTTGCTTAGCCGCAGAATTCAGAAAAACTAAGTGAGGCGATCACATGTGGAAGTGAAAATCTTCCATGGATGACAATCACCAAAATGTTAGGAAATCTTACTGTAGTCATCGTCAACGATCAACCTGTCTGTCACATCGGTCAACAACCAACCTGTCCGTCAGATCGACTTGCAAGATGGGCATTGAGGCTTCAGGAGTAGAAAGCCATAGTGGTATACTAAAGCATACACAAACACATGGGCCTTGAGTGCCCGTCAAAGGATCCTTTGTCAAAACACAGTAAGGTGGATGAGATGCCTACATTGCTGCTTTAAATGATGTTGCTGTTGAACACAGGGAGGATCCAGCACTGCTGAAAAACATACAAGCATTGAACAAGGAGGAAACGACCAAAGATGAAATCGATTTAATTAATGGAGCATTATATATGAGGAACTGTGATCCAGTTATGCAGAAATGGTTGCTTTTAATCCCAGCTCATCTACGGCCAGTTATCCTGAAGTTCTTCCATAATGATCCAACATCTGGTCACCTGGAATATGTGAAGACTCTAGACAGAATCAGATGTAGGTATCACTCGCCAGGTCTGTAGCTATCTGATAGACACTATATGTGCTACTGTAAGGAATTCCAATGCCAGAAGCATATGCTGCATTTACCTCTGGGGCATCTGGTACCAGTCTCTCCTGCAGCATTGCCATACCACCATATTGGAACTCATTGGTTGGAGAGATTCCCAAAGTCGACACATGGGAACCAATGGAAAATAGTGTGTACTGACTGCCCTACTCACTATGATATCACTAAAGCTGTACTGTCTACCAAAGCTCCAGATATTGTCCAATCTCCCCAACCCCTAGAATAGGGTCACATCTGTTTTGTGAGTATGTGATTGGCCAACATGGGACTCCAGCCCTTGCTGCGCTGCTTCCCTTTCCGTGCCACAAGTCTATCTTCCTCCTATTCTTTTTCACTCTCTGCCTTTCTATTGGATAATCTCCCAGGTGTTAACTATGCTTGAATATGGTTTATGATTTTGACAATTGTTTTATCTCTTCTGGCACTTTGTAAAACTTTTCATCCATAACTACATGGTCCCCATTATTAGGTTTGACTTACCATTCCCCTTCCAAATTTTATGGAAGTAAAAATCGTGTATAGAAAGTCACCCAAAGTTAGGTACATTCCACCATTTATGCCTTTTGATCCTTGCGCTCTTCATATGTGGCAGAAGCATTACATGCAAAACCCATTGTGTGGGGGGAGGGCACCAGGTACCTAGATGGTGGTAGCCCCCTGACCATGCAGGGACTGCACCATCATTGTCAGCGCTGAGAACTCCCCAAACCATCTGTAGGAATGGTGGGCATCAGTTGCACATGAAACCTCATTGTGCCACTCCCCTATCTGTGTCAGCTATAGATAGAACCACTCCCACTGTTCACCAGACTACACAGTCTTCCAAAGAGAAAAGAAATTCGAGGAACACAAGCATCTTGACCGACTCACGTATAAAAAAAACCAACAAGTTGTATGAACGTTTGCACCCTGTATGCATGATGATGATGATGATGATGATGATGACATTTGCTACAGTTACAATGACGTCACCTTCTCTAACGACAGTACCTTCGCCCTTCCTGCTGCTATGTTGGGCCCCCAAGGTCACATGACGTTGCCTGTTCCCCTTATAGCTGGGGGCCCTCCTCCCAGTTTTGACCTCACATCCAGTTTGGGAACATTGACTTCCCACCCACCAGGGAATCACCAACCCCAGTTGGAGAAACAAAACCCTCCTCCAGCATCTCTCACTAGGAAGGGTTCCCTTGGGACGATCTCTTCCCTGGGGTCTGCTGATCTACAACAGCCAGTGGTTTTAGGGCAGCACATTTCTCCACTGTCCCTGAAACTAGAGCAGAAACACTCTTGTAAACTTCGAAATCCTCCAAGGAGAACAGAGAGAAAAAGTAAGCCCCCAAGTCGAAGGAGGTTCAGGTCGTCCCCATGCCACCAGATCACACACGTTCTGACTCTGTAGCCCAGTGGCCCCTGTGGCACCTGAATCTCCCCACACAACCAGCTTCAGATCTGATGTGTACCGATACCCTATCCTTTTAACTGACCTGCCCCCTTGGATCCTTCAAACCCCAACAAGATACCGATAATGTGATTCTCCAATGGAACTATAGCTGGTTTTTCCACCACCTGGATGAGCTATGATGTCTCTTCTACTTCCTCCTGCTTTCCACATTGCCCCATGTGCCCCAAGGAAACTTGATTTCCAGCATTAAGAACTCCTACGCTCTGAATCTACACTGATGTCCAAAATTAAAGCAACAAGCGAAAATTTTGAAAGTTTACTTTTATTTTACCACAGAATTATGCAACCTGGTGGTAGTAAAGTGGAAATAATATAAAGAATACAGACAAGAACATAAACAACTGTAACATGCATTAGAGTAGACAAAGATGTTTTTCTTTTCAAGTTAAAGAATTTGCTCACACATTCTGACAATTGGTTAATGTACTCAGTTGGGGGTGTGGTCACCTGTGGCAGCAATACAGGCCTGACAATGACGGGGAATATAGTGAAAGGTGTAATCAGTCTCATGTTGAGGCAATAACATCCATTCTCCCTGTAGAGCTGCTCGCAAATCTTAGAGTGGTTGTTGAATGCTGACGTGATGCAAGCCATCTCCCTATTATTGCTTCCCAGACATGATTTATGGGATTCAAATTGGGAAAGGGCGCACGCCACATTGTGAGTGCACTATCTTCCATTTCCAATAAAAGAGCAGCATCCCGTGTTCTACGAGTTCGAGCATTGACATTCATCAGTGTGAAGTGTGCGTCCACAGCACAACAACCACACATGAGGTCCCAAGACCTCGTCACGACACCTGATAGAAGTTTAACCTTGCCGATTCAACCATACAGTTTCAGAAAGAGACGTTTGAGTGGTCAACATTATCCCTGTTCACACGACTAGGAATGCTCCTCGTCTTTTTCCACAATATCTGAGCCCAAAAATCATGTTTTACGTTCGTTCCACATGCAAATATGTTGAGAATCATTCCCCAGACCAAATCAGGACTCATCTATGAAAGGAACACTAGCCCAATGTTCGACCATCCAGATCACATGCTGATGACTCCACTGTAGATGTTTCCTTCTGTGAAGACGCATCAGGGGTAAATGCACAGTAGGTTTTTGACAATAACAGCCACGGGTGGCGCAGTGGTTAGACACTGGACTCGCATTCGGAAGGACGACGGTTCAGTCCCGCGTCCGGCAATCCTGATTTAGGTTTTCCGTGATTTCCCTAAATCACTCCAGGCAAATGCCGGGATGGTTCCTCTGAAAGGGCATGGCCGACTTCCTTCCTCATCCTTCCCTAATCCGATGAGACCGATGACCACGCTGTCTGGTCCCTTCCCCAAAACCAACCAACCAACCAATAACAGCCACTCTGCCAAAGCCTTCTGTATATTGTTTGCCTCGATACAACACGTCCAGCGGATGCTGCGAGGTCAGATGCAAGTTGTCATGCAGTACTAAGGTGTACTGTCGTGCCCTTACAGCTAAATAACGGTCATTTCTTTCTCGTGTCACACATGATGGACCCTGCTCTGGTCTTTCGGATACCGTTTGGGTCTTTTACTGTTGCCACATTTAAGAAGCAACAGAATGATTCACATTAAGCTAGTGGGCAACATCAGTTTGCGACTCTTCTGCTACCATTCTTCCTATGGCCCTCCACCTTAGAGAGTCTGGCAGGCGTCTTCTCTGCACCATACTGCACTGTCTGTGCGTACACAGCGACTGTGAATGTGGGACTACCTGGCAAACTCTACCCTGTTTGATAGTTGCCCTGAGGTCATCATAGGCGTGGTTGCTTGTTGATTGGAATGCCGTCATGTGTGCAGAACACAGCCATAAGAGCACTTGTTGACAGTTCGTGTGATTATATTTGTGTGACTGTATTGTGAGCTAGACTCAGAACAACGACATAGTGCTTTGTTGCTTTCATTTTGGAAACCACTGTATTTTAAGAATCGAGTTGACTATGATGGAGCAGTGGGTGGAGTTTGTACGTACGTTCTGGACTCTGTCTGCAGTGAACACATGCTGCTCAATACAGCTTTGGAGACTGTGGCTGTTCACATGAAAAATCTTTGTATTTTACCACCTGTCAAAGTGTATCTCCCTCCAAATGGTGAAATATCGCAGAACACATTCTGTGGACTTATTTATCAGCTGCCTCAACTGTTCCTCATTTTGGGTGACTTCAATATCCATAACCATTTGTGAAGTGGAACTATTACCACTGTCGCGAAGCTATCAAAACTCTACTCGCAGAGCTCGAGCTTCGACTTTTGGGTACTAGTTGCCCTTCACACTTCACTGTGACATATGGATCTCATTAAGCGATTTGTATCTTCATTTGCTTCCGTGGTCTCCACCCCTCCATCCACTCGAGAGTCCATGATCACCTGTGTGACAGTTATCTTTTTCTAATCGTCCTGTCACTTTCTCAACATCAGTCACCTGGGCGTCCATTCAGGGGGGCTCTCAGAAATGCTGACTAGGTTGCTTTTGCGCCTACCGTTACCCTTAGCACCCCACCCCACAAGGTTACTGATGTAGCTGTCCAGAGCACAACTGCAGCCATTCTAGTTGAATTAGACTTTGCGATCCCCTATTCCTTGGGATCTTCCCGTTGGAAGCCAGTACCTTAGTGGACTTCAAAAATTGCTGCGGCCATTAAGGATTGCATACAGTTTCTCCAACGTCATGACTAACATCCGCTGAAGGAGCGTCTCATTCCCTTTAACGCCCTAATAAAAAGACAGAAACCAGAATGCTAGGAAAAATATGTTACTACTAGTCGACTGTATACCCCTCCTTTGTAGGTTTGGACGAAGATTCGATTTATATACAGACACTAATGCCTTAAAGATGTGCCTGGTGTCTCCAGGAGTGGTATTGTCTACATTAACCCGTATGCTGTCGCTGAACATTTTGCGCTGCATTACACTTGAGCCTCTGCATCTCAGAATTGTCAGCCTGCATTTCAAGTCCCCAAACTGTGGGTGTAGTCAATTCACTTACCATTCAGTTCATGTGTTCTCCAACCATGTAATATTCAGTTCATTGAGTAGGAATTCCTCAGTGCTCTCGTCCTGTGCCCTAACATGGCTCCAGGGCAAAGACTACATCTAGAGCCAGATGTTCAAGCACATATCGGCTAAGTTGCCAACGTCATGTCCTCGCCATTTTCAACTGAATCTGGAGTAAGATTGAGTTCCCCATCTCAATGGCAAGAAAGTGTAGTCATACCATCACCTAATCCAGGTAAATACCCAATTAGTCTCACTAACGTTGTCTGCAACGTACTCAAATATATGATGGACCAGCAGCTGCGTTGGTACATTCAGTTTCATGATCTTTTCGCCACAGCCTTTCTACTGCTGATAATCAGGTCTGCCTGGATTCTAAATCTGATCAGCTTTTTCCTGGCACCTACACCATATTTCTGTCTTCTTCAAGGTGCAAAAGGCTTATGACACTGTGTGGCATCATCACATCCTCGTTACCCTACATGAGTGGGGTATCTGTGGCCTGCTCCTGATTTTTGTTCATAACTAATTGCCACACTTTACTTTCTGGCTTTAGGTTTGTGTTTCACACAGTGGCCCCCACATACAAGAGAATGGGGTCCCACAGGGCTCTATATTATATGTGCCCCATTACCTACTGACTCTTAATGGTCTAGCTGCAACTGTGGGGCATACAGTGTTACTGTTGCTGTATGCTGACGAGTTTTACATTTACTGTTGCTCCCCCACTGCGGGTGTTAGTGAGTGATAAGTGCAGGGTACCATATGAAAGGCTCAGTCCTGTTCTCTTGCCAATGGCTTCCGGTTTTCAGTCACCAAGACATGTGTCATGCACTTCCGTCGCTATCATAGTGTCCATCCACAACCAGAGTTCTCGATGTGGTGGAGTCTTATTGCTATCCGGGACAGGTCTGTGACGGCCAGTTGACACGACCTCACTACCTGCACCAACTTACGTGAATGTGCTGGTCACGCTTTAATACTCTTCGCTTCCTCTGTAAGATCAACTGGGGTGCAGACCACTCTACACTTCTGCAGATTTCCAAAGCTCTGATCCTGTCCCATCTTCATTGTGGAAATCCAGCACATGGCATGGCATCACCTTCAGCACTGCAGATGCTGCTCCTGATACTTCACTGTGGGATCCACCACGTAACAGGTGCCATTCAGACCATCCCTGCGAACAGCCTACTCATAGAGGCTGGGTTCCTCCACTACAAATCAGGGGCCAACAGCTGCTGCTCAAGTCTGTGATACATAATCGCTGCTCTCCTGAGCATCTGAACTACTATGTCCTTCTTCATGGTAGGAAGATCCACAAAAGTGACCAAGAACTGGACACTCGATCAGTTTGCATACAGTGTCTCTACTCTGAACTCCAACTCCCCCCCCCCACCCATGTTGTATATTATGATGCAGCAATCACATTTGCTTCTATGGTGTGTATCCCATCCTTGGAGCTGTCTCGACCTATCCTTTGCAGATAAAGACTTTGTTGACCTCATGGTGTTTTGCTACTTGTTCCTGGCTGACCGTGATGCATTTCTGGGTTCGAAAGTGGTATACGCATGCAAAGTGCAGTGAACTATGCTCCCTACTGAACAGATGCAGTGTATTCACTGCAGAATTGGTGGCCAATGCTTCATTTCTAAGTCATGTTCACATCTGCACCAGAGAGATGTTCTTAATCGACAGTGACACCCTGAGTGGCAACTGACCACTGCTGACATCCATTGGTTGTGACTATCCAGGTTCTACTTCCTGACCTCCATGAAGCTGGATGCCTGGTCATCTTTGTCTGGAACCCAGGTCACATTGATATCTTAGGGAATGAGCGTGTTGACTGGTTGGCCAAGTTGACTACCAGGATGCTGACTTTTTGGGTGGAGGTACCAGAACTGGACCTTATTTTGACTTCACTCCATCTATGGGTTGGTGTAGATTGGTTTCTCTGTAAAAACGCTGAACACTACAGGGGACCACAAACATGGAGCAGTCTTCCCTTCGTGCTTCTTGCAGGGATCTCTGTCAGCTTCATATGGGACACACTTGGCTGGCCCACGGCCACATCCTATGACATGAGATCCATTTCACTCTGTGTGGTGTCCATCTGATTGTGACCCACATCCTATTGGGCTGACCCAATTTTGTCACCTTATAACAAAACCTTAAATTTGCTGACACGCGGACTGTGATGGTAGCAGACGACCCTAGATCTGGTTCCTCCTCATCACTGTGAGGCGGGGTCCATCGGCCTTGTCAGCTGCTTGAGAGACTGGAAGAGTGCCCCATCACCTACTCGGACCCAGGCGGCACATAGTTACTCTTGCTCGGTGGTCTGGCTTGGCTACGGTCCTTCCCATCTTTTTAATTCTTATTTATCGTTGGTTTACTGTCTCTCTGTCGTCATTCTCTTTCCTGAGACTTTATCAACTTGTCCACATTGTTAGTTTTCTTGTGGTAATGGAGGGTGAGAAAGCATTGGTCAGATGCAAAGGGTGTGTCTCGGCGTCACATAACATGTCCCAGGGGCCCTTCAGCTGCTTTCTGGTCGGAGCAACTCTCCACCTTCGTTCTTCTGTTTCCTTTTCTCTTAGTTTTATTGATTCTTTGTTACAGCTGGGTTCATTAGGATTTGTCTTCTGTATCCTTCTTCTCTGAGGAATCTTCCCAGCTTCACAAATATAGAACTGAGGGATTGATGATCTCATAGTTTGGCCCCTTTAACCCTGTCAATCCAATCCAATTCTCAATTGCGAAGTTTCTTGTAGAAGTCATAATTTTGAAGATTGGAACACCCCCTCTGTGGTGATCGGTGATCATGAAAAACTTTTACAGTTCACACATGTAAAGTGCAGTGAACTATGCTCCCTACTGAACAGATGAAACGTCACTCACAGGATAACTACTTTCCAAAAGGAATTGCGCCACAGACCGTTTTAACAAGACACTGGCAGATACTGCTCAATGTACAGATATGTCAAACAGATATTAGCATTATGACATTCACATAGAACACAGTAAAGCAAGGCACTACAGGCTTCACACTGTAACGTCTGCTGGCAAAACACATATTACATGTGGTAAAAAGTAGAGAAGAATAAATGAACTGGATGACTGTAATTATATGGACAATTATTGTGTGAACTTTATGTAATAAAGAGAAACCATTATGTATCATGTTTTATACTTGTATAGAATTATGTACCGCTTTTTTTAAAGACAATATCTGTGTCGGCGAGTATTGAAACCGCCACAGACGATAATTATTAAATATCAAAGAAAGATGAGAATATGTCACAACGATTATAAATAGTAATGACCGAACATTAATTTCTCTGTCGTCTCCTTGGAGTTACGTGAATAGGAAGAGCCTGTGACGCTATATTGTATGCTTGTGTAGCATTCTTTAGTCAAGATTGAGAGAAGGACGCCATTAGGTATTGATTTTTAAAGGTGTGTAAGAATTTAATCTGTCTAAGTGTTTTGAATAGAGTTAGTTAGTAAAAACTTGCATTGTGATTTGTAATAAGCTTGCCTGGTATTTTATCCCATTCTTTAAAGGCATTCTCAGCTATTTAAATATTATTCGTGGTGCAGAACTGCGCTACCAACGGGCGAGTCGCTGCCGCGGCGCATTCAAACTGCATTAAATGAAACCAATCATACCACAAAGAAGCGGACAGGTAATAGTGAACTAAAATTATTTCTTTCAGCTTTCGGGATTGCAGGGCAGTGCAGCAGATTTTATGATGTGTTTTACAGGTGGACGCGGGCTGCGGATGATATATTATTAACGGTGCAAAAAGATAATTTACCTTCACAACATAAAGAAATCTTACCGTGCGTAGTTCTAGTCTGACAAACATTATAGCAAAAACATCTTTTTCTCTGATACTAGTCTCATGTTCTCGTGTTATTCGTGGTACTTATTGGTGCTTTACTGTTAACAAAAATACATTGCAAAATTTTGATATTGAACAAGCAGTACCTACTGTAACATCAGTATTGATAACGAAATAATTATCAATAACCTTTTCAATAACTGTAAAGTATGGAAGATAGGTTGAACTTGATAGCGAGTTACAGTAACGAAACAAGTTCCTTTAATAGAAGGCCAGATCCAGAATAATAAGAACATAATATATTTTGTTTTGTTGAAAATTAATGATCCAAAGAAAGTCACAGCACAGCATTCCTAGAAACTATTTCAGGGCTCTTTTCGTAGCAACATATTTTATCTCATATATTAGTTGGTACGCGAGTAATAACAAAGCAAAGAGACAATGAAAACAACCATTCTTCCTGCTCCACTGCTGTGGGGTGCTCCACTGTTGCCATTCAGCTGGATGATAGGATAACTACATGAAACTGCTCATCACCAGGGTTGAAGACAGCTGACGCACGTACGCACTGACGCTGCACTGCTGAGTGAGATACAGTGGAGGAGACTTAGTTTGGATTTTTACGCCTGTGCAGAAAATTGAACTACTGTAAAAGTTATTAAAGCGATAATCTGATCTGTATCGTATCCTTCGTTGCTTGTTGGATGTAACAGGTGAAATCAGGGGTGATGACCTTCCATTAATAACACAAAAGTGCAGAAATATCCTGAAGACCTACTATAGTCCAGAGTCCCAGATGGAAGATTCAAGCAAAGTAAAGATCCACTTGATGACTGTGAAGCTTTGACAGCATTAGCTACCCTCTATGCTGATAATAGGGAAGAGGCTGTAACAACGCGACCAGAATGTGAAGATCTGCCACCTCATCCACAGAGAGAACTTTCCGAATGAAGGATTCGCTTTTTCGCCAGGACGAGGAACAACGCCACGAGTCACGAGGTACTGCACATGGTGGGCGGCATAGAGGAGTTTATTACTGGTTGGTGTGCTGCAAGTCCCCAGTTCAAGCCCACCGACAGCAACTGTTTGTTATTTAGTATTAACCGTTACTGGAATATTTTTGAAATATCTTAATTTTGTAATGATTGTACATTCTGGAATGTTCGATGACTGCGTGCATATCAGCACTCTGGAATATTTAATGCTTGCATAAATAGCTGCAGTCTCCGTCCACGACTTCAGTTCTGTTCTGGCTGCACGCTGGTCTCAATAATAAACGTGCTTTCAATTGTGCCTTCGGATTTGCACTTGATTGCTGCTCAACGTGACCGTATCAATATTCGACGAAATAACTTCGATATGGCTACAGTGATATGATACTGTTGATATATTGACAATTTCAGTATGTTACTCGATATATGTATCATTTTCACTTAATGTTCGATGTATGTTTTTCCTGTTTCTCACATATGCCGTCATGCCATCAAATGAAATTAACAAACCGGAAATTCATTAAATATTTCTAGTATAACAACGACAATATTCTTTTTTCTATTCATTTCGGAGTAGCCTTTCTGCAAACATTCTCAATTATTTACTGGATGTATTCATATCTCTGTTCTACTTTACACTTTTTACCTTGTACAGCTCTCTGAAGCACCATCGAAACTGTCACTTGATGTCTTAACACATCTCTTATCATTCTTCCGCTTTTCTTGTAAATGTTTTTCACATTTGTTCTTATCCTCGTCCATTCTGTAGAAAAGTTAATCAGTTCTTATCTTCACAGTCCACCTAGTTTCAACATTCTTCTAATCTTCGTCTTCTGGTTTTACCATAGTCCATGTTTCGTTACCATGCAGTGCAGTGATCCAAATATAGCTTCTCAGAAAGTTCTTCCTCAGTTTAAGACCTATGTTTAATACTAGTGGATTTCTTTTGGCCAGTAATGTCCTTTTTAGCTGTACTAGTATGTTTTTATGTCCTCCTTCCTTCGTCTGTCGTGTTATTTTGCTTCTAAGTTAACAAAATTCCTGAACTTAGTCCACTTCGTCATTAACAATTCTGATACTACGTTTCTTGATATTCTTATTTCTGCTACTGCTCATTACTTTCGCCTTTCTTCAGTTTGCTCTCAATACTTGGTATTTGCTCACCAGGCTGTTCTTTCTATTCAACAGGTCTTGTATTCCTTCTTTAGTTTCACCGAGGGTATCAATGCCGTCAGTCAATCATATTATTGATAGTCTTGCATCCTGAATTTTAATCACATTCCTACAGATTGAACAGTAAGAGTCAAGGACTACAAACGATATACACTTTCTAATCCGAGAACTTCGTTCTTGTTCTTCCATTCTTACTTTTGCCTCTCCGTTCTTCTAAATATTTTGTACTACCAGTCTTTCCTTACAGCTTAAACATACTTTCCGGAGAATTTCGAAGATATTGCGCTACTTCACCTTATGCTTATTCTAGGTCGACAAATCCTGTGCAGGAGACCTGATTTTTCGTAAGTCGTGCTTCCACCACAAAGCGCAATGTCAGAACTGCCTCCCTGGTACCTTCCCAGAAGCCATACGGATGATCATCTAATCAGTCATCAACTATCTTTTACATTATTCTGAATGTTGTTCTTGTCAGTAACCTGGATGCATCAGATGTTAAACTGACTGTTCGATAGTTCTTGCACCTATCTTCCCTTACTGCCTTCGGGATAGTGTGAATGAAAGTCTGATGGTATGTATCCAGGTTCATAGATTCTACTCACCAACCTGAAAGGTAGTCTGGTTGCCCCTTGCTCTCAAGATTAAAAATTTCAAGGGGTTATTATCTGAAATAATTCTCATTTATTCCATTGCCCAGTTTTTAATACACGACGTGTTTCGTTCCTTCTGGATCATCTACAGATCTAAAACAAAGTAAAGTTAAATACGTACTGTCGGTTGCTTTACAATGAGTATAAAAATTGTACATCAATGTAGAATTTACCTTTGGAGATGTGTCGGCAACCAGTCGTATTCATGTAACAATAGCACATCAAAGTACTGTGTTTTGTAGCTTGTGTAGATAACACTGCAGGCTAATATACATTTTTTCCATTTTACTATATTTTCTTTTACTTCTTTCCCGTTTAATTTTCATCATACATCGAAAACGTTATTTAAGAATGTTTCTGTTCACATAACATAGTTGTCGTGAATGTAATTGATATTTTCACTTATTCTGATGTTGTGTTCTTTCTTATTTGTTAACATGTTATTTAATTTCATCATCTATGGACAGTGTGATATAAAACTTTGATTTTGTATAAAACTGTAATCCGATGTAAACAGAATCTTCGGAAGTGTTACGTGAAGCGAGGTGTATGAATGATGTAGAATTATATCGATAGATCGAAAGAGAAGGCATCAACAATGAGTCAAGAGTGAGAAGAAGGAGAGCGGAAGCGACTGTCGTACTGCCTATGTATTGCTGTACGTTGTGTTCATGTCCGGAGAAAATATCAGTTATGATTTATGATGTGTACCGTGAGTAAAGAACTAGCGACTTGACACGTCGGGTTGTTCATTTCCCAGAACTGTATTTTGACTCATTAAGCATAAAATTTTGATATGCTGATCGGGGAGCTATGCGCACCCTGTAAAGATACTGTTTTCAGTTGTAGACAACAAAAACTGTTTAGTGGATACAACGGACTGTGGAATAAATAGATAATATGTGTCGTATTCTGATACAAAGAAGCTTAGCCGTTAAAGTACGGTGTGCTGATCGCCACCTGATTGAAGTGATTATACAGATAATTTTGCGTGGCACTTATTGTTCGGTTTAAACCGCAAGCTAATCATTCATAGTACAATCGTCTTGATTTACTATTGTAGTGCGGACTGATATACTGTGAAAAGTGCTGCGCCACGATCGTAAACTATAAATCTGAGGACTTTTGCTAAAGTGTATAACAAACATTATGACGTCAGAGCACGTTAAGCGTTAAAGCAAAAAAAAAAAAAAAAGCGTACTTGTTACATTCACCGCTGGTGCTCACGATGGAAGAGATCAGTAAGACGACAGCAATTACTGGACTACACGCCCATGGACCCTCAACGAACAATGCGTATGTAGACGACTCGCTAGAATTTTGGCAAAGAGACAGCGCGAGCTACATCGTTATAACCAGCGATGTAACAATTCTTTATATAGAAACAACAATTTTAAGTAATTGCAAATTATTTTGTTGTAGTACTGTTCAGCTTTAGTTTCAGTAACATTCAGAATAGTAGTTAAAAGATGGTTTCATTCAATTAATTATTTCTATCTGTAACCATAATAACTTCATAAAACCAATTAATTTCCGACATAGTCATTTTTGCAAACAATAGTTAGTAATACTAACGAAATAAGAGTTAAACAATTTCGGTTACTTTTCATTTGTATTTGAGTGTCACTGATTCTTTATTTATGTAGTCTGTAACTGTTTACCTGCATTTACATGTTTTGTTCTGCATTCAGCCTCTTTCGAACTATGCTCTATCGATAGATCTTGCCCGTGACCCAGTATTGCAGTATTAGGTAGACACATGTCAAGAGTTGTTCAGTTTGTTTAGGAGAATATATTATCAGTGATGATTTGTCTGATTTGAGGCAATGGATGATCATTCGTAATGTTGTATTTTTTGTGTAATTACTTGCATGTGTGAATGTGATGTCCAGCCAAACTGAAGAAAAGTAGAGTATTCCTGATTCTAGTTAACTTAAGATTTTCGGGCGCGGAAAATTTATGGGAGACTGATAGGATATTGAGAGTGCGAGTAGACGAGCACTGTCGGTTCTAACCCAGTTGAGATTCGAGAGATTCCGTTTCGGATGATTCAGCTACATTTTGTGATATCCTCTGGATCATATCGCCACGGACTGCACCCAGTGTTTTAAATTGGTATCTGGTGGAAGTAGGGGAGAGTGGAGGTCGAGTATGGATGGAGGCAGGACGGGAGGAAGGGTGAGTGCGAGATGAGTAGCAGGGAGGATAGTGGTAGGAATGTTATGCATTGTACAAGACAGGGCTATACACTAGAACTGTAAAAAGTAACACATCATTAAAATATTTTTTCGTTAAAATATTGAAAATGTAGGACATTAGATTCGTAAATCTGTAAAAGGCATGAATTAGTGAATTATAAAAATGGATTATACACTAATTAAAACTGAATTCAAGTCTTAAATATTAAAAGTGTGAAACTTCGAAAGCATAAAACCATAATAGTATTATTCTACAATTATAAAAAGGAGAATATATAAAATTTCTCGTCAAAATATTAAAAGTGTAGAACAATGGAAGTATAAAATGTAGAAGACATAAAATATTAAAACTATAATGTGGAATTCTCTCATTACATATTAAAAACGTGCAACACTAAAAGAATAAACCCAAAAGAAAGAGAAATAATAAAATTATAAAGTAAAACTATCTGCAGCAACAAATGGTACAGGGCTAATTCAACTGACTTCTGCTTTGTAGTGCTGAACATTGCGCAGTGTAGAGTATTTACAGAAGTCAGTCTGCATGTTGGCCTACTAGTAGGATGGCGTGTGAGCTCATGCACCGCCACTGTCTGTTATTAGTGAGTGGGGCTGTTACTCATATGTGCACTGCATTGATGTGGGCGACTGGAAGAGGCTTTCAAAGCTTCTAAGAATACACTGCTAATAAAATCGTTCTGCTGATTTCATGTGCTGCCAGGTTATTGTAATGGTGTGTAAAAATATCAATTTCTTCCAGCATTGCTAGGAGGTGGGTGTTAGGTACAATGAACCGCACTTCCAAATGTGTATCAAATATTCCAAGAGCTTGCTTCGATGTTAGAAAATGTTCACCAAATGCTGTTTCATTATTCTGAATTGAATTATGCTTTTTGAATAGTATTTCAAACGTCCTGCCTGTTGGACCTAGTTTTAGTTTATATACACCTGCGCCTGTGAGTTTCGAGGTTCTTTTATTCACATGGTGCCTCAGTATGAAGCGAATAATGTTATTAGTCTTAAACCCTATATGCATATTGGAACTGTAAAATTGTCTAAAAATTATTTCTGGAAAATATCCTTTATAATTATGGTCATGTACAAAATCTTCTTGTCATTCTTTTCACCAGTTAGTGTAATGCCATTCATTTTTTGTTGTTGTTGTCATTTAATTTTCTTTATTAACTTTGTTACTGTTAAAACCAGATAACCACTACTCACTGCTTCTTCTTTTATACTAGCTGTTTCTTTATACTATATATATATGCAGGGTGAGTCACCTAACGTTACCGCTGTATATATTTCGTAAACCACATCAAATACTGACGAACCGATTCCACAGACCGAACGTGAGGAGAGGGGCTAGTGTAATTGTTTAATACAAACCATACAAAAATGCACTGAAGTATGTTTTTTAACACAAACCTACGTTCTTTTAAATGGAACCCTGTTAGTTTTGTTAGCACACCTGACATATAAACAAATACGTAATCAGTGCCGTTTGTTGCATTGTAAAATGTTAATTACATCCGGCGATATTGTAACCTAAAGTTGACGCTTGAGTACCACTCCTCCGCTGTTCGATTGTGTGTATCGGAGAGCACCGAATTACGTAGGGATCCAAAGGGAAAGGTGATGGACCTTAGGTACAGAAGAGACTGGAACGGCACATTACGTCCACATGCTAACACCTTTTTATTGGTCGTTTTCACTGACGCACATGTACATTACTATGAGGGGTGAGGTACACGTACACAAGTGGTTTCCGTTTTCAATTACGGAGTGGAATAGAGTGTGTCCCGACATGTCAGGCCAATAGATGCTCAGTGTGGTGGCCACCATTTGCTGCACACAGTTGCAATCTCTGGCGTAATGAATGTCGTACACGCCGCAGTACATCTGGTGTAATGTCGCCGCAGGCTGTCACAATACGTTGTTTCATATCCTCTGGGGTTGTAGGCACATCACGGTACACATTCTCCTTTAACGTACCCCACAGAAAGAAGTCCAGAGGATCAGGGGAACGGGCTGGCTAATTTATGCGTCCTCCATGTCCTATGAAACGCCTGTCGAACATCCTGTCAAGGGTCAGCCTAGTGTTAATTGCGGAATGTGCAGTTGCACCATCATGCTGATACCACATACGTCGACGCGTTTCCAGTGGGACATTTTCGAGCAACGTTAGCAGATCATTCTGCAGAAACGCGATGTATGTTGCAGTGTTCTCCGATACACACGATCAAATAGCGGAGGAGTGGTACTCAAGCGTCAACTTTAGGTTACAATATCGCCGGATGTAATTAAAATTTTACAATGCAACAAACGGCACTGATTATGTATTTGTTTATATGTTCAGATGTGCTAACAAAACTAACGGGGTTCCATTTAAAGAAAACGTAGGTTTATGTTAAAAAACATAGTTCCGTGCATTTTTGTATGGTTTGTATTAACCAATTACACTAGCCCCTCTCCTCACGTTCGGTCTGTGGAATCGGTTCGTCAGTATTTGATGTGGTTTACGAAATATATCCAGCGGTAACGTTAGGTGACTCACCCTATATATATATATATATATATATAGGGTGAGTCACCTAACGTTACCGCTGGATATATATATATATATATATATATATATATATATATATATATATATATATATATATATATGTTGTTGTTGTTGTTGTGGTCTTCAGTCCTGAGACTGGTTTGATGCAGCTCTCCATGCTACTCTATCCTGTGCAAGCTTCTTCATCTCCCAGTACCTACTGCAACCTACATCCTTCTGAATCTGCTTAGTGTATTCATCTCTTGGTCTCCCTCTACGATTTTTACCCTCCACGC
The DNA here is from genome assembly GCF_023864275.1 of Schistocerca cancellata. NCBI lineage: Eukaryota > Metazoa > Arthropoda > Insecta > Orthoptera > Acrididae > Schistocerca > Schistocerca cancellata. The sequence goes on from NW_026047100.1 coordinate 2,994,157, forward strand.
TGCCCTCCAATGCTAAATTTGTGATCCCTCGATGCCTCAGAACATGTCCTACCAACCGATCCCTTCTTCTAGTCAAGTTGTGCCACAAACTTCTCTTCTCCCCAATCCTATTCAATACCTCCTCATTAGTTACGTGATCTACCCACCTTATCTTCAGCATTCTTCTGTAGCACCACATTTCGAAAGCTTCTATTCTCTTCTTGTCGAAACTAGTTATCGTCCATGTCTCACTTCCATACATGGCTACACTCCATACAAATACTTTCAGAAACGACTTCCTGACATCTAAATCTATATTCGATGTTAACAAATTTCTCTTCTTGAGAAACGCTTTCCTTCCCATTGTCAGTCTACATTTTATATCCTCTCTACTTCGACCATCATCGGTTATTTTACTCCCTAAATAGCAAAACTCCTTTACTACTTTAAGTGTCTCATTTCCTAATCTAATTCCCTCAGCATCACCCGACTTAATTTGACTACATTCCATTATCCTCGTTTTGCTTTTGTTGATGTTCATCTTATATCCTCTTTTCAAGACACTGTCCATTCCGTTCAACTGCTCTTCCAAGTCCTTTGCTGCCTCTGACAGAATGACAATGTCATCAGCGAACCTCAAGGTTTTTACTTCTTCTCCATGAATTTTAATACCTACTCCGAATTTTTCTTTTGTTTCCTTTACTGCTTGCTCAATATACAGATTGAATAACATCGGGGAGAGGCTACAACCCTGTCTCACTCCTTTCCCAACCACTGCTTCCCTTTCATGCCCCTCGACTCTTATAACTGCCATCTGGTTTCTGTACAAATTGTAAATAGCCTTTCGCTCCCTGTATTTTACCCCTGCCATCTTCAGAATTTGAAAGAGAGTATTCCAGTCAACATTGTCAAAAGCTTTCTCTAAGTCTACAAATGCTAGAAACGTAGGTTTGCCTTTTCTTAATCTTTCTTCCAAGATAAGTCGTAAGGTCAGTATTGCCTCACGTGTTCCAACATTTCTACGGAATCCAAACTGATCTTCCCCGAGGTCGGCTTCTACCAGTTTTTCCATTCGTCTGTAAAGAATTCGCGTTAGTATTTTGCAGCTGTGACTTATTAAACTGATAGTTCGGTAACTTTCACATCTGTCAACACCTGCTTTCTTTGGGATTGGAATTATTATATTCTTCTTAAAGTCTGAGGGTATTTCGCCTGTCTCATACATCGTGCTCACCAGATGGTAGAGTTTTGTCATGACTGGCTCTCCTGAGGCCATCAGTAGTTCTAATGGAATGTTGTCTACTCCCGGGGCCTTGTTTTGACTCAGGTCTTTCAGTGCTCTGTCAAACTCTTCACGCAGTATCTTATCTCCCATTTCATCTTCATCTACATCCTCTTCCATTTCCATAATATTGTCCTCAAGTACATTGCCCTTGTATAAACCCTCTATATACTCCTTCCACCTTTCTGCTTTCCCTTCTTTGCTTAGAACTGGGTTGCCATCTGAGCTCTTGATATTCATACAAGTGGTTCTCTTCTCTCCAAAGGTCTCTTTAATTTTCCTGTAGGCAGTATCTATCTTACCCCTAGTGAGACAAGCCTCTACATCCTTACATTTGTCCTCTAGCCATCCCTGCTTAGCCATTTTGCACTTCCTGTCGATTTCATTTTTGAGACGTTTGTATTCCTTTTTGCCTGCTTCATTTACTGCATTTTTATATTTTCTCCTTTCATCAATTAAATTCAATATTTCTTCTGTTACCCAAGGATTTCTATTAGCCCGCGTCTTTTTACCTACTTGATCGTCTGCTGCCTTCACCACTTCATCCCTCAGAGCTACCCATTCTTCTTCTACTGTATTTCTTTCCCCCATTCCTGTCAATTGTTCCCTAATGCTCTCCCTGAAACTCTGTACAACCTCTGGTTCTTTCAGTTTATCCAGGTCCCATCTCCTTAACTTCCCACCTTTTTGCAGTTTCTTCAGTTTCAATCTGCAGTTCATAACCAATAGATTGTGGTCAGAATCTACATCTGCCCCAGGAAATGTCTTACAATTTAAAACCTGGTTCCTAAATCTCTGTCTTACCATTATATAATCTATCTGAAACCTGTCAGTATCTCCAGGCTTCTTCCATGTATACAGCCTCCTTTCATGATTCTTGAACCAAGTGTTAGCTATGATTAATTTATGCTCTGTGCAAAATTCTACAAGGCGGCTTCCTCTTTCATTCCTTCCCCCCAATCCATATTCACCTACTATGTTTCCTTCTCTCCCTTTTCCTACTGACGAGTTCCAGTCACCCATGACTATTAAATTTTCGTCTCCCTTCACTACCTGAATAATTTCTTTTATCTCGTCATACATTTCATCTATTTCTTCATCATCTGCAGAGCTAGTTGGCATATAAACTTGTACTACTGTAGTAGGCATGGGCTTTGTGTCTATCTTGGCCACAATAATGCGTTCACTATGCTGTTTGTAGTAGCTAACCCGCACTCCTATTTTTTTATTCATTATTAAACCTACTCCTGCATTACCCCTATTTGATTTTGTATTTATAACCCTGTAATCACCTGACCAAAAGTCTTGTTCCTCCTGCCACCGAACTTCACTAATTCCCACTATATCTAACTTTAACCTATCCATCTCCCTTTTTAAATTTTCTAACCTACCTGCCCGATTAAGTGATCTGACATTCCACGCTCCGATCCGTAGAACGCCAGTTTTCTTTCTCCTGATAACGACGTCCTCTTGAGTAGTCCCCGCCCGGAGATCCGAATGGGGGACTATTTTACCTCCGGAATATTTTACCCAAGAGGACGCCATCATCATTTAATCATACAGTGGAGCTGCATGTCCTCGGGAAAAATTACGGCTGTAGTTTCCCCTTGCTTTCAGCCGTTCGCAGTACCAGCACAGCAAGGCCGTTTTGGTTAATGTTACAAGGCCAGATCAGTCAATCATCCAGACTGTTGCCCCTGCAACTACTGAAAAGGCTGCTGCCCCTCTTCAGGAACCACATGTTTGTCTGGCCTCTCAACAGATACCCCTCCGTTGTGGTTGCACCTACGATACGGCCATCTGTATCGCTGAGGCACGCAAGCCTCCCCACCGACTGCAAGGTCCATGGTTCATGGGGGGGATATATATATATATATATATATATATATATATATATATATATATATATATATATATATAGGGTGAGTCACCTAACGTTACCGCTGGATATATTTCGTAAACCACATCAAATACTGACGAACCGATTCCACAGACCGAACGTGAGGAGAGGGGCTAGTGTAATTGGTTAATACAAACCATACAAAAATGCACGGAACTATGTTTTTTAACATAAACCTACGTTTTTTTAATGGAACCCCGTTAGTTTTGTTAGCACATCTGAACATATAAACAAATACATAATCAGTGCCGTTTGTTGCATTGTAAAATTTTAATTACATCCGGAGATATTGTAACCTAAAGTTGACGCTTGAGTACCACTCCTCCGCTATTCGATCGTGTGTATCGGAGAACACTGCAACATACATCGCGTTTCTGCAGAATGATCTGCTAACGTTGCTCGAAAATGTCCCACTGGAAACGCGTCGACGTATGTGGTATCAGCATGATGGTGCAACTGCACATTCCGCAATTAACACTAGGCTGACCCTTGACAGGATGTTCGACAGGCGTTTCATAGGACATGGAGGACGCATAAATTAGCCAGCCCGTTCCCCTGATATATATATATATATATATATATATATATATATATATATATATATGAGTGCTGTTTGTTGTGTTGGACATGCCCAACTGGCGGGTGTAGGTGCACCAAAATCTGGCACCAAAATCTGGAGCGTAGAAGTGAGCAGAATCACGAGGATTAGGCGGCGGGTGTTTTTCAGTGAAATCGGCTTGAGCCGTATCTTCATTAGGCACTTTTCACTGCTGCATCAGACATGCAAAATATCGCACTGATGAGCAGCAGATGTAGAAGTATGGCGGAGACGAACATCTCGCCACCTTGTGAGTGATGGTTGCTGCTCTTCTAGTGGCAGCAACAATCATCGTGCAGCTGTGGGCTACCATATTTGGCAAGATATATCTGTGGCGTGGGGTTTTAAGACCTGGGTGAAGTTAAGGCGCGATTGAAACATGTGTTGTATTTAGTTTGTAATCTTCATTCCATGTATGTAATGTTTGTGCAGCTCACTAAACATGCCCTAGGTTAATTATGATGGTAGAAGATTGATACAACACTGATTACAAACGACTGACCAGCCAAACAGCTAGTCCAAACGGTAAATTCTTTGATTGTCATGAAACCCAGCATGCTTCCATCTATTCGTTCATCTACTACAAGTCTAGTCTTCCACCCTTGTTGAATATCAAATAACTATATCATTGTTCCTTTGTGGTAGAAATTTGTTATTCTTCAGATGTATTTCGTCATGACAAATTATTGTACCTTGTTGTCCTCATGTGAATTGAAATAATAAATGCATTGTTTACATTGGACCCTTAATTCAGTTTTAGTACTTAGAAATTTTACGTTACTTAATGTTGGGTATTGTAGATACAGGGATTGACACCATAACCCAGTTACTTTGGACTAGCTTGATATCTCGTAAATAAGCAATCTCCATTAAAACGATGAGCGTTTCTGTTGCGTAGCACTTTTTATAGGTACTCAGGTGCAGGGGAGCGCTCTGACTCACGCAGGTCCAGGTGGAGCATGCGCCTTTTATCGAATTTCGATCGTAGCTTGGTTGATATCTTTCTACCCACCTGTATAGACATTATTATTGTTTCAAACTTTCGGCAAGAATCAAGATGGAATATTTTCTGTGTATGATTAATAGGCCATTGACGCTGCCATTAAGAGTATTAAAACTGCCACAAAGCGCGCAAGAGAGGAACGAAGAAATCGCTGTTGCGAAAGAAGTAGTACTAAGAAACGGCTGTCCGGTTTCACCGTTAACAAAGTTACAACAGAACTTTAAAAGATAAGCCGGCCGGTGTGGCCTTGCGGTTCTAGGCGCTTCAGTCTCTAACCGCGTGACCGCTAAGGTCGCAGGTTCGAATCCTGCTTCGGGCATGGATGTGTGTGATGTCCTTAGGTTAGTTAGGTTTAAGTAGTTCTAAGTTCTAGGGGACTGATGACCAAAGATGTTAAAGTCCCATAGTGCTGAGAGCCATTTGAACCATTTTAAAAGACAACAGCAACGTAAAATAAATGGTAGTACGCTAACAGGTGATCTGAAAAATAAGAAAATCGTGTACATGCTCACGAATTATAAGCGATGGGTTTCAGAAGTAGTTACTATACACTTTCGCAATACTAATTGGTATATTGGGATAAGACAACTGAAATAATTCGTTTCGTAGTTAGGTACCGAGAAAATAAAAATGTCTCGAAATGCTTGGCAGCAGGTGTATATAAAGTAAAGTGTGAAAACTGTCCAAAAACCTACATAGGTCACACAGGCAGCTACTTGAAATCCCTTTCGAAGAGCATGCTTCATTCACAGTAATAAAACAGCGTTTGGTGAATATTTTCTAACATTAAAACGCGCTGTTGGAACCACTGATATGCATTTGGAAGTGCTGCACAATGAACATACGGGACACCTCCTGACAACGTTAGATAGAAACTTAGATTTTTACATACCGTTTACAAACCGAAATTTTTCAGCTGATATTGTTGTTGAAGTTTTCAAAATTGAAGAACTGGCTGGGATTGATATGGGGGCTCAGGACCTTTTGTTTACTAGCGGTAGGTCCTGGCCCCACAACACACTGATCACATTGATATAGGGGATTCAATAGCGCACGAGGGGCTCTCAGGAAGTAATGTAACACTTTTGTTTCCTGGGAGGATGTTGATTGTATTCAGTTTTCCCACACACAATATTATTCCTCACATTTTTGGCTATAAAACTCCTATTTTTCAACGTAATCTCCGTTCAATGCCACTGTCTTCGCGGCCTTACTGGGAGGGCGTGTGCCCGCATGGTACTACACCACTAATCGACGTCAAAGGGAAAGATAAGCTGCATCAATAACCTCCCCATCATCCACGTACTGCTTCCCCCGGAGTGCATCATTCATTGAACCAAAGAGATGGAAGTCGGAAGGCGCGACATCCGGGCCGTAGGGTGGATGAATAAGAACAGTCCAGTGAATTTTTGTGAAGTCGTCTTGGGTGCACAGATTTGTGTAAGACATTACGTTGTTATGGAAAAGGAGTTAGTTTGCATTTTTGTGGCGACGAACACACTGAAGTCTCTACTTCAGTTTCCTGAGAGTAATACAACACACAATACACATCAGAATTGAACGTTGCGCCACTAGGGAGAACCCCTTCAGAGTCCCAGAAGACCGTCACAACGAGTTTACTGGCCGAGAGTGCGGCTTTAGACTTCTTCTCCATAAGGAGATGTGATGGGGAGGTACTGTATAAACAGCAATTTAATTTCCGGTTCGTAGTGACGAACTCGTATTCCACCGCTTGTGACGATGTTAAAAAAAATTTTAAAAAATGTCACCCTCAGCCTAGTGAGACGGAAGCACTTCCGTACAGATGGTCCTTCATTGCTCTGTATGGTCTTCTGTTAGGAAATCAGTGGGTAAATACCTTTGAGTACCTCAACTGACGAACGAGTTTGTCAGTACTACCTACAGAGAATACAGCTGAGCAGCGAGGTGTTTGATTTTTATCCGTCGATAACCTCGAATGAGAGTGTCAAAACGTGACAACACTGCAAGAGCCGCAGCTGTGTGCGACCGGCCGGCAAGCGATAGATCGGGCAGGTTTGCGCGACTTCGTTGCGATGACGATAGACGCCTCGTCCAACGACTCACCAATATTTTGTTCACAGCTAGATTTGCATAGACATTCTCCAAGTGCCTATAAAAGTCTGCGATGCTTTGGTTTTCCACCAAAAGAAATTCAGTGACAGCTCTCTGCTTTGAAAACAGTCCGTTACAGACGCCATTATGAAGGCAACGTATACAGCTGCCACCTATCGGAGCTTCATGAAACTATAAGGGCTGAAGCGAGAATATTCCACGATGTCCCACATGAAAGCAAACTCCCCTTGTATTTTGGGAATATTATAAGGTTAGTCAGCGTTCAGTAAATTGAGTACAAGAGCAGAAAATAAGAGGAATTTTCAAAGTGAAACCTTTGACATTGGTACTGCTCTAGACGTGAGAACGCATTAGACTTCTACCTTCTACAGTAACAAACCTTTTGTTTTTATATCAAACACTGTCAGCAGCATTTTTCTTTGTAGGCTTGTGTCTCCGCGCATGCTGACTGCAATGAAGCTGGAAAGATTTAAGAACTGGAAAACTTATCATATTAGTATTGTTTCACAGGAGAATTATCAGGAAAATCCTATGTCACAGTTATTACGGCAAATCGTGCAGGCTCTCCAAAATTAAACTTGGCTACCAGACTGAAAGCTGGTTCTGAAGTAAACGTTACAGGAGGTTTTACGATAGAGAGTAGTCACATTTAGGAGCTCAGTTCGTTTTTGGAAACAAGATTCGGAAACATACATTTCTTTTCCAAAATTTTTCACCAAGAGCTCTAAAAAAGGTTAAGAATCTTGTCACAGTGGAATTGGAAAAACTGTCATCATCGGAGATAGAAACTGAGTTAGACATCATAACAGATCCTTCAAACACCTGTATCTCAAATCGCTCTCACTGAATGAAACCAAAATATTATAGCGTAGTATAATGGAAGCAAACGAATATAATATTCACTTAATTATCAAAGACCCCAGAAAAGTAACGACATTTTGTGAGGGTTTCATAAACTTGGCCTTTGTTGACTACAGGTAAATACACAGATATACAAAGGACGGGGCAATCTTGCTCTCATAAGGAACATTATCAATTGGAGGAAGTGTAATAAGGTAATAACCAAACTAGAATGGTTTTTGCTTGCGTTGTTTAGCGAAAGGGGGCTTAGGTCTTTTATCCTCTATCATGGGAATCAAAGGCATCCTTACCGTGACCACGAGTACTCCACAAACCTTCTAGGGACCCAGTTAATAGCACTCCATGGGTTCTTCTAATTTTGGCTTCAAATTTATGTGCAAATGCAGACGCTCTGTGTAGAGGACCAGTATCATCCTGTCGAATAAAAGTCCACCTAGATGTTCTTCGAAACAGGTAGTGGGACGTTTCTATAGGCGACTTCAACCTACCTAATATAGACTGGGATGTCTATGGATTCATTACTGGTGGTACAGACAAGCCGTCGAGTGAATTGCTTTTGAACACATTATCCGGAAACTGTCTTGACCATCTAAATCGATAGCCAACGCGTAATGGAAATATTTTAGATCTGGTAGCCACGAACAGACCAGACCTCATCGACGGTGTCAGTGCTGAGACAGGGATTAGTGATCAAGATGTTGTCATTACGACTATGGTTACGAAAGTTGAAAAGTCGGTCAAGAAGGCTAGGAGAGTATTCTTACTAGAAAGAGCAGATAAGCAGTTGTTAGCATCACACTTAGTAAATGAATCGACTTCATTTACTTCCGGTACGATGTACGTGGAAGAATTATGGGCAAATTTTAAACACATTGTAAATCACGCATTGGAGAAGTATGTGCCGAAAAAGTGGGTTACGGACAGAGAAGACCCACCGTGGTTTAACAGCGCAATTCGGAGAATGTTCAGGAAGCAAAGACAGTTGCACTCGCGGTACAAGAAAGTTCGGGAGAATGAGAACAGGTAAAAATTAGTAGAGATTCGTGCTGCCGTAAAAAGAGCGATGCGCGAAGCATTCAACCACTAGCACCGTCATACCTTAGCAAAAGTTCTTGCTGAAAACCCAAGGAAATTCTGGTCTTACGTAAAGTCGGTAAGCGGGTCGCAGGCACTCACTGATCAGTCTGGTCTGGCAACGGAAGACAGCAAAACGAAAGCTGAAATTTTAAATTTAGCATTTGAGAAATCTTTCACGCAGGAGGATTGTACAAACATACGGCCGTTTGAGTCTCGTAGAGATTCCCGTATGGAGGACATAGACATCCCTGTGGTTGTGAAGCAGCTGGATGGGTTGAAAATAAATAAATCGCCAGGTCCTGATGGGATTCCAATTCGGTTTTACAGAGAGTACTCTACTCCATTGGCTCCTTACTTAGCTTGCATTTATCGCGAATCTCTTGCCCAACGTAAAGTCCCGAGCGACTGGAAAAAAGTGCAGGTGACGCCTGTATATAAGAAGGGGAGAAGGACAGATCCTCAAAATAACAGACGAATATCCTTAACATCGATTTGTTGCAGGATTCTGGAACATATTCTCAGTTCGAATATAATGAATTTCCTTGAGACAGAGACGTTGCTGTCCATGGATCAGCACGGCTTTAGAAAGCATCGCTCCTGTGAAACGGAACTCGCCCTTTTTTCTCATGACATCTTGCGAACCATGGATGAAGGGTATAAGACGGATGCCATATTCCTTGACTTCTGGAAAGCGTTTGACTCGGTGCCCCACTGCAGACTCCTAACTAAGGTACGAGCATATGGGACTGGTTCCCAAATATGTGAGTGGCTCGAAGACTTCTTAAGTAACAGAACCCAGTACGTTGTCCTCGATGGTGAGTGTTCATCGGAGGTGAGGGTATCATCTGGAGTGCCCCAGGGATGTGTGGTAGGTCCGCTGTTGTTTCTATTTACATAAATGATATTTTGGATAGGGTGGATAGCAATGTGCGGCTATTTGCTGATGATGCTGTTGTGTACGGGAAGGTGTCGTCGTTGAGTGACTGTAGGAGGATACAAGATGACTTGGACAGGATTTGTGATTGGTGTAAAGAATGGCAGCAAAATCTAAATATAGATAAATGTAAATTTATGCAGATGAATGGGAAAAAGAATCTCGTAATGTTTGACTGACCCATTAGAAGTGTAGCGCTTGACACAGTTACGTCGATTAAATATTTGGGCGTAACATTGCAGAGCAATAAGAAGTGGGACAAGCATGTAATGGCAGTTGTGGGGAAGGCGGATAGTCGTCTTCGGTTCATTGGTAGAATTTTGGGAAGATGTGGTTCATCTGTAAAGGAGACCGCTTATAAAACACAAATACGACCTATTCTTGAGTACTGCTCGAGCGTTTGGGACCCTATCAGGTCGGATTGAGGGAGGACAGAAGCAATTCAAAGGCGGGCTGCTAGATTTGTTACTGGTAGGTTTGATCATCACGCGAGTGTTACGGAAATGCTTCAGGAACTCGGGTGGGGGTCTCTGGAGATAGCGGGGCGTTCTTTCCGTGAATAGCTACTGAGGAAATTTAGAGAACCAGCATTTGAGGCCGACTGCAGTACAATTTTACTGCTGCTAACTTACATTTCGCGGAAAGACTACAAAGATAAGATAAGAAAGATTGGGGCTTCTGTGTGTAACCATGCTATGTTGGATGAGTACCTCAGCTCTGTATGTCTAATGCTCACATGTACTCATACTCATACACACACACACACACACACACACACACACACACACACACACACACACTGACGCTGACGTAGAAATAGACGAGCCTATCCTTGGCTCAAGGTGGTGCAATATGGACCAAAGTTAGTCATTCCTGCGGTTCCTGTGGGAGAGAGAAAACTATCTTACCACTCTTGTTGATCTGTCCTTGCTGGTGTAGCCTGAAAAAGAGAGAGACACTCTCTGATGGGGGATTAATAAAACTTAATCCCTCAGCAGGTCAGGCCAACGCGTGGCTGGCCTGTGATGAGGTTGTTGGCCCAGTCCACGGATGAGCCGGTTGCGGGAGCGACCCACTTTCTCGTAGAACTTCCTGGCGATGGCGCGAACCCTGTCTTGGAGAGGCAGGATCCCGGTGTCCTCATGGAGTTGGCGCGTCGAGAAGCGCCTCGGAAGATGCATGGCAGTCTTCAGGGCGCGGTTCTGTATCCGCTCCAGAGTCACAATGTGAGCATCTGCGGCTTTCCCCCAGCCCACGGCCGCATTCTTTAACAGTGGGCGAATCAATGTTAGGTAAAGCGTGATGCCGTGTTGTGGTGGCAGTGACGACTGCGTGTTTAGCAGCGGATACAGGGCGCGAAGGCGTCCTATTGCTCTCCCATTTACATCAAGGATGTGATGCTTCCAGGTTAGCCTGCGGCCTAAGGTAGCCCCTAGGTATTTCGCCGTCCCACTTCATGGGATAGGTTCTCCCAGGATTTCGACTGACGTAAGCCCTGCAGCAGATGTCTTCGGGTGAAGACAACCGCCTCGCTCTTCGTGGCGTTGAATTTCAGCCTCCGCTCTGTTGCCTTTAAGCCCAAGGCGTCGCACCCGCGTTGGAGGCAGTTTCTCAGCATTTGGGCGAGCATGCTGCGAGTAAAAAGGGCTGTATCATCCGCTTACAGCGCCAGTTCAACTCCTCCCACTTTCGGGGCGTCGGCAGTGTACAGGGAGTACAGCGAGGGGCCGAGGACCGACCGCTGCGGCACTCTTGCACGTATCTGCCGGTCTGTGGACGTACCGTCGTCAGCCCTCACGTGGAAGGTTCGTTCAGACAGGTACGACTGCAGTAGATTCATGTGGGACGGCGGTATCTTTGTTCAAAAAGTTTGAACTCGAGACCGTCGCACCACACCAAGTCAAACGCTCGGGAGACGTCGAAGAGCACTGCATCAAGGTATTCGCTTGTTTCCATTGCCGTCATCGCCGGTTCTACCACCTGCAGGAGATGGTGGGAAGTGGCATGTTCTTCCCGAAACCCGAACTGCTCGTCCGGGATGATGCCCTCCTGGGTGACGTGTCGCATCAGTCTTCTCGCGTACAGCCTCTCGAAAACCTTCGAAAGAGACGGGAGTAGGCTAATGGGTCGGTAGCTCGATGCCTCGCGTGGGTCCTTGCCGGATGTCAGAATGGCCACGACCTCCACGTGTTTCCACCTGACCGGAGGATCTCGTTGAAAGCATCGGTAAGTTGCCGGTGTAATTCCGGAGGAAGGTTCTTCAGCAGGAGATTTGTAATGCCATCGATGCCTCCAGCCTTCTTGGGATTTAGCGAGTGAAGCTGCACAGCAACTTCATCCTCCGTTATCGGCTCGATAACGTCGCCTTCCTCCCTTGCGGCGCGGAAGGTTGGTAGTTACTCGTGAACCCACAGTATGTGGTCGTCGTCGATGACGTCGGCCACCGGTGTGAAGTTCACTGCAAATGCGTCTACAAGAACGCTGGCTTTCGCGTCGGGATCGCTGGTGAAGTCGTTACCGACCTGTAAGGGCTGTATTCGCTGTCGCCGGCGTAGGAAGGACTTTACCACCCACCGTGCACTGCCATCCTCAGGATTGAGGGTGGACACAATTCCTGGTTCCGGTGTTGCTCGACTGCAGCCTTAATTTCCCGTCTCATGCGGTTGAATCGGCGCTTCGTGTCTGATTGGGGAGTGAGCTGCCGTTCACGAAACAGTCGGTTCTTCTCAGTGGTCGCGTCCAGTATAGGGCGCGATAGCTGACGAGAGAAGTCTCGTGGCCCTTGGCGATGTCTCGGGGTGGCTTCCTCTGCTGCTCGGAGTATTCTTCGAGTGAAGAATGCTAGGGTGGCGTCTGCCCCTACCACAGCGGGGCTTGGCGCGTCCTCGAGCAGTTCGAGGGCTTTCGTCCGAAAGCGCTCGGCGTCGAGCACGCGATAGCTCAGACGGCTCTCTGGAAGAGAAGCTCCGACCACGTCGAGGCCAAAAATGACCGGTACGCGGTCGGAGGACAGGACGTTACACGTCTCGGCGGTCGCGAATTGCCCGATTCCCTTGAGAAGAGAATATCGAGCACGTCCGGTTGTCCGCGTACAGGGAAGATCGTGGGGTCAAACGGCCCCACGGTGATCGCGCCGTTGCCGTGAACAACGCGGGAGAGGCGGCGCCGGCTGCGGTTGACAGTTCGCGAGTTCCATTCGGTGTGTTTCGCATTGAAGTCCCCGGCAATGAAAGCTCGCCCACCAGCGACAGCAGGGCGTCGAAGTCGGCTTCGTCTAGCGGTCTGCCAGGCTGCCGGTACACCGACACGAGAAGAATCTTTGCAGCGGTGGCGGAGACGATCATTAGTGTGGCCTCCAGCGCATTGAGCGCCGGCAGTTGAACCCGGTGGTGGTGCAGTGACTTCTTTACGTGGATGGCAGTGTCGCCCCCGTGGGTGGCTCTGTCATGTCTGTAGCAGCAAAAATTTGCTGCTGGCACGTCGACCCCGGGTTTGAGGAAGGTCTCCTGCACGAGGCATATGTCAACCGCCTCGTCCCGTAGGAATTGGCGATATCCGCCCTGCTGGGGGTGGAGACCCCGAGCGTCGAATGTGAAAATGGTTAAGCCATAAATATGGTCGTTATCCGTTTTAAGGCTGGCTTCTCCCGACGGTGGCCTGGAGGGCCGCCGTCACTGATCCCACGAGGACCAGTAGCTGCGTCATCAGCTGGCTGAGCGACCGCAGGAGCGCGGTCACCTCGTTGGTGTCTTCCTTCGCCGTTTCGGGAAGGTTTGACTCCATCGCGACGTTTCCCGTAGTCGGCAGCGGAGCGGCGTGCTGGGAACGGCCTGCGAGGGCGGCAACCCTTCCTGCAGCCACGGACGCCGGTAAGCCGCCCTCCCCGACTGCAGGCGGTGCCGCCGGCGAAGGCAGCTGCGACGGCTGCGGTGCCGATGCGGCCTCACCTGCGAGCGGCTGCGGCCTCTCGGAGGTGGCGGCCGACTTCCCCTTAGCGACGCCTGCGAAGCTGCGGCTCGGGTTTACATGGCTGGCGTGCTTCCCGCTATCGAAGGCGGAGCTTCGTCGATAACAGGCGACGTGGTCCCCGTTACACTTGCAGCGTGTCAGCCGGTCTTTCTTCGTGGTGCAGTCCCGCGACTGGTGCTCCTCGGCGCAGCTGCAGCAGCGCACAGACATCCTGCAAAACTTTGCCACGTGGTCCATGCGCTGGCAGTTGAAGCACTGGACTCGTCTGCCTTTTGCGCGGAGTGGCTCGACTTTTACGTCGAAGTCGGCTATGTTTTCAACCTGAAAAATTTTCCGGTTGTCAACATTGTCGACCAATACCACAAGGAACAGCGGCATGTCCCTGTGGGTCCTGGGCGACCTCGTCAGGCCGACGTGGCGGGTCTGGAAGCCGAGTTCTTCCAGCTGCCGCTGTAGGAACGCCGGTTCCATCTTCAGCGGTAGGTGGCGGAAAACGACCTTCAGCTGTGTGCCGGACCGAGACTCGAACTCGGGAACTTTGCCTTTCGCGGGCAATTGCTCTACCAACTGAGCTACTCAAGCACGACTCACGTCCCATCCTCACAGCTTTACTTCTGCCAGTACCTCGTCTCCTAACTTCCAAACTTTACACAAGCTCTCGTGCTTGGGTAGTTCAGTTGGTAGAGCACTTTCCCGCGAAAAGCAAACGTCCCGAGTTCGAGTCTCGGTCCGGCACACAGTTTTAATCTGCCAGTAAGTTTCAAATCAGCGTACACTCCGCTGCAGAGTGAAAATCTCATTCTGGACCTTCAGCTGCATCAGCTGTTCCGTGCTCTGCGTGAAGCAGTTCCACTTCTCAGTCTCACAGAGCTGCATGAGTTTTGCGTGGTCCTCTATGCACTCTGTTCTGACCTTGTATGTGTCGGTCCCCGCGATCATCTTTCGCGGTTTTACGGCGGAGTAGAGCTTCTCTCTGAGCTCGCTATAGCCCTCGCGGCACTGGATGGTAATAGGCGGCGGGCAGCGGGGTGGTTTCGTCACCGTAGTCTGCGTGGTCCCGTCCCCGTCGGTCTCGGCTACTTCCGGCAGATCTGCAAACCGGTTTGCAGCCTCGACCTGTTCCGGCGTCACCAGTTCCAACGACCTGGCTCTCGCTGTGCGGCGCCGGGAGGGCGCGATGAAGCCTTCTTCGTCGGCCTTCCTCGGCGATGCGGACGTCCTGCGACGTACCCTCTTTTTCCGCCTGGCGCGACCGGAACTTGCCCGGGAGGAGGGAGAGTCCTCTACGGCCACGGCTGGGCGCTTCCGCGAGTTTTGCTCGGCCTCTGCAGTCTCGTCGGGTGTTGCTAGCCTGGACGTTGGCGAGGGCGTGGCGGTTTCTGTAGTCGGCACGGATGGTGCGACTGCGGGCGCGGCAGCTGTCGTGGCGACTGCGACGTGCAATTGCCCGGCGCGACCCACGGGTACCAGGGAACGGAGACTCGTAAGTACCTCCTCCCTGTCCGCTTCGGTACCCACGGCCAAGCGTTGCATGCAGATGCAACTCTCCTCGGGGGTCAGCCTGGCGATGGCGACGGTAAATTCCTCCTTTGTCAGGGGGATCGGCGGCTCGATGCGTCGTCGTCTTCCCGAGAGTGTGCGGGCGCGGCGCCGCCCGTTCGCGGAAATTTCCGCGTCCATCCGGCGGCCGCGAGCATCACTCTCGCTCGTCGTCTTCGTCGGTGGGGCGGGGCCAGA
The DNA here is from genome assembly GCF_023864275.1 of Schistocerca cancellata. Classification (NCBI taxonomy): domain Eukaryota; kingdom Metazoa; phylum Arthropoda; class Insecta; order Orthoptera; family Acrididae; genus Schistocerca; species Schistocerca cancellata. The sequence continues at coordinate 3,009,591 of NW_026047100.1, forward strand.
CGCTGCCGTCGTCCGGGAACCCTCCCTTGGACCGCTCTCTGCCACACCCTGCGTCTCGCCGGAGCGATCGTCTCGTTTCGGCTCCTCCTCCATGTCGTAACCCCCAACACGACAACTTAGCTTCTTTAGAAAGCCACGACAGTTTTTGCTTTCTTAGATAGGGGGCTCACGCCACGAGGATTTTGCCACACGAGTCCCTAAAGGCCCTTGCAGGCTGTTTTCAAATCTGAGAGAGACAGATGCTGGTGAGCGAGAACACGCAAGGCGAGTTGCCAAATGGGTGAACCCGCTCAACCGGTCGCTACAAGATCTCGAGCGAGAGGATAGCCTCGGCAGCGTCAGCACAGAGCGTCCGCACACTTCGGCAGCCACAGCACAAGTGCGTGCGTGCGTGCGTACACACACACACACACACACACACACACACACACACACACACACACACACATGCTCGCACACGCACGCACACACACACATTTAATGAAGGGCGATGTGTCCCTTGTCATGAGAACTGCACAAACAGGGAAATAATCTGAGAAGGTACTGGTTTTTACAGCTAGTTTAGGAAGTTTGTGCTTCTTTCAGCCAACCATACGGTTATTGTCTGTGAAAATTCTGTGCACACGACAATTTACCTACAGCGTCTGCTTGGATGCTCCACAATCTCGAACATGTTTCAGGTCATAAGCTGGCCACAGAGGGGAAGAAAGTGCAGGTCCTATGAAGAATTCAAGTTGTTCCACTAGGAGACTGTGAAACGTCCCCTTAGAAAAATTATAAATGACTGTGCTTAAACTGACACACAATATTTTTAGCGCAACGCAATCTGACTTTCAAAAATCCCTACAACAGAGTGGCCCTGACTAACAATAACCTATACTTTTCATGAATCACTTACCTCACAAAAATCTTCGTTCCTCAAACTACTGCGATACAGCATGGGCCAATACTGCCAGCTGAATAAAAGATTCTAACTCCTGAAGGCACTAACTACTGATAGGCATAGTTAGCAAATGAAACATTTTGATAGAGAACAAATAATGTATTTACCTTAATAGTGTTCAAAAGTCATAATATATACAGGGTGAGTCACCTAACGTTACCACTGGATATATTTCGTAAACCACATCAAATACTGACGAACCGATTCCACAGACCGAACGTGAGGAGAGGGGCTAGTGTAATTGTTTAATACAAACCATACAAAAATGCGCTGAAGTACGTTTTTTAACACAAACCTACGTTTGTTTAAATGAAACCACGTTAGTTTTCTTAGCACATCTGAACATATAAACAAATACGTAATCAGTGCCGTTTGTTGCATTGCAAAATGTTAATTACATCCGGAGATATTGTAACCTAAAGTTGACGCTTGAAACCTCCGACGTTCAGTTGCGTGTTGTAACAAACACGGGCCACGGTAGGCGAGCAGCATCTGCAGGGACATGTTTACGATGACGACCGTGTTTACGAGTGTGGCTGTAGTGCACTGTTGTGGTTTGGTCTAACTGTCGCAGTGTCCGCATGTAGCGCTTGCTGCTATTGTTATTCTGCATTCGTCTCTGCACGCAGACCAACTGTAGTACACCGTGTTACCACACGTCTGTGATAGTCTAGTGTTGTAGGAACTGTGACCATGGTGTATTCGAACTCTGAAAAGGCGGAGATGATACTTATCTATGGCAAGTGTCGACGAAATGCAGCTGAAGCCTGCAGGGTGTATGCAGAACGGTACCCGGACAGAGAGCATCCAACGTGCCGCACATTGCAAAACATCTACCGCCAACTGAATGCAACAGGTATGGTCGTAGCACGCAAACGGGTCCGTAACAGGCCCGTCACAGGAGAAGCGGGTGCAGTTGGTGTGTTAGCTGATGTTGCCATGAACCCACACATGAGTACACGGGACACTGCTAGAGCCGGTGGACTGAGTCAAAGTAGTGTCATGCGCATACTGCATCGTCACCACTTTCACCCGTTTCATGTGTCGCTACATCAGCAATTACATGGTGATGACTTTAATCATCGAGTGCAATTCTGTCAATGGGCATTAACAGAGAATGCGTTGCAGTTCCACCTGTTTACCGATGAAGCGGGTTTCACAAACCACGGGCCAGTGGATCTACGGAACATGCATTACAGGTCCGTGGACAATCCTCGCTGGCTCAGACAGGTAGGGCGACAGCGACCGTGGACTGTAAATGTATGGCGTGGAATCATTGGCGATCACTTCATTGGTCCACACTTCATTGCAGGGGCCCAAACAGCGGCAACATACATCGCGTTTCTACAGAATGATCTGCCAACGTTGCTCGAAAATGTCCCACTGGAAACGCGTCGACGTATGTGGTATCAGCATGATGGTGCACCTGCACATTCCGCAATTAACACTAGGCTGACCCTTGACAGGATGTTCGACGGGAGTTTCATAGGACGTGCAGGACGCATAAATTGGCCACCCCGTTCTCCTGATCTTACACTTCTCGACTTCTTTCTGTGGGGTACGTTAAAGGAGAATGTGTACCGTGATGTGCCTACAACCCCAGAGGATATGAAACAACGTATTGTGGCAGCCTGCGGCGACATTACACCAGATGTACTGCGGCCTGTACGACATTCATTACGCCAGAGATTGCAATTGTGTGCAGCAAATGATGGCCACCACATTGAACATCTATTGGCCTGACATGTCGGACACACTCTATTCCACTCCGTAATTGAAAACGGAAACCACGTGTGTACGTTTACCTCACCCCTCATGGTAATGTACATGTGCGTCAGTGAAAAAGACCAATAAAAAGGTGTTAGCATGTGGACGTAATGTGCTGTTCCAGTCTCTTCTGTACCTAGGTCCATCACCGTTCCCTCTGGATCGCTACGTAATTCGGTGCTCTCCGATACACACGATCGAACAGCGGAGGAGTGGTACTCAAGCGTCAACTTTAGGTTACAATATCTCCGGATGAAATTAACATTTTACAATGCAACAAACGGCACTGATTACGTATTTGTTTATATGTTCAGATGTGCTAGCAAAACTAACGGGGTTCCATTTAAAAAAAACGTAGGTTTGTGTTAGAAAACATACTTCGGTGCATTTTTGTATGGTTTGTATTAACCAATTACACTAGCCCCTCTCCTCACGTTATGTCTGTGGAATCGATTCGTCAGTATTTGATGTGGTTTACGAAATATATCCAGCGGTAATGTTAGGTGACTCACCCTGTATATCATATACTACGAATGTAGTGCGGGACAATGCGTAGAGAATGTGGGTTTCGCGGGAGGCGTGTCAGAGATAAATCCCTGCCGTCGCGCTATCCTCTGTGTCCTCGGTGGCTCAGATAGATAGAGCGTCTGCCATGTAACCAGGAGATCCCGGGTTCGAGTCCCGGTCGGGGCACACATTTTCATCTGTCCCCGTTGACGTATGTCAACGCCTGTAAGCAGCTAAGGGCGTTCATTTCATTGTAAATTCTTACAAATTTACTGTCTCTAATGGAACACGTCCAAATCATCCGCTCTCAAAACTCCGCCATCTCTCTCCCCACATCCACCACTGCTGGCGGCTCACCTCCAACTGCGCAACGCTACGCGTTGTTAGCATCAAACTGGCCAACACTACAGTAGTAAATTCCAACAATGCAAACCAGCCACAGACTGCACACAGCACAGTCAGTGATTTCCATATAGAGCGCTACATGACGTTACCAACATAAAAACCTAAACAGCCTACTTACAACTGTTTCTTGCATTGGGCAGACAGTTCCATCCCTTAAATATATGATGTTCGATGGTCTGTGTCGATTGATTGCATAAGAACAATTTGAAGAGCAGCTGAGACCGCTTTCTAAAATTAAACACAATACAAAATATACAATGCCTGACAATTAAGGTAACACACGCAGAAGACATGGTTGGATGTCAATGTAACTTCGTGTACATGCATCAACGGCAAGTAAGTAAATGATTAGAGCTGCCAGTGTCTGTGACAAATAGAAACTGCCACCAGAGTGCTTTAGTGCTTCCAGAATGCATTTTCATTCTGTAGCGGAGCATGCGTTTATCTGAAAGTTCTTGCTGAATCAAAATTCTCTGCCACAACAGCACTCGAAGCTAGGACTTCCGCCTTTCGTAGGCAATTGCTCTACCAAATGAGCTATCCGTGCAATGTGCACAGCTTAAATTTCTCCGGTACCTCATCTCCTACATTCCAAACTTTGGGGAGGTTCTACAGCGAAACTTGCGGGACTAATAGGCCGAAACAAAGAATACCGCGACGATATGGCTTAGCCACAGCCGGGGGATTGTTTCCAGAATGAATTTTCACGTTGCGTCTGACGAGGAGTCGAACCTGGGGCATTTTTTGTGCTTATCATTCACGTTTCACTTCCGTACAAGGCCACACTCCAGACAAATACTATTAGAAAATACATCCTAATACCTAAATATATATTAAATGTTACCATTTTCTCTTTTTCAGGAATGCCTTTCTTGATATTGCCAGTCTTAATTTTATATCCTCTCTACCTTGAGTATTGTCAGTTATTTTTCTGCCCTACATAGACTACTTTTAGTCTCTCATCTCCTAATCTAATTCTATTAGCATCAGCTGATATAATTCTGCTACGTTTGATTCCCTTTGTTTTACCATTGTTGACATTCATCTTAAACACTCCTTTCAAGTGAGTATCCATTCCATTGAACTGGTGTCTTTTTCCGTCTCCTTTGCCGTCCCTGACAGAACTGCAACGTCATCGGCCAAATGCAAATTTTTATATATTTCTACTAAATTTTAATGCTCTTTTCAAGTTTCTCTTTGTTTTTTTTTCACAGCTGCCTCAGAGCAGAATGAATAATACCGAGGAGAAGCTGCTACCTTGTCTCACTCCCTTCTCAAGTTGTTTCCGTTTTACGCCTTTTGACTTTTATAACAGAAACCTGGTTACTGTACAAGTAGTTAACTTTTCAGTCCCTTCATTCTAACCCTGATACCTTCAGAATTTCAAAGAGTGTAGTCCAGTCAACACTGTCAAAAACGTACGGTAAATCCCTAAACGGTATGAACCTAGGTTTGCCTTTCTTCAGTCTATCTTCCCAGATAGGTCATATAGTCAGTATGGCCTCATGGCTTCCTACATTTCACCAGAACGCAAAATGATCTTCCCAGAATCGGCTTGTACCAGTTTTTTCCATTTTTATGTAAATAATTTGTCTTAGTATTTTGTAACCACGTCTTGTTAATGTGATGGTTTGGTAGTATCATATCTGTCAGTCCCTATCTTCTTTAGAATAGGAAGCACCTGTCTTCTTTAGAATAGGAAGTATTACATTCTTCTTGAAGCTTTAGCGTGTTTCTTCTGTATCATATATCTTGCATACAAAGTGGAATAGTGTTGTCATGTCTGGCTTTCCATAGGATCTTAATAATTCTGAGGGAATTTTGTCTATCAGGTAGCCCTCCATGGGGTGGGTGCACGCAACGACTGTGGTTATATTGGGTTAGATAGAGCAACAATCAGTCGTAGAATTAAGTTCAATGGTTGAACTGTGTAAGCATTCACTTGAGCACGAACAACTGCTACAATTCCGCACTGCATTGATAATGGCCTGACACAGGTCGAAATCTGATCTGCGTTGTGACTATAAATGTCATATTAAAGCAACTTAATTCTACGACTGATTGCTGCTCTATCTAACCCAATTTTGTCTATTCTATGGGTTTCGTTTCGATTAGGTCTTTAAATGTTTTGTCTGATTGTTCTCGCAATATTACGTCTCCCACCTCAACTTCATTTACTTCCCCTTCTATTTTTATGATATTATTTTCAAGTTTGTTTCCCTTATATATCTCTTGGGTTCCAACCTTTCCTTCTTCGCTTAATTCGTGCTTGTCATCTGAGGTTTAATATTCGTGCATGTAAATTAGCAGGCAACATTCTTAGTAACACCAGTTAAAATTTAAACAAAATTACTCGGCATACCTGTAGTCTTCTGACTATATCTACAGGTAGTAGAGTAAGGGTCATTTGAGCAATTTGTAATGTGGATTTTAACAGTGGAACAATTCGAGCTTTTTTGTGGTTCTTGGCGTGCAGTCGGAGGAACTGTTTCGTCTTTCAGTAGCAGTGTTGTAGGGAAACGATGGAGGACCTGGGAAAAATGAGAGTGTATGGGCGACAGGGCTGTGGTCGAGTCCAATCAGTAACTCTGTAGCCTGGCTCAGTTGAGACATTCACTGCATGATCTCGTAAAGGAACTTACGAGAAGTCTCCATGATCCTCTCCCAACTGCGTCAGACCATTACGTTCTGTAACACCCGGGCGCCAGCGTAGTACACCAGTTGCGAATCAAGAGGTTTTCTGATACTGGCGGCTATCGGTAACTACTGTTGTGGTGTGCTATTCACGATTTTGTGCCCCATCTTTGGAAACAAGTTCAGAACATCGTGACCGTAGCTTCAGCATGTGGCGCTCTTCCCCGTTTCCTTTCCTTATGTTCTGTTCTCCAAGAAGTTGTGCTATTCACGCGAGGAAATTATCAATACTTCCATTAAACTAAGTCAGAGCTTCAAAAATTCAGATTTCAGTGTAAGATAAAATACTCAAGATCAGAGTGATTGAAAAACATGAAAAGGATTAAAGTGAGGTTAAATATAAATATTTCCTCACAACAAATCGAATACTTCCTTAGTCGTATCGTTGTAGGCTACAGCGAATGTATATCTCCTGTTATAAGGCAGAAATACCAAGAAACTTGGGTGAATGGTTGCACTATGACCTGCATATGAAACTAATCTCTATGTAGGTGTTCCAGTATAGCTCATTAACGTCAAGAGCAATTTTAGCCCCACTTGGTACACGTAGAGCTCAGTACCTGGAGACAATTACCTTTGGTATAAGAGACCTCAAAGACCTCTATTTTTGGGAGTGGTGGTGGTAAAGTGGCGACATGCAAGCATGAGTGAAAAGTGCCCAGAGCAATTTCAGCCAATCGTTATACATGTATAACTCAGTATCTACGAAAATATACAGTAGGAGAAAGGTACATCTAGCGCCACCAGGAGTGGCTTTGGAGTGGGGACTGGAATGACACAAAACGTTCGAAAAAAGCCGACATTAGTCTCGAGTCCGTAGTTTTTGGTATTACTGTGGTTATTGGTGACAGCCCTGATGTCAGATCACCCATAGGGATGTGATGACAAGGAGAGTGTGGGAAGGAGATGATGTACGATTAATTGAAGGAAATAGCGAGCAACGCCAGGTAATTGGCTAGTTTGGAAGAAATATTGTGGACTCACCTGTTTCGTTCGCCAGAATTAAATGTTCAGTCAGCTCCACCGTTCTTCTTGCTTGTGAAGCAATAGATTCACAGCAGCAGGTGAGACTGTACATGCTAATTATGTTCATTACCAAGTATGATACACCTGCGAAGATTTCCTTGTCATTGTCTTTATCATCATCCAGGAGGAGCACCAAAATGCTGAAAATGACCTGCACACTCATTACGAATGCCTGCACTGTCATTGCTGTTATGGGCACAGCGTACTTGTCATTCAAAGAGCTCGCCAGTTTCCTCAGTTTCATGTGAGCTATTTTTATCATTAACAGGTGTTCACAAGACGGATACGACGTAGTTTGCTTCAGAGAATTCGGCCTCGAAACTGAGAAGTGTCGTCGGCCACTGACCTTCGTTCTGTCCAGCACGCTGAAGGTGTCCAGTTCACTGCGGAACGAGAGCTCGACAGCTTTGGTGAGCATACGCAGTCGGTACCTAATGACCAGACCGAGGATGAAAAACTGTTCGTACGCCACGATGATCACTATGATGACGGCTACCGTCATGGCGTCGAAGTCGCTGTCAGATAACACGTCCCACACTATACTTCCCAGGTAAGGAAGCAGCAGGAGCGCGAACGAGGCGGAAGCGTACAGCGCGGTGGCGCGGTTGGCTGCCGACCGGTCGAGGTCCAGGAGGTCGTCGACCCGGCGGAGCTCCGCCGCGAAGTTGGCCAGCCAGTCCCCGGGGGCCAGCGACATGGCCAGCACGGACGCGCAGGCGCCGGCCGTGACGACGGCGCGCGTGAAGATGTGCGGCACGTAGTAGCTGTAGCAGTCCACGTGGTAGCCGCGCGTGCTCCTCACGGCGGCCTCGTAGCCCAGGAGGGCGACGCCGGCGGCCACCAGCAGGCTGTAGGTGCGCGAGGCGGCCGCGAGGGGGCGGCGCCGGGGGCGGCAGGGCGGCACCCCCAGCAGCGACGACAGCGCCACGAGCGGCCGCAGCACGCACTCCAGGTCAGTGGTCGCGGCAGGCGGGGCTCTTCCGGGCATCGCCCTCCCTCCGCCCTCTGGCCTGCTGTCCAGCTCCATGCCACACGCACAGGGGCTGCCCCCACAGTAACAGCCCTGCAAAATTTGTTCCGGTGTTGAGGACGAAGTCGCGGAAAACGTAAACGTAAAAAAATTTTAACAGCCATAGTGAGTAAGGCAGAGTCCGCCCCCTGTAGCTGAGTGGTCAGCGGGACAGAATGTCGATCCTAAGGGCCCAGGTTCTATTCCCGGCTGGGCCGGAGATTTTCTCCGCTCAGGGACTGGGTGTTGTGTTGTCTTAATCATCATCATTTCATTCCTATCGACGCGCAAGTCGCCGAAGTGGCGTCAAATCCAAAGACTTGCACCAGGCGAACGGTCTACCCGACGGAAGGCCCTCATCACACGACATTTTTTTTTAGTAAGGCAAATACTTGAAATTCTGCACGTTCAAAGAAAAAGAGGTCTGTTTCGATGGAAGAAGGGGAGACTGGGTGTAGTAGTCAATTTTTTTTATTTTAATTTTTTACGCGGTCGCCACCTTAAATATTCGCACTTTCATTTAACTAACTTGTAGTATATACACTCCTGGATATTGAAATAAGAACACCGTGAATTCATTGTCCCAGGAAGGGGAACCTTTATTGACACATTCCTGGGGTCAGATACATCACATGATCACACTGACAGAACCACAGGCACATAGACACAGGCAACAGAGCATGCACAATGTCGGCACTAGTACAGTGTATATCCACCTTTCGCAGCAATGCAGGCTGCTATTCTCCCATGGAGACGATCGTAGAGATGCTGGATATAGTCCTGTGGAACGGCTTGCCATGCCATTTCCACCTGGCGCCTCAGTTGGACCAGCGTTCGTGCTGGACGTGCAGACCGCGTGAGACGACGCTTCATCCAGTCCCAAACATGCTCAATGGGGGACAGATCCGGAGATCTTGCTGGCCAGGGTAGTTGACTTACACCTTCTAGAGCACGTTGGGTGGCACGGGATACATGCGGACGTGCATTGCCCTGTTGGAACAGCAAGTTCCCTTGCCGGTCTAGGAATGGTAGAACGATGGGTTCGATGACGGTTTGGATGTACCGTGCACTATTCAGCGTCCCCTCGACGATCACCAGTGGTGTACGGCCAGTGTAGGAGATCGCTCCCCACACCATGATGCCGGGTGTTGGCCCTGTGTGCCTCGGTCGTATGCAGTCCTGATTGTGGCGCTCACCTGCACGGCGCCAAACACGCATACGACCATCATTGGCACCAAGGCAGAAGCGACTCTCATCGCTGAAGACGACACGTCTCCATTCGTCCCTCCATTCACGCCTGTCGCGACACCACTGGAGGCGGGCTGCACGATGTTGGGGCGTGAGCGGAAGACGGCCTAACGGTGTGCGGGACCGTAGCCCAGCTTCATGGAGACGGTTGCGAATGGTCCTCGCCGATACCCCAGGAGCAACAGTGTCCCTAATTTGCTGGGAAGTGGCGGTGCGGTCCCCTACGGCACTGCGTAGGATCCTACGGTCTTGGCGTGCATCCGTGCGTCGCTGCGGTCCGGTCTCAGGTCGACGGGCACGTGCACCTTCCGCCGACCACTGGCGACAACATCGATGTACTGTGGAGACCTCACGCCCCACGTGTTGAGCAATTCGGCGGTACGTCCACCCGGCCTCACGCATGCCCACTATACGCCCTCGCTCAAAGTCCGTCAACTGCACATACGGTTCACGTCCACGCTGTCGCGGCATGCTACCAGTGTTAAAGACTGCGATGGAGCTCCGTATGCCACGGCAAACTGGCTGACACTGACGGCGGCGGTGCACAAATGCTGCGCAGCTAGCGACATTCGACGGCCTACACCGCGGTTCCTGGTGTGTCCGCTGTGCCGTGCGTGTGATCATTGCTTGTACAGCCCTCTCGCAGTGTCCGGAGCAAGTATGGTGGGTCTGACACACCGGTGTCAATGTGTTCTTTTTTCCATTTCCAGGAGTGTATTTGTTTAGAATGTTTATAAAAATAATTTATGGCTTCATAATAATTGTGATGGAATTACCATTGCCTTTTCGATCATGCAGTGTTTATGACTACTGTCCCCAGGACTTGGATGGTTGTCACAGGGATCGGAGTTGCTTGACACATTTTAATGTTACGTGAAAAATACAGGTGTTTGAAGAAACAAAATCCTTCCTGTTTTCACACAAATTGCTTCAGGCCAAAGGTTGCAATATAGCTATTCTATTTAACACTAATAACACAAAAGATTCGGCAGTTCAGTATACGCAAGGAAAAATTACTCAATAGCTAATATCAGAGGCCTACAACAATAGCCTACATTGAAAACTGTCTGTTGATAACACCCCTAAAATTAAAATAATTGAGACTGTACAAAGTCAATCTGAAAAGTCAGACTGAAATTCTGACAAATAAAATGGGCACCTCCTCACGTACATTTCTCATGTGCGCATTTCTTGTTCAAAACGTTCAAATGTGTATGAAAGCTTACACACTACTTAACCTAAATTATCCTAAGGAGAAACACACACACCCATGTGCTATTGGCAAATGAATCAAGACATACAATACAAAAAAGTCATCTCCTTCACTGTCACTGCTTTGAGCTTTATTTTCTTGTTTCTGCTCCTTAGTTTTAATTTTTCAGCTTGGAAAAGACGCTTCCTGACATCTGTGGAACTTTGTTTTTTTCCCCTTTCGCGTTCCTCTTCCACATAAATGTCCGTGAGGAGAGCCGAACATCTCTTTCGGTTATTGTTCTTCCTTCGTTGTTTTCTTTCTCCAGCCTTAGGGAAAGGTATGATGTCTTCCGGAGAAACAATAGTTGGCCTAGACTGAACATTCTCCAAGCCACTGCAAGAACACTGCAACTCACAATTTTCCTGTGTAATTAATTTGGTTCGTGGAGACCTCCAGTGTTTGAATTTGATTTTCTCCTTCTTCTACGGTGTCAGCACTTAGAACAGTATGCCCCTCAGGATATGATCAATTTGTTACGAAACGGGGAGCAAATTCGTGGTTACCAAAAATGTCTGCATTGAAGGGGCAAAACAAGCCGGTTGTAAAGGCAACAGGACATGCAGAAGTCGCTATTCCTGGAATGTCATATATTGACATCGTGGACCCTGGGTGATTTAACATCTACGAATCATTTGCTGTATTCACGTATTTGTTCAATGTTTCGTATACTCTCTGTTCTAATGGTTGCAATTGGTGGGAACAGTTAGGAGAAAATGGCAATAAAACAGTGCCGGTGTCCTTGGTATAGATGAGCTCTTTAATCCGACTGATGAGAACTATGATTATGAAGGAAAGGAAGACACGGATGATGTTTATAGCACTTTGCATTAGAAACAAAGAGTTTAAAAAAGTCGCAGAAATGTTCTTCCATCATCCCTCCAGAAGCGTTATTCGCTTCACAGTAGCCCACGGTCCATCACAAATAAAGTGTTCTTTGAGACGCACCCGGGGAAAAATTAACAATGGTGGAACAGAGTCCCCAGTAGTTCTGGCTGATAACTTTAGGAGTCCTAATTCAAAAATCTTTGTGTCTCTGCATTAACTCAGAAAACCAGTCGGCCCCAGCTTGTCGAGTTTGCCTATTTCGAAAGTACTTCTAGCCCAATGTAAATAGCTAATTCATAACACAATTTGCACACTTCTTTTGGACTGAGGCCGAAATATGCAATAGACCCAGCTTTGACATATTCTGCCAAATGAGCTACTTTTTACTCGTACTCCAGATGTTATCGATCCCACTTGCTTGAAACCTTCGATTCGGCTTTTAGACTGTTGTAATGCCAGTCTCGCCCATTTTTCAAATATCCTTGGATTCAAAGTTGTATCGTTTAGTAACAGTAGCCAGGTTATCGAAAAAGGCGCCAACATTTTTTTGATTGAAGCTATTTGCCGGGACTAAGCTGATAGCTTCAGGAGTCTTAACTCAGAAATCTTTGTGTCTCTTCATGAACATAGAAAACTAGTTGGCTCTAGCTTGTCGAATTTCAGTCTATTTCGAAAGTACATGTACCACATTAGAAATACCTAACTCATAACACGATTATCGCACTTCTTTCGGACTGAGACCGAAATATATATCAGACGCAGCTTTGAGATATTGTACCAATTAATTATCAAGAGCAATTGTCTGAATACTTCTATTAGGACGGTAGCCCTATATGCAGTAAAGGACAGGTCACACTGCTACTTATATCCTCGTCAAAATACTTTTTACAGCAACGAGCCAATGTCGGATAATGTTTATTGTAATCATTTGCAACACTGGACGCAGATTTATTTTCTAATTTCACCATTCGAGTTGTTTTCAGCATAGTGTCTGCGGACGATAGACTTCTATCCTTACGAAACTTGTAGGCATCTTGATACTGAAAACAACAAAAAGATAGGTTGGGATCAAAATTTGAAACCTAAATGCTTTCACGGAGATTTTATCCCGTGTGACAGCCATCCCCGTTTGTCGTGTGATAAACAAACCCGAAGACCGCACATAATACACTCCTGGAAATTGAAATAAGAACACCGTGAATTCATTGTCCCAGGAAAGGGAACCTTTATTGACACATTCCTGGGGTCAGATACATCACATGATCACACTGACAGAACCACAGGCACATAGACACAGGCAACAGAGCATGCACAATGTCGGCACTAGTACAGTGTATATCCACCTTTCGCAGCAATGCAGGCTGCTATTCTCCCATGGAGACGATCGTAGAGATGCTGGATGTAGTCCTGTGGAACGGCTTGCCATGCCATTTCCACCTGGCGCCTCAGTTGGACCAGCGTTCGTGCTGGACGTGCAGACCGCGTGAGACGACGCTTCATCCAGTCCCAAACATGCTCAATGGGGGACAGATCCGGAGATCTTGCTGGCCAGGGTAGCTGACTTACACCTTCTAGAGCACGTTGGGTGGCACGGGATACATGCGGACGAGCATTGTCCTGTTGGAACAGCAAGTTCCCTTGCCGGTCTAGGAATGGTAGAACGATGGGTTCGATGACGGTTTGGATGTACCGTGCACTATTCAGTGTCCCCTCGACGATCACCAGTGGTGTACGGCCAGTGTAGGAGATCGCTCCCCACACCATGATGCCGGGTGTTGGCCCTGTGTGCCTCGGTCGTATGCAGTCCTGATTGTGGCGCTCACCTGCACGGCGCCAAACACGCATACGACCATCATTGGCACCAAGGCAGAAGCGACTCTCATCGCTGAAGACGACACGTCTCCATTCGTCCCTCCATTCACGCCTGTCGCGACACCACTGGAGGCGGGCTGCACGATGTTGGGGCGTGAGCGGAAGACGGCCTAACGGTGTGCGGGACCGTAGCCCAGCTTCATGGAGACGGTTGCGAATGGTCCTCGCCGATACCCCAGGAGCAACAGTGTCCCTAATTTGCTGGGAAGTGGCGGTGCGGTCCCCTACGGCACTGCGTAGGATCCTACGGTCTTGGCGTGCATCCGTGCGTCGCTGCGGTCCGGTCTCAGGTCGACGGGCACGTGCACCTTCCGCCGACCACTGGCGACAACATCGATGTACTGTGGAGACCTCACGCCCCACGTGTTGAGCAATTCGGCGGTACGTCCACCCGGCCTCCCGCATGCCCACTATACGCCCTCGCTCAAAGTCCGTCAACTGCACATACGGTTCACGTCCACGCTGTCGCGGCATGCTACCAGTGTTAAAGACTGCGATGGAGCTCCGTATGCCACGGCAAACTGGCTGACACTGACGGCGGCGGTGCACAAATGCTGCGCAGCTAGCGACATTCGACGGCCTACACCGCGGTTCCTGGTGTGTCCGCTGTGCCGTGCGTGTGATCATTGCTTGTACAGCCCTCTCGCAGTGTCCGGAGCAAGTATGGTGGGTCTGACACACCGGTGTCAATGTGTTCTTTTTTCCATTTCCAGGAGTGTATTTGTTTAGAATGTTTATAAAAATAATTTATGGCTTCATAATAATTGTGATGGAATTACCATTGCCTTTTCGATCATGCAGTGTTTATGACTACTGTCCCCAGGACTTGGATGGTTGTCACAGGGATCGGAGTTGCTTGACACATTTTAATGTTACGTGAAAAATACAGGTGTTTGAAGAAACAAAATCCTTCCTGTTTTCACACAAATTGCTTCAGGCCAAAGGTTGCAATATAGCTATTCTATTTAACACTAATAACACAAAAGATTCGGCAGTTCAGTATACGCAAGGAAAAATTACTCAATAGCTAATATCAGAGGCCTACAACAATAGCCTACATTGAAAACTGTCTGTTGATAACACCCCTAAAATTAAAATAATTGAGACTGTACAAAGTCAATCTGAAAAGTCAGACTGAAATTCTGACAAATAAAATGGGCACCTCCTCACGTACATTTCTCATGTGCGCATTTCTTGTTCAAAACGTTCAAATGTGTATGAAAGCTTACACACTACTTAACCTAAATTATCCTAAGGAGAAACACACACACCCATGTGCTATTGGCAAATGAATCAAGACATACAATACAAAAAAGTCATCTCCTTCACTGTCACTGCTTTGAGCTTTATTTTCTTGTTTCTGCTCCTTAGTTTTAATTTTTCAGCTTGGAAAAGACGCTTCCTGACATCTGTGGAACTTTGTTTTTTTCCCCTTTCGCGTTCCTCTTCCACATAAATGTCCGTGAGGAGAGCCGAACATCTCTTTCGGTTATTGTTCTTCCTTCGTTGTTTTCTTTCTCCAGCCTTAGGGAAAGGTATGATGTCTTCCGGAGAAACAATAGTTGGCCTAGACTGAACATTCTCCAAGCCACTGCAAGAACACTGCAACTCACAATTTTCCTGTGTAATTAATTTGGTTCGTGGAGACCTCCAGTGTTTGAATTTGATTTTCTCCTTCTTCTACGGTGTCAGCACTTAGAACAGTATGCCCCTCAGGATATGATCAATTTGTTACGAAACGGGGAGCAAATTCGTGGTTACCAAAAATGTCTGCATTGAAGGGGCAAAACAAGCCGGTTGTAAAGGCAACAGGACATGCAGAAGTCGCTATTCCTGGAATGTCATATATTGACATCGTGGACCCTGGGTGATTTAACATCTACGAATCATTTGCTGTATTCACGTATTTGTTCAATGTTTCGTATACTCTCTGTTCTAATGGTTGCAATTGGTGGGAACAGTTAGGAGAAAATGGCAATAAAACAGTGCCGGTGTCCTTGGTATAGATGAGCTCTTTAATCCGACTGATGAGAACTATGATTATGAAGGAAAGGAAGACACGGATGATGTTTATAGCACTTTGCATTAGAAACAAAGAGTTTAAAAAAGTCGCAGAAATGTTCTTCCATCATCCCTCCAGAAGCGTTATTCGCTTCACGGTAGCCCACGGTCCATCACAAATAAAGTGTTCTTTGAGACGCACCCGGGGAAAAATTAACATTGGTGGAACAGAGTCCCCAGTAGTTCTGGCTGATAACTTTAGGAGTCCTAATTCACAAATCTTTGTGTCTCTGCATGAACTGAGAAAACCAGTCGGCCCCAACTTGTCGAGTTTGTCTATTTCGAAAGTACTTCTAGCCCAATGTAAATAGCTAATTCATAACACAATTTTCACACTTCTTTTGGACTGAGGCCGAAATATGCAATAACCCAGCTTTGACGTATTCTGCCAAATCAGCTACTTTTTACTCCAGATGTTATCGATCCCACTTGCTTGAAACCTTCGATTCGGCTTTTAGACTGTTGTAATGCCAATCTCGTCGATTTTTCAAATATCCTTGGATTCAAAGTTGTATCGTTTCGTAACAGTAGCCAGGTTATCGAAAAAGACGCCAATGTTTTTTTTATTGAAGCTAGATGCCCGGACTAAGCTGATAGCTTCAGGAGTCTTAACTCAGAAATCTTTGTGTCTCTTCATGACCATAGAAAACCAGTCGGCTCCAGCTTGTCGAATTTCAGTACATCCACCACATTGGAAATACCTAACACGATTATCGCACTTCTTTTGGACTGAGACCGAAATATATATCAGACGCAGCTTTGATATATTGTACCAATTAATTATCAAGAGCAATTGTCTGAATACTTCTATTAGGACAGTAGCCTATATGCAGTAAAGGACAGGTCACACTGCTACTTATATCCTCGTCAGAATACTTTTTACAGCAACGAGCCAATGTCGGGTAATGTTTATTGTAATCATTTGCAACACTGGACGCAGATTTATTTTCTAATTTCACCATTCGAGTTGCTTTCAGCATAGTGTCTGCGGATGCTAGACTTTTATCCTTACGAAACTTCTAGGCATCTTGATACTGAAAACAACAAAAAGATGGGTTGGGATCAAAATTTGAAACCTAAATGCTTTCACGGAGATTTTATCCCGTGTGACAGCCATCCCCGTTTGTCGTGTGACAAACAAACCCGAAGACCGCACATAATATATTGAATTATAGCCTACATGACTGTGGACTCAGTACAGCAAATAGATCTGTAGTTAAATCGAACGATAATAATGCTTTAACTTTTACTCACAAGCACTGCGAAAAGAAAAATATGGACAGCTCCTCACTCACTCGATGAAAACAACTGAAATTTCACGCAACAGATGCAGAAGGAGTTGCCACTCTTAATTAAGTCGTTCCACTGCAGTGCGACATTTGGTGGCAGCGTTATCAACTAAAAGACAACCGACCCGTGTGACTACCATAACCAGTCTCCCCAATATACTAAATGACCCAAGAAAAAATTAATACATCTGAAAAGGCGATGTCGATTACGATCCGATGTCAGCATTTGCCACCTGGATATTGTAGTTTTACTGATAATGGTTTCAACGGCGTCCGCCGGCAGATAACGTAGCAGCAGAGCCATCAGAGCGCCACCTGTGTCTACCCTTTAATAGGGAATACTCAAAGCCAGAAGGCTCAATGTGGTGCAAACATGCTAACCGAGCAGGCAGCCATGCCACAGAGACACACTCATGCTTCCTACAGCCAAGTTTGAAAGGAGTCGAAGTGTGACCTTCCCAGTGGCGGGACGGTCCTTTCGGAGAAATGTCGCACAAATGGGGCGTGCTGCGTCAGTTGTGCAGCGATGCTGGTGTCAGTGGTCACGTGAACACTCTCACACACGCAGTCGTGGTTCCGGACGTGTACGCAGCGCAGACGTCCACCAGAACTGTCGTATTGTAAGGACAGCAGCGGCAGTTGGCGCAGCTACTACAGCACAGGTAAGAGAGCTTGTGAGCGCAGGCGTGTCAGCACGAACAGTTACAAACCGGTTATTACCTGACATCTAGGCCGCCTTCCACTCATGCCACAGCTCGACTAGTGCCATCAGAGGATCACTTGGAAGGTGGAAAGGCACACCATGGCCTTCAACGACGAAAGCAGATTTTGTCTGCACGCAAGTGATGGCCGTTTCCCTGTACGACGTAGCGCTGGTGAGCCTATCTAAAACCAATCAATGACAGTTAATTTATACAGGGCTATTACAAATGATTGAAGCGATTTCATAAATTCACTGTAGCTCCATTCATTGATGTATGGTCACGACACACTACAGATACGTAGAAAAACTCATAAAGTTTTGTTCGGCTGAAGCCGCACTTCAGGTTTCTGCCGCCAGAGCGTTCGAGAGCGCAGTGAGACAAAATGGCGACAGGAGCCGAGAAAGCGTATGTCGTGCTTGAAATGCACTCACATCAGTCAGTCATAACAGTGCAACGACACTTCAGGACGAAGTTCAACAAAGATCCACCAACTGCTAACTCCATTCGGCGATTGTATGCGCAGTTTAAAGCTTATGGATGCCTCTGTAAGGGGAAATCAACGGGTCGGCCTGCAGTGAGCGAAGAAACGGTTGAACACGTGTATCTGGACATGCTGGAAAATTGGCTCATGCCACAACTGGAGACCGACAGCGCCGACTTCATCTTTCAACAGGATGGTGCTCCACCGCACTTCCATCATGATGTTCCGCATTTCTTAAACAGGAGATTGGAAAACCGATGGATCGGTCGTGGTGGAGATCATGATTAGCAATTCATGTCATGGCCTCCACGCTCTCCCGACTTAACCAGATGCGATTTCTTTCTGTGGGGTTATGTGAAAGATTCAGTGTTTAAACCTCCTCTACCAAGAAACGTGCCAGAAGTGCGAGCTCGCATCAACGATGCTTTCGAACTCATTGATGGGAACATGCTGCGCCGAGTGTGGGAGGAACTTGATTATCGGCTTGATGTCTGCCGAATCACTAAAGGGGCACATATCGAACATTTGTGAATGCCTAAAAAAACTTTGAGTTTTTGTATGTGTGTGCAAAGCATTGTCAAAATATCTCAAATAATAAAGTTATTGTAGAGCTGTGAAATCGCTTAAATCATTTGTAATAACCCTGTATTATATGCATGTGATTTCCGTACGCCTTTCTGGCACGGTCAGAGCGATAACTGTACACACTCATTCGCGGTGATGTCTTCTCGTGAATGACTTGTGAGAAGACAAGGATTTCCTTTTCACCTAATCGTCGTGGACCTCGCCAAGAACCAACCTGTCATTAGTTTTTGTTCTACATTTACAATTCGCAGTTTTCCTTTCTCTGCCTTGCATCGATCACGATAATGCCCTATTTTTTTGGTCACGTTCATGTATGTGCTCACAGGGAATCTTGTAACAAAATGGGGCCAATTTGGACTGATATTTCATTTAAGCAGTTACATGAACCTCTTTCCAGTTGTTGAATATTCAGTGTTTTTTGAATAATCAATACTCAGGACTCATTTACTAGGGCCATCCTATTCATACCTTTATTTGATTGTGCAACAGATTCATGTGAGCATCTTAGTTCGTGGAAAGCGAGCTGACTCCATCCCATCGCATCCCATGCACCTCATAGCGACACCCAAAACGCTTGTCGACCACGATTGGCGTCTTTCAAGTTTTCCTTTCCAATCGTCGGCTAACTGAAGGGGCCATGACATCTCAGCACAGTCACCTGAAAATGGACAGACTTCGAGATCCCCCGTCCTTCGTATGTTGCGAGTCTGGGACATTTCTGAAAACCCGCCTTCATTTGGAATTTGTATACACAACCCTTGGCCTCCTCACCAAACTCCTGCCACGTAAAAAATCATACACCTCTTTCCAAATGTCTTTGATGATGAAATTATGGCTCATTTGGTCCTTCAGACCGGTACAGATAGAGTCGCTTATAAGCTCTGCAACATCCAGGTACTAATTTTTATTTACATGACAAACCCTATTTTCAGGGCTATATTTTATTTTGGACTAATGGATCTATGCAGATATTTGTAAAAACGACAATGATACATCATTCCATATTAATGTAATACTGTCGCCTTCTGAAGAAGACAGATTTAAATCTGTCGAAACCTAGGTAAAGATTACTTTATCCATTGCAACTGGTCGGCTGTTTTTAGTCTTATTACGTGGAACCGTTGCTGTTGCGCAGCTATGTTTAAAATACAGATATAAAACAGCTTGGAAAACAACGTTGGAATGCACTTGAAAAATAATGTCATACTCGTCGAAAATCGCTTTCCTTTACCATCCACGAAACTGTCTCAAATGCTCAGAGATTCAAGAACTGAATCACCCAGTTTGCAAAAATACTTGAGAAAAAATACCTGATGTATACTGCCGGAAAAAATTGGTACACCTGGAAAGACGACGTCCATTTTGATCCGATGAAGGCATATGCTGCCAGGGGGCAACAGATAGCGTAGGTGCGTAGCTACTAGAGCGCCGTCTGCGTCTACCCTTCGATAGGGAACGCTCACAGCCAAAATGTTCAGTGTGGTGCAGACATGTGAAGCAAGCAGTAACAATGCCACAGAGATGCTCTCGTGCTTTCTACAGCCAACTGAGCGAGATTGAAAGGGGTCAAATTGTGGCTTTGGGAGTGGCGGAATCGTCATTTCGGAAAATTGCCGCACAGCTTGGACGTGCTGCGTCAGTCGTGCAGCGTTGCTGGTATAAGTGGCTACGTGGACATTCTCGCACCCGCAGACGAGGTAGTGGACGTCCACGCATCACAAACGTCCACTAAGATCGTCGTACAGTAGGGGCAGCAGTGACAGATTGCATAGCTGACACGGCACAGGTAAGGCTGCTTGTGAGCCCAGGCGTGTCAACACGAACTGTTGCGAACCAGTTATCAGCAGTGGGACTATTGGCAGGCACACCTCCCGTTCATCGTCCACTCACGCCATAGTATCGACGTGCATGGCTCGACTTGTACTATCAGAGTATCAATTGGAAGGTGTAATGGCGGGCTGTGGTCTTCTGTGATGAAAGCCGATTATGCTTGCACGCAGCTGATGGTCGTTTTCGAGTATGACGTACACGTGAGGAGCACTGTGTCACCGAGTGCGTTTCTCAAAGACATACTGGCCTTACTCGTTCACCTTTGTTGTTCCTGGGGGGGGGGGGGGGGGGGACTGCAACAAGCACTCGGTATGTGCTGAATTTTGTTAGATCCGATCTTTTGCCGTTCTTGCAACAGGATGATGATATGTTGTTCCAGCAGGATAATGCACGCCCACACGTCGCCTGTGAATCCCAACGTGCTCTTCAGACGGGGAGCAGTGCCTCTTGCCAGTGTAATCTCCGGACTTGTCTCCAGTCGAGTGTGGGATATGATTGACCGTCAACCAACAACTCTTACAGAACAACGCGAACAGGTCTAGCAGGCGTGGCGTAACGTATCTTAGGACAGTATTCGCCGTCTGTCCGATCGACTGGATGCCTTGGAAGCTACCCCACGTACTAATATTGGAGTTTCAGCTAGCATCTTGGCTGTACCTTTACATAACACAACATCTTTCTCTGTGTCATTCTCCATCTCAGCCATACGACTATGGAACGCGCTCCCCTGTGATCTGCGTCTTATCCAGAACCACTTAACATTCAAGAGGGAACTCAAGACTTACATATTAGGGACGGTATAGCCACCATTGTCGTGCCCCTCTCATCTTTTTCTTTCTCCCCTCCATCATAGCTTCGAATTTTACCATTCTATTTCTCCTCCTCTAACTTATCTACCTTTTCTATATCTCTTTCACCCCATTCTATCGTCTTATGTCTCTGCTTGATGAGAATAACTCACAAGCTGCAAGAATATAACGAGAAAATTCCCAACTAGCAATAGGACTGACATTCATAAAAGAAAAAATATGTTCACTTTCCTATACATAGTCATTACTATTATTATTATTCTTGATTATTATAATTACTTTTTGATTGTTATAATTATCATTGTAGTACTTTTATAATCTCTAATTTTTTTCTGTAATATTAATACTGTATAACATGCTATATGTCCTTAATGTTCTGTAGAAACTGAAATTTGTTGAATCTGAGTATGCCTGGTTAGGTGTAAGAGAGGGCCTGAAGGCCCTAATCTTGCCAGGTAAAATAAATGCATAAATAAATAAATAAACAAGTCGATACCTAGTGTCTCAGAACCGCTTGTGGTATTGATCTGTAATCTAATCATTTTATGTTTTACATAAGCACTGTTGTAAGTGAATAGGTAACCTCTAAAAGGGTGTAAATTTTTCGGCAGAGTATAAACCATTGCAAAAGCATGGTGTAACATGTAAAAAAAATAGTAAAAATTTGGCTCTTGAAAAAGTCGGGAACTGTGAATCGCTGCAGATGGTGGTGTATGAAATCAGGCCGGCATGTGGCCTCTGGAGCTGACGAAATGATGGTAGCGAGGCTGTATGTACGTAGCTGTCTAATGTATGGAATCAGCACAGTAATTGGGTGACGTGGTGACGACAGAAAGCAGCTGTCCTATTTGCAAGTGTGTATGGCCATATTGTGATCGAAGTTTCCTAATTTGTTGGTGTATCCCCATAAAACGTACAATTTATTTACAAGGAATGTTGTGCAACTCGCAGTCATGCATCATGGCGGAAGAAAAGTAGTCGTGAAAAGTTCCTTAGTTACATGGACAAGAGATGACTGTCACACATTGTCAATATCAGTCGGTTTCGTACCCAATTTGAATTGCTGATATAACGGAACCACCTCTGTCCAAAACTACACTTCTCACACGCTGCAGGTCAAAGACCACATTGAGCTGTCGGCACACTCGCCATCTTGCACCTGTAAAGGCACAGGCCTAGGCTTGTGGGCTTGACTGCTGAATGAGGGCAATTTGCGGTATTCGCATTACGTCAAATTACTACCTGGGTGCCGCTGTCAACCTGAGGCCCAGTGGCCACCTAGTTACAGAAACCGTGGGAACTTCGACATGCAGCTTACATGACATTTGCAGCAACAATATCACAACAAACCCGCTTTGGCATGTATAAATCCTGGCCATCCAGCCAAGCAGATCATCTATTGAATAGGCGGGTCAGCAAGTCGGTGTTCATCACAGTGTCGGCTTCGACCTTCGGGTCGCTGACACGACCGACTGCCAGATGGTTCAGCTACCTCCGAATGGGCCGAGCGTCGAACTAAGTCCCTCCACGCTACCAAGACACTGGTGTGCCCGCCAGAACCACCTGCCGTCAAACAGATGGTAGACCAGAGAGCGGTATCCAGTTCCAGATGTAGCTCGGTTACCTGCCGGGAAGCTTTAGCTTGCGAGGTTGCTCTGTGGTTGGCAGCCATTGATGTCTTGATGACAAAGATTGCTGCACGAGGTCCACAAGAGTGGCACTTGACCACGCCATGGAACATGGATGATGTGGATCGACGCCATTCTGTACCACAAGACGAGGGTGCACACCTGTAGCTGCTAAGCGTGCTGAAACAATAACGAGTTTTCAAGGACCCCTTCTGTGTTGCTGCAGCCTCTGATGGATTCCTATGGACCATTCCAACCCACTGAACCCACAACGGCGGTGGGAGTGTTGTATGACACCCTGACGAACCCTGAGAATGGTTCCTCAACCAACCCTTCCTTGTACACCAGGCCACTATAGTTTTGGAGCCAGAAGCAAGATTTTCAAAAGTGCTATGACTGTCAGCAATCCAGTAAGTAGCTGTATATCCAGTTCATAACAACTTGTTGAGTGCTTTGGTGTATTGTTCCTGGATCTGTGTCTGTCCTTTTCTCTCTGTCCTATTTATTTCATTATGTGAGGTATAGCTTCCGTTGTGGTACTTGGCAGGGGCCAAGGGATAAACCAATGAAACCGGTTGTTTGCACATTGTGTAACCTACTAGATCGTGTGGCACCATACAGAAAGTCACAAGTCACATGACATGGTATGTAGGATATGCTAGAAAAGCGGGCGCTACGACAGGCGGTGTAAGGAGAAACTTTAGTTGAGACTTGGAAGGCCGTGGATAACCTAGAGAAGATTAGAATAGTGCTGTAACGGTAGAATAATGTAAGCGTAATTGATCAAAAGCAGTGGTGTCAAGTAAGTTACTAATTTAGTTCTTTAGGGGCGTTCGATAGTAGATTTGCGATATGATATCCATGACGTGCCTGTCATGTGCAGAACATTTCTCTTCCATTCTGTTTCTGTGCCGCACTGCTTCAGCATTTATCGGTGGTTCTGTTCTCTAATGAGATAGTTGAAAGCCGTGATAAAGAGCTGACGGGATAAAAAGTAGATCAGTGTTACAACAGCATCTTATGGTTCGGGTTCTTTGTCTTGTCATCAAGCAGAACTATTAGAAACAGTTTAAGACTTAATGGGGGAACGATTAGTGTATCAGGGAATTATTACGGGAAAAAAGTGTTTGAAGGTATTATCGAATTGGATTAGGTGGCACAGATAATCAAAATGACAGTCACAATCGCACTATTTATTTATTATTTAGTTGCCAACCGGTTTCAACCCGCGATAGGATCATCTTCAGGGCAATTTAACTATTAGTTACCAACCGTGCACAGGTATGGTGAAGACTCCAGCGAGCGACCAAATGGTGTAAATCGTCCTGAAGATGACCCCATCGCGGATTGAAACCGGTTGGAAACAAAATAAATAATGGGACTGTGACTGTCATATTGATTAATTGATTATACGTAAACCAATCGCTGCTATCTCCACGCAACTACGTTGTCTAAAAACAGGTTGTAGCCGGTAGAGTCCCTGTGGTTAACTAAATACACTATTGGCCATTAAAATTGCTACACCACGAAGATGACGTGCTACAGACGCGAAATTTAACCGACAGGAAAAAGATGCTATGATATGCAAATAATCAGCTTTTCAGAGCATTCACACAAGGTTGGCGCCGGTGGCGACACCTACAACGTGCTGACATGAGGAAAGTTTCCAACCGATTTCTCATACACAAACAGCAGTTGACCGGCGTTGGCTAGTGAAACGTTGTTGTGACGCCTCGAGTAAGGAGGAGAAATGCGTACCATCACGTTTCAGACTTTGATAAAGGTAATATTGTAGCCTATCGCGATTGAGGTTTATCGTATCGCGACATTGCTGCTGGCATTGTTCGAGATCCAATGAGTGTTAGCAGAATATGGAATCGGTGGGTTCAGGAGGGTAACACGGAATACCGTACTGGATCCCAACGGCCTCGTATCACTAGCAGTCGAGATGACAGGCATCTTATCCGCATGGCTGTAACGGATCGTGCAGCCACGTCTCGATCCCTGAGTCAACAGGTGGGGACGTTTGCAAGATAACAACCATCTGCACAAACAGTTCGACGACATTTGCAGCAGCATGGACTATCAGCTCGGAGACCATGGCTGCGGTTACCCTTGACGCTGCATCACAGACGGGAGCGCCTGCGAACTGTACTCAACGACGAACCTGGGGGCACGAATGCCAAAACGTAATTTTTTAGGATGAATGCAGGTTTGTTTACAGCATCATGATGATCGCATCCGTAATTGGCGACATCGTGGTGAACGCACATTGGAAGTGTGTATTCGTCATCACCATACTGGCGTATCACCTAGCGTGATGGTATGGGGTGCCATTGGTTACACGTCGCGGTCACCTCTTGCTCGCACTGAGGGCACTTTGAACAGTGGACGTTACATTTCAGATGTGTTAGGAACCGTGGCTCTACCCTTCATTCGATCCCCGCGAAACCCTACATTTCAGCAGGATAATGCACGACCGAATGTTGTACGGGCCTTTCTGGATACAGAAAATGTTCACTGCTGCCCTGGCCAACACATTCTCCAGACCTCTCACCAACTGAAAACGTCTGGTCAATGGTGGCCGAGCAACTGGCTCGTCACAATACGCCAGTCAATATTCTTCATTAACTATGGTATCGTGATGAAGCTGCATGGGCAGCTGTACCTGTACACACCATCGAAGCTGTGTTTTAGTCAATGCCCAGGCGTAACAAGGCCGTTATTACGGCCAGAAGTTGTTCTTGTGTAGTGATTTCACAGGATCTATATACCCAAATTGCGTGAAAATGTAATCACATGTCAGTTCTAGTATAATATATTTGTCCAATGAATACCCGTTTATCATCTGCATTTCTTCTTGGTGTAGCAATTTTAATGGCCAGTAGTGAACATTAATAGTATATCAGATCTCATGGAGTACGATTCGCTGGATGGGTCTCTCACAGCTAATAACGTGCAGTTTAAGAGTCCAGGCGACAGTTCTTCGGACTCTGCGACCAGAAATACGACTGTAGTAAATTTATAGCGGACTTGTTCTTGTAAATAGTTCATGTTAAACTCTTCTTCCCTAACTTGTCTGCTTGTTTCACGACGTTGTGATAAGGTGTCATTGGCTACAAGGATAATGTGCCTGGTGGGAGGTGAGATAAGTAACTTGCTGAAGATGAGCTATACATAGATGTACTAGTCTTCTTGTCGCGAAGGATAACACGTGGAGAAGAATACGTACAAAATTTTGCGATGTTTGTGGGGATACTGTTATAGGCTGCGTCCCCGATTCCCTAAAACGCCTATCCGTATGAAAAGATTCGACACAGCTGCCGATGGACTAGTCAGAGACCTAGACTGTAAGAGCTTTCTGGACTACTCAGTGAGAAACCTTTGAGGATCTTTACAGGAAGCGAGGAGGAAAACGCTTAAAAGTATAAAGTGAGCAAAATTCGAAGTATAAGATACCTGAGTTATTCAGGTACTTGTTAGCAAGTCTATTGCTCGTTTCCATGGACATCCAGTGATTGAAACCTTACAAACAGTAGAAAAATTTTAAGTATGGGTATCTGTTTTAGGCTTTGAAGTTTTACCGAAGAACTCTTATACTTGCTGTGACATGAGGACTAAGAGGATTAATTAGTACAGCAAAGGAGGGAATTCAGGACGTGGAGTCACCGCCAGACACCACACTCGCTAGGTGGTAGCCTTTAAATCGGTTGCGGTCCGTTAGTATACGTCGGACCCGCGTGTCGCCACTATCAGTGATTGCAGTCCGAGCGTCGCCACACGGCAGGTCTAGAGAGACTCCCTAGCACTCGCCCCAGTTGTACAGCCGACTTTGCTAGCGATGGTTCACTGCCTACATACGCTCTCATTTGCAGAGACGACAGTTTAGCATAGCCTTCAGCTACGTCATTTGCTACGACCTAGCAAGGCGCCATATTCAGTTACTATGTATCCTGAACAGATAATATTGTGAATCATGTACCGTAAAGAGCGACGTTCATTATTAATGGATTAAAGTTAAGTATCAAACTAATTATGTCCGCTTTCTGAATTCTAATTCCTTGTTATGTTCCAGACCTCACGTCAGTATAGTTCTTCCCTCCTCACGCCAACCTGCGTGAGCTAAAACGCGTGCATTTCGGCGTCCACTACTATCACGGTGTGGGCTCTTCTGCCAACACAACACATGGGGCCTAATTCTACGAAGAAGGGAGGAGTGTAATAGCGTGGGATGAGGCAAGAGGACTCTCTGTTGAGTGATTCCATTTGTTTAACTTTACCGTTGTTACTCATTTAAATACCTTTCATTCTGATGTTGATGTGACAATTTATGGGACCAACCACAGTACGGTCTTCCTACGTGAGAAACCTTTGGCAAAAGACGTTTAATATTTTACCATTCTCTCTGTCATCTTCTACTTCGATGCCATTATGGATACGGAGTGTCTGGGCAGGTAGCTTCGATCAGTTTATTGCATCAACATAAGACCAAAACTTCTTAGGATTCCCTGCCAGACCATTAGACAGAATTTTACTTTCGAATTCGTTGAAAGCTTCACGCATGGTTCTCCTCATGCTAGTTTGACTTCGTTCACTTTTTGTTTGTATGTGAGGCCCTGGCTGCGTTTAAATTTGTAGCGAAGCTCTCTTTGCTCTCGGAGCAGCTGTGCAACACTGCTGTCGAAATTCGGTGTGTCTTGGTCATCATTTACAACTTTGCTGGGCACATACTCGTCCAAGGTGTATTACTCTTGAACTCTGTCGGTTTACACTCAACAGCTTCAGTGCTGGATACGAAAGTTTCACATAGAAAGTTCTTTTCAATACTAGCAATCGTGTAAAAAATTATGAACCGCACATCGTCAGTTTTGATGCAGAAAGAACGGCTGACGCAGACCGGTGCAATACACGCAAGTTGTGATGTCTTGACAATCTTTACTCCTGGCTTACGCAAGTGCGTAGGAGCGGTCATAGGCTCTCAACACATTTATCGATTTTATAAAATTCTGTCGCACTGATATTTCATGGCCTGGGAACATGCAAAACACAATTTTGTGTTGGTGACTTATTGTGACGCTAAGCACGAAATACACTACTGGCCATTAAAATTGCTACACCAAGAAGAAATGCAGACGATAAACGGGTATTCATTGGACAAATGTATTATACTAGCACTGACACGTGATTACATTTTCACGCAATTTGGGTGCATAGATCCTGAGAAATCAGTACCCAGAACAACCACCTCTGGCCGTAATAACGGCCTTGATACGCCTGGGCATTCAGTCACACACAGCTTGGATGGCGTGTACAGGTACGGCTGCCCATGCAGCTTCAACACGATACCACAGTTCATCAAGAAGAGTGACTGGCGTAGTGTGACGAGCCAGTTGCTCAGCCACCATTGACCAGACGTTTTCAATTGGTGAGAGATCTGGAGAGTGTGCTGTCCAGGGCAGCAGTCGAACATTTTCCGTAACCAGAATGACCCGTACAGGACCTGCAACATACGGTCGTGCGTTATCCTGCTGAAATGTAGGGTTTCGCGGGGATCGAATGATGGGTAGAGCCACGGGTCGTAACACATCTGAAATGTAACGTCCACTGTTCAAAGTGCCCTCAATGCGAACAAGAGGTGACCGAGACGTGTAACCAGTGGCACCCCATACCACCACGCAGGGTGATACGCCAGTATGGCGATAACGAATACACGCTTCCAATGTGCGTTCACCGCGATGTCGCCAAACGTGGATGCGACCATCATGATGCTGTAAACAAAACCTAGATTCATCCGAAAAAATCTTTTGCCATTCGTGCACCCAGGTTCGTCGTTGAGTACAGTTCGCAGGCGCTCCCGTCTGTGATGCAACGTCAAGGGTAACCGCAGCCATGGTCTCCGAGCTGATAGTCCATGCTGCTGCAAACGTCGCGAACTGTTTGTGCAGATGGTTGATGTCTTGCAAACGTCCCCGTCTGTAGACTCAGGGATCGAGACGTGGCTGCACGATCCGTTACAGCCATGCGGATAAGATGCCTGTCATCTCGACTGCTAGTGATACGAGGCCATTGGGATCCAGTACGGCATTCCGTGTTACCCTCCTGAACCCACCGATTCCATATTCTGCTAACACTCATTGGATCTAGAACAACGCCAGCAGCAATGTCGCGATACGATAAACCTCAATCGCGATAGGCTACAATATTACCTTTATCAAAGTCGGATACGTGATGGTACGCATTTCTCCTCCTTAAACTAGGCAACACAACAACGTTTCACCAGGCAAGGCTTGTCAACTGCTGTTTGTGTATGAGAAATCGGTTGGAAACTTTCCTCATGTTAACACGTTGTAGGTGTCGCCACCAGCTCCAACCCTGTGTGAATGCTCTGAAAAGCTAATCATTTGCATATCGCAGCATCTTCTTCCTGTCGGTTAAATTTGGCGTCTGTAGCACGTCATCTTCGTGGTGGAGCAATTATTTGTGCGTTGTAGTCGGTAGGCATGCGACAGCATGCGCTACCTCGTAACTTTCGAAACGCCGCGCATAAAACACGTGAGTTTCAGCGGCACATACCACGGCTTATGTAGGTGATAGAAAGGTAGAGATAAATGTTTTGGTTATCCCTTTGGCTATGCTTCGTTTGTACACTCCTAGAAATGGAAAAAAGAACACATTGACACCGGTGTGTCAGACCCACCATACTTGCTTCGGACACTGCGAGAGAGCTGTACAAGCAATGATCACACGCACGGCACAGCGGACACACCAGGAACCACGGTGTTGGCCGTCGAATGGCGCTAGCTGCGCAGCATTTGTGCACCGCCGCCGTCAGTGTCAGCCAGTTTGCCGTGGCATACGGAGCTCCATCGCAGTCTTTAACACTGGTAGCATGCCGCGACAGCGTGGACGTGAACCGTATGTGCAGTTGACGGACTTTGAGCAAGGGCGTATAGTGGGCATGCGGGAGGCCGGGTGGACGTACCGCCGAATTGCTCAACACGTGGGGCGTGAGATCTCCACAGTACATCGATGTTGTCGCCAGTGGTCGGCGGAAGGTGCACGTGCCCGTCGACCTGGGACCGGACCGCAGCGACGCACGGATGCACGCCAAGACCGTAGGATCCTACGCAGTGCCGTAGGGGACCGCACCGCCACTTCCCAGCAAATTAGAGACACTGTTGCTCCTGGGGTATCGGCGAGGACCATTCGCAACCGTCTCCATGAAGCTGGGCTACGGTCCCACACACCGTTAGGCCGTCTTCCGCTCACGCCCCAACATCGTGCAGCCCGCCTCCAGTGGTGTCGCGACAGGCGTGAATGGAGGGACGAATGGAGACGTGTCGTCTTCAGCGATGAGAGTCGCTTCTGCCTTGGTGCCAATGATGGTCGTATGCGTGTTTGGCGCCGTGCAGGTGAGCGCCACAATCAGGACTGCATACGACCGAGGCACACAGGGCCAACACCCGGCATCATGGTGTGGGGAGCGATCTCCTACACTGGCCGTACACCACTGGTGATCGTCGAGGGGACACTGAATAGTGCACGGTACATCCAAACCGTCATCGAACCCATCGTTCTACCATTCGTAGACCGGCAAGGGAACTTGCTGTTCCAACAGGACAATGCACGTCCGCATGTATCCCGTGCCACCCAACGTGCTCTAGAAGGTGTAAGTCAACTACCCTGGCCAGCAAGATCTCCGGATCTGTCCCCCATTGAGCATGTTTGGGACTGGATGAAGCGTCGTCTCACGCGGTCTGCACGTCCAGCACGAACGCTGGTCCAACTGAGGCGGCAGGTGGAAATGGCATGGCAAGCCGTTCCACAGGACTACATCCAGCATCTCTACGATCGTCTCCATGGGAGAATAGCAGCCTGCATTGCTGCGAAAGGTGGATATACACTGTACTAGTGCCGACATTGTGCATGCTCTGTTGCCTGTGTCTACGTGTCTGTGGTTCTGTCAGTGTGATCATGTGATGTATCTGACCCCAGGAATGTGTCAATAAAGTTTCCCCTTCCTGGGACAATGAATTCACGGTGTTCTTATTTCAATTTCCAGGAGTGTATAACCAACAGAAAGACCGTCCAACTGTAATTATCCTACAGCACACGGCCAAAAGTCCGCCCAGAAGTAATGAAAGTGACAGAGCTTACCTTAAAAAATACAAATTTGAAAATTGAGTTCAGAGCGGGACTTTCTGAAACATTCTTGGTAAAAACTGGTTTAAGGTGGGGAGATGGCCTCTCGCCACTTCTTTTTGATTGTGCCCATGAATACATGGTGAGGGAATGGTATATGTATAATCCAAAGAACATTAAACTTGGAACAGGAAAAAATGAAATGAAGCTTAACTGTTTAGGATTTACTGGTGAACTCACTCATCTCGCCAATAACATTGAAGAAACCGAACAACAAAAACAATCATTGCAGGAAATAGCCCACAGCATTGCCCTTAAAATATCTTTTGAAAAAACAGAAATAATGCTAACGAAATCGCCACTGGTAAACAAAATCAGAAATGGAGACACGACATAAAAATTGTTGAAAAGTTTAAATACGTGGGAGAAATAATAACATACAACCAGAATGAGAAACCATCAGGGCACAATAGAATATACAAATTGAATGAAACACATCATGTTACCAAGAACACATATAACAAAGATGCCTCATAACAGCCACAAAACAAACACTACAAAACAGTCACACAACCGCATGTAACATATGCTAGAGAAACTATATTTAAAACAACCAACATTATAGCAATAGCCAGATTACTCAAAATAGAATCAAGGATACTCAGCACATGTATAAATAAAAATACGAAAAAGACAGGGTTAGGAGAAAAGCTTCAAATCAAACATTTCATAAAGAAATAAAACCAGCAACAAGTACAATAAAAAAACGTTTCACTTTCATAGGACATCTGATGAGGACAACAAAAAATAGAATTAGCAGGAGAATAATTGAGAAGTTGTGGAATAGTAAGAGCGGCATTAGGTGGATTGCAGAGATCAAGGAGGATATGGTAAAATTACAGTCTGCGGTGGAGGATTTGAAAAGCAAGACAGATGCGCTCAAGATACTTCAGGGCAAACATACCACAATACCAATAAAAATTAACAAACAGAGATTGGGAAGTGTGATTTCGGATGAGGAGAGAAGGGCACATCAGAAAGAATGAAAAAATATTGAGCCAACAAAAAACAGAAGAACCTAATTCATAATACTGACTAAAGTAATCCAGTGTAGGCCACAAAATGAAATAAATAAATAAACAGGGTCAAATTTTGAATGTTACAAATTTTCTCCAGCTTAGACGAATGGAGCAAATCAGTTGGTTCTTTATGAATTGGATGTGTTGTGCTGTGCGCCTTAACAGGTTCATGGAGGCACCATTTAGTACATGGGTGGTTCGTGAGAAAGCCCAAAAAACATGGTTTTTGGGTACCAAAATGTAGCTGCAGATTCTTAGCTGGCTTTGCACACAAATGGCTACAATTTTACGACTTATTCCTAAGATCCCGATAGCGAGCAAATATGAAAATTTTCTTGGGATCTAACCGTTTGTCAGAGACAGAAGTTCAGAGTAGCATCTCTTGAACACGTAGAATACGCACATAAAATCCGTTCTAGTTTTTAAAGTGACGCAGCTCAGAGAAATATCTACATCTACATCTACATCTACATTTATACTCCGCAAGCCACCCAACGGTGTGTGGCGGAGGGCACTTTACGTGCCACTGTCATTACCTCCCTTTCCTGTTCCAGTCGCGTATGGTTCGCGGGAAGAACGACTGTCTGAAGGCCTCTGTGCGCGCTCTAATCTCTCTAATTTTACATTCGTGATCTCCTCGGGAGGTATAAGTAGGGGGAAGCAATATATTCGATACCTTATCCAGAAACGCACCCTCTCGAAACCTGGCGAGCAAGCTACACCGCGATGCAGAGCGCCTCTCTTGCAGAGTCCGCCACTTGAGTTTGTTAAACATCTCCGTAACGCTATCACGGTTACCAAATAACCCTGTGACGAAACGCGCCGCTCTTCTTTGAATCTTCTCTATCTCCTCCGTCAACCAGATCTGGTACGGACCCCACACTGATGAGCAATACTCAAGTATAGGTCGAACGAGTGTTTTTAAGCCACCTCCTTTGTTGATGGACTACATTTTCTAAGGACTCTCCCAATGAATCACAACCTGGTACCCGCCTTACCAACAACTAATTTTATATGATCATTCCACTTCAAATCGTTCCGCACGCATACTCCCAGATAGTTTACAGAAGTAACTGCTACCAGTGTTTGTTCCGCTATCATATAATCATACAATAAAGGATCCTTCTTTCTATGTATTCGCAATACATTACATTTGTCTATGTTAAGGGTCAGTTGCCACTCCCTGCACCAAGTGCCTATCCGCTGCAGATCTTCCTGCATTTCGCTACAATTTTCTAATGCTGCAACTTCTCTGTATACTACAGCATCATCCGCGAAAAGCCGCATGGAACTTCCGACACTATCTACTAGGTCATTTATATATAATGTGAAAAGCAATGGTCCCATAACACTCCCCTGTGGCACACCAGAGGTTACGTTAACGTCTGTAGACGTCTCTCCGTTGATAACAACATGCAGTGTTCTGTTTGCTAAAAACTCTTCAATCCAGCCACACAGCTGGTCTGATATTCCGTAGGCTATTACTTTGTTTATCAGGCAACAGTGCGGAACTGTATCGAACGCCTTCCGGCAGTCAAGAAAAATAGCATCTACCTGGGAGCCTGTATCTAATATTTTCTGGGTCTCATGAACAAATAAAGCGAGTTGGGTCTCACACGATCGCTGTTTCCGGAATCCATGTTGATTCCTACATAGTTGATTCTGAGTTTCCAAAAACGAGATGATATTCGAGCAAAAAACATCTTCTAAAATTCTAAAACAGATCGACGTCAGAGATATAGGTCTATAGTTTTGCGCATCTGCTCGACGACCCTTCTTGAAGATGGGACTACCTGTGCTCTTTTCCAATCATTTGGAACCTTCCGTTCCTCTAGAGACTTGCGGTACACGGCTGTTAGAAGGGGGGCAAGTTCTTTCGCGTACTCTGTGTAGAATCGAATTGGTATCCCGTCAGGTCCAGAGGACTTTCCTCTGTTGAGTGATTCCAGTTGCTTTTCTATTCCTTGGACACTTATTTCGATGTCAGCCATTTTTTCGTTTGTGCGAGGATTTAGAGAAGGAACTGCAGTGCGGTCTTCCTCTGTGAAACAGCTTTGGAAAAAGGTGTTTAGTATTTCAGCTTTACGCTTGTCATCCTCTGTTTCAATGCCATCATCATCCCGGAGTGTCTGGATATGCTGTTTCGTGTCACTTACTGATTTAACGTAAGACCAGAACTTCCTAGGATTTTCTGTCAAGTCGGTACATAGAATTTTACTTTCGAATTCACTGAACGCTTCACGCATAGCCCTCCTTACGCTAACTTTGACATCGTTTAGCTTCTGTTTGTCTGAGAGGTTTTGGCTGCGTTTAAACTTGCAGTGAAGCTCTCTTTGCTTTTGCAGTAATTTCCTAACTTTGTTGTTGAACCACGGTGAGTTTTTCCCGTCCCTCACAGTTTTACTCGGCACGTAACTGTCTAAAACGCATGTTACGATTGCCTTGAACTTTTTCCATAAACACTCAACATTGCCAGTGTCGGAACAGAAATTTTCGTTTTGATCTGTTAGGTAGTCTGAAATCTGCCTTCTATTACTCTTGCTAAACAGATAAACCTTCCGCCCTTTTTTTATATTCCTATTAACTTCCATATTCAGGGATGCTGCAACGGCCTTATGATCACTGATTCCCTGTTCTGCACTTACAGAGTCGAAAAGTTCGGGTCTGTTTGTTACCAGTAGGTCCAAGATGTTATCTCCACGAGTCGGTTCTCTGTTTAATTGCTCGAGGTAATTTTCGGATAGTGCACTCAGTATAATGTCACACGATGCTCTGTCCCTACCACCCGTCCTAAACATCTGAGTGTCCCACTCTATATCTGGTAAATTGAAATCTCCACCTAAGACTATAACATGCTGAGAAAATTTATATGAAATGTATTCCAAATTTTCTCTCAGTTGTTCTGCCACTAATGCTGCTGAGTCGGGGGGTCGGTAAAAGGAGCCAGTTATTAACCTAGCTCGGTTGTTGAGTGTAACCTCCACCCATAATAATTCACAGGAACTATCCACTTCTACTTCACTACAGGATAAACTACTATTAACAGCGACGAACACTCCACCACCGGTTGCATGCAATCTATCCTTTCTAAACACCGTCTGTACCTTTGTAAAAATTTCGGCTGAATTTATCTCTGGCTTCAGCCAGCTTTCTGTACCTATAACGATTTCAGCTTCAGTGCTTTCTATCAGCGCTTGAAGTTCCGGTACTTTACCAACGCAGCTTCGACAGTTTACAATTACAATACCGATTGCTGCTTGGTCCCCGCCTGTTCTGACTTTGCCCCGCACCCATTGAGGCTGTTGCCCTTTCTGTACTTGCCCGAGGCCATCTACCTAAAAAACCGCCCAGCCCATATGCAGTAAAGTGTTTCCGTTATCAACAGAAGGGTTCTAGGAACCCCATGTTGCTGTAGTAATGAAACACATGCAAAATTTTTGTGCACTTGAAATCCCATCTGAAGTGCTCAGTCGTATACATGCTGGCGTAGGCTGTCGCCAGCACACCGATTGGCAGAGAGGTTAAGGGAAGATCGATAGCAGGCACTGGAGCAAGCGCGCCTCTCAGGAGAGAGGCCAAAGACAGACTCGCAAGCGATGCGCCGCCAACGACCTCTTGATCGCCAGTATGTAGACAGCCGCCGTGGTCCCGAAGGCCCAGTCAGTCACAGACAGCCGGGCCTCTCACAGTTGCAGTCGCAGTCGCACTTAGCTCAGTTACTAGCTCAGTCGCTATTCTAGTTCGTGTCTGTCAGTTTACATTACCGGCTATGAGAGTGTAGTGCTTACAGTGGGACTTGTACTTCACCAGCAGGGAGGCTAACATGGACTATTACGGAAGAGCTTGTACCGCAACAACTTGTTTAAAGATAAGCAGCTTCTTGTTCTTATGGCTAAAGAACCATGTTAATACATGTGTGCAGTTTTGTTGTAGAAAGAAGATACTGGCCACCAAACAACATCCTCTCTTTGCTTCCCATAGTACACGACTCAACATTGGCAACGATGACACAAGAGGACAGTTTTGCGTTATTTCAGTTTCAGCTAAGTAAACTATAAAAATTTTACTGACCCATAAGTTCTTTTCGCACGAGTCACGTGTCATTCTATAGCAGAAAAAAGAAGGGAACCCGCGGCAAAAGCTCTATCGGAGCACGAAAACGATAAATGCTCCTGTCTACTAATAGACTCAGACTGAAAAGTTAGGTACCAGCTACCACTGTCTATCTTCCTAAGCACCTTTCAAAGCTTTCCCAAAATTTTTAGCATGCAAACACGTTCGCGATATTTAATGTTGATACAGAAGGAAACAGTGGCAGTGGGAAAGAACGAAAAAGTAATAAATGCTGGAAGGTAGTAGACCATGGTTGTGGTATAGAAAGAGCGAAGGAGACAATGGCAGTGTAAGAGAAAGAGAAGTACCCAGTGGCAGTGGAACATAGTTTACAGTTACAGAACACTGCTGGGAAGAGAGTGAAGAAGACATTGTCAGCAGGAGAGGAAGAAAGAGAAGGACAAAGTTGAAGTGGATGAGAGTCAGTGACAATGAGAAACAGGCTCTGTACAATTATAGCGAGGAAGAGAAAGATAGTGACAGTGGGAAGAGACAGCAGCAGTGGGAAGGAGTAAATGAGATAGTAGCAATAAGAGAGAACAAGAGGAAGACACTGACAGTGAGAGAAGACAGTAGCAATAGAACAGAATGAAGTAGAATGTGCCTGTGACACAGGGGCAGTGTCAGTTACAGATACACAAAGAAATTATGACAATGAGTTGCGCTGAATGAGTGAGTGGAAGAGGGAAAGCGGGAGTGGATAGGTAACAGCGACTTACAGCAATGGACTAATGGGTGTGAGCGAGCTAGAATTTGGGGAGATTGTGGGAGTGAGAGGTGAGTTGTGTGTTAAAAAGGATTCGAATATGTTCGCACGTCAAAATTTTTAAAGACGTTGATGAAGGTGGAATGACGCAGGTGGCATCCCGCTTTCCAGCCAGAGTCTTTTAATGAAAAAGAACATATTCACCTTTTTGTGTTCCGATAGAAGCGTTTTTCCGCTAATATAATTAGGAGTATCGAACAATTCAGTAAGGTATATCAAGGCTCGAAGTACTGGATATACGTTACTAAGTGAGTGTGGTTCCGTTAATCTAATGCAGTTTTGACACAATATACACTGATGAAAAAAATCGCGACACCAGAAAGTAATTGATGTAGAGTAATGAAATTCCAGGAATACATTTGTGTAGGTAAAATATTTAAGTGACTAACATTGCAAGATCACATGTTAACGTAAGTGAGAGATAGCCATTGAAAATATGAAATGCTGTTACATTAGTAACCGGTGTAAACGCTGGACTGTTGCATGCATGCATGCAAACGTGTTTTACATCTACTGGATGTCAGTTTGTGGGACGGAGTTTCATGCCTGTTGCCTTTGGTCAGTCTATACAAGGGACGGTTAATGCTGTTTGTTGTTGATGCTGGAGTTGTCGTCCGATGGTGTCCCATACGCGCTCGATTGGTGATAGATCTTGATGGAGCAGGCCAAGGCAACATGTTGACACGCTGTACAGCATGTTGGGTTACAATAGCGGTATGTGGGAGAGCGTTATCCTATTGGAAAACACCTGCTAAAACGCTGTTCATGAATGACAGCACAACAGGTCGAATCGCCAGACTGACATACAGATTTGCAGTGAGGATGCGTTGTATAATCACGAGAGTGCTCCTGTGCTCCTCCTGTCGGACCCTATCTCTAGGTGTAGTTCCGGTGTGTCTAGCATACAGACAGTGGTTTCAGGCTCTCAACTTTCTTCTTTCTAACCGACAGACAGCCATCACTGGCACTGAGGAAGAACCGGCTTTCATCAGAAAACACAACAGACCTCCACAGACCTATGACCTATGACCTCACGCTTAACACCACTGAAGTCACAAATGGCGGTGGTGAGGGGTGAGTGGAATCCACGATACAAGGCATCTTGCTCGGAGCTGTCCTTGAAGTAAGCGGTTTGTAACAGTACGTTGTGCCGCTAGGTAGCAGTTCGTTGTGTCACTGTGCTCCTCGAAATGCTGCTGCAGATGCAGTCCGTGGCGCCACAACCATACGCCGTACACGATTGACTTCACTCTCGATACTGCCACGTGACCGTCCGGAGCGCTGTCTTCTTGAGAACACACATTGTCGTGACCACCTCTTCCAGGAATCGTGTACAGTGGCTACCTCCCCGCCAACTATTACTGCAGTATCGCAGAAGCAACATCCACCTTCTCGAAGCCCTACTACACGACCTCGTTCAAAGTCAATGAGCTGCTGATAAACAAAGTAAGAGCCTACGGTATATCAGACCAGCTGTGTGGCTGGATTGAAGAGTTTTTAGCAAATAGAACACGGCATGTTGTTCTCAATGGAGAGACGTCTACAGACGTTACAGTAACCTCTGGCGTGCCAGAGGGGAGTGCTATGGGACCATTGCTTTTCACAATATATATAAATGATCTAGTCGATAGTGTCGGAAATTCCATGCGGCTTTTCGCGGATGATGCTGTAGTAGACAGAGAAGTTGCAGCATTAGAAAATTGCAGCTAAATGCAGGAAAATCTGCAGCGGACAGTCACTTGGTGCAGGGAGTGGAAACTGACCCTTAACATAGATAAATGTAATGTATTGCGAATACATAGGAAGAAGGATCCTTTATTGTACGAGGTGCATTCAAGTTCTAAGGACTCCGATTTTTTTTCTAATTAACTACTCACCCGAAATCGATGAAACTGGCGTTACTTCTCGACGTAATCGCCCTGCAGACGTAAACATTTTTCACGACGCTGCGCCATGATTCCATGGCAGCGGCGAAGGCGTCTTTAGGAGTCTGTTTTGACCACTGGAAAATCGCTGAGGCAATAGCAGCACGGCTGGTGAATGTGCGGCCACGGAGAAAACCAAAAGTCACTAGGAGCCAAGTCAGGTGAGTAGGGAGCATGAGGAATCACTTCAAAGTTGTTATCACGAAGAAACTGTTGCGTAATGTTAGCTCGATGTGCGGGTGCGTTGTCTTGGTGAAACAGCACACGCGCAGCCCTTCCCGGACGTTTTTGTTGCAGTACAGGAAGGAATTTGTCCTTCAAAACATTTTCATAGGATACACTTGTTACCGTAGTGCCCTTTGGAACGCAATGGGTAAGGATTACGCCTTCGCTGTCCCAGAACATGGACACCATCATTTTTTCAGAACTGGCGGTTACCCGAAATTTTTTTGGTGGCGGTGAATCTGTGTGCTTCCATTGAGCTGTCTGGCGCTTTGTTTCTGGATTGAAAAATGGCATCCACGTCTCATCCATTGTCACAACCGACGAAAAGAAAGTCCCATTCATGCTGTCGTTGCGCGTCAACATTGCTTGGCTACATGCCACACGGGCAGCCATGTGGTCATCCGTCAGCATTCGTGGCACCCACCTGGATGACACTTTTCGCAT
This sequence comes from Schistocerca cancellata, assembly GCF_023864275.1. Taxonomy (NCBI): domain Eukaryota; kingdom Metazoa; phylum Arthropoda; class Insecta; order Orthoptera; family Acrididae; genus Schistocerca; species Schistocerca cancellata. Next base: position 3,049,223 of record NW_026047100.1, read on the forward strand.
TTTCAAGTCGTAATGCAGGATTGTGTGCACAGAAACCACAGAAATGCCAACTCTAGAGGCGATCTGTTCAACAGTCATTCGGCGATCCCCCAAAACAATTCTCTCCACTTTCTCGATCATGTCGTCAGACCGGCTTGTGCGAGCCCGAGGTTGTTTCGGTTTGTTGTCACACGATGTTCTGCCTTCATTAAACTGTCGCACCCACGAACGCACTTTCGACACATCCATAACTACATCACCACATGTCTCCTTCAACTGTCGATGAATTTCAATTGGTTTCACACCACGCAAATTCAGAAAACGAATGATTGTACGCGGTTCAAGTAAGGAAAACGTCACCATTTTAAGTATTTAAAACAGTTCTTATTCTCGCCGCTGCCGGTATTAAAATTCCACCTGCCGTACGGTGCTGCCATCTCTGGGACGTATTGACAATGAACGATGCCTCATTTTAAAACAATGCGCATGTTTCTATCTCTTTCCAGTCCGGAGAAAAAAAATCGGAGGCCTTAGAACTTGAATGCACGTCGTATGATTATATGATAGCGGAACAAACACTGGTAGCAGTTACTTCTGTAAAATATCTGGGAGTATGCGTGCGGAACGATTTGAAGTGGAATGATCACATAAAATTAATTGTTGGTAAGGCGGGTACCAGGTTGAGATTCATTGGGAGAGTCCTTAGGAAATGTAGTCCATCAACAAAGGAGGTGGCTTACAAAACACTCGTTCGACCTATACTTGAGTATTGCTCATAAGCGTGGGATCCGTACCAGGTCGGGTTGATAGAGAAGATCCAAAGAAGAGCGGTGCATTTCGTCACAGGGTTATTTGGTAAGCGTGATAGCGTTACGGAGATGTTTAGCAAACTCAAATGGCAGACTCTTCAAGAGAGGCGCTCTGCATCGCGGTATAGCTTGCTGTCCAGGTTTCGGGAGGGTGCGTTTTTGGTTTTATACCTCCCGAGGAGATCACGAATGTAAAATTAGAGAGATTCGAGCGCGCACGGAGGCTTTCCGACAGTCGTTCTTCCCGCGAATCATACGCGACTGGAACAGGAAAGGGAGGTAATGACAGTGGCACGTAAAGTGCCCTCCGTCACACACCGTTGGGTGACTTGCGGAGTATAAATGTAGATGTAGATTTAGACATCTTTGTCGCCTTAAAGTCGTTCTTTATTAACATCAATTGACAACGTCCAATCTCAAAGGTAACTAACGCTCATGGCCGTTGCAGTGGTGTATTTAAAGCAACCCCGGTTTGCGTCCCCATAGTGGCGCTACTAGCGCCACTCTCATGTCACTGGCGCGAAATTTGTAGACACCATCTTTTAGACATAGAAACACGCCTGACAACTTTAGTTTATCTCGCGCAACTCCTTCTTGGTGTTGCGATTTTTTTCCGTCATTGTAGTTTTCGAAAGTGGACGCATAAAATGGGTGTGTTTGTGAAGAAAACATAATTTGTGTTTCCGACTTGTGCACACCACTTGGATGATTTGGATAACTTACTTATCTTATGTTTATTTAAAAATCGTAAACTACATGCACTCATGCAGCTATGTTATCAGAAGTGGTATACAGGGTGAACCAAAATTGGCGCACTCTGCCGTCACAGGGCGATTCCTTGCATTCCAAGAGTATAAAAACGTCTAAGAATATTTTCGTCACGTGCACATTTTTGGTAGAAAGCGAAGGTAGAAGGAAGGCAGTTAAGCGACTCTGCAATCGCATGCACGACCGGTATCTTCGACATAAAAGTTTTCTGGGTTTGGTAACGCGTCAAAATGTAAAAGCTACTGCTGCTATAGAAAAAACCAACGTTTCGGCCACGATTGCAGCGGCCTTGTTCTGGGTCTGGCTGAAACGTTGGTTTTTTCTATAGCAGCAATAGCTTTTACATTTTGACGCGTTACCAAACCCAGAAAACTTTTATGTCGACTGACTCTGGCCGCGGAAGCCTACGCAATTATATTAGACCGGTATCTTGCTTCAATAAAAATTTGCTGTGCTGGCCACCACTGTTCGGGCCTATCCACACACGTCTTCGCTGGTCTTCAGGACTCTGTTCTGAGCGGGACTCGTCACTGAGGCCGGCCGGAATGGCCGAGCGGCTCTAGGCGCTTCAGTCCGGAATCACGCGACTGCTACGGTCGCAGGTTTGAATCCTGCCTTGGGCGTGGATGTGTGTGATGTCCTTAGGTTAGTTAGGTTTAAGTAGTTCTAAGTTCTAGGGGACTGATGACCTCAGAAGTTAAGTCCCATAGTGCTCAGAGCCATTTGAACCAGCACAACGGTACTTCGACGATATTATACACCCCGTTCTTGTTTCCCTTCATGGCAAGCCATCCTGGGCTTACATTTCAGCAACACAATGCCCGCCTGTGTACAGCAACATTTTCTACTGCTTGTTTTGGTGCTTGCCAAACCCTTTCTTGGCCAGAAAAGTCGCGATCTCTCTCTCTCCGCAGTGGAGAATGGTTGGAGCATTATGGACAGTGCCCTCTAACCAGCACCGGAATTTGAGGACATAACTCGCCATTTGGACAGAATTTGGCACTATACCATGACTCAACAACTCCATCAATAAATACCAAGCGAAATAACTGCTTGGACAGGTGCCAGAGGTGGACTAATGTGTTATTAAACTTTCTGGCAGATTAAAACTGTGTGCCCGACCGAGACTCGAACTCGGGACCTTTGCCTTTCGCGGGCAAGTGCTCTACCAACTGAGCTACCGAAGCACGACTCACGTCCGGTACTCACAGCTTTACTTCTGCCAGTACCTCGTCTCCTACCTTCCAAACTTTACAGAAGCAGGTTCGCAGGAGAGCTTCTGTAAAGTTTGGAAGGTAGGAGACTAGGTACTGGCAGAAGTAAAGCTGTGAGTACCGGATGTGAGTCGTGCTTCGGTAGCTCAGTTGTTAGAGCACTTGCCCGCGAAAGGCAAAGGTCTCGAGTTCGAGTCTCGGTCGGGCACACAGTTTTAATCTGCCAGAAAGTTTCATATCAGCGCACACTCCGCTGCAGAGTGAAAATCTCATTCTAATGTGTTATTAACTTGCTGAATTTGTGATGCTCTTTCTCTTGAACAAATCGTCTAATTTTTCTGAAATTGTAATCGTTTGTTTCTCTGTACATGTATATCACGTTTCCCGATATCCGCCCCATTAGAATAATTCCTTCGTGGTGCGTCTTTTTTTGACGTAGAGTGTATATTGAAAATGATACAAATAGCAGCACTTACTGAATGTAGCATGTATGTTTAACATCTCCACGCAGGTAATTTCAGTACTTATTTCTGGCCTTTGGTAGATTTTTAATTGTTAACTCATTATAACTTTTCATGAACATTTCAGATATGTCTGACCTATAGTTTTTATGCTCAGTGTTGAAAAACTATAGTTATAAGTTATGTATCGTACAAGATATAACGTATACTGCAGAGTATTGGATATCTCATAATTTAAAAAAAATATATACTTAGCCCTGGAATATAACTGTCAAACTCGAGTATTATCACGCTGTACTCTACCCAGTGCGCCAACTGGGCACCACAGCTACACATTGAATCGAGATTCTTGTCATAGCGTTTCTTGGACCCCCATTTTCTGTCAAAAACATGCACGGGAAGAAATTTTGTTACAGTTTTTTTTCTGCCTTTAGAATGGTAGGAGTCGGGGCTGTGCCGTCGAGGTGCTCGAATTCTGGTACAAAATGGTTCAGATGGGGTCTGAGCACTATGGGACTTAACATCTGAGGTCATCAGTCTCCTAGAACTTAGAACTATTTAAACATAACTAACCTAAGGACATCACACACATCCATGGGCAAGGCAGGATTCGAACCTGCGACCGTAGCGGATGCGCAGTTCCAGAATGAAGCGCCTAGAACCGCTCGGTCACAGGAGACGGCGAATTTTGGTACACTCTACGAATGTATACATCGTGGAAAAGATAACTGTTTACACTGAACCACAGTGGTGTAAGGGAAGTCGAAACGAACGACTACATAACACTTCTACATCTACATCTAGATCTACATCTACATCTACATGACTACTCTGCAATTCACATTTAATTGCTTGGCAGAGGGTTCGTCGAACCACAATCATACTATCTCTCTACCATTCCACTCCCGAACAGAGCGCGGGAAAAACGAACACCTAAACCTTTCTGTTCGAGCTCTGATTTCTCTTATTTTATTTTGATGATCATTCCTACCTATGTAGGTTGGGCTCAACAAAATATTTTCGCATTCGGAAGAGAAAGTTGGTGACTGAAATTTCGTAAATAGATCTCGCCGCGACGAAAAACGTCTTTGCTGTAATGACTTCCATCCCAATTCGCGTATCATATCTGCCACACTCTCTCCCCTACTACGTGATAATACAAAACGAGCTGCCCTTTTTTGCACCCTTTCGATGTCCTCCGTCAATCCCACCTGGTAAGGATCCCACACCGCGCAGCAAAATTCTAACAGAGGAGGAACGAGTGTAGCGTAAGCTGTCTCTTTAGTGGACTTGTTGCATCTTCTAAGTGTCCTGCCAATGAAACGCAACCTTTGGCTCGCCTTCCCCACAATATCTATGTGGTCTTTCCAACTGAAGTTGTTCGTAACTTCAACACCCAGGTACTTAGTTGAATTGACAGGCTTGAGAATTGTACTATTTATCGAGTAATCGAATTCCAACGGATTTCTTTTGGAACCCATGTGGATCACCTCACACTTTTCGTTATTTAGTGTCACCTGCCACCAGCCACACCATACAGCAATCTTCTCTAAATCGCTTTGCAACTGATCTACATCTACATCTACATCCATACTCCGCAAGCCACCTGACGGTGTGTGGCGGAGGGTACCTTCAGTACCTCTATCGGTTCTCCCTTCTATTCCAGTCTCGTATTGTTCGTGGAAAGAAGGATTGTCGGTATGCCTCTGTGTGGGCTCTAATCTCTCTGATTTTATCCTCATGGTCTCTTCGCGAGATATACGTAGGAGGGAGCAATATACTGCTTGACTCTTCGGTGAAGGTATGTTCTCGAAACTTTGACAAAAGCCCGTACCGAGCTACTGAGCGTCTCTCCTGCAGAGTCTTCCACTGGAGTTTATCTATCATCTCCGTAACGCTTTCGCGATTACTAAATGATCCTGTAACGAAGCGCGCTGCTCTCCGTTGGATCTTCTCTATGTCTTGTATCAACCCTATCTGGTACGGATCCCACACTGCTGAGCAGTATTCAAGCAGTGGGCGAACAAGCGTACTGTAACCTACTTCCTTTGTTTTCGGATTGCATTTCCTTAGGATTCTTCCAATGAATCTCAGTCTGGCATCTGCTTTACCGACAATCAACATTATATGATCATTCCATTTTAAATCACTCCTAATGCGTACTCCCAGATAATTTATGGTATTAACTGCTTCCAGTTGCCGACCTGCTATTTTGTAGCTAAATGATAAAGGATCTATCTTTCTGTGTATTCGCAGCACATTACACTTGTCTACATTGAGATTCAATTGCCATTCCCTGCACCATGCGTCAATTCGCTGCAGATCCTCCTGCATTTCAGTACAATTTTCCATTGTTACAACCTCTCGATACACCACAGCATCATCTGCAAAAAGCCTCAGTGAACTTCCGATGTCATCCACCAGGTCATTTATGTATATTGTGAATAGCAACGGTCCTATGACACTCCCCTGCGGCACACCTGAAATTACTCTTACTTCGGAAGACTTCTCTCCATTGAGAATAACATGCTGCGTCCTGTTATCTAGGAACTCCTCAATCCAATCACACAATTGGTCTGATAGTCCATATGCTCTTACTTTGTTCAATAAACGACTGTGGGGAACTGTATCGAACGCCTTGCGGAAGTCAAGAAACACGGCATCTACCTGTGAACCCGTGTCTATGGCCCTCTGAGTCTCGTGGACGAATAGCGCGAGCTGGATTTCACATGACCGTCTTTTTCGAAACCCATACTGGTCTTCGGATGACCACTTGCGGTATATTAAGTCAGCAAACGTGTTTGGTCCACAAACGCCACCTAAGCCACAGCGTATCCCTGATTTACATCACTCTCTCGCCTTCTAATGCCGATGGACTTAGTTAACATTAATAAGTTCACTTTTTCTGTGACAGCAATGAAAATAAAAATTTTTTGAACAAGCTATGCAAAACCTAATTCGATTTCCAATTCGATGTAGTGCCTCACATCAAATTGTTCGTCTTGACTTCTCCTACCCCGCTGTGGTATCTTGTAAATAGTTCTCGTTTACATCCTCTGTTTCAAAATGGTACGCGATTAAAAATATCAATGAAAAACACGATGGCAAAAAAATGGCAAAATCTTGCAAAATTCAATATTGCAAGAAGTTGCTGTTCTGTATTACTGTGTTTTGTGTTAACTCTAACATTTTGTTAATCGATGTGCATAGTGATACATAATGGCGAACAGTTTTTGGTAGATTTCGTAGAGAGATAACAGTAAAAAAATGTTTGAACTTCAATTATGAAATTCTTCAAACGCAAGAGTTTGTAATCAAAGTTCTGTACAGGAAGTCAAACGAAGCGAAGATACCATAACTGGAAGATGAACGTAAACGGAACTTTTATTTTAGAACAAGAGAACTGAGAACCCTATTCCTCTGAAGGCTCGTTGCATATTTCCCAGGGCGAGGAGAAGATTACAACTGAAGCAGTTAAGCATCTATAATTTGAGGCAATTCTGCTTTTCAGTTTTTTAAAAAAGTTATTATGCTTACAAGTCTTTAACATTTAAGCGATTCTATGAGGAACGTAGTGGCAGGTTATGTGTGTGAATGTGTTTGTTTATGTCTGTGTGTTAGGTTAATAGTTTATGAAGTTCACGTAATTATCAGCCAGTTTCGTCGTTGTAATATTAAATAAGGTAGTATTCTTAGTTTAAGATCAGTTTCAGCGATTTGAAAAGTGAAAATCCACACTCACATGGATCCTAACCTGAGTGGGGCGAAACTGTGTTCGCCTGATGTCGAGGTTTCTTTAAACAAAACACATTCGCTTTCATCATAGAACTACTTGACATTATCCATGTCTTCTCGTATCAATCTTTTTACTTAAATTTCCTTTACCTGTTGACATCGTGCTACTGAAGTTTTTGCATTTAGTTTCCTTCCCTTATGAATTATACCCGTCATTACAAAAATTTATTGAAAGTCAGCGACATAGGGATAGCCTCATCGCAGATCTCTCCCCGACTTATTCTGTGATACAGTCTTTGAAAAGCATACTGAAATAACAGGGGTTTCTCAGTTTTAAGTACCGTTTCAAAATAATGGCAACTTGTTTAATCTAAAAGAAGATGCAACTAATTTCAATTGATTAATAAGACGATAGAAATGCATCAATAACTTCCATCATACAAAATCCAAAATGACGTACTGTATTAATCAGTTGCAATCAACAGATATACATATTAACCACATTTTGGTCACTTCTTTCCACATTTTTACTGTGGTGTCACCGCCAGACACCACACTTGCTTTCAAATCGGCCGCGGTCCGTTAGTATACGTCGAACCCGCGTGTCGCCACTATCAGTGATTGCAGACCGAGCGCCGCCACACGGCAGGTCTAGAGAGACTTCCTAGCACTCGCCCCAGTTGTATAGCCGATGGTTCACTGGCTATTTACGCTCTCATTTGCAGAGACGACAGTTTAGCATAGCCTTCAGCTACGTCATTTGCTACGACCTAGCAAGGCGCCATATTCGGTTACTATTGATATTGATATTTTGAATCACGTACTGTCAAGAGCGACGTTCATTATTAATGGATTAAAGTATCAAACTAATTACGTCCGCTTTCTGAATTCTAATTCCTTGTCATGTTCCAGACCTCATGTCAGTATAGTTCTTCCCTCCTCACGCCAGCCTGCGTGAGCTAAAACGCGTGCATTTCGGCTTCCTCTAGTAGCACGGTGTTGGCTCTTCTGCCAACAGAACAGTTACAGTAATTTTTTTTTAGCTTTTAGCTGTTATATCCTTTTGTTAGCTCGTTTCGATAAACATATTGTTAAAAATAATTTTCGTGCGAACAGAACTGGTAGGCTGTGAGGTTTCTCGAATTCTATTTTGATGCACTGCATCTTGCTGATGATTGACCTTCAGCGGAATTCTAAATTGTGTAAAAGACAATTTCACTAAAGAGACATTTTGGAACTCCAACGTATGCCTACGCTGACGCCGCAACAATGACATCACGAGCCACCAAGAATAAAAAAAAAGAGAAACCTTCATCAGCTGAGGTGGGCGGTGGGTTTCGAGCAGTGGTAGTTATTTTGGCAGCTACAACTGCGCATGACGCCAGCTGGCACAGTATTTTATTTTGTGAGTGATACGATAGTGATAACACTGATGGAGGCCATATTGGAATGTTTACTTACGTGACTGGATGAACATACATTGTTGACAATAGACAGCCGTCTAAAATTACTTGGAAATGCATTCTGCTGAATGCAAGTAGGTGATCACGTTAAAGGATTGTAGACAGTGTGAAATACGGTGGTTTGAGTTGGACCGAGATTCGGGCAAGGATAGTATAAAGGTTAAGACAACCGTCCGCGACAAGCAGTATGATAATGATGACGTTTGGTTTGTGGGGCGTACAACTGCACGGTCATCAACGACCGTACAGAGTTCCAATATTTATGCAGTCCATTTTTTTCACAATCCAGTCTAGTCACTGTCACAAATTATGATGATTTTGATGATGATGAAATGGTGAGGACAACACATACACCCAGTGTCCGGGCTGAGAAAATCCCCAACCCGGCCGGGAATCGAACCCGGGAGCCCATGACCCACAGGCACCAATGCTAGCCACTAGAGGAGGAGGTGCGGACGCGACAGACAGGAAGTCCACGTCTGAGTGCCAGCTCGGCACAAGTTTCCACGTATACCTGTTGTTGTTGTGGTCTTCAGTCCAGAGACTGGTTTGATGCAGCTCTCCATGCTACTCTACCCTGTACAAGCTGCTTCATCTCCCAGTACCTACTGCAACCTACATCCTTCTGAATCTGCTTAGTGTATTCATCTCTTGGTCTTCCTCTACGACTTTTAGCCTCCACGCTGCCCTCCAGTACTAAATTGGTGATCTCTTGATGCCTCAGAATATGTCCTACCAACCGATCTCTTCTTCTAGTCAACTTGTACCACAAATTATCATGAATATTTCAGAGATGTCTTACCTATAATTTTTATGCTCAGTGTTGAAAAACTGTAGTTATAAGATACATATCGTACGAGATATAATGTACACTACAGAGTATTGGACATCTCAAAATAAAAATAAAATGTACTTAGCCCTGGAATATAACTGTCGAACTCAAGTATTAACACGCTATACTCTACCCAGTGCACCAACTGGGCAGCACAGCTACACATTATTGAATCGAGATTCTTGTCATGACGTTTCTTTGACCCCCATTTTCTGTCGAAAACATGCACGGGACGAAATTTTGTTACAGACATTTTTGTGCCGTTAGAATGCTAGGAGTCGGGGCTATGGCGTCGAGGTGCTCGAATTTTGGTACAAAATGCTTCAAATGGCTCTGATCACTATGGGACAAGCCGGCCGGGGTGGCCGAGCGTTTCTAGGCGCTACAGTCTGGAACCGCGCGACCGCTATGGTCGCAGGTTCGAATCCTGCCTCGGGCATGGATGTGTGTGATGTCCTTAGGTTAGTTAGGTTTAAGTAGTTATAAGTTCTAGGGGAAAGATGACCACAGATGTTAAGTCCCACAGTGCTCAGAGCCATTTGAACTATGGGACTTAACCTAACACAGCTGAAACCAGGTTACAAACATTCACGAATTTATTTCTAAGCATGCTGAAATGAGTGTGACGTATGTTTTTATTTGTGATGGAAGTTAATAATAAACAAGGGTTTCGGAAGGTTTTTTATTTGTTATTGAAACCTTACAGTCACGTCTGGTATCATACGGAGCAGTGAACGTGCAACCCTGGATGAAACAATAACAGCCAAAATAAGTATATCAGCGAGAGTTGTGCATTTGAAAATTTACTGACACGTGCAATTATATTCCAGAAAGTAGATGTAGATGTACGTTCAAAAACGTAGTAGGCGTTGCTAAGTGCAGCTGTGAGACGAAATGTCTCATGGGAAAAAAAACTACAGATCGATATTTCTTGATGCAATAATTTACCAACGGCCGTATGTATTGTAGAAATTTATTTTGTTTTATGACCTTCTATGTGCTACCAGTTACGGCATTACATTGATGCCATCTTCAGGCCACACTCGTCATAGTCGTAAAACCGCTATACACGGAAGGATGCAGTTATACGGCTCCTTCCGTGTATAGCGGTTTTACGACTATGACGAGTGGGACCTGAAGATGGCATCAATGTAATGCCGTAACTGGTAGCACATAGAAGTTCATAAAATAAAATAAATTTCTACAATACATACGGCTGTTGGTAAATTATTGCATCAAGAAGTTCATGCCAGCCGTCGTCCCACGATCCATAATGGATCAAATAAGAAGAGATCGATATTTCGTTAGCGGTACGGAGTAAATTCAGGTAAATACCGTGCACGCAGAAAAGGAGACAGTCTGTCTGTCATTCCAGAGTAGCGAATGACAACGGAAGTCAGTGCAACTGCGTTTTTTAACGCCGAAACTCTTATTGTATCTGATCACACCTGATAAATTAACAGAAACATGAGTCCTTTGTTAGATAAAGTGAAAGTCATAGCACCAACCTTTTATTAGGAGTCTGTTGCTTCTTCCGCGCCACACCTTGGAGTATTCGCCAGGCGGCCACAGCAGCAGGTGTTGCTACGAGTTTGCCGCAGGTCGACCTCCTGCACTCTCCCGTGACGCCTGAGCGGCGCCCTCACTCTGCTAATGCCACCAGACATGCGCGGTTTGCGTGGAATTGTGTGGTGTGCTGTTGTGTGCGGAAGCTGATGCATCTCGCTGATACATCGTTAATTATCAGAGTGTCGACCGCGCGTCGTTGTAAATTTCTAACGAGTGGACTTCACGGAAATTCCTCAGCTCTTATTATAACACTCCCACCTGCTACTGTTATACCATAACCACAAAACTAAAGGCAATTTGTAAAACAGAATTATTTTGTTATAGCAATTATGGTATAAAGCAACAGAGCAGTGTTACCCTCTGAGAGGAATTTTGTTATGTTGACCGTGTTGTTCCTAACGGAGGTGGCTTATCGGAAATGAAAGTCAGAATTACGTTAATATTTGAACAGTAACAAATGGAATTTTGCTTATCTGCACTGTTTAATGGATAAAGAAAATGGTCGCCAGCCTAACTAGGCAAGAGAATGATTAACATTCTCGTTCAAGAAAATATTTATTAGTAATTTTAGTGGATAAACACAACCTAGACTTAGCCACACGCGAGTGCAATGAACTCTGACACACATATGTTTTAAGATTGAAGCTAACAACTGGAGCAGCACAAACTATTTGCTAAATTATAAGAGATACCGAAACACACTATTACTTTCAGGGTTTACACAAAGTGAATGGCCTTTATAACATTATTATTAATATGCACTTCTAATACACAAGAGAGACAAACACTTAGCAAACATGAGTGTATAATTTTCTACTATTGCAGTTTCCCACTTTTTACTGCAGCGAAACACAATGTTGACAAAATTGCAAGAAACTGACTCACCTTTTAGAATTTACCACAGACAACAATGTGATCATTTACTTTATAAGCCTCAGTCTTAAGAACTTTTAAGTTTGAAGTTGGCAACAGTACTTTAGTAAGCAGTTTTAATAGGAATATTTTCAACAAACAACCTTTACTTTAACTCACTCTATTGCCACATTAACTTTAACTTTCTTTTTACTAAGTTCAAGAGGCATTAATTAGCAAAACTCTACGCTTTAATTTCTTTTAGTAAGGACTCTCGGATATCACTTTAGCTCAAACGGAGAGGAACCTGAGAGGTGTTATGATGAGGAGAAAAATCAAGGTAAGTACATGAATTCAGAAACAAATTACCTTATATTTCAGCACATTAGCACGTCCATTAAGCTGAACCTTCACTGTACATCATTATAGTATTATGTTACAGTGATTGCGCAATGTGGTGGCAACTGTATGTTGGTAGGTGGAATTGTAGGCAGAATTGCTGGACTCTGTCATTTCTTGGTGGCGATGATAGATACAAACACCAGAATAGTTCCAGCTATTTATCCATCCATCCGAGGCCTTGAAAAGAAGTAGGAAAAGCCTCTCTCGGAATCAGCACAATAGGCATCTTTTACATGGCAGTGCACGGACTCGTAGCTCGTCCCTGACTGCTGGCTCGTCTCCGACTGCTGGCTCGTCCCCGACTGACTATCAGTTCCACCTTTTCCACCTAGGCCAACCACAATTTGCGCGCGCTACACAGTTCCGCTCCCGAGGGGAACCACTACACCTTTTACATACAAATTAACTAAGAACCCTAAGTGAAGGTCAGCAGTTTACATAACAGCAACCAATTACATTAAATAAAACAAAACATTTACACATATTGACATCTCTACAAAAAATTATTCACACAAAATTACAATTATATACAGTAAGTTTTGTTCCCTCCAAATGGGACAAAGAATTTAATTACAGATACACTACTTTGCATAGAATCAAATCACGACATCAAAGGTTTGACAAAGAAAAGAGTATACAATTTTGTGTTATCTGTTCAGTCAAACACATTTACAGATACTCAATGTTATAACATTAAATAAAACAAAAAAAAAATAAATCCATACAGCATAAGAGCTGTGGTGTTACATTATCCTGTACTTTCCGCTGCACAATATCAATGAGCTCTAGTTCCCTATATCAGCCTGCCTCTGCGGTTTCGTGTTTGTATCGTCATGATCGAGCAACATTCGAGGAAAGGTCAGGTCACACGAGGGCCGAAATCTAACGATATAAAAGTACAGTTACAAACATGGCTGCCTCACAGCAACCGTAAATAAGTTTCAACATACGAATTACAAGGCCAACCAGTTTCAAATTACAGTTTGGTACACAGACAAAAGTTTCGACACCTCTAAGTATGTCTTCATCAGAATGAAATTTTAAGAAACCAAAAGTTAAATTGCGAGAAGGCAATGGTCAAAAGTTTACAGCAAATATGCCTAAGTCAGAAATTAAAATTAAGTACGTTCCAGTCTACGGCACGTATGCCTTGCCAGGAACAACATCAGACTAATTAATTTGCTGAAGTACTAAAGAGTACGATAAAGGTAACAAAATTGTACCTCTATAAACGTTTTTCCATTCGTTTCGCGTCATGATCTGAATCAAGTGAAGTGACACTGCTTATGTGCACATACATTGAGGCGGTTATATTCCAGCTGTTTCCATAAGGTCACAAAATTGTCGATTAATATTGGTTTGGAGACTATTTCGAATGGAGACTATTTCGTATTAAATTCTGAAAAATTCACGTTATTCCTCCGAAATTGTCCACTTAGTGACAATATAATAATCTCTTCCTGTCAGTGTGGTGGGATGAGACCATTCTATACAAAGTTAGAAATTAGTGAAAACCGGTACTGACCTGTCGACTAATTTGTTCTTTAAAACTCATTAGTGTTTCACAGACCACTATTGCGTGTCATCTTGTCGCCTCCACAGGCAACTTCTAAGTGCTGTGCTTAATATGAAAGAACGATCACATACGCACCAAGCGAAATTGTGATCGTTTTTAGGATTTCATGTTAGGGTGTTCGCAGCATCCTATCTTGCATGGAGACAGATGTAGAGGTACGCTACAGGGAAGGGTGCTGGAAGCCTTGCTGTTCGTATTACACACCAATAACGGGGCAGCCAACACCTGTAGTAACCTCAGACTTCTCGCATATGAAGCGGGTAGCTATAATGAAGTACTCTCTGAGAAAGCATGCACAAACATTAAGCCGGATCTTGATATGGTTTCGAAGTGGTGGAAAGAAATGAAACTTGCTTAAAATGTTCAGAAATGCGTGACTGAGCACAGAAAAAAGATAGAGTCACACACTCAAGTAATAAAAATCACGCAATATCTGCTAATCCTGGACGGCAGCGTGGAGGGTAAAAATCATAGAGGGAGACCAAGAGATGAATACAATAAGCAGATTCAGAAGGATGTAGGCTGCAGTGGGTACTAGGAGATGAAGAAGCTTGCACAGGATAGAGTAGCATGGAGAGCTGCATCAAACCAGTCTCTGGACTGAAGACCACACACACACACACACACACACACACACACACACACACACACACACACACAGCACACACATCTGCTAATATCGTGGCGGACCTCCTTCTGCCGGGCGTAGTTTAGGAACTCCACATGCCATGGACGCAACAAGTCTTTGCAAGGTTCCTGCAGAAATGCTGACCCGTGTTGCCTCTATAGCTGTCCATAATTGCGAGAGTATTGTGGGTGTGTGATTTTGTGCGCCAACTGACCTCTAGATTACGTCCATCTGGGTCGCCAAATCGCCCAGTTAGATCGCGCATTCTCATCCATGAAAATTCCGTCGTTGTTTGGGAACATGAAGTCCGTGAATGGCTGGCAATGGTCTCCAGATAGCTGGGCATAAACGTTTACAATCAATGATCGGTTACCTTCAATAAAATTCTTCAGGGTATCAGACCGCACCTATTTCAAGTGGAGAGGTCAATTTTATGAACAAACTGACGGTGTAGCTATGGGCTCACCCCTATCGCCTATCGCAGCAGAAATCTTCATGGAGGCATTTGAGGAAACAGCCCTCCAGTCCGCACCATTACGTCCAAATTGTTGGCTTCGCTATGTCGACGATACTTTCGTTATTTGGCCCCACGGAGAAGAGGAGTTACAGAACTTCCACAAGCACCTTAACCAACAGCATAGGAAAATTCAGTTTACAATGGAATCAGAGAAGAATGGGGTGCTGCCTTTTCTCGACGTGGAAGTTTATCGAAAACCTGATGGTAAACTTGGCCACAAAGTGTACAGGAAACCAATCAGTACGGACAGGTACCTTCACGCCTCCTCCCACCATCACCCCACGCAGAAGAAGTCCGCCCTGCACACGCTAACGAAGAGAGCGTACAGGATAAGCGACGAAGAACATCTGAAGGCAGAACTTGAACGCCTCAGGTCCATCTTCGGAACTAATGGCTATGGGAAGCAGACGATAGACAGCACCATGTCGACAAGGGAGAAGACTAATAGGGAAGAGGAGAAGGAGGCACAGAGCATTGCTGTGTTACCATATGTACAAGGGGTCATCGAACGTATTGGCAAAATTCTACGAAAAGCCGACATCAAACCAATTTTCCGAAGCAGGAACAAAATATCAGACATGCTCGGTTCTACCAAGGATGCAGTTGACAAACTACACACAGCTGGCGTGTATGAAATTGGTTGTGCGTGTGGATTAGTCTACATAGGTGAGACGGGACGTCCGATTAGCACGAGGCTCTCGGAACATGAAAGATATATCCGCCTGAAACAACACACTAAGTCAGCAGTGGCGGAACACCGAGACGAGTGCGGGAAACCAATATTTTTTCAAGAAGCCCGCGTCCTGGCGAAACAGCCTCTCACTTTCAAAAGAAAGATTAGAGAGGCGATAGAAATAGCCAAAAGACCCGCCAACATGAATACAGAGGACGGGTACAAGCTTCCGAGGTCTTGGCTGCCTGCAATAGCAGGGCTACGGAGCGGCGGCAGAGCCGTGGCGGCCCATGCAGACACGCGGAGAGCCGCAGTAGTGGTCGCGAGCACACAAAGCAATGGCACGCCGCAGCCGGCTTCTGGACAGCATGTAAACAGTGTGACGTCACAGCCATCACCTGTTCGCTATTCGTCCGTCTCCTCCAATGGGGTGGATTAATATAAAGACCAATAGAAAGCAGCTATTCCAGCCAATGACAGATAATAAAGGAAACACCAATAAAGCATACCTTTCACCCCTCATCCTCCTCCTTTGACAGCCAATCAAGTAACGACACGGTTTTCTCGTGCAGCTATTTAAGGAACCAAGTGTGTTTCATTTAGCAGTTTAACGTAAGGCCCTGATGAAGGCTAGCTGCAACGCTGGCCGAAACGTTGGCGCATTTTAAATTATGACGATGCGGTCTGATACCCTGAAGAATTTTATTGAAGATGACAACGGCCGCGGAAGCCTACGCTTACAATGATCGGTTACGTTGGACCAGAGGACCCAGCCCATTCCGTGTAAACACAGTCAACACCATTATGGAACCACCACCAGCTGGCACAGTGCCTTGTTGACAACTTGGGTCCATGGCTTCGTGGACCCGCACCGTACTCGAACTCTATCATCACCTCTTACCAGCTGAAACCGGGATTCATGTGACCAGGCCAGGGTTTTCCAGTCTTCTGGGGTCGGACCGATATGTTCACGAGCCCACGAGAAGTGCTGCACGCGATGCCGTGCTGTTAGCAAAGCCACTAGCTACGGTCATCTGCTGCCACATGCCATTAACGCCAAATTTCGTCGCGCTGTCCTGAAGTGTACGTTCGTCGTACGTCCCACATTCATTTCAGCAGTTATTCCACGTAGTGTTGTTTGACTGTTAGCACCTACAACTCTATGCAAACGCCGCTACTCTCGATAGTTAAGTGAAGGCCGTCTGCCACTGCATTTGTAACGCCGGAAATGCATATCCTCCTATTTCCATCTATTGTACTATAAATTTGTTTTCCTTATTTTTGTTACCTGAAATATAACATTTCTGTGTCTTCGTATATTGTAATTGTTTTACTATTTGTATATATATATATATATATATATATATATATATATATGCATTTATGTCGATGTATAATTGGTTTGTTTCGTAAACATTATTTGTATTTTTACGCTGGGTCTTGCCTAGGGAAAACTGCTATCGAACGATTACATCGATAGGTCGTGTGAAGAATCAAAGTGTGTAGGATCTTTGATAGTGTTAACTCTGTCGCGTGGAGCGCGGGCTGAGCAGAGAGAGGGAGTCTGGCTGGAGTAGCGAGTGGAGCAGGTGTGTTGTGTGACGCTCCCGCGAGTTGCCGCGCTTTCGGGGTTTGGCAGCATGTAATTGCGCTCGACTCGCGATGATAGTTTCTGACATGGTGTCGCGGACGGGAAGCATTAGCTGGCGCACATCAAGAGCCCGTTTCGCCTGGTGGCCGTGTCGAGAAGAAGGCGCGCCAACATCCAGCTTCTGCAACAGCGACGGCCGACAATGAGTGACTGTCGCCACGTCCTCGATCGACGGCTTCAAACCTTCAGTCAACCAACAAGGAAGACTGGAAGCACGTAAAGTTTTAGAACTGTATGGCAGACCTCAGCTTTTCAAACTGTACCATTTTCGTAACTATAATTACAGCAACTTAGCATGAACCTTTGTTGCTCATTGTCCCAATTGCATTGCCAAGCAGGGTCCCTTCCTTTTCCGAAATGAACCCGAGTGTCGTTGAAATTCAAACGCCAGCATTAAAGTAATATAGCTAATTCGTTTTCACTGCCTTAATTTCTAAGTTCAGTTAAGGCATTCATAGCTGGCTACAATATTTAGATTACACAAGCACAAATTAAGAGTGCGAGTTTTGTTACCGTGTTTTAGCTTACCTGTGACTGCAGCTCAGCTTGGTATGTACTAAATTTTACTATTGTTAACTGTTCAGAATCATTTAATTCAAGTTCAAAGTTAAATCTCTTATTTCTAAATTGCGTAGATTCATGTAGCTTTTGAAATGATTGTTGAGGTAGCCCAAGACTAACCGTATTTTACTGAATTTCGATGTGCTTCAGAAAGAAAGCTCACTATTAACTTCAGTCACTAAATTAACTTTCGATTTTCCTGTTTTATTAATTCTTTTGCTAAATTAAGTCAGAGTGTAGCGAAATTCATTACTTTTGACAAACTTTCAGTTTTCACACTGCACGTGTCAACCTTCAGTTGCCACGCTTCTAGTGCTAATTATATGTGTAATAACCTTTCTTTTTCAGTTACTATAGTAATTGTCCTTAGGACTGGCGACCGTAATTTCCCCCAAATCTCAAATATCTAATTAACGCTAGTTAATTGTTAACGTAGCGACTGCACATTTACTTTCTTTATTAACTTTACCCCTTTTCAAAATTAATTTCCACCAGTTTCATTAGCACTTTTTCCTTTCATTTAGATGTAACCCTTTCCTCCCTCTTTACCGACAGATTAACTTCGGTGACGATTGCTTTGCCCAAATTTCCATTAGGTACACGCGGTTTAATTTTTCACTGTCATTAAGGTCGATAAGTGAGAGGGAGGTTACACATTGTCTGTGGTAAGACGTAATGCCGAAAATCTGGTATTCTCTGCACGCTGTTACTGAATTTCCTAACGATTTTCGAAATAGAATATGCCATGCACCTAGCCCCAACAACAATTCCGAGTTCAGAGTCTGCTAAATGCCGTTGTGCGCCCATAATCACGTCGGAAACGTATTGATCACCCGAGCAGAAATGACAGCTCCACCAATACAAAAAAAAAAAAAAAAAATGGTTCAAATGGCTCTGAGCACTATGGGACTTAACATCTATGGTCATCAGTCCCCTAGAACATAGAACTACTTAAACCTAACTAACCTAAGGACAGCACACAACACCCAGCCATCACGAGGCAGAGAAAATCCCTGACCCTGCCGGGAATCGAACCCGGGAACCCGGGCGAGGGAAGCGAGAACGCTACCGCACGACCACGAGATGCGGGCTCCACCAGTACACCGCCCTTTTATACCTTGTGTACGCGATACTACCGCCATCTGCAGATGTGCACATCGCTGTCCCATAATTTCCGTCGCCTCAATATCAGTGAGTCAGAACTGGAATCGGTCAACTCACACGAACGCAGGGCGTCCATAATTAAAGTTCTAGGCTCAAAACGCTGTAGAAAGCTGCTCAGAACGACGTCAAATTTTAGCAGCGTATTATTGTTGCAGGGAGAAACGTCGTGGAATAAAAAAAATTAACCACAGTATTACCAATAGAGGACGCTGCACGCGTCGTAAAGTAAATGGTGTCGAGTACAAATGACACACGAATCGCAATACGACGGCTATGGTTTGAGTTGCACATCACACCATCCGTACTGCTCAAGGTGCGTGATTGTACAAAACCGGCAGTCAACAGCGGTGCCACTGTTGGTTACGCAAGCCCTTCCAGTACGGCAAGGTCGTACCACATCGGATGGGAAAAATCGTTTTTAACTGTCCAGAAACGGCATGAAAAGCCATATAACATTGAATTTGAACTCATTTTGACTATTTTTTGACCGTGACTGTCTCAAGAAACATATTTATGATTGAAACAGGACACAGTGTTACAACAGACAACGATCTCAAAGTACTACATAATTTAGGAAAGAGCTGGAAAATGGACATCTTGGAAGAAATGGAAATATTCATCCATGGCCACATGGGGAATAACGAGATCCTGAATGAAATGACAGACTTAAAAAATTCACATTTCTTTTCCAATTTCACTACAGTAGTCTTAGAATAAAAGATACATAACATGACCGTCGTTAGATTCTAGCCCCATCAATAGCTGAGAAATATGTAAAATAAATAGTTCATATCATGATTTGTACAATAATATTATAACAGGTGCTCAATTTGTAACGTATTTTGTCAACCTACATCTGTAATACGATAACAAGAAGTGTAGAAGACATGTAAACATCTGACACCACATATATCGACAGATAGATAGTCAAATCGAAACCAGCTGTAATTTGACCGCCGTCTCGTCCATTGCACTATAGATTAGTTTTTGTGATCGCGTTTCCAAGTTACTATTACTTTAGTGAAAATTTGTGAACAGTGATCAAGAAAGCCAAGAGAGCCACGGAAATGGAAACTCCTCAGCTCATCACAACGAGACTGCGTCGCCAGAAGAACATAGATAACCACAGCATTTATGAAAAAACTATGTAACATCACTATAATCTTATTGTGAAATGGTTTTTACGAGGGCAGTTCAATAAGTAATGCAACACATTTTTTTTCTCGGCCAATTTTGGTTGAAAAAACCGGAAATTTCTTGTGGAATAGTTTCAAATATTCCCGCTTCGTCTCGTATAGTTTCATAGAATTTCGACAGGTGACAGCGCTGTACGGAGCTGTTAAAATGGCGTCTGTAACGGATGTGCGTTGCAAACAACGGGCAGTGATCGAGTTTCTTTTGGCGGAAAACCAGGGCATCTCAGATGTTCATAGGCGCTTGCAGAATGTCTACGGTGATCTGGCAGTGGACAAAAGCACGGTGAGTCGTTGGGCAAAGCGTGTGTCATCATCGCCGCAAGGTCAAGCAAGACTGTCTGATCTCCCGCGTGCGGGCCGGCCGTGCACAGCTGCGACTCCTGCAATGACGGAGCGTGCGAACACACTCGTTCGAGATGAGCGACGGATCACTCGTAGTAATGACATGGTGAACGGGAAAAAGTGTTCGTAGGCACAAAAATCTGAACGAACTTCTCCTTCTTCATGACAACGCAAGACCTCACACAAGTCTTCGCACCCGAGAGGAGCACACAAAGCTTCAGTGGACGGTTCTTCCTCATGCACCCTACAGCCCCGATCTTGCACCGTCGGATTTCCATATGTTTGGCCCAATGAAGGACGCAATCCGTGGGAGGCACTACGCGGATGATGAAGAAGTTATTGATGCAGTACGACGTTGGCTCCGACATCGACCAGTGGAATGGTACCGTGCAGGCATACAGGCCCTCATTTCAAGGTGGCGTAAGGCCGTAGCATTGAATGGAGATTACGTTGAAAAATAGTGTTGTGTAGCTAAAAGATTGGGGAATAACCTGGTGTATTTCAATGCTGAATAAAACAACCCCTGTTTCAGAATAAAAATGTGTTGCATTACTTATTGAACTGCCCTCGTATAATGACATTTAACCTGAAGATGAGGTATTCCCTCGTAACATGTAGCAAAATAAATAAATAATACAATAGTTAACGAAGTTTGTGACTGGTAGCTGTAACTTAAAAAACCTTTACAAAATAATATCGATTTTTAACTGTCTTTTGGCCAGAAACCGCATAAAAAGCAAAATGATATCGGCTGCCCACCGTTCTCTGTCACAAGTTTAACTCGAGAAACTGCATGTTCCATAACAGATCGGAGTGTCTCGGGGGTAACGTTCAGAATGCGTTGCGCAGTGCGTGCCTTCCATTCAACTGCATTCGCAATTGGAGCACTGGACACAACAACTATCAGAAAAGTCAACGTGGATCAATATCAGGTGATATGGACGGCCAGGCTGTGGAAACGATGACTGATAAGAATAGCATTTCCGAAATGCCCCTGCAGCGGCCACTTCGCAGGCTATACAATGTGCGGAGGAGCGCCATCTTGTGTAAGAAGATCCTATCCACAACTCCACATTGTTGAATGGTTGGAATGAGGTTGGTGCGCAAGAGACTCTCATAGCATTTACCTGTGACGGTACAGGTCACAGGACCCGCCGGACTCATCTCCTAGAAAAAATTCGGCCCACGGTAAACGATATCGTCAGCCTGTTCCACATATTCACCTTTGTAGAATGATGTGGAACCGGTTGATGTGTGTGTGGATTTTCCGTTGCCCAAATTGTGCAGTTCTGCTTATCGATATGGCCTTGGAAATGGGCTTCGTCCGTCAACAGAATGTGTAAGTAGGCTGTTTAGGTTTTCTTATTGGCAACGCTGTTTAGGTTTTCTTATTGCCAACGTTACGTAGCGCTCTGTATGAAAATCACTGGCTGTGCTGTGTGCAGTCTGTGGCTAGTTTGCATTGTTGTCTGCCATTGTAGTGTTGGGCAGCGGCAGCTGGATGTGAACAGCGCGTAGCGTTGCGCAGTTGGAGGTGAGCCGCCAGCAGTGGTGGATGTGGGGAGAGAAATGGCGGAGTTTTGAAATTTGTAAAAATGGATGTCATGAGCTGCTGTATATATTATGACTTTTGATGACTATTAAGGTAAATACATTGTTTGTTCTCTATTAAAATCTTTCATTTGCTAACTATGCCTATCAGTAGTTAGTGCCTTCAATAGTTTGAATCTTTTATTTAGCTGGCAGTAGTGGCGCTCGCCGTATTGCAGTAGTTCGAGTATCGAAGATTTTTGTGAGGTAAGTGATTTGTGAAAGTTATAGGTTAATGTTAGTCAGGGCCATTCTTTTGTAGGGATTTTTGAAACTCAGATTGCGTTGCGCTAAAAAATATTGTGTGTTAGTTTAAGCACAGTCGTGTATAATTGTTCTAAGGGGACGTTTCAAATGTTGCATGGCCAATCATTGTCCAATTCCATGGAAGCAAGAAGCTCCAGAGCGAACGTTTGTCCTGCCAGCAGGTCATCAGGAAGCAACTACTAAAATTGGGTGATTTTGCACTGATATCAATGCAGGATGTTTGGTAGGATTATATCCACCAGACTCGCAGACATGTCCAACGTTCGGGCAGTTCCCTGGGCACTGCATATTTGCACACATCCGCTCGATCCCTCGTGCAGTGCTGTGGCCACATCTTGGACACACATCGGATTAACTGCTTTCCTCCCTTGCGACATTGCGCTTCAAAAGACCCTGTCTTTTCGAATTCTGTAAGCGTTTTCCTCGAACCTTAGCAGACATCGGACCAATGCCTTTTTTCATACCGCTGAGTGTCCGGAACTTTCGCAGGGCGACATGCGTACAGTCTCGGAACAGCCACGAGCCACGCGTCTAGTGGTGTGCATATTCCTACGGAACCCATTGGTCAAATTTTTAAAATTTTTTTGTTCCATAACGCTTCTGAGATCTGTACCAAATATAAATAATAAGGGACATACACACTGAACCTATCCAAACAAGGCGAGCAGGAATGGCAATATGTTTGCTCGTAAGAAGGTCCTACCCACAAATCCACATTGTTGAAAGGTTGGAAGGAGGTTGGTGCGCAAGAGACTCTCATAGCATTCACCTGTGATGGTACACGTCACAGGACCCGCAGGACTCATCTCCTCGAATAAATTCGGCCCACGGTAAACGATATCGTCAGCCTGTTCTACATATTCACCTTTGTAGAATTATGTGGAACCGGTTGATGTGTGTGTGGATTTTCCGTTGCCCAAATTGTGCAGTTCTGCTTACCGATATGGCCTTGGAGATGGAAATGGGCTTCGTCCGTCAACAGAATGTTGCATGGCCAATCATTGTCCAATTTGATGGAAGCAAGAAGCTCCAGAGCGAACGTTTGTCCTGCTAGCAGGTCATCAGGAAGCAACTACTAAACTTGGGTGATTTTGCACTGATATGAATGCAGGATGTTTGGTAGGATTATATCCACCAGACTCGCAGACATGTCCAACGTTCGGGCAGTTCCCTGGGCACTGCATATTTGCACACATCCGCTCGATCCCTCGTGCAGTGCTGTGGCCACATCTTGGACACACATCGGATTGACTGCTTTCCTCCCTTGCCACACTGCGCTTCAAAAGACTCTGTCTTTTCGAATTCTGTAAGCGTTTTTCTCGCACCTTAGCAGACATCGGACCAATGCCTTTTTTCATACCGCTGAGTGTCCGGAACTTCTGCAGGGCGACATGCGTACAGTCTCGGAACAGCCACGAGCCACGCGTCTAGTGGTGTGCATATTCTTACGGAACCTATTGGTCAAATTTTTTAAATTTTTTTGTTCCGTAACGCTTCTGGGATCTGTACCAAATAATAAGGGACATACAGACAGAACTTGTCCAAACAAGGCGAGCGGGAATGGCAATAAGTTTGTTTGCTCGATCTCAAAACTGCTGTTACTTGAGTACAGACAAAAACTATCAAGCGAAAGTTTTCTTACGAAATTTCAGTACCCTGCTTTAAAAAATGAATTTCAGAATACAACTCTTTGCAGAACTCTGTCGTACGGATCAAGTGGACAAGGTTAGACTAACTACACTGGGCACAGCGGTGCCGCGCACACAGGTGCTTTGGGAGTCATTCTTTATGCACTCCTTGCGAGAATGGACTGGGAAAACGCCCTTACAGCTGGTACAATAAGAAGTGCCCTGCACAGTGGCAGAGTATGGATGTAGCTGTATAGATAGATAGGTCACATTTTAATTGTGTGTATACTGTCGAGAGGAAGAGGATATCAGTAGCAGGGCTAGACGCATGCTAGCTTAGTCTGTATTGTTACCAGGTTTCCAAAGATGTCATCGATGTGTCATGCAGTACTGTCAGGGTCCGCCTGTTCCCTCCCCTCTGACATCACGTGCCAATTTCCCTATGCATAAAACGACGGGAAATTCTAAAATCCGTGCTGGCAGACCCAGCCAGTTGCTCTGAGTTCAAAATCCAATATGGCGGACCTAGCCCGCTTGTTGTACTGGATATTCCTTTTGACGTCAGAACACGACAAACCTGTGGATACTATCCCAGCTGCACGACAGCAAGGCCACTTGTGCTAAGTATAGAATCGCAGATGGGGGACCTGACGATAATGACTTACTCTTCATGAAACTTCCTTGCAGATTAAAACTGTGTGCCCGACCGAGACTCGAACTCGGGACCTTTGCCTTTCGCGGGAGAGCTTCTGTAAAGTTTGGAAGGTAGGAGACGAGATACTGGCTGAAGTAAAGCTGTGAGTACCGGCCGTGAGTCGTGCTTCGGTAGCTCAGTGGTAGTCAGAGAGCCGCTTGGCCTTTGTAATAAATAACTGAGTGGAAGGATCAACCACTGAACTTGAACAGGATGTCTTGCGACGTCCGCAACGATCAAACACAACGATTAATAACGAACAAAATGAAAAAAAAAGTGGTAGAGCACTTGCCCGCGAAAGGCAAAGGTCCCGAGTTCGAGTCTCGGTCGGGCACACAGTTTTAATCTGCCAGGAAGTTTCATATCAGCGCCCACTCCGCTGCACAGTGAAAATCTCATTCTGGACTTACTCTTCATATTTCCAGGTCATTTGTGCTAATTTTGTAAGCCCCAACACTAAGTTTAAAACTGTGTTTTTTAAACATTTATGCAGTGTGTGTGTGTTTGTGTGTGTGTGTGTGTGTGTGTGTGTGAGAGTAGTAGTAGTAGTAGTAGTAGTAGAACAGGATGGGACAATGCCATCTTTATTTGGCTGGCCCTGAGCACTATGGGACTCAACATCTTAGGTCATAAGTCCCCTAGAACTTAGAACTACTTAAACCTAACTAACCTAAGGACATCACACACACCCATGCCCGAGGCAGGATTCGAACCTGCGACCGTAGAAGTCCCGCGGTTCCGGACTGCAACGCCAGAACCGCTAGACCACCGCGGCCGGCCATCTTTATTTAAACAAAGCTATACTAGGAGAGCCTCTTCCATTTTGTTTCCACTGCCCTCGCATGTGTCCACGCCAGTCAGAAACTGCGACTAGCAGAACCACTGCCACTATACCATTGTGCCGCATAGGATCGGTCACGTCAACAGCTGCTGGTAGGGCAGACATAATACAGGGTGTTTAAAAAATGACCGGTATATTTGAAACGGCAATAAAAACTAAACGAGCAGCGATAGAAATACGCCGTTTGTTGCAATATGCTTGGGACAACAGTACATTTTCAGGCAGACAAACTTTCGAAATTACAGTAGTTACAATTTTCAACAACAGATGGCGCTGCGGTCTGGCAAACTCTATAGTACCATATTTTCCACATATCCACCATGCGTAGCAATAATATGGCGTAGTCTCTGAATGAAATTACCCGAAACCTTTGACCACGTGTCTGGCGGAATGGCTTCACATGCAGATGAGATGTACTGCTTCAGCTGTTCAATTGTTTCTGGATTCTGGCGGTACACCTGGTCTTTCAAGTGTCCCCACAGAAAGAAGTCACAGGGGTTCATGTCTGGCGAATAGGGAGGCCAATCCACGCCGCCTCCTGTATGTTTCGGATAGCCCAAACCAATCACACGATCATCGAAATATTGATTCAGGAAATTAAAGATGTCGGCCGTGCGATGTGGCCGGGCACCATCTTGCATAAACCACGAGGTGGTCGCAGTGTCGTCTAAGGCAGTTTGTACCGCCACAAATTCACGAAGAATGTCCAGATAGCGTGATTCAGTAATCGTTTCGGATCTGAAAATTGGGCCAGTGATTCCTTTGGAAGAAATGGCGGCCCAGACAAGTACTTTTTGAGGATGCAGGGACGATGGGACTGCAACATGGGGCTTTTCGGTACCCCATATGCGCCAGTTCTGTTTATTGAAGAAGCCATCCAGGTAAAAATAAGCTTCGTCAGTAAACCAAATGCTGCCCACATGCATATCGCCGTCATCAATCCTGTGCACTATATCGTTAGCGAATGTCTCTCGTGCAGCAATGGTAGCGGCGCTCAGGCGTTGCCGCGTTTGAATTTTGTACGGATAGATGTGTAAACTCTGGCGCATGAGACGATACGTGGACGTTGGCGTCATTTGGACCGCAGCTGCAACACGGCGAACGGAAACCCGAGGCCGCTGTCGGATCACCTGCTGCACTAGCTGCGCGTTGCCCTCTGTGGTTGCCGTACGCGGTCGCCCTACCTTTCCAGCACGTTCGTCCATCACGTTCCCAGTCCATTGAAATTTTTCAAACAGATCCTTTATTGTATCGCTTTTCGGTCCTTTGGTTACATTAAACCTCCGTTGAAAACTTCATCTTGTTGCAACAACACTGTGTTCTAGGCGGTGGAATTCCAACACCAGAAAAATCCTCTGTTCTAAGCAATAAACCATGTTGTCTACAGCACACTTGCACGTTGTGAACAGCACACGCTTACAGCAGAAAGACGACGTACAGAATGGCGCACCCACAGACTGCGTTGTCTTCTATATCTTTCACATCACTTGCAGCGCCGTCTGTTGTTGAAAATTGTAACTACTGTAATTTCGAAAGTTTGTCCGCCTGAAAATGTACTGTTGTCCCAAGCATATTGCAACAAACGGTGTATTTCTATCGCTGCTCGTTTAGTTTTTATTGCCGTTTCAAATATGCCGGTCATTTTTGAAACACCCTGTACATTCACTTCCGTCTCGCTGCGGTCCAGCCACGGCTGCTGACCAGGTTGGCTCGGCACGATGCGCCACCTACGAGACCATGTCAACAGATCACAACGCGGGCCAGCAATGCTTTGCAGCCCACTGCAACTGGCTGATTGCTCTTCAGTCAGGAACCGCTCACCACACTGCCATACACCACATGACGTCTCTGGTGTCATAGCAGTGCTGACTCCCCATCCACTAGAATGGTTGCCTGGCCACACTTTCACCAGCTGCAGTGTCATCACCGCATCTTTATCTAGTGTCAGGACTTGCAAGACTCTCCAACAAAGGAGTGCACTTGGCAGGTGGTTACACCAACGTATTTCTAAGGTCTTAATCATGGTACAGTCTTACAATGGAACAAGATCTTATTGTGCTACAGAAATGGGATGTACTGGTTATAACATTCTAACGCTGGCGCAGCATGCACTGTTTTCTGCCACTTGCTTTCAATTTGGAACCAATATCCATTTGGTGCTATGTAAATAATGTATAGTTACTTGAAGGTGCTATTCTGCATCAGATAACTGTTAAGTGCACTCTACATTTAATTCTGTAACAGTCTGAATTACTTTTCCGATTCCCATTCCAAAAACACACAGGAGTTGTGAGACATAAAAGATTCTTTTAGGATTTCTGAAGAAGATAGGGAGAGCATTTGAAAAATTTACTTTTTTACTTTTTTATTACATGAATTACAATGCTGCCAAGACATTCAGCAGTACTATGGCTTGATGAAACATTGTAGCCCAATTTTCAGTCTGGTTAAAACATTTTACTGGTAAACCCACAGCCAGATTCAGATTCAGTGAAAATACGCACTGAGGAGCCAAAGAAACTGGTACACCTGCCTAACATCATGTAGGGCCCCGGCAGGCATGCAGGAGTGCCACAAACACGAACCGGCATGAACTCGACCTGTGTCTGAAGCAGTGCTGGACGGAACTGTCACATGAATCCTGCAGGACTGTCCATGAATCCGTAAGAATATGACGGGGTGCAGATCTCTTCTGATTAGCACGTTGCAAGGCATTCCAGATATGTACAATAATGTTTATGTCTGGGGAGTTTGGTGGACATAGGAAGTGTTCAATCTCAGAAACTTGGTCCTGGAGCCAATCTATAGCAATTCTGGACGTGTGCCGTGTCGCACGTCCGTCGGAATGCACAATGGACATGAACGGATGCAGGTGATAAGACGTGTCACCTGTCAGAGTCGTATCTAGATGTATAACAGGCACATATCACTCCAACTGCACAAGCCCCACACCATTACAGAGCCTCCACCAGCTTTAAAAGTCCCCTGCTGACCATCAGGGTCCATGGATTCATGAGGTCGTCTCCATACCCGTACATGTCCAGTCGCTCCATACAGTTTTAAACGAGACTCGTCAGACCAGGCAAAATGTTTCCAGTCATGAAAAGTCCAATGCTGGTGTTGACGGGCCCAGGTGAGGATTCAAGCTTTGTGTCGTGCAGTCATCAAGGATACACGAGTGGGCCTTTGACTCCGAAAACCCGTATCGATAATGTTTCGTTGAGTGCTTCGCACGCTGACACTTGTTGATGGCCCAGCACTGAAATCTACAGCAGTTTGCGGAAGGGTTGCACTTCTGTCCTGTTGAACGATTCTCTTCAGTCGTCGTTGGTCCTGTTCTTGCAGGATCTTTTTTCGGCCGCAGATTTGATGTTTTACCGGATTCCTGATATTCATGGTACACTCGTGAAATGGTCGCACGGGACAATCTCCACTTCATCGCTACGCTGGAGATGCTGTGTCTCGTCGCTCGTACGCCGACTATAGCACCACGTTCAAACTCACTTAAATCCTGCCATTGTAGCAGCAGTAACCGATCTAACAATTGAACACGACACTTGTTGTCTGATAAAGGAGTTGACCACCGCAGCTTCGTGTTCTGCATGTTTACATATATTTGTTTTTGAATACGCATGCTTATACCAGTTTCTTTGGCGCTTCCGTGTGTATTACCCATGAATTCTTCCTTAACTAATACTGTTTTCCGCACGGTATGGATAGCACAAGTGAAGATATGCTTAAGAGTTTTATACGCAATACTCTGCATTACACAAGCCTGTGACAGGTTTCGGAAGACACGTAACAGCAAATGTTTACGAAATTTACGTCAGATTCCAGTCGGCACATGCGATTCTCCATCATTCTGACAGAATTCATGGTAACTTCGAACAGATTGGTTCCTAGTTGGACGGAATGAAAGCTAAGAGACTGTTTGGTAGCGGCAATGAACACATGCCAGGACTCACAACTTGATTGGGTGGATGACAGAACACAACCCTGCAGTCCTTAGGCCCATACTTTAAAGTGCATCAGCTGAACAGTACTGTATTGGTCTGCTGGAGACGCACATATTAGTCCTGTAGAGAGACCAGACTTTTTTTTCATGACACCGTAAATCGAGCTACTTGACAGGAAAAACTTGCTATACTTCGACTACCCTCTGCAGTATAGAGGTTCAGGATGTTGCGACTACAATATTTAGTCAGCAATGTCAAGTTCGCTTCATGTTACAAATGCACCATTCTTTCTATACACCATTCTAAATGTCAATTTAGTAAGTCCCAGTCTATTACATCATTTTATATGGAAAAAGCCAAATTTTTCTCTTCTCTTCTTTCAGAGAGTTTTCTACACCATGCAACGTCTCTCACATCCAACTTTTCATCTCCTTCTATTCTGCCAGTCCTCTTCTTGCATGGCCCTGTCCTGCTTCGGACACCTCACTCCATCGTTCCGTGTACCCAGGGCTTTTTTCTTTCTCTGTGTCGTGGTAAAGACTCAAGTGCCATATTTTAGAGGGCCATCTTTCCTCTGCTATTATTCTAAGTTATCCATATCATGTTAGCCGTTTATTTTTAGTTGTGTCTTTCTCACTTCATTTCTTATTTTGTCTTTTGTTATTGCTTCACAACTTCGTATCCAAAACACCATTTCCATTGCGTTTAATTTCTTCTCATGATCCCGGAGACTTTCCACAGTTAAGCATCATACAGAGAAATGCTCTCTTCTATAGTTTTGTATATCCTCCTTTTCAAATTTTTACGTCGTTTTATTCCAAATAATGGACTGTGACTGCTTAATTGCTATGTTTTCCTTTCCTATTCTGTGCTTGATTTCCTCGTTGCTTCCACTTTTATCCAAAATTATTGCCCTAAACATTTATAAGAAAGCCTACACATTACCATAGGTCCATCATTCACAAGAAGATCCCTTCCGGTACCTCTGACAACCAAGTATTCAGCCTTTGTAAAGTTAATTTTCATGCCTCACTATTCATATTCTTCTTTATGCGCCTTGATATATAACACCCACCCTCTTCTTCCTCGGTGAAGATTAAGTGATCTTGGCCGAAATTTAGGAAGAACAGGGTTTCATCATCTAGTCTAATTTACTAATTTCCACATTTTTGCTCTTCCTTTTTCAATTTTTCATTGCTTCGTTAAAAAATGTAGGCGCTAAACAGCAATCCTGTCTCATTCCTTTGTCAACCTTAAGTTTCTGAGACAGTAACTTCCCAATTTTAACACGACAAGTATTATCTGAACACAGCTTTCTAACGGCTTGTACGTAACAGTTGAGAAAGTTTTGGTTTTTCACTGCTTCCCACATCCTAGAAAGTGGTACACTGTCACAGGCCTTCAGCAAGTCTATAAATACCATATGTGTCTCCAAGTCATGTATCAATCTCTTCTCCGTCACCTGCCTAATGCTGCAGATTTTATCGTTGCAAGACCTTCCTGCCCGAAAGCAACTCTGTTCTTTTAGTTCCCCAATAGTTTTAAGTATCATACCATATAGACTCGATATAGAGCTGAGAGCTGTGATGCCTCTATAATCTGCACACTCATCCTTGCTTCCCATTTTAAATATGTTTGTGATTAATCTTCCTATAAACTCGATAGGGATTCCCTCTGCAGTAAGAAAGTGGTTAAATAGCTTTGCGAGATATTCATATAAAGCTTTTGGCCTGGTCTTGAACAATTCCATACATGCAGCTCCAAATCCTGGTGTTTTGCCATTTTTGAACTCCGTAACTGTATCCTGTACTTCTTTGGACTTTCAACTACCATCACAGTTATTCGCATCTACAGTCCCACATAGCCTTTTTGCTATAATTACTGCTTTCCTTGCCTCTCGCCACAGTCTTACATACCTACTTCTGTGATCATTCCTACTCCTATTCAACTATCTGTTATAGGCCTCCTCTTGCTCCTTCACCTTTGTGCCAATATCATCATCGTACCAATTACTTTTAAATTTGACAGACGTGATCTCAACTACTCCGAGACTTTCAAATGCAGCTTCATGAATAACTCTCACAAATGTCTTATACGCTGCTTCCACTGTTGTTCCGTCAGTCTAATGTAGCTTACCACTCAGTCTAAGCTAGTATAAGAAGGCAACTGAAGAACCCTGCATTGAACTACTGTGATTATGACTTATACCACGCTCCACGTAGCAGCACGGGATTGCTACAGCGGATTCTTCAAGGTTTCGAGAAATTTGTAAGATGGAACGTTTTACGAAAAGTCTAACGATACACTGACGCCAGACAAGGAGTGAGCTAGGAGGGGTGAGATATGAGGAAGATGGCTGTTGATATACTTTCCGGGATGTGAGGTCGTGTTCCAAGAACTTTTCTGCTCCTTACGTTTCGTCCAGAACTGCGCTGGACTTCCTCAGAGGCGCTGCTCCGCTGAGTCTTGCCGACTCAAGGAAGTCCAGCGCAGTTCTGGACGAAACGTAAGGAGCAGAAAAGTTCTTGGACCACGACCTCACATCCCGGAAAGTATATCAACAGCCATGTCACCCGCTCGTGAAAGCCTTCATTCTACAATATGAGGAAGAGTTGAGGAACTAAGTATTTACGTTAGTAGCTGGGAATAACGATAATTTCACATGCTCAGTGGTACTTCATCTCAACTAGACTATGTTTACGCATTTCTTTGGTGATGATACTTTTCTGTTTCTGCAAGTCACAAGAACAGACTTCATCCCCACTAAGTGTATATATGTAAAAAAACATTTGTGGTTTTCACCACTACCAACGGTGAGCTGCAACCTTGGCATTTGTCACTGTTTATTAACGTTTATACTTATAAGGGAAGTAAGCCAGGTCAGATGTTTCCATAGGATTTCTGAATCACTTCTGATGAATGCCGGTGTGGAAAAGCATACTTCACCTCCCCCATTCACTTCTTCGTTTGGTAGTCTCTAATGTCAAGGGGGGAAGACAATTTGAGTTTCCAATGTTGACTTGAGATCAGCGAATTTTGTAGTGAATGTTTTGTATTTCCCGTGTAAATTATTCAATTTAGGGACGAAATCAGCGAATATTACGCTGAGAGGAATGAATTTTGTTTCCACATGAGCAAATTTTGTGTCAAACTCGTTCCTGCGCCGTTGAACGTGTACATAGAAAAAACAAATGTAGCTGCCACACAGTTTTAAATTCTCCAAAAGATACGTGACAGCAACCATATTAGAGAACATTTACGTGTAAGGGCTCTTAATTACTATATATTTTACTTTGTATATGTGATATCAGACACTGTTTGATGGTTCAAATGGCTCTCAGCATTATGGGACTTAACATCTGAGGTCATCTGTCCTCTAAAATTAAGAACAACTTAAACCTAACTAACGTAAGGACATCATACACATCCATGCCAGAGGCAGGATTCGAACCTGCGACCGTAGCGGTTCAGACACTTGCACATGATTTATGAAATATTTCTGTTCATTGTTGCTCAGAGTGAATAGAAGGAGCTGCATTGGTCTGCTGGGGACGAATATTTATATTTGATGTTTCTGCAGGATTTCTAAATAATTTCGATGAAGCACGTGTGATTTATTCAATGAGGGGTCTTGTGCAGGAAGTCTTTTGCAGGTCAATGCTGTGGGATAGTTGTGAGAGCGAGTATTGGGAGATGAGTTATGAAATGGACATGGGTGTGAACTTGGGGAAATTTTTCAAGTCTTATATGTTGTGGACACTGAGAAATGGGCTAAAAATAGCTTTTTAATACTACTCCGAAATGTCTCAGAAAAAACTATATTTTTCGTGTTTTATATGAAATGGGAATATAGTGAGGATTGGAGAATTTATAGGTCTATCAGTAGCCATTTAAGCTACATTTGACTCACATTATGTAATAGTTTTAAGAAGCTAATGTATGGAGAACTTTTATAAAACTAACTTACGCTAATGCGCCAAGGAAACTAAATGAATGTCACCCCATACATCAACATGCTGTATTAGAATTGTAACAAATTGCCCCCATGTTACAGCAGAAGGACCTATGTTACAGCAGAATTGTTACTGCAATAAACTACCCAATACATTGTTATGTTACATTACAATTCGCTGAACATCTGCAAACTGTAGCGTTCCGTGAGAGCTGTAAGGCAGACCACAGACCCACAATGAGAGGTCAGCATAAGTTCTGCATCACTCAAATACCAGCCGTGCTGATATGGGGCTATTAATAGATTCAACGTCTTAGCTTTCAGAGCTTCAGAGCTTCAGTGGTGTTACCAATGACCTCTTGGCTTTCAGAGAGTCGTATATTACTGGGATTTTTCCTGATGTCATACAATGTAATGGGTGTGAGATCTATTTACACCTCGCAAACGTTCCATATTTCGTGCGGCCTGCATGGTTGTCAATTTCACTTGTCCTCTAGCATTTTTCCATGACAGAACACTGGAAGTAGGTCACTTGTTTAAGTTTCAAATCCACGGTGGCCACTTGTAAACTTACAAATTAAAGTTCATGTAAAACTAGGTAGTGTGTGCGTGAGTGTGTGTGTGTGTGTGTGTGTGTGTGTGTGTGTGTGTGTGTTAGAATGAATGAAGAAGGAATTCCAGTAGCATCACAAGTAATACCCACAACCTGTTCCCAGAAAAGAAAGCTGACTATCCATAGTGAGGGCAGACACTTGTCACAAAACATGCCTTCCCTCCTCCTCTCCATTGCGGCACTTGGTTGACCTGCACACTGCAACCCCATTTAAAATCAAACAGGTTCTAATCTGTCCACCATACAGGGCTGTTACAAATGATTGAAGCGATTTCATAAATTCACTGTAGCTCCATTCATTGACATATGGTCACGACACACTACAGATACGTAGAAAAACTCATAAAGTTTTTTCGGCTGAAGCCGCACTTCAGGTTTCTGCCGCCAGAGCGCTCGAGAGCGCAGTGAGACAAAATGGCGACAGGAGCCGAGAAAGCGCATGTCGTGCTTGAAATGCACTCACATCAGTCAGTCATAACAGTGCAACGACACTTCAGGACGAAGTTCAACAAAGATCCACCAAATGCTAACTCCATTCGGCGATGGTATGCGCAGTTTAAAGCTTCTGGATGCCTCTGTAAGGGGAAATCAACGGGTCGGCCTGCAGTGAGCGAAGAAACGGTTGAACGCGTGCGGGCAAGTTTCACGCGTAGCCCGCGGAAGTCGACGAATAAAGCAAGCAGTGAGCTAAACGTACCACAGCCGGCGGTTTGGAAAATCTTACGGAAAAGGCTAAAGCAGAAGCCTTACCGTTTACAATTGCTACAAGCCCTGACATCCGAACACTTTGAATTTTCGGCGCGGTTGCAACAGCTCATGGAAGAGGATGCGTTCAGTGCGAAACTTGTTTTCAGTGATGAAGCAACATTTTTTCTTAATGGTGAAGTGAACAGACACAATGTGCGAATCTGGGCGGTAGAGAATCCTCACGCATTCGTGCAGCAAAATCGCAATTCACCAAAAGTTAACGTGTTTTGTGCAAACCTCACGGTTTAAAGTTTACGGCCCCTTTTTCTTCTGCGGAAAAAACGTTACAGGACACGTGTATCTGGACATGCTGAAATATTGTTTCATGCCACAACTGGAGACCGACAGCGCCGACTTTATCTTTCAACAGGATGGTGCTCCACCGCACTTCCATCATGATGTTCGGCATTTCTTAAACAGGAGGTTGGAAAACCGATGGATCGGTCGTGGTGGAGATCATGATCAGCAATTCATGTCATGGCCTCCACGCTCTCCCGACTTAACCCCATGCGATTTCTTTCTGTGGGGTTATGTGAAGGATTCAGTGTTTAAACCTCCTCTACCAAGAAACGTGCCAGAACTGCGAGCTCGCATCAACGATGCTTTCGAACTCATTGATGGGGACATGCTGCGCCGAGTGTGGGAGCAACTTGATTATCGGCTTGATGTCTGCTGAATCACTAAAGGGGCACATATCGAACATTTGTGAATGCCTAAAAAAACTTTTTGAATTTTTGTATGTGTGTGCAAAGCATTCTGAAAATATCTCAAATAATGAAGTTATTGTAGAGCTGTGAAATCGCTTCAATCATTTGTAATAACCCTGTACTTACTGTTTGTAAATTACTTCCTTGGTGCACTCCATACTTCTGAAGTGGCAGAAATTGGACGACTTCAGGCTGTTAATGCTTTGTGTTTAACCACTCTAATAAGTATAATAATAAAACTTTGTGGCGCACTATAGTAGCCTTTATGTAGTTACTGCTGTGCCGTGCTGTCAATTAATTCATTTATTTGTTTCGATACGTCTAACGAAGTAGCTTCTGGACTACTGCATGTACTGCCTACAATATGGAGAAGATATTTTCTTGGCATATTTAGCGTTTGTCTCGTATGTGTCTCACTTTTATCGTCAACATTGTACGGGACAATGCACAACACCTGTGTGTAGTGGGTGGACTACTTGAAGAACCTGTAACCTCTTCTGCATTAATGCTACTAACTGAGAAAAAGTAGTTATTGATAAGTTACATAATCAAAATTAGTCTTACAAAATTGTGATAATAGCAATGATCTTTTGAAAATAATTTAGTTTTGTGACTGAAACAGAATCGAATCATTTAGTTCTCATTCATCAGAAAATCTCATTTTACCCCTCAGGGGCTAATTACCCCCAGGTTTGGGAACCAGTGAAGTAGATAATCCCACCAAAATAGAGCATCTTCTTCATTCACTAATCACAACATCAAAATCTCCCCCACTGTGAGGAAACATTGACTTCAGTACTGTGCTCTTGACGCCACACGCCCTAACGCCAGTCAAGCGTTTTCCCTCCTGTGCCATTAGCCTCCCAACTGAAGGCTTGAGAAATAAAGTAAGAGCTGCTATGAGGCTAGAGCCCACGTTTTCTACAAGCGGTAGATGGCTATCCTCAAAAGTGGTCCGCAAAACAGGGAACTGTGCCCCTGGCTCCCTCACTCGACTCCGCACTGCCGTCCAGCTGGACACGACGTTTTGTAGTCGTCTATGTGGAGAAAAGCTGGCCATCACCTCTGAGGTGGACGAGCCGACCACAGTACTAAGAATCTTCCACCTGGGTGGCCGGACTTCGCCCCTGGCTGGTCCCATTTGGCCGTAGCATTCACTGCTCACCAGTCTCAAATCAAACGCATTGTACATTCGCATACACAGTGCAGACATTCATAAACCAGTAAATATGTCACAATGTTAAAAAAGGATAGAAATGAAAACGATATACAGAGCCGTTCTGCCGGTCACTGTAATTCTGTATCATCAATATATGTTCTCATTCCGATTTGCCCTTTTGTCAGTCTCTGAATCACAAAATCACACTCTTATTTTGATGAAAACGGCTTGCAGAATTGCCTAGTGCGTTTCAGCAAAGCTAGGTGAAGAGTTGGAGAGCAGCTCAGATGAACTGCATTCATGGATGTGTAACGACTGCTCGGTGTAAAATTTTTGCTACGAGGGGAAACAGTTGCCTCGTTATCAAATATGTCGCTGGCCAGCATTCTGCAGAAGATTTTTCAATGGCGCTCGAGAATTGGGTGGACTTGCAGTGAGAAAAATGGAATCTCGTCGTTGGAGACGGCACCTCGGTTCGAGACACAGAGGAGTTGGCACTCTGCCCTGCAATGCGGTGGAGTAAGCTTTCCAGCGTGAGGGACGGTGAAGAAGACTCCATCTGGAGATCCCATGGAAAGCTGATGACTATGAGTCTCTAAAATGTCTCTGAGCACTATGGGACTCAACTTCTAGGTCATCAGTCCCCTAGAACTTAGAACTAGTTAAACCTAACTAACCTAAGGACATCACACACCCATGCCCGACGCAGGAATTGAACCTGCGACCGTAGTGGTCTCGCGGTTCCAGACTGCAGCGCCTAGAACCGCACGGTCACTTCGGCCGGCCCTATAAGTCTCTGGGTCACCACGGTACCCGCTATGCTCCACACATATGAGTGTTGAATATGGTGTTGGGGCAACTAAATGTGATGCAGAACCGCTTACGAATTGTATTGTTATGCCATTTAATGTTCTTTTGCGTAGGTGGCCTGCATGTACCAAAAAGCTTGATTATACTGACCCGTTCATGGTACCGAACTGGTCTACAGTGAAGTTTATAGAGAAGTACTGGCAAGCACATCTAATACCATTAGCCATGAACACATATTCTCAGTATGCCTCCCTAAAACGATGAATTATATCATTAACATTAGGCTCGTAGTACCACAGTTACTGCAACACTAACAACGGCCCGGGCGAGCCGGGTACGAGAATTATCGTGGTTTTTGTGGGCTCGTTGTTAAGTTTAGGTACAGAAGACGAGTCTAACACTTCTCCGGAGTAAGTAATGCCTCACCGACAACATAGTCAGCAATGCTACTTGGACGTGTAGTTTTTCACTCTTCTGGCAGATTCATGCAATCACTGCATGGCCACTGCTGGTTTATCTTCACATAGTTGAGGTGTAGATTAAGGTCATGTTCTATTAACCTAACCACCCAGTCTTTCCCAGGGTATTCAAGTGTTAGAGTAGTACTGTCACCAACTGTTAATTTTCTTATTCTGTGCTTTACTTGTGACCGAACAGGCCTTGTAACAAATTTTTATTCATGTATGTCAGCAGGGAAATACACTCCTGGAAATGGAAAAAGAACACATTGACACCGGTGTGTCAGACCCACCATACTTGCTCCGGACACTGCGAGAGGGCTGTACAAGCAATGATCACACGCACTGCACAGCGGACACACCAGGAACCGCGGTGTTGGCCGTCGAATGGCGCTAGCTGCGCAGCATTTGTGCACCGCCGCCGTCAGTGTCAGCCAGTTTGCCGTGGCATACGGAGCTCCATCGCAGTCTTTAACACTGGTAGCATGCCGCGACAGCGTGGACGCGAACCGTATGTGCAGTTGACGGACTTTGAGCGAGCTCGTATAGTGGGCATGCGGGAGGCCGGGTGGACGTACCGCCGAATTGCTCAACACGTGGGGCGTGAGGTCTCCACAGTACATCAATGTTGTCGCCAGTGGTCGGTGGAAGGTGCACGTGCCCGTCGACCTGGGACCGGACCGCAGCGACGCACGGATGCACGCCAAGACCGTAGGATCCTACGCAGTGCCGTAGGGGACCGCACCGCCA
Organism: Schistocerca cancellata; assembly: GCF_023864275.1. Classification (NCBI taxonomy): domain Eukaryota; kingdom Metazoa; phylum Arthropoda; class Insecta; order Orthoptera; family Acrididae; genus Schistocerca; species Schistocerca cancellata. Next base: position 3,087,787 of record NW_026047100.1, read on the forward strand.
CTTCCCAGCAAATTAGGGACACTGTTGCTCCTGGGGTATCGGCGAGGACCATTCGCAACCGTCTCCATGAAGCTGGGCTACGGTCCCGCACACCGTTAGGCCGTCTTCCGCTCACGCCCCAACATCGTGCAGCCCGCCTCCAGTGGTGTCGCGACAGGCGTGAATGGAGGGACGAATGGAGACGTGTCGTCTTCAGCGATAAGAGTCGCTTCTGCCTTGGTGCCAATGATGGTCGTATGCGTGTTTGGCGCCGTGCAGGTGAGCGCCACAATCAGGACTGCATACGACCGAGGCACACAGGGCCAACACCCGGCATCATGGTGTGGGGAGCGATCTCCTACACTGGCCGTACACCACTGGTGATCGTCGAGGGGACACTGAATAGTGCACGGTACATCCAAACCGTCATCGAACCCATCGTTCTACCATTCCTAGACCGGCAAGGGAACTTGCTGTTCCAAAAGGACAATGCACGTCCGCATGTATCCCGTGCCACCCAACGTGCTCTAGAAGGTGTAAGTCAACTACCCTGGCCAGCAAGATCTCCGGATCTGTCCCCCATTGAGCATGTTTGGGACTGGATGAAGCGTCGTCTCACGCGGTCTGCACGTCCAGCACGAACGCTGGTCCAACTGAGGCGCCAGGTGGAAATGGCATGTCAAGCCGTTCCACAGGACTACATCCAGCATCTCTACGATCGTCTCCATGGGAGAATAGCAGCCTGCATTGCTGCGAAAGGTGGATATACACTGTACTAGTGCCGACATTGTGCATGCTCTGTTGCCTGTGTCTATGTGCCTGTGGTTCTGTCAGTGTGATCATGTGATGTATCTGACCCCAGGAATGTGTCAATAAAGTTTCCCCTTCCTGGGACAATGAATTCACGGTGTTCTTATTTCAATTTCCAGGAGTGTATAATAAACAGGTACTCACGTGAACCGCTGTTTCATTTCTATTTTGATGAACACGCTGTTAGTAATCTTCTGTGTGGTGCAGCACCCGTGCGTCACGTTTGCTAGGGCCACCCATATCCTATTAGTTATCCATTAAGCGACACCTTTTTCATTAAATGCGTATGAATCCATGGGGAGCGACCTGGCTGTCAGCCAGTCTATCTGATGCGAATCCTTCCGACATCCACAAGGTATATCGAAAGCTCACCTCTACAACTTCAACGGGGATTCTAAAGATAATGGATAGTCTCCACGACAGATCTAAGATGCTACGACTAAAACCTCAGGTGGTCATAAGAAACACGTAAAAAGACATAGAGAGATATCAGTCCATGGCCTTACTGCCATATTTGGGTATTCCACAGTCAAAAACAGTTCGGAACACCACCAAGCGCAAAGTTAAAATGATTTGTCGCCCTCCACCGAAGACAGCAGCAACTCTCGGTTCCGCCAAAAATAACTTGGTGCCCAGCAACGGTGGCGTTTACAAGATCTCCAGCATGTGTAGCCTTTCGTACATGCGGCAGACGACTCGTACAGTCCGTGAAGGATGCACGAAACACCATAGGTACACCCGATTCTTACAGCCCAATAAATGAGCTGTGGTAAAGCATTAGAGCGCCACCGGAAAACGCTTTTCTTTTTGGGACTCGGGGTAAAAGTAGCAATTAAATTCGTTTGACGAAGAGTTTCAGTGATATAGAGAGAGAGTTTTCGGCATGAACAAATCATGGAATACGGTGCTGTCTTTAATGAACTTGCAAAGAGGTGCAGCTCATAATGGTATATCGACATCCCACTATGAATCGGCCACAGAATCTACATCTACATGGCTACTCTGCAATTCACACTTAAGTGTCTGGCAGAAGGTTCATCGAACCATTTTCATACTAATTGTTTACCATTCCACTCTCGAATGGCACGTGGGAAAAAGGAACACCTAAATATTTCCGTTCGAGCTCCGATTTATTTTATTATCATGATCATTTCTCCCCACAACAAAATATTTCCGCATTCGGAATAGAAAGTTGGTGGTTGAAATTTCGTAAATAGATCTCGCCGCAAAGGAAACCGCCTTTGGTTTAGTGACTGGCACCCCAACTCGCGTATCATATCAGTAACACTCTCACCATTATTGCGTGATAACACGAAACGAGCTGCCCTTCTTTGCACTTTTTCGATGTCCTCCGTCAATCCTACCTGGTAAGGATCCCACACCCTCATCTATATTCCAGCAGAGCACGGACAAGTATAATGTAGGCTGTCTCTTCCGTGGGTTTGTCGCATCTTCTAAGTGTTCTGCCGACAAAGCGCAGTCTTTGTTTCGCCTTCCCCACAATATTATCTGTGTGGTCTTTCCAATTTAAGTTGCTCGTAATTGTAATTCTTTGGTATTTAGTCGAATTGACAGTCTTTAGATTTGTGCGACTTATCGTGCACCCAAAATTTATCGGATTTCTTTTAGTACCCATGTGGATGACCTCGCACTTTGTTTAGTGCCAATTGCCACTTTTCGCACCATACAGAAATTCTCTCTAGGTCATTTATTATTTGGAATTGATCATCTGATGATTTTACTAGACGGTAAATTACAGCGTCATCTGCAAACAATCTAAGGGGGCAGCTCAGATCATCACCTGGATCATTTATGTAAATCAGGAACTGCAGAGGGCCTATGACACTACCTTGCGGAACGCCAGATATCACTTCCGTTCTACTTGATGATTTACGGTCTATCACTACGAACTGTGACCTCTCTGAGAGAAAATCAGGAATCCAGTCACACAATTGAGACGATACTCCACATGCACGCAATTTGATTAATAGTCGCTTATGAGGAACGGTATCAAAAGCCTTCTCTAAATCTAGGAATATGGAATCGATCTGAGATCGCTTGCCTACAGCACTCATTACTTCATGGGAATAAAGAGCTAGCTGTGTTGCACAACAACGATATTTTCTGAATCAGTGTTGGTTATGTATCAATAAGTCATTTTCTTCAAGGTGATTTATAATGTTCGAGTACAGTATACGCTCCAAAATGCTACTGCAAATTGAGGTCAGTGATATGTGTCTGTAATTCAGTGGGTTACTCCTATTTTCCTTCTTGAATAATAATGTGACCTATGCTACTTTCCAGTCTTTAGGAACAGACCTTTCGTCAAGTGAGAGGTTGTATCTGATTGCTAAGATAGACGCTGTTGTGTCTGCGTACTCTGAAAAGAACCTAATTGGTATACCATTTGGACCGGAAGACTTACCTTTCTTAAGTGGTTTGAGTTGTTTCGCAACACCTAATATATCTACTTTTATGTCACTCATGCTAACAGCTGTTCTGGTTTAGAATTCTGGAATATTTACTTCGTCTTCTTTCGTGAAGGAATTACGGAAAACTGTATTTAGTAACTCCGCTTTAGTGGCACCATCATCGGTAACATTTTCATCTCTATCGCGCAGTGACGGTATTGACTGTTTTTTTGCCACTGGTGTTCTTAACATACTACCAGAATCAGTCTACCGATCTTGTTTCTCGCCCATCAACATCTCTGGAGCTTGTTTAATTGCGGCCACATGCACAGAGTTTAAAAGAACGGAATAAGTGCTGTAGCTTCGATCTGTACTCACATCCTAAAGATAGCCGAAACGTATACGGCTGAGGCCGAACAATAAGGAGAAGAAATAGGGTTTACGCAGTGAGATTCCCTAAATGTAACGGACCGCTCATTGCACCGGGTGAACATGAAGATGCACACGAATGGACATCTCTAGAAAGTGCAGTCACAGTAGCTGGACAGACAGACATATGTGCAAGGAAGGTAACTGCAAAGAAACCTTGGGTAACAGAAGATATTCTTCAGCTGATCGACGCAGACGGCCGGTGTGGCCGAGCCGTTCTAGGCGCTTCAGTCTGGAACCGCGCGACCGCTACGGTTGCAGGTTCGAATCCTGCCTCGGGCATGGATGTGTGTCATGTGCTTAGGTTAGTTAGGTTTAAGTAGTTCTACGTTCTGGGGGACTGATGACCTCAGATGTTAAGTACCGTAGTGGTCAGAGCCATTCGAACCATTTTTTGTTAAGTCCCATAGTGCTCAGAGCCATTTGAACCATTTGATCGATGCAAGAGGGAAGTACAAGAAAGGGCAAAGGAAATTCAGGAATACAGGAATATAATCCTCTTAAGACTGGATTGAAGAGGAACAAAGGCTCTCTCGACTTGTTATGCTGCTGATCGATTTACTGTCAAGGAATGTTAACTTTTGTGTGAGATGTGTCCATATCACCACCGCAGTACTACAAGACTATCTGTGGATCAGGGAGTCGATTCTCCACATGTAACAGTCGTACCGATGCGAACCTGACATAGTTTATATTTGTCGAGATCTGTCGTTGACGAGAACGTACCAGAGAAAGCGTAAGCGCTTTGGTAAAAACAGTCGCTCAACATTGTACCATAGTGTGTTCCATTCAGCCTGTGGGCCCTTAAAATCACTGAGATTGCATATATTTGTTATCATAACGATAGAAATGCCTTCTGCGCACAATTAGTTCGGCATCTCTGGGTTTGTGCGTATGTTGCCTAAGTGCAAAAGATTTTGACAGATACTTCTGTGTGCCCGACCGAGACTCGAACTCGGGACCTTTGCCTTTCGTGGGCAAGTGCTCTACCATCTGAGCTACCGAAGCACGACTCACGCCCGGTACTCACAGCTTTACTTCTGCACTTCCAAACTTTACAGAAGTTCCTATATCCTGGATGATGCTCACGCTGTGAAGGATGTTAATAAAAGATTCTATAAAGCCCATCTGTCTTGTCGTCTGCAGCAGGTATTCTAAGCTATCCTGTTGATTTTTTTTTAAGATGAAGAAAAACAGGCGCACTGGCCGCAGAAGAGCAGAAAAGATCCCTTAGGTTATACTCAGCAAATATCACACTACGATGGGTGGCGCTACATTGTTAACAGATCACCATCAATTTCTGTAGCACGCAGCATTCGGATCTTAACTGCTCTCGTTTCTGCCTTTAAGGGGCTCCGGAAAGGCTCAAAATCATGAAAAGTTCAATTTTTACTTTTTTGCGTTTTCTGAATATGCAGACTATTACCTTTTAATAGATATATAATTTATTAAATTCCGAAGACTACAACTATTTTTAATTTTTTTTTTTAAATGTGCTCTACATGAGCGTGACCCACTGTGGCGCTGTTAAACTGCTGTCAAATGGTGTTATTATTAACGTCCGTGTTCATCAGGCACATTTTAGTGATGTGAGATAGAGTATGTGTTGTGGCTAACCTGTGATGGTTCAATATATATCGCTGGTGTGATTGTCGATTGTTTCATGTTTATTTACTCTGTCGTTATCTCGAAAATATTCGTAATTAATTCTGTTTTTTGAGTCTGTGTTTTGTTGAAGTATAATAATGAGTAAAAGTAAAGGCTATTAGGCAAAATACACAAAGTGTCGACGAAATGAAGAAGGCTGTTTGGGCTCTTTTTTTTTTCATCTTCAACCGATGAAAATCCCCAACATAGCTTGTGTCCCAAAGAAGAAGACAGTTGGTGTAAATATAACAAAGGATTGCTAACTGGTGAAGTGTACACTCATAAGCATAGTCTGCCTCATGCAATAATGGAGGTGATAAAACCTTTTTTCAGAGACTTAGCAGCACCTGAACTGTTGAAAAAGTGTATTCACGGAAAAACTCAAAACCCCAATGAAAGTGTAAATAGTGTTATATAGTCGAGAATCCCCAAGACTGTATTTGTTGGAATAGAAACACTTCACTTTGGTGTGTATGATGCTGTTGCGACTTTCAATGATGGCAACATTGTAAGGTGCAAGGTATTTAGAAATATGGGAATGAAGATAGGTTCTAACATGGTACGAGCGATGCTTGCTTTAGACAAGGAACGCCTTCGGGCTGCAGACAGGGCTGTAAAGAATCTAGAAATACAAGCAAGAGTAAACAGGAGGAGGAACAAGAGGAAGCTGGAGGAGGAGTTTGCAGAGGATGAAGATAATCCATCCTATGGACCTGGAATGCACTAAAAAGTTAATCCAATCTTTGTCGCTCGATTCCCAAAACTTTTATTTTCTCATACTAATTACATGTTTTCTAAGGATCTTCCAAACATATTTGTTTCAAAGTTTCAGTAAATGTTACACAGTACCTTCAGCATAATTTAACACAGCCTTTTTCCAAAAAACTGTATATTTTTGAACATATAAATAAAAAATTGCAAAAAATGTTGTGTATTTTCATTACAATTGAAAAAAAATCATCTTTAATAACTGAACTAAAATTTTGTAAAATCCCTGTGTTAAGTTGTAGCCCATATTCCAATAAATAATCTGTAAAATGTTCAACTTCCTACCTCAAATACTTTGTGAGGAAAGATGTAATTTATAAGCGTTATTTTAACATTGCAAGTATAGGGCGTTCCGGAGCCCCTTAAGGGAGAATTAAGGAGAGTGAAAGGTGGCAAATTTGCCGCCATCTGGTGCTCTCGTTTCTTCGGGATAAGGATCAAAAGTATCTCTTTTAATTCAGGGACCCAGTTGCTCTGTCCTGAGTTTCATTCACTATTTCCTGCAAAGAATGCTTCCAAAATGGCCTAATAGGTTTGATAAAACTTGGCGTTGATTCTGTCAGCACCTAGAGAGAGCCCTTTCGCTGCTTTGAAAGCTACAGTCCGTAAGTCCTCTTTACTGAATGGGTCTTTCCGCCTCCTGTACGTGGGTATGCCAGTTGTTAGGCGAGCCTATGAAAGTCTGGTGTGTGGTTGTGAGCGCCTTATGAAGTTCACTGAAGTATTCATGGTCGTGATTTAGATTCGCTAGATGTGACTGGACTGGCCTGCTTATTGCATCTGAAATGTAATGATCGTCATCGATTTTTGACATCGTGCATGTCATAAAAGATAGGAGAGTGTCATACCGTCGTATGGGGCCACATCTTTCGGTTAAGACTACATCTGGATGTCATTCAGTTGCTTCCTCCGAATCTGACGGTTCCTGCTGGGTGGCATTTTATTTTGGTGGTACACGAGGGCCTGATGGTTGATACAGTAGTTTGTATCGTACGCTTAACTCATTACATGTAACAGGATTTTTTTCTGGCGCGAAGACATTTTTAAGGAAAGAAATGTAAGCGGAGTAACAAGCCGTATGGATAATAATCACACCGTTGTTATTGTGGTGTTTAACTCGAAGACTGGAAGGAGGCAGCTTTCGACACTAGTCTACAAATTGCACAAATACTACAAACTTCATCCTTTCAAGCTAGTTACTGTATTCAATCTTTGAACTTCTTCTACAGATTTTCCTCCTACAGTTTCCTATTTTACCTAATTGACGATCCTTCGATGCCTCTGGAAATTTTAGTAAAGTTGTGCATGAATTTTACTTTTCCTTAACTCTATTCAGTAACTCCTCCAAAATTCTTCGATCCGCCCATGTGATATTCGGCATTTTTCTGTAGCACCGCATTTCTAACGCACATGTTCTTGTCCGAACTGTTTGTAGTCAGCCTTTCACTTCATACCAGGTTGCACTCCCAACTATACCTACAGAAAAGACATTGTAACTCCTATAGTTATATCCGATGTTAACAACTTTATCTTTTTCATATATTATTTACTTGTTATTGCCAGCCCGCATTTTATGTGTTCCCTAATTATACCAAAATACTTATAAAGCTTTCTAAAAGAACCTAAGAAACTTTGGCACTGAAGTTCGTATTTACAGTGTAGACGGTCAGACTTCCAAGTGAAACTACCTTTGGAAAAGTACTTGTGGTAAATTACTGGATGTTTGCATTGGCAACAAAATGACGCGCGTACTGTGGAAATCCTGTCTACAGTGACAGAGAAGGAGCAGCCGCTACGGGAATTAGCCGCTCTGACGAATAATGCTCAGTAACCGCCAATTTACAGCAGTTTGGCGGCGTCAGCTGTCACAGCATAGCCCACTACTAGACGTTAACTTGAAACTAATTTCCAGTGCCTGATGTGTTGGAGTGTTTCTGTCGAGGAGTTTACGCTGTTTTATGTCGTCATCCGTTAGAGGTAAGGAGTTGTACGACGCACTGTGAGTATCTGTTGCTATAGTCTTCAGTCCAAAAACTGGTTTGATGGAGCTCTCCGCACCGAGCAACAGAGCTGCGTATCTTCGGATTACACAACGTGTGTAGTTTGCCTTTGCTTTCAGCCGGTCGCAGTACCAACATATCAAGACCAGGTCAGTCTATCATCCAGACTGTTGCCCCTGCAAGTACTTTAAAAGGCTGCCACGTTTCGGGAACCAGATGTTAGTCTGACCTGCACCTGCAGCTATCTCTAAGGTACACAAACCACCCTATTGCTGCAAGGTCTGTGTTTCGTGGAGGGCGTTAAATGCTAAATGTGAGTCATTTCCGATGCAAAAGGGCTAAAAAACGCATTTGTGTTATACTGCAAAGGGAAATTGGACAGTTATTTTAGATGCTGATAAAACAGATGTAAATCTTCAACTGGGACGGTGACACACTGTAACAGCATCTCACTTAGAAAAAAGTGGTTTGGCGATCTTTTTCTTTCCGCCGATACAGAAGAGCCATACAGTGGTGATCCTACGCCTCTGGTGGAACTGCTAGTGCTGCGCATTCACCTCCACCAACCACTTAAAAGTACCTTTCTGCAATTTTTTATTCTCTCTGATTCGCGCGTACAAGCGGCACGTCCATATGAGCTCGACTGGCGGCCAAATAGAAACTGTTCGGCGAGATTAGATGCAAGAACTACGTGGACTAAACGTTAAGTACAGCGATTAACCAAGAAACTAAGAACTGTCGCTGCTTTAGCTTGTGCTTAAGTTTCGTTCGCGCCAGAATAACGAGAGTTATAGATAACTAAGGCATACTTCCAACGGTCTTACGACCGCTGAAGACTGGTCAGTGCAACCAATGACCAATGCGCCAGCATCCGTTTGTGTACACTAGGACTCAGCTTATTGTCAAGCGAAGGAGTATAGCTGCCTATAGGCACGACAATTCCGGTAATATCAGTAATGAGCCACAGGAAACTTATTTTTGTAAATACTTTTTATTTACACAGCAATTCTTACCGAAGAAAATTTGGTAGCTGCTGAAACGCCAAATAAATCACATATTCCTTGCTTCCACCACAGTGAGTCGTTCGTCCGCAGTCGGCAGCCTGTGGTAAAATAGTATATTTGCTTCAATAACCGCTCGTAGACTTTTGACACATTTCACTAACTGACAATTTCTAAGGAACAGAGACATTGTTGGACAGGATGGCGATGACGGATGACATGAAACGCAGTACATATATATAGAGGTGGACTGGTATATTTATAATGAAAAAAAATACAGATTTCATCACATGGAAGGGCAGAATAGAAGAATATATAACGTTCATGTGTGACACAAGTCGAACTCCCAACATAACGGTCAATATCCGGCTCTCAGGAAGGAATACCCCCTCCTGCGTTACTATTACACTTTTTGCGCCTGTTGTTCTTGTTGGGTGCTAGGCTGTTGAGGAATCCTTGAGGGGTATTGTCCCACTCCTCTCAAACCGGTTTTGGTTTTCTGCACGGTTCGGGAGGGGGGGGGGAGTTCGTTGAGAAACACGTCTGCCAAGAACACCGCAGGCAAGAGCTATAGGGTTTAGGTGAAGGTAGTAGTCAGACCATTCCATACGTTCAATATCTCCAGTTTTTCCAACACGTCGGCGCTACGGCGATGACGAGCATTGTCGTCCATAAACAGAGAGTTGGAACCTGCCGCACCCCTATAAACAGACGAACGTATCCAGAATAATCTTCCCGCAACACCCCTATGCTGTAATTGTACCTCGCGTAAAGATATGCATTCGGCCATTGTGCGTAATGCCAGCCCACGTCGTAACGCCGAGGTCACACAGATGGCGTTCATGAACATTCTGTGGTGTGTAATGTGTTCCCCCTCACTCCACACTGACTGGTGGCCTGAATCACTTGCCAAAGTTGAGACCAACCAACGTGCTCCCTACACCCTCTTGACGGTGGCGTGTTTGAAGTGGGGTGCATTTAACAGGATTTCGGGCATAGAGACGAGCTTGATTTAATCGCCGCGAAATGGTTTTGGTAGCGGTTTCAAGGTCAGCAGCTGTTTTCCTATAAGTGAGATGTCTGTTCATTTTCGCGACCAGTCTTTCACACGGTCACCTTCAGTGCCCTTTTTTAATCACAAGATGAAATATTTGGATACAGCCATTAATGTGGCCACGAGAGTGACACTTTAAACGCCTTCGAGCCGTCTGTTCGTCCACGATCGTAAGCACTCAAGTGATGTCTTGCAGACTTGTTGCCATATTAGCACGGAATATCACACTAATTTGTTCCACAACAACCTTCGTCAACCACTGCGCAACGTGAATTGTCGAACGCATACAGAGACACAGGCTTCGCTGCAGTTAACACGCCCAGCCCTCTACATTTCCTCTTACTGCCATTAAAATGGTTCAAATGGCTCTGAGCACTATGGGACTTAACCTCTGAGGTCATCAGTCGCCTACAACTTAGAACTACTTAAATATAACTAACCTAAGGACATCACACACATCCATGCCCGAGGCAGGATTCGAACCTGCGACCGTAGCGGTCACGCGGTTCCAGACTGTAGCTCCTAGAACCGCTCGGCCACACCGGCCGGCTCCTACTGCCATTGGTCGGATGTTTTGTAGCAACTGACAGCCGTCCCTTAGCAAGTCTCAGGTGTTCCTTAGCAACTGTCAAGCAGTGAATAGCAGTGGGCAGGAACTCCACTGCCGAACTTCGAGCGGGTTGTGTAGCGGCGGCTGTGCCAAAGAAGCTCACTTTACCGCAAGAAAAAGGTGTTAGCGACAGACGCCTGTTCGGCAGTAGTCTTTACTTTTTGGATCTACTCACAAGATATGACGCTGTACAAACGACACTGTGGCAACAGCGGGCGTTTATAGTCGCCGGGCGAGGAAAGGACTTTTTCTCGTAGACTGGGGCCACGTTAGCGGACGTTTGCGGAACGTCAGCTGCGCGGTAAATGGGCGGTGAACGGGGTAGATGCGGCAGTTTACATATGGCAGAACGTCTGCAGCTATGGAATTTCACCGCTTGCTACCTGCATCGCCCATAGCCCGGCAATTGGGCAGGTCACACGGGTGGTTCGGCAGGGTTCACCTTTGCGAAGAGGGGCCAGCTTACTAAAGTCAGTCAGTGCTGGGAGCAGGCTGACCAGATGACAGCGGGCTGCATTTTTTGTGAAGTCCATACAACCAACAGGAGTTACAAAGTTGCCGTGTTAATATAATTGCAATATCCTCAAAAGAACAATAAAACTATTGCGTGCGACGTATAAACATAAGTTCTTTATGTAAAATAAAACCCCAAAACACGAACATGAGGCAACCACCAGTTGTTACGACAGTGCCGAGTTAATATTACTGCAATTCTCGTAATAGACAGCGGCTGTGTTGCGTCCTCCGTTGCATGTGTATGACTACAAATTGTGTTCCAAAGTGTGTCCTCTGGACGCACAGAAACTCGACACATATACACTCCTGGAAATGGAAAAAAGAACACATTGACACCGGTGTGTCAGACCCACCATACTTGCTCCGGACACTGCGAGAGGGCTGTACAAGCAATGATCACACGCACGGCACAGCGGGCACACCAGGAACCGCGGTGTTGGCCGTCGAATGGCGCTAGCTGCGCAGCATTTGTGCACCGCCACCGTCAGTGTCAGCCAGTTTGCCGTGGCATACGGAGCTCCATCGCAGTCTTTAACACTGGTAGCATGCCGCGACAGCGTGGACGTGAACCGTATGTGCAGTTGACGGACTTTGAGCGAGGGCGTATAGTGAGCATGCGGGAGGCCAGGTGGACGTACCGCCGAATTGCTCAACACGTGGGGCGTGAGGTCTCCACAGTACATCGATGTTGTCGCCAGTGGTCGGCGGAAGGTGCACGTGCCCGTCGACCTGGGACCGGACCGCAGCGACGCACGGATGCACGCCAAGACCGTAGGATCCTACGCAGTGCCGTAGGGGACCGCACCGCCACTTCCCAGCAAATTAGGGACACTGTTGCTCCTGGGGTATCGGCGAGGACCATTCGCAACCGTCTCCATGAAGCTGGGCTACGGTCCCGCACACCGTTAGGCCGTCTTCCGCTCACGCCCCAACATCGTGCAGCCCGCCTCCAGTGGTGTCGCGACAGGCGTGAATGGAGGGACGAATGGAGACGTGTCGTCTTCAGCGATGAGAGTCGCTTCTGCCTTGGTGCCAATGATGGTCGTATGCGTGTTTGGCGCCGTGCAGGTGAGCGCCACAATCAGGACTGCATACGACCGAGGCACACAGGGCCAACACCCGGCATCATGGTGTGGGGAGCGATCTCCTACACTGGCCGTACACCACTGGTGATCGTCGAGGGGACACTGAATAGTGCACGGTACATCCAAACCGTCATCGAACCACCCATCGTTCTACCATTCCTAGACCGGCAAGTGAACTTGCTGTTCCAACAGGACAATGCACGTCCGCATGTATCCCGTGCCACCCAACGTGCTCTAGAAGGTGTAAGTCAACTACCCTGGCCAGTAAGATCTCCGGATCTGTCCCCCATTGAGCATGTTTGGGACTGGATGAAGCGTCGTCTCACGCGGTCTGCACGTCCAGCACGAACGCTGGTCCAACTGAGGCGCCAGGTGGAAATGGCATGGCAAGCCGTTCCACAGGACTACATCCAGCATCTCTACGATCGTCTCCATGGGAGAATAGCAGCCTCCATTGCTGCGAAAGGTGGATATACACTGTACTAGTGCCGACATTGTGCATGCTATGTTGCCTGTGTCTATGTGCCTGTGGTTCTGTCAGTGTAATCATGTGTTGTATCTGACCCCAGGAATGTGTCAATAAAGTTTCCCCTTCCTGGGACAATGAATTCACGGTGTTCTTATTTCAATTTCCAGGAGTGTATTTTAACAGTGGAGCCAGAGAAGAGGGCTTGTATTTGGAACATACGGACCGATGATGATGATGTTTGGTTTGTTGAGCGCTCAATTGCGCGGTCATTAGCGCCCGTACGAAGCCCCTATTTCCAAATGGTTCAAATGGCTCTGAGCACTATGGGACTTAACATCTCAGATCATCAGTACCCTCGACTTAGAACTACTTAAAATTAGCTTATCTAAGGACATCACACATATCCATGCCCGAAGTAGGATTCGAACCTGTGACCGTAGCAGCCGCGTGGTTCCGGACTGAAGCGTTTAGAACCACTCGACCAAAGCGGCCAGCCGACCCAATTTTTACACAGCGAAATTTTTGTACACAGTCCATTCTAGCCACTGTCACAAATCATGGTGATTATGATCAAATAATGAGAACAACACAAACACCCAGTCCCCGGGTATAGAAAATCCACAAGCCAGCCGGGAATCGAACCCGAGACCCCGTGATCCTGAGGCAGCATTAGACCATTAGACCACGAGCTGCCGACATACTGACCGATGAATACAAGGACTGAAACGAGAAACATTTGGCATGGCGTGACATGTGAATTATTTCTTGATTTTGAGATAGGAAATCTGCTGATAAGTTTTTTATTCACATCTTCATTATTATAATACTTTAGGGTAAAAGATCAGTCGGAATTACAACTGAATTATCGATTTACATTCTCTAAACGCGTTACGAATTATTATTCATAGATTCGTCAACTGTGATACGGTTTGAGAAACTCCTACTTTTCTGTAATTGTGCAAATGTTACACCTTGCTCTTTTTGTTGTTTCAGCCAGAAACAATTTCACCAGATACAGTTATTGGAAATAATGATACAAACGCGACATGGGTCTGATTGCATTACAAAGTACAAAACAAAAGTAAAAGAGATAGGGAACCAGTTAAATACATCTACATCCATACTCCGCAAGCCACCTGACGGTGTGTGGCGGAGGGTACCTTCAGTACCTCTATCGGTTCTCCCTTCTATTCCAGTCTCGTATTGTTCGTGGAAAGAAGGATTGTCGGTATGCCTCTGTGTGGGCTCTAATCTCTCTGATTTTATCCTCAAGGTCTCTTCGCGAGATATACGTAGGAGGGAGCAATATACTGCTTGACTCTTCGGTGAAGGTATGTTCTCGAAACTTTGACAAAAGCCCGTACCGAGCTACTGAGCGTCTCTCCTGCAGAGTCTTCCACTGGAGTTTATCTATCATCTCTGTAACGCTTTCGCGATTACTAAATGATCCTGTAACCTGCACCATCACAACAAAACCCACGAAATTTTAACATAAAATCCAATTATATACATAAAAAATAAGACATTAAAGATAACATCAAATTATAAAGTTCCCTTTTGCGAAGACGAATGAAACGGAAAGTGCATTTGACAACGGACATATTCATTGAACCAAGAATTACTCTAAGAGGAAAGTAGTTCTCAATGTTTAAAATAAGATATTGTGTAATTGTTCTTGGATGACTATCACATTCTGTGAATATATGTACAGTTTCTTCGTTAGTAATGCAGGATTCACAGCTTGGAGAAGGAATTAATTTTAACAAACGTCTCGTTTTATTGGTATTCATATAATCTGTTCTCAGTCTGTTAAGAGTAACAGTCTCTCTTCTCATTTGCCCGAACCAACGGTGGCGTGGTGGCTGAATCGATCAGTATCATCTCCCTTTAATGGTGAAGTCTATGTCTACTAACTGTCCACTCAATTTTTGCTTGATTGACGAGACTACTACGAACGTCACTCTATGCTGTGGGTATGTCGATGCACGTTCGTTGCCTCTAATTTCCACTTGCTTCTTCTGAGGCAACCTGGCAAAAAGATAAACTAAATCGCAGTTATTGTGGAATCCAATAACTGGTTGAAAAAGTGCAACAGTGGAGAAGGCAGATCAAATATCTATGAAAATTCGCAGTGATGTCATTTCTGAAGCATTCCCGACGTGAGTAATCGTTGGTTGGCTATCAGGATACATGTCTAATAATTATTAGTACAAAGAAATATGTAACTCGTTCATTATTTTATTGTGTACATGCAGAAGAACTGTAATGGAAGACGAATTCAATGAAACATCAGTGGAAAAATTGCGTTATAATTTATCACAAGGCGTGACAAAGAATATTATTCCCACGCTCGTATTCAGCAATAATTGTATCGATTCGTTTGCATGACATGAATTAAGCCACATGGCCGCCTTGGACAATTACATTATTGTAAAGAGTGTTGCATGATTAAAAACAGAACATTAAACAAACCACATGCAGTACGCACTGGTCTAAAACGGATTTCTAGGTAGCATGAGAGAGTGAACAGTATAAGATTAGTTTTCTTTATGTCTGAGACGAATTTACAGGTACAACAACCGAAAATAACACTCAGTATAGAACAGTAAAATCATAGAAATGGTGCTTATAAAGGAAAATATGTATGACACACAATACTCTGTCTTATATAAGATCTCAGATGCAAACGCAACATTTCCATTGAAGGTACAGTTAGCCTCATATTCCTGTCCTGCTTCTGTAATGCGTTTCTAAGCGTGCGAACTAATGCAACAAAGTTTTAGAAATGCGTACTGAAGTGGTTGAAAAATTTCGATTCATCCTCTCGTAGCTCGTTAAATAAAACGTAAAACGCTTCTTAAAGTAACCAACTATTCACTAATGGAAAATGGGAAAACGCGAAAAAAGCAATTAAGTGTAGTTGGTTGGACTGCTCGTAGCTACGAAGTGAACCGTGACTCTGGAATATTTCTCGCTCTACTAGAATGAATAGTACATTTCTTCTTAGGATTAAATTAGATTAGACTCAGTATTCGTTCCGTAGACCCAACACTGAGATGACTGTCGTGGGTGTAAAGCAAGTCTGAAAGTATAACATAAGAAACATAGAACATTTGAATACTAGTATAATACTCACATCGCTGAGCATTGTCAAAATATGTGAATAAGTCACAGACAACTGGAATTGCTAGTTTTTACATAATTACTACCCTTCCTTGTCTCGGATTCCTGTTCTCATTTAGTAAGATAAATTATCGGATCGACTTTATCTTTTTTAAAACTTTCTTAATAATAATAGATACGGTACTGAACGTTTCGTGAATAGAACTGTTATTGTAAACAAGGAAAATAACACATACTGCACATAGCCAACTCTGCATCTGTATCTGTGTATGTCTGTCTCTACTTTTAAAATGAAAAATCTTGTAATGCAGTTTTAACATAAAGTGTGCCTGTAAATGCAAACACCATACAAAAGACAAACACAAAGCTGCGTATAGCGAGCAGACATAGGCCCGAGGATAGCTCGTCATAGGCCGTTGCAGCCAAACACCAATATATATCACCTATTTACTCGGGACTGGAAAGAGATATGGTTCCCCTCTCAGTGTTAAAAACAGTTTCCATATGTTAGCTACAATTCGTACACAGGTAGGTGTGATCTGAAATGCACCAAACGTAAACTGGCCAGCGACTACATTTTTCACTGTAACCTTTTTGAAAAACGCACTATGTTCTACTTATTTTCGGAGTAGCATGAAAACGAGAAGAGAGCTAATTCATTATTAGGCTCTGATAAGAAAAAACCTTTCTTTCATCGAATAGTTTTCTCAGAATCGAATCAAGAAGACTGTACATGGGAATCTCAACACAATTGTTTTTAATTTTTACGTGAAAAGTAAAAGTTTTAACGAGAAACTAATTACAAGAGGGATGTAGCTTTGCTTCTTTTACACAAAACCATCTTTTACAGACAAAGCAGATGACTCGATATTTGGCTCCCTGCATATCATTTCGGAGGCCACAAGAACTCTTTAAGTGTCACAACAGTTCGTCATCCTTTGCGGAAAACACAGAATATTGGTTCAGGAGACCTCTTCTGTTTAATTCTTAAACCGTATTTTTTTTTTGCGGTCAGTTTTTTGCATCCCCGCTGTGCCGGTGCCGTCGCGTAGGGGCGGGGAGAGGGGTATGTGTGTGTGTGTGGGGAGGGATGTGAAGGTTATCTCACTACCCCCTGCGTAAGGCCCTGCGATACTGCCCGCAATTTTGTTTCATATATCGTTTAAAAATACGCAGACATGTTGTGCAGGTTTGGTACATTTTGAAGCTGAGGAAAAGACTCGATCATATGTCACAACGGATACCATGTTGAAACCACAGGATCGTCCAGGAATCTTCGAGGGTATGCAACACATTTCCACTTACTTTTTCGGCTATCCCAGTTATCTAAACTGTGAAACTGCACTATGTCACTATTTGCAATTTACGATTACAAGATGGTGAAGAGATGAATGTGTTCTGGGCAGCCAGGAGTTTTGAATCCTATTTTGGTCTTAGTTTTCGAGAGGTGTGACTGACACTGTGTGTGTGTGTGTGTGTGTGTGTGTGTGTGTGTGTGTGTGTTTCTTTGTGTGTGTGCTTGTGGGCGGATGTCTGACTTCTCCGAGATCAAAGAATAGAGTTCTGTTACAGACAGCTGTGTATGTGATTATTATTTATTTTCCTTCAGCTTTTGTGTTTGGTAATTTTCCTCAAATTATTAGTTTCTGTGGGTGGAGCAAAAGGGGGGGGGGGCGATGCATTTAAACATTTTTAGGTTTTCCCCGAATTTAGAATTACTGTGTTACCTTTCAATGGCCTTCCACGTTCTGTGTGCCTGACAATGAAATTTCCGCTTTTCTGTCTGCACTGACGTGACAAAAGTCATGGGATACCTCCTAATTGCGTGTCGGACCGCAGTTTGCCCGGAGTAGTGCAAATTGGACATGCCATGCACTCAACAATTCGTTGGAAGTCGCCTGCAGAAATACTGAACCATCCTGCCTCTAGAGCCGTCCATAATTACTGGCCGGCCGGAGTGGCCGAGCGGTTCTACGCGCTTCAGTCTGCAACCGCGCGACCGCCACGGTCGCAGGTTGGAATCCTGCCTCGGGCATGGAAGTGTGTGATGTCCTTAGGTTAGTTAGGTTTAAGTAGTTCTAAGTTCTAGGGGACTGATGACCTCAGAAGTTAAGTCCCATAGTGCTCAGAGCCATTTGAACCATATTTGAACCATCATTACTGAGCCGTGGCGTCCCAGTGGGAGGCGCGAGGGCCTCACTGCTTCGCTTGGTTTTTCGCTGTTTGTGAGAGAGGAAAAGGCGGGACCCGTGTCGCGGTTGCTGGATTGGGGTTGGTACGAGGCAGCAGCGGGTACAGAATGAGGAACCAGTCTGTTGACATGGTGGGGCCTCTTGGTTTATTCGGAGCTGTATGCAGGGTAGCATCCATTGTGGCTTATTTATGGCTTTTGGAGACAGAGTTCAAATGGTTCAAATGGCTCTGAGCCATTCTTAGTTAAGTTCTAAGGTCATCAGTCCCCTAGAACTTGGAACTACTTAAACCTAACTAACCTAAGGACATCACGCACATCCATGCCCGAGGCAGGATTCGAACCTGTGACCGTAGCGGTCGCGCGGTTTCAGACTGTAGCGCCTAGAACCGCTCGGCCACCCCGGCCGGCGGAGAGAGGGTGCACCAGCAATTTGCCTTTCGAAATATTCTCTCCGTGTGTAATTTGGATGTTAGCGGCCGCAATACTGCTTTGAATGGTGACAAATGAGGTACTAGAGAAGTCATGGTGCGTATTGTGTTTATTCAGTCGTCGAACCTCGCCTGTGGAGTTTGAAAGATGAGGTTTTGTTACAACTACTGTAACCTATTTGAAGGCGCGTGTGTAAATTTCCTGATTTGCTTAGCGATTTCTATTTATGTGTGTATATGAAGTGTTGTATGCGCCGCTGGCCTGTTAGAATCTCCGAGTTGGTCTCGGGTTACGTGAATGTTTACTTAGACAGGCCAATGACTGAAGTGGTAAATCTGTCTTTGAACCGCTTTGCTCCGATTCTGCTGGCACTGCTTAATGTGCACTAGTGTTTCCATTTGTTGTTCCCTAGCTTTAAGTCCCTTCTAATCTGTTGTATGTTTTGAGCAATGTTGATGATTGAAACTACTGTCCTTTTAAATTTGATTTGATAGGTTTAAATTTTGGTGGTCTTCAACCTCAATCTTCTCTGTAAATGTTGTAGGCTTGTCTCTACACACATCAAAAAAAGTTTTGCAACCCCTCCGCTCCGAGAGTTCCGGAATCTGTACAGAAAATTGGAATATAGACCAACATAAACAACATTTCCGCCCTTTTCATTGCTCATGAAAATCACACATTGCATGTTGTACCACCATACAGCGAGATCTCCAGAGGTGCTGGTCCAGATTGCTGTACACACCGGTACTTCTAATACCCACTAGCATGTCCTCCTACTTTTATGGGTACCTGTTTTCGTCGTGATATACTATGCACATGTTCATCAAGGCACTGTTGGTCCAGATTGTCCCACTCCTCAACGGCGATTCGGCGTAGATCCCTGAGAGTGGTTAGTGGGTCAAGTCGTCCATAAACAGCCCTTTTCAATCTATCCTAGACATTCGATTGGGTTCATATCTGGGGAACATGCTGGCCACTCTAGTCGAGCGATGTCGTTATCCTGAAGGAAGTCATTTACAAGATGTGAACGACGGGGGCGCGAATTTTCGTCCATGAAGACGAATGCCTCCCCAGTATGCTTCCGATATGGTTGCACTATCGGTCTGAGGATGGCATTCACGTATTGTACAGCCGTTATGATGTCTTCCATGACCACGAGCGGCGTACGTCGGCCCCACATAATGCCACCCCAAAATAGCAGCAAACCTCCACCTTGCTGCACTCGTTGGACAGTGTGTCCAAAGCGTTCAGCCTGACCGGGTTGTCTCCAAACACGGCTCCGGCGATTGTCTGGTTGAAGGCATATGCGCCACTCATCGATAAAGAGAACGTGACACCAATCCTGAGCGGTCTATTCGGCATGTTGTTGGGTCCATGTGTACCGCACTGCATGGTGTCGTGGTTGCAAAGATGGACATCGCCATGGAGTGAAATTGCGCACAGTTGCACAGTTTGAGTTGTAACCTGACGTCCTGTGGCTGCTCGGAAAGCATTATTCAACATGGTGGCGTTGGTGTCAGGGTTCCTCCGAGCCATAATACGTAGGTAGCGCTCATCCACTGCAGTAGTATCCCTTGCGCAGACTGAGCGAGGCATGTTATCAATAGTTACTGTCTCTCCCTATCTCCTTCATGTCTCTTTGGTTCACTCCGAGATGCCTGGACACATCCCTTGTTCAGAGTCCTTCCAGGCACAAAGTAACAATATGGACGATATCGAACCGCGGTATTGACCGTTTAGGCATGGTTGAACTACAGACAACACGAGCCGTGAACCTCCTTCATCGTGGAATGACTGGAACTGATCGGCTATCGGACCCCCTCTGTCTAATAGGCGCTCATGCATGGTTGTGTACATCTTTGGGCTGGTTTAGTGACATCTCTGAACAGTCAAAGGGACTGTATCGGTGATATAATATCCACAATCAACGACTATCTTCAGGAGTTCTGGGAACTGTGGTGATGCAAAACGTTTCTCACATGTATATTATTCTGTAGATCAAAAGAGCATTCGATGTCTGCTGGTAAATCTGCTATTGAATATTGCAAATGTCGTTTTATATTGACCGTTTTAGTACAATAATTAAAATTATTGCCTAGAATTAAAAGGGTTTAGCCTTATTCACTTAATTTAGAGTTAAGTAATCCTGTCGCGAAAGTTACGTCACTTTAAGGAATCTTGAAAGACGTGAAGACCTTATTGTCAGAGCTCTTGACGTTAGTGTAGCAATATGTATGCTGTTTATTGACGGCCCTGGCTTCTCAGCTGTGACATTACGATTGACATGAGACATGGCACTATCCCACGTGTGCCTACTTGTTGTGTACATAGTTTCGCGTAGTCAGCGCGTACACAACTTTCCCACTAGAGCGCGGACCGCTAAGCACAACAGCGCAGGCGCAGCGCTCGTCCGTCTCCACACTACGAGATGGCGCTGCCTTAGAGACGGACCAAATTCCGCTTCCGCCGATCCGCGTATTAATATGTAACGCAGCCAATGAGATTGCTGCTAACATAGAACCTTTTCTCCTCATGGATCACACTCGCACAGTGATACCATAACGCGTGGGGTATTATAACGAGTGTACAGACCTCTGATTAGTCAGTCTGCATTTCTCTGCATTTGTGTTCACCAGTCTGTACCAGTCTGCATTAGTCTGTACCAGTCTATAGTCAAGTTTCAGTCTGTGCCTAATAAGATTACCATATTCCTGTACATAGCCATGAAGATAAATGAATAGACACTTTGTCAAGTATCAGAGATATGTGAGAATAAGATTAATGTACCAAGACCAAAGGAACTTCAGATTGTCAATTGTAAACAGCATCCCGAATCAAGTTACGTAATGTCTATGCTTTTTATTATTTTAATAAATGTGTGTAAAAATTAATCAAGTGCTGTTTAAAGATGGTCACCGTCAATCTGCTACTCTAAGCATGCAAGTGGTATTTCTATAGTCTGACCTAACGGCAGAAGATAAAAACGCCACGATGAGACCACGAGACATATTGCTGACACTCGCCTACTTCGTTAGAGCGACAAGTCAAATAATCTGATGGTGTGTGTACCGAAGGTCCTACAGTTCGCACACCACACTACTACTGTATTTCTTCCTGTGCGCGTACCTGGATGGCGTCTCTGGTGGCCGTTAACTCCAGCTGGAGTATTAATTCCAGCTGCAGCTGCTAAACAGTTCAGGTTTTCCGGATATCCTATTTGATGGGTGGTTTTAAATAACTGTATTCTCGAGCCTGCCATCTCTTGTGGCCGCACGGGATTAGCCAAGCGGTCTGGGGCGCTGCAGTCATGGACTGTGCGGCTGGTCCCGGCGGAGGTTCGAGTCCTCCCTCGGGCATGGGTGTGTGTGATTGTTTTTAGGATAATTTAGGTTAAGTAGTGTATAAGCTTAGGGACTGATGACCTTAGTAGTGAAGTTGCATAAGGTTTCACACACACACACACACACACACACACACACACACACACACACATCTCTTGTGATCTAATGCAACGAACCTAAGAATCTATTTTCTGTACTTGAGGTTACGACATTTCACCGTACTTAAGTTTTTTAACGCTTAAATTCCGTCTATAAATCACTGCACTTGATACCTTGGCATAACTCGGTTGCACGCTTCTTGTAACCCAGATTAGAAACTTTTTAAAATTTTTTTTTTAATTCCGCTCTTATAATTGTGTGAGCTCTAGTGAAGGGCTTTGGGTTACTTTAACTCGTTGTCTCCTGAGTTTTAAGTGTAGCCCCTACACGGGTAAGGGTGTCTTCAGCCTAATTATTGTGATAAACCGTGGTTGTTTAAATTATTGTTTCTCCGTCTCAAATTTGCTTGTGTAAGTGAAGCGCGTTGTTTGAATTGATATTTCTCTGGTCTTAAGGACTGCTCATGTAAGAGAAATTTGCTGTTCATTATACCAGGTGCGAGAGAAGATTGTGACTTTAATTATCAATCTGATATTCATATTTGAATATTTGAATATTTGAATATTTGAATATTTGAATATTTGAAATAAATTTGTAATTTCTTAAGGAAAAATGAAGTGCTCAGCCTGGGTTCGCCCTACCACGTGTCTTGTCCTTTGTCTATCCTATGTCCGGACATTTCAGTCACAAATTTGATGCCAGTGCACGATATTTCACGCAAACTGATATTCTGCACAAACTGACCTCTCGATTATGTCCCATAATCGACAGAAGGGACTCATTTCGGGCTATCTACTGGCCAAATTATTCGCTAGAAACGTCCAAAACATTCTTCAACCAAGTTGCGGCCTGGTGAAGTCGCGCGTTGTCACTCCTAAGATCCAGTTGTTGATTGGGAAAATCCGGCAGGAGTGGGCGTGCGGTTCTAGGCGCAACAGCCTGGAACCGCGAGACCACTACGGTCGCAGGTTCGAATCCTGCCTCGGGCATGGATGTGTGTGATGTCCTTAGGTTAGTTAGGTTCAAGTAGTTCTAAGTTCTAGGGGACTGATGACCTCAGAAGTTGAGTCCCATAGTGCTCAGAGCCATTTGAACCATTTGATTGGAAAAATGTAGTCCATTAATGGCTGCAAATGGTCTCCAAGTAACAGAACATAAGCATTTACAGTCAATAACGGGTTCAGTTGGACCAGAGGACATAGCAAGTCTATTCCATGTAAACACAGCCAACACTTTTGTGGAGCCACCACCAGTTTCAACAGTGCCTTGTCGACAACTTACGTTCATGGCTTCGTGGAGTCTGCACGAGACTCTAACCCTACCGCCAGCTCTTACCAACTGAAATCGGGACTCATCTGACCAGGCCACGGTTTTCCAGTTGTCTCGGGTGCAACGGATGCGCTAACGAGCCCAGGAGAGGAGCTGTAGGTGATGTGCTGACGCGTTGGTCGTGTGCTGACGTAACCCATTAACTCTTTGATGCACAGATTTTATGTTTAATTAATTTTTTAATAAAACATGCATTTTCTATGTCTGGTGGGGTTGCTAATAAAGGAAAACATGAATTAAAATTTTTTATTGTATTGATTTTGGTTTTAGATGGTGGTATATATAATATACCACCATGCCACTTAGGGCCGTACCTAAAGTTTTTGAGATATCTTGGTTTGTGCTTGTAACTCACCTTTAAATTCTACTCTAAGCAGTAATAATTAGTATAATTAATGTAAAATAATTTTATTTCTGGCAATTGGTCATTTACAATACAAAATCAAATTACAAACCTTACAAATAAAATATGTTTCTTATTCCTTTTTGTGAAAATCTTGAAAGCACCTTTTTGTTTTGCTAAGGCACAAAGGCACTTTGCATTCAGCGCACATCCAGAAAGTGCGCACTTGCTTCTTTTTTGTACTGCATTTCGCACAACGTCTGGCGGTAGTACGCTCTGGCTGGTGGGATGAATTGTCGAGACGCTGGCGTGAGGAAACATATGGCTTGTTTTTCTTTACGTGGACTTGACTCTCATGAAGTCTAGATGGCCTCAATGGTGTTTTCTGGGTTACTAAGCTTTGCAGGATACTCATCCTGAAGACTTTGGCAGTCATTTTTTCTCTATCGCCTAGTTCCTTCCAAATTATATAGCTGTTGACGATACTGACATCAAGCAGGTGAAAGAATATTCGGTGCCACCACTTTTTACTTCTCCGGCTTATTTCATATGATTTTTTCAGTTGGTCGAACTTGTCGACATTGTTCATGTGTGCATTGTAATCCATCACTGCTTGAGGACAAGGTAGCTCTATGCGTGAACCATCTCTTTCACGGCGAGTCACTGTAGTAACTTCAGGACTGTGAAAATTTGAAAGGAGATGAACAGCTCTCTTATCTTTCCACTTCAAGTAGAGGATGCCACAGTTGCTGACCCTCCAGTCAAATTCACCTCTGCTTAATTCTTTGTCTGTTTTTAATTTGGGTAAATGTTTCCTTGTTGGTTGAACTGTCCCACAGGCATATATGTTTCTCTGCTGTAAACCAGCCAACAAGTTATAGCTATTGAAATAGTTGTCGAAATAAAGATAATGGCCTTTATTTACGAGTTCAGAGGACAAACTCAGCACTACATGCTCCCCAAGGCCTGTTTGCACTGTGTCACCTACTTTTCCGGTGTAAATATCAAATTTCAAGTTGTAAGAGGTCTTGTCACACAGCATCCACACTTTGTAACCACGCTTTATGGGTTTATCTCTCATGTATTGTTTCATACTGTTGCGGCCTTTGAATTTGATCATTGACTCATCAATTGCTAGGTGTTTGCTGGGTTGGTAACACTTGGAAAAAGATTCAGATAGTATCTTGATCACTGGTCGCAGCTTGTACAGTTTGTCATAACCTGGGTGTCCTTTTTCTGGATGCAATGTGTTATCATTCAGATGAATGTTCCTCAGTAACCATCCAAACCGATTTACTGCCATCAGAGATGCAATATAACGATCATGAAGTTCTGGGGCACTAGACCAGTAGTCTCTGTATGCTGGCATACGCTTTATACCCATCAAAATGTTGATTCCCAGGAAAGTTCGTATTTCATTGTCAGTTGTTGGAGTGAAAGACTTGCCAGATTGCGTCGCATATAAATTTGTTTGGAAAACGATTAGCTCAACTAGCTCTTTTGGAAATATTTTTTCGAATATATCGATAGGTTCTGGATCATCAATGTCCCTAATAAAAGCACTTGGTCCTGATTCACTGTCGAACTGCATTCCTGAGGTAGCATTGAATTGTTGTCCCCAAGTTGGCGCTGTGTCAGCAGCGCGTTTTGGCGGAGTGGACTCACTTTCTTCCTCGCTCTCTGAAACTTCGCCTTCAGACGACACAATAGCCTCCGCAACAATGCTTGCTTCATAATCAGATTCGTCATCTGTGGTGTCAACAGTGGAATCCTCGTCTGATGGAATTTCACACAATAATCGTTCGATTTCTTCATCTCGTAAGCCTCTTCTTGACATTTTCATTTTCAAACAACAGCCTGAATCCAAGTAAAGAATACGTAAGCAAAACAAAATGGAGAAAGAGCTAAAATAAGTCACAACACAATTAAAAACTAAACTTTGTAGCGGAGGATTTCGAATTTTATACTAGGAAACGAAATGCAATAGAATACTGCTACATGCACGGTGGTACAAATAATATACCACCAAAATAAATTGTATATAAATAACGGAAGATTGTGCATATGAATGTATACATGGGTTCATACCGTAGCTGTGACGTCCAAGATATGGAAAAAACACAGGCGCAACAAGAAATTCGTTATAAACCACTATTCACACGCAAAAACCATGCACAACTCAGCACGCAGCTTTCACAGTTGTAATCTATGCAATTCTTGGCGGGAACTGATTCCTTATAGGCAGTGAGTGCCATCTGTCTGATAAGTAGAGAACTAGGTGAGCATATTAGAGTGGTGGTCGTGCAGTTAAACCACTGTGCAAAGAGCCAAGAAAATTTTCAAAAGGTGGTATACTATGTATACCACCGTGCTCCAAAGAGTTAAAGCCAAATTTCGCTTCACTGTCCTGACGGGTACGTTCTTCGTATATCCCACATTGAATTCTGCGATTACTTCTTGCAGTGTTGCTTGTCTGTTAGCAATGACAACTCTACGCAAACTCGTAAACGCCGCTACTCTCGCTCATTACGTGAAGGCGCTTGGCTGCTGCGTTGACATGGTGAGAGGTAACGCCTGAAATCGTGTATTCTCGGCACACTCTTGACACTGTGGATCGCAGAATATTGACTTCCCTAACGATTTCAGAAATGGAATGTCCCATGCTTCTAGTTCCAACTACCATCCTGTGTTCAAAGTCTGTTAATTCCCGTCGGTAACCTTTCATATGTATGGCTTGAGTACAAATGGCAGCAATTTTTTTTTTAGCAGCCCTCCTCTCGAGCGGACATTGTCCTGTACTGATCGTGCAGTGTTTACTGGTTGGGTATTCCCTGCTATTCTGTGTTATAGCTTAGTTATTGCTTCTCGTGTTTCACTGTGTCTGCAGGGCGCCGAGAATTAGATCTGAATGGTAGGTCAGCTTGTTGTAGCCATACTGTCTGTCGAGCAGGGCCACAGGCCGCTTGTAGCGGTCGGCAACGTCGTCGTGCCTTCCGAGGAGATGCATCAAAGAGTTTGGTAAGTTCTCGTCTTGTCGTAAAACTTCATTGCGTGATCGTTAAATCTGTCAAGTACGAGTTTCTCATCAACTGGGACTTGGAGGTACACCACTGGGAATTTCCTCAGGACATGATACATTTGCCGTAGAGCTTTGTTTTGGAGGCTTGGAGTCTGGTGAGATGAGTCTTCACTGCTGTTCCCCAGACGGGTCACGCCTACCCCGTTATCGACCGGATATAAGACCTATAAGTCTGAAGGCCAAGTGCAATCGAGAGATCTGAATCCTCATTTATTGGTGGAAAAAGAGCGCCCAGGGTGTTGGTCCCTTCTTGTGGACCTCATCGACATGGTGCTTCCATACGAGTTGGCGGTCCAAAGTTACACAAAGATACTTCAGAGTTGGGGCCCACGGAATCGGCAAGTTGAAGAGTATAGTGTGGGGGTATCTGGCGGTTGCCTCCTGGTCAGTAGTAGAGCTTGACTTTTTGTAGCATTGAATCCAGTGCACCAGTCTGTCATCCAAAGTTGGTTGTCAGAGCAGGTAGTCTGTAGTCTTCAGTGGACAGCTACTGACTGGCCACTGACTCCGCAGATGAATGCACTGTCATCAGCGCAAGTGTATATGGTGGCAGGTGGCGACGTAGGGAAGCCGGTAGTACACACATAATACAAGACAGGGCCTATTACCGAGCCCTGTGGTACTCCTGCATGTACTTCTTGGAATGTTGATTCACCATGAGGAGTCCTGACGACGAAAGTCCTGCCTTAGAGGTAATCAGCGTGTAAGTTCACCGACGATCGAGTCATTCTTGACACTGTGAAATTCGAGCATTACATGTGGATTAACACACTTCTTTATTTACTTGTACTGGATGCTTAACTTGAACAGATTCCATGTGTTGCTGTACAAGCTCATCAGTAATAGCCCCCTTGCAAACAATATTGGTACTCTTGCTACTGCAGCCGCATGGAGTGGCCATGAGGTTTGAGGCGTCCTGTCATGGGCTGTGTGGCCACTCCCGTGGGATATTCGAGTCCTCCCTCAGGCATTGGTGTGTGTGTTGTTCTTAGCTTAAGTTACTTTAAATTAGTTTAAGTTGTGTGTAAGTCTAGGGACCGATGACCTATGCACTATGGTCTCTTAGGAATTCATACACATTTCAACTATTTTTTTTCTTGTTATTGCAAACCTTAGTCACACTGCTGGAAAAGTACAAGTCCTACTCCATGTGCTGTCATAGCCTGTGATGTGAACTGAGCCCGCTCTGCGAATGAACTGACAGACGCTAACTGAAGAGTGAGTCAGTGGCTGAGTCCTCCGGTCAGTGGTGGCGGCCTAAATATTTGCTATCGAGAGGGCGTTGGCAGTGTGTCGCTTGTCGGCATGTCTCTGGCCTCTCTTGTGATAAGTGTGCTTGATCCAGCGCCTACTATCGATCTTCGCGCTGCATCTTTGCTGACCTGTGTGGTGCCTACAGCTTACACCAGGACAAATATCACACCACAACATTCCTTCTACTACCTGATGTGGCTGCTGCGATGTAGAATGTCCAGGCCAGAAACCAAATTTCTCTGCAGGCGGTTTAGTAGATGAAAGGAAACACCGTGGTGGGGGTGTCACCGGATTAGGCCTTGGATTTAGTAATTTTCTCAGTGTGTCTGTTATTGTAACGTCCTTTTGGGCGTGTGTTGAAAACCTTTGGCCAAACTGAGCACTGGGTTTCTTGATTTCTTTTAAAAGAATATGGTTTTAATTGTCATTATCGTTTTAATAACGAAGATCATTTAAGCACTTAATTTGGTTTATGTGTAACAGCCTTGTGACCAATCAGTGAAGTTGTAACGTTCTTTAATAATGAGATGTTTGCGATTACATTGATTGAATGTCTGCTCTGTGGAATGGATACTAAATTCGAATTGTCGTGTTGCATGTTGTAAGTGCAAGTGGTGTGCTCACTCTGTGTTACTGCTAGCCAAACTTTACACGAACTGATTGGGCAATGAACTCCCAATACCAATCAAGAAACACAGTCACTGCAAAATATATTCAGCCCCTTAGGCACTGAATCATCTGCCTCTGTTCAGAACTGATAACCTCGGTCCCTGTGCACGTAACCAATAAATTAAATTGTCTTACCTCTAGAGCAGCAATGGTGGAATGCGACATATTCTGGTCTGTAATAAAAATATATAAATGCTACATACTGGCTCAGCGGTGTGCAATGCTGGCTGTGATACTTTGAAATGCACATGAAATTCTTTTGGCTGATAATCGAGAACACTAGGCAGTACTGATTATGGTGAATCACTAATTTTTTTTAGGAAAATTATATTGTAAGTTAAGTCTGGCGTTTCAAAAACAACACTACTCACAATTGATTCACAAGCAATGAGATTTAAACAGCAAGTATGATCTAACTTCACTAGTCCAGTATGAATGCAAATCTTCAAATTACGTATAGCTCTGTTACAAATCTTACAAGCATTACAAAAGTGAAATATCTAACTAGTCTTTTTATCAAAACCGTTTATTTACATTCTGCGGTTACTGAAAAATTACAAAATATCAAGCAACTCATCTATACTAACGCCCTGGCAAAACAAAAATC
This sequence comes from Schistocerca cancellata, assembly GCF_023864275.1. Taxonomy (NCBI): domain Eukaryota; kingdom Metazoa; phylum Arthropoda; class Insecta; order Orthoptera; family Acrididae; genus Schistocerca; species Schistocerca cancellata. The sequence goes on from NW_026047100.1 coordinate 3,117,033, forward strand.
ATAATTGTTTAACATCTTTGCCTTGCTTGCATGAAGACTTCTGCTTCCATGTTCCAAAATATGACATACCTACATTAATCTAACACTTGGCGGCCTCACACAGCACACCACAAAAGCTGCCTATTCCAACGTCTTTTGCTCACTGACTGCTACCTGCAACTTAGTGGCCAGCGCTCTCTTACCCCAACGCTTCTATGAAGCAGTATTTCTGGCTCTGCGGTCGTGCACAGTCAGCGATCCGCATCATAAAGCCTATTAAAGACATACACCGTCTACAAAATCATATTCGGGTGTCACATACAAATGTGCTCCAGTAGGCTCCTGTCACAACCCTCCAGCGGGCTTTAACAAATTTGACACATATTTGGAAGTACCTTGTACAACAGATATGTGATAAATTTATCTAACCGTATAATATCATTAAACTCGAAAGAACAGATAGTGCTCAGGTGAACCAGCATAAATCATAATGTGGTTATATTATGAGTAAATTGTCTCATAAACAAGGCTGCTGACTAATAAATCATGTAAAGCAGAATCGGTATACAATCCTAATCGTCTAGATAATGGTATAGAATTGGGCAAGGGAAAGGAAGAGTCATAGCTGAAGCTTATGAGCATGTTGAAGTGACTGCGTCATCAGGACCTTTTCTTTCTGTCTTATGCAGGTTCAACAACTTAGTAGTGAACAATGTGTATTGCATTCAGTGTACCGATACACCTGAACGCCTTATTATTTTCGTCAGTCATGTGCTGAGATACTAGAGGTACTTCCAACAGATTGTCAGCAACTGTAGTTGGGGACAACTGTAATATCAGTAATGGGATGACCAGCATCATCACTGCTCTTCATAGTAGAGATTCTTCTGAGATCCAAACAGCATATAAGGTCACTTATGTTGAAGTATAAATACCAGGAGTAAATTGCTCCAATACTATGAGCAGAGGTAGGTGACTGGATAATGGAAGGTACAAAAAAGTAGCAAAGGTAAGGCAGTGGCACATGATCAATTGTAACTATGTCAACATCGAGTAATCTATCTGATCAGAAAAATTTCAGTATCCTAATGAAATTACAGACTGGATGAAGCAACAATGTTTTACACCAGAGTGAATAGGCTAATCTGAAAGTGAACTCTGAATAAGACAACATCAATAAATGTGGCATCAGGCTGCCAATTAGACGTAGAATAACCTAACATTACACAGAACATCACTTGTTCATAAAATTCTACTGTGGCTCTCAGTGGCCATGTATATGCAATATTGTGATGTAACTACTTAAGAAAACCTAACAGTAAAATCAAAAACTGAATGGCTCCAGGTAGCCTTGTATTTGGAGTACATGCAAATCTTAATATTTATAACAACTGTGTAGAAAATATCAATCAGAGACTCCAAGTGGCTTTCCTACATACATAAATGCTGATCTTAGTAGCTATAAAATATTTGGGGCTCCAGGTGGCCTAGTACATGAAATATATGCAAATCTTAATCGAACAGAAAATATCACTCAGAGGCTCGAAGTGGTCTTTCCTACATACATAAATGCTGATCTTAACAGCTAAAAAAATTTAACAGATACGATATTTGTGGCTGAAAGTAGTCTAGTTTTACATGAAGTAATTGCTGACCTTAATAACTAAAAAGTGACAAATTTTCTTTTACACTCACAGTGGCCTGGTTTTACATGAAATAAAGGCTGACCTTCACAGCAAATGTGACAGAAAACATATTTCTGGTTCAAGGTGGCCATCTTCTACATAGCATAACCACCAAAGCTGAGAAAGTATCATAAAATACCATTTACTTATAACATCTTTATACGGCACTCAGAGACTTATGCAGAATTCATAATGAGAATATATTACTCGGTATGGATTTTGCAAAAACAAAGTGCATAAATAGCAGTATTATATAAAAGTATGGCTTCATATGGCCTTTATCGTACACATTAGACAAATAGAATCATAGAATCAAAGTATGGTATCGTTTGAGTAAAGATACAATATTTATAGATTTTGTAGCAACTTCAGTTCTTCATAAAACTGTCTATTAAATGACCTATATCTCTAACATTGCACATATTTACAGGGAAGGATATGGGAATGATTGATAAGGGCACTGCAGTTATCAGCGAAGAAAATACTTAACAGTCAATCGTCGTTCGTCTTGAGTCAAGAGCAAAGCAAAGAAAAATGTGATTTTAGTATATGCAAACATAAAGACAGGAGTACGAAGTGCAATATAGCTTAGCGGCTAGGTAAATTTAACATACTATAGCAAGTCATGAGACATATATGCAAAAATGCAAATGGATTGCAGAAATGGTAGAACCTGGAAGTATGATTATTAACCTGGAAAAAATAAAGTCATGCATCCTAACATAAGAAGGAAGCATCATATGCAGTTTCATAAGGAAAGGTGAAAAAAAAAATTTTTTTTTCTGCAAAGCTCCTGTAACCGTATCCCACAAAGACCTCTAGGCATGTGGCACAAGGTAAGACAGAAAATGGCTCTGAGCACTATGGGACTCAACTGCTGAGGTCGTAAGTCCCCTAGAACTTAGTACTATTTAAACCTAACTAACTTAAGGACATCACACACATCCATGCCCGAGGCAGGATTCGAACCTACGACCGTAGCGGCCGCGGGGTTCCTGACTGTAGCGCCTAGAACTGCTCGGCCTCTCCGGCCGGCCAAGGTAAGACAGATTTTCCTAGAAAGGACACAACATACACAAAATATCTATTAGCATCATTCAATATCATTATAGAACAATAATCAATATATCAATACAATCCTCATTATTTAAATGCAGCTCAAGGCATGAACACTCATTAAACATCAACATTCCATAAAATTGGTGCAGCTCAGTGCATGAACACTTATTAAATATTCTAATAATTCTCTTATACATGACACAAAATGCGGAAAAAAGGTTATTATTTCTAAATCTTTATAGGCAATCTGCCTAATTTACCTAGTACACTAACAGCAAAATGGTTATAAAGGCCTGCCAGGGAACAGTGTGAGAAGTGTCAATGGTGTTTAATATTCCATATAAGTTGCTTATGTCGTGCTTTCTATGTACTGCATTTCCTGCACTTTCACGTACTTCTATTTAAGAGCATATAATGTCTCATTTGGATACAATGAGACTTTGGTACATTGTTTCTGGAAAATATACAAAATGGATGAATCTATGCAATGAACATGAGTTACAGGGTACATTTATTTCTTAAATCTTCATAGATGAAAGCTAGTAAACTAGTGACACCATCTAGGACAAGAAATATACAGCAAATTAGAGCACAAGACTGGGCATAAATGAAAAATGGCGACCTTATAAAGTACAAAGAGTAGTAGTTATTGTTGTAATTATTTAACGTAATCAGAGTGAATATGCCGTTTGTTAGAATTATAATTGCGCTGTTGAAATAAATTCGGACAGTTGTGACCATTCTTACTGGCTGTGTCATCAGATAGGGCTAGCTTATTGTCGATAATAAAACTCTGCTCAAAATAACATCTGCATACATGCTGAAATTCTGAATGTGACTTCCACGAAGCTGCTGTGTTTTACTCTTATTTTCTGTAGTAATGGAGATGGTCTTCTTGTATCTGTTAATTTTGCCTTCTGACTGTAGATTGTCATAATTATAAGTACCTGCTTGGAAAGAGATAAACGGAACTGCGTGGTTTCACAGGAATCCGAAGGAGCAGCAGGTTGAATAGAAGTGTTGTGCGAAAAATTTTGCTTCTCAGAATGGGCTGCTAAGTACTTATGTGGGGTGTGAGGGGTATACGTAGTTTGCTTTTTCGCAGTATTAGTTGCACCATTCAAAGATTCAGTGTAAGGGAAATCGTCTTGTTCTTCAAAAAATTTAGCTTTGTGACGGAGTGACAACCTAATATTTCTGGTATGTCTCACAGCAGGAAACAAACTCTGTTCTTTGTTGAGACTGAATGTGGATTCTGACGTTTGATTGTTCCCATCATTAATCTGAGGGAAATAAAAGTTATTTGTTGATGATTGATATTGCTGCATGAATCTGGTCTGCAAATCGATGGGTGAGAAACAGCATTTATCAGCACAAAGGTTGACTGAAGCAGAAGTGTTTGCACACCATGAAGCGGAAGGCTGTGGTGTGAACGGAAGGTATTCATGACAAAAGACGGCGTTGTGTGTACCATTTTTTGGTTGACAGTAAACTTCTTTACTGGTAGCGTCATCGTGCTTAATGTGAGGCTTGATAACTTTAGACTGCGTGGGTGGCTCAACAGAGTGGTCACTCCAGACGGTATTGTCGTTAGTATCAATGAAATGTAATGAAATTTCTGACGTGGGAAACTTAGCTTTGCTTTGTGGGCGTGCACAGTCAGCGATCCGCATTATAAAGCCTATCAAAGGCCCATATCGTTTATAAAATCATATGCGGGTGCCATGTATAGATGTGCCTCAGTAGTCTCCTATCAAGGTATTACTGTTTGCTTCGGTTTGTGGATGTTTGTCCAGCTTGGCCGTATCTTGTCTATATAGTGGAGATGCGTGCGTTTTAATGTCTTTTATTTAACCTGTTTTGAACTTATATTCAAGTCATGTTGTGAGATTACACCGCACAGACACAGAGACACCGCAGGTTTGTTTAATTAATTAACTGTTTGTATTCGGCCCACCATTGTGTTGCACAGTTGACATGCTCTTCGAATACCATTTGTAATTTTATGTACAATGGAAACGTCCTTATCTAAAACCTTAACCATTTGTATAAATGTGGCAAGACTCTTGGTGACTATTAGTTGGTATATGATAGAACTGTTATTAAATAAAAATAGTTGTTTGGGAATTACGATGACGCATCAAGTTGGGCCACACTTCCACGTCTTTCCCTTAAATTAATCCCGATCTTTGCTCTGGGTCTCACTGTACTTCGGGTACTATGACATCTTCCTGTTTTTCTGCGGCTTCTCGACAATTCTTCAACTATGTGTACATGAGCTTGGTTGATTGGATACTGCAGAGGTTGGAAGTTAGTTTCAGATGCGTCATCTAGGGTATTCGCCTTGTCTGTAGGTGTGTACATCTGCTCCAGCTCGCAGCAGCTGCTGTCTTCTCTTGTTAAGAATGTGGACGGTTTCCCACGTCGAGGCTTCCCTCGGAAGCGACGCAAGTTTATCGTTCCAGCATCTGTTGCAGTGTTCCGTTAAGGCTGCTTCAATCTGGCGCTGTCTGTTGACACGCCATTCCTTGGATAGTTGGTGTTTCTGTCAGATGATTTGTAAACCTTCTGGAGGGAGCATTTACTGCCTTCGCCCTCCCTCATATTGCTCGTGTTATTGCGGCGGCGGAATGACGTTGTGAACTATGTCCCTGAGAGCGTCGGCGAAGTGAGTTGCTGCTTCATTGACGTTTTGGTAATACCAACTGGGTGTTCAAGATTATTGCGAACGTGCTGTCGTTATCGGTCCCAGTTGGTCCTAGCAGTGGTGAATCTTCGTGTGTTGGTGTGGGTTAGAATGTCGCTGGAAACACCATTGGTAGTGATCTGAGGGGAGGGCAAGGGGCCGGCCGGTGTGGCCGAGAGGTTCTAGACGCTTCAGTCTGGAACGGCGTGACCGCTACGGTCGCAGGTTCGAATCCTGCCTCGGGCATGGATGTGTGTGATGTCCTTAGGTTAGTTAGGGGACTGATGACCACAGATGTTAAGTCCCATAGTGCTCAGAGCCATTTGAATGTTTTTTGAGGTCAAAGGTGAGCTCTGCTGAGACCTGGGAACCCTTTGAGGAGGCCAATGTCCAGGACATCTGGAGCAACTCTTCCATGTGGGTAGATAGTGGGTTCAAGTGTTCTGCACATTGGAGCATTGGCTCTTTCTAAAGCTCGTAGAATGACGCGGCCACTGCGTGTGGTCATCCTGGACCTCCGGATCGGATGTTCCGCGTGTAGGTCAGCGGCGATAAAGCGTTTCCCTGTAGGTTTAGGAAGGTGTTTAGCATCTTCATGTGTGAGGTGTCCACGAAGACTATTATAGGTTCTTGTTAGGTCTCCGAAGTGGCTGACATGGCTTCTGTGTTGGTGAGAGGTGGAGGTGGCGCTTGGTACTGCTGCAGAGAGTTCCGGACACACAATTGCTGTGCCTGTCCTAGCGGTAAGACCATCATTCCGATAACACACATAGCTTGTGACATTGGCTCACAAATATAGCTTAATATGGGTTTTAGACCCAAGACAAATGTGAATATTCTCATCCTATAGGTACTGCCGAAATTACAACAGGTGGGAGTAAATACGATTCGAATTCTATGCTGCAATAGAGAAGTCTTCAATACCTCTATATCTAGCCATGTTCGACCTACATCGGTTCACAGGCGGCTGACGTGGTACTTTTATCGCTGCAGTGACTGCTGAGACGATGAGAGTCTTTAGAGGCAGTATTAACTCTGAGGTGTTGGAAAGGTCCATAATAGTCTGTTGAAAGGCCTGTTGCTGTATCTCTGGGTAAAAATCGTTGCTGAAGGTGAGTGTGTTCTGCCACTGTTGGCGGTGGGGCGTGGCCCCTTACGATGTCTGAAGCTAGAATCCGCTGCCGAATTCTTGCTGAATGACTTTTCGTGAGAGATGAACGATCTTGCTGTACTTACCGCTGTAGGATGGGCCGCGAAGTTGCTGCTTGACGTATTCGTTTGAGGGGCAACACGGTTTTCGGATCGAGTGGCGTCGCCATGTGTTTCTGTAAGCGATGCAGACTCTTCAGGTAGATGGGTACTAAGCACCACAGTTGCAGCAGTGCAGTGCCTGGCTACATGGTAGAGCCACCTCCGCCTGAAGCACTGCGGTGGGCTCCTGCGTGCTCGTAACTTCTCGACACCGACGACGAGTGCGCCGAGGCATGTCACGTCGAAAACTTTCCCCTGATATTCAGTTTCAGGGATAATTAACGTGTCCTGTGATACATGACAACTGATGCAGCGAAACACGTATCTTTAAGTGCTTCTTCCGTCTTTACATGAGGCATTGCCTTTGGAATGCCCCTTATAATTGCTTTACTGATTTGTTTGAAAGACATCATCTTTACGCCAGTGACTATAAAGAGTTTTTATTCCACACTTTAGCAATTTAGGCCTTAGGCCATTATCAAGTGATATTACGGCTTTAAGCCATGTCAACGTGATGTAAACTGACACAGCTGTCTCGATGTTACATAACACCCTAGGTAACAGGTTAATACACAATTACAATAATAATAACCAATCTACAAAATCAGGGGTTTATAAAATACACTCCTGGAAATGGAAAAAAGAACACATTGACACCGGTGTGTCAGACCCACCATACTTGCTCCGGACACTGCGAGAGGGCTGCACAAGCAATGATCACACGCACGGCACAGCGGACACACCAGGAACCGCGGTGTTGGCCGTCGAATGGCGCTAGCTGCGCAGCATTTGTGCACCGCCGCCGTCAGTGTCAGCCAGTTTGCCGTGGCATACGGAGCTCCATCGCAGTCTTTAACACTGGTAGCATGCTCCATGGGAGAATAGCAGCCTGCATTGCTGCGAAAGGTGGATATACACTGTACTAGTGCCGACATTGTGCATGCTCTGTTGCCTGTGTGTATGTGCCTGTGGTTCTGTCAGTGTGATCATGTGATGTATCTGACCCCATGAATGTGTCAATAAAGTTTCCCCTTCCTGGGACAATGAATTCACGGTGTTCTTATTTCAATTTCCAGGAGTGTAGAATGTGATAATTGAAAGAAATATTACATCGGACAAACAGGGAGAACAGTTACAGACAGATTTCAACAACATGTCAGTTTAGCAAACACTTAAGTGAAAACAAACATAATGTTAGTAACATCTATACATCCTGCCCGGTTGGCCGTGCGGTCTAACGCACGGCTTTCCGGGCGGGAAGGAGCGCCTGGTCCCCGGCACGAATCCGCCCGGCCGATTTGTGTCGAGGTCCGGTGAACCGGCCAGTCTGTGGATGGTTTTTAGGCGGTTTTCCATCTGCCTCGGCGAATGCGGGCTGGTTCCCCTTATTCCGCCTCAGTTACACTATGTCGGCGATTGCTACGAAAACAAGTTCTCCACGTACGCGTACACCACCATTACTCTATCACGCAAATATAGGGTTATAATCGTCTGCTGTGAGACGTTCCCTGGGGGTGCTCCACCGGGAGCCGAACCGCACAATAACCCTGGGTTCGGTGTGGGGCAGTGGAGGGGTGAAGTGGACTGCGGTAGTCGTCGTGGGGTTGTGGACCACTGCGGCTGCGCCGTGACGGAGCCTCTCCATCGTTTCTAGGTCCCCGGTTAACATACATACATATATACAGACATACAACATCGATACAGCCCTGACCATATTACACTCTGTACCTAAAGGAAGAGTTGTGAGCGTCGTTGGAGACATGGAAATATACAAGGATCTCAAAAATTATCCTGATAATCTGCGAAATGACCAAACCGAATTGAGAAACAAACGATTCTTAGATAATTTTTACTCGATTTACGATGCACACGCTAATAGCAGCTCAGACTTAGGCTCAGGTTAACGTATTCATTCAGTGTATTATGATTTTTATACAACGACGAATACAAATGCAGCGTGGTATGAATTTTATAAAATGACGAACTCCCGTCAAAACGATACTGGACATTCTTTTACCATCTATTATTTTACTCTTCGGAGCCGGTAGTGCGTTTTATATAATTGACACAGAGAAGACATACTATATTTTATTTTCGTTGGCTATGTTGATGAACAATTTATGTACTGAAAATGCATGTAAAGCTGACAAAATGTTACGACAGCTGTGTTAGATTTGAATGATGGTGGCTTCATGGGAGTGTGCTACTGATTTGGTAGCGCATGAGGTACTGCGTGACATCTCACTGCCTCTGTCAGTCTGGTTACATAGTATTAATACAATAAATCTACGACGTAATGATATATATCTTGCACAAATTTAACAGTAAGAGTGGGCAAAAAAGAATACCTGCAATTTTCTATAACGATGTTCAACACTTCTGTATGTAATTCGACGTATAATCCTCAGGTTTATTCATGATGTTTTAAAAAAAGTCACGTAAGATTTTATGTATAATGATGAATAACCCTTGTGTATCTAATTTGATGTATAATCCTCACGTTTATCTATGATGGTTTAAGGATAAGTCATGTAAGATTTTATAGCAGACTTTATAATTGTGTAACGGGGGCATACTCTTTGCATCCTAATACAGTCGTTGGCCTGCAATGGCGCTTCACACATAGTAAAACAATATCTGTAATCCGTTCACGCGTAAAAACGGTTATTAGTTGCCTGCAAACAGTAGTCTGCAGCTGTGGTCTAATGCATTTGTGACTAGTGATGGGTTAACGAACTTGTGCATTTACAGATTACGTTGTTTTACGATGTCTGAATACGTGTGCTCGCACTGTGAACAACGACGCGAATGTATTTAACAGGACTGACAATGACATATAAACCCCCCCCCCCCCAATCCAGTACACCTCCCGCAGTATGCCGATGACACCGCCTTCCTTGCCCTTGCTCCTACCCTTAAATTGTCCCAACGCCTTCTCAAGAATCACCTTAACCAGTGCCTCCCAAAAATCAATTCTTCCAAGACCCAGGCAATCATCGTAGGTCGTACCACTCGCTCCTTCCGGCTCCTGGATTTCTCCCTTACCATCTGCGACCGTCCTGTGTGCCTCTCCTCCACCCTCACCTACCTTGGCCTCATCATTGACCGTCACCCCACCTGGATCCCTCATCTCTGCTTTGTCCAATTCAAAGCCCACAACCACCTCTGACTCCTCAAACTCCTCTCTGGCCAGATATGGGGGTTGAACCCCTCTACCATCTTCCACACCTACAAATCCTTAATCCTCCCCATCCTCTGTTATTCCAGTCCTTCCTGGATATCAGCCCCCCCCCCCACCCAAATTCAATAAGTCTCCCAGATCCTCGAGCGCCATGCACTCCCCCTCGCCATCCAAATACGCCTCCTGTCCCCCACACAAATCCTCTACGATCTGATTCCTTTCCTCCATCTGCTCCTATTCCTTGAACATATCCACCTCCCGCCACCTTGATCCCTTTCATCCCCTGGTTGCTCCTCTGCTCTGCAACCCCTGCCCTCTGCTGTGTCTTCACTGTTGTGTCCCCCTACTCTCTGCCTCTACACCATCTTCTTTCCTAAGGTGGCTTCTGTCGACTCCCCCTCCCAGATGATACCCTCTCTCCCTCCATTTATCCCTCCTATCAACTCTGATCCTCACCTGCCCCTCCCTTCCTATGTTCTTTTCCTGGGCTCACTCTCCCCCCTTCCATCCTGGTTTTTCCCCTCCTACCCTCTCTCTGTCTCCCTTCTCTCCTCTGAATCCTTTTGCTATCCCCTACACTACCTTTCCCACTCCTTCTCGCATCTGCCCAGCCCCCCCTCTATTTTTCTATTTCCCCTCCATCGGCTCCCCCATTTTTTCCTTTCCTCTCCTCCTCCCCTTTCTCCCCTTCATCGGTCTGGGTCCTCCATCCCGCCCCTTTCCCAACAAACTCAGCAAGGCCAACCACTTCGCTTCCCACCTTTCTGAGGTCTTCTCCATCCCTGATGATCCCCACTTTGACTATTCTCTTTTCCCCATGGTCATGGAATGTGCTGATACCTCTGTCGCGCAACTTGTCTCCAGAACTTGGGGCAGTTGCTCCCCCTCCGACATCAACACTCAAATCACAGCGCAAGACATCGAACTTCTCCTCCAGTTCAAACGCAACACTGCCCCTGGTCACGACTGTGTCACCTACGACCACCTTAGAGAAAGCCCCTTCGCCTTCCTGACTGTCCTTGCCCATAACGTCATCCTCTCTACCGGCTTCTACCCCGACCTGTGGAAGACTTCCCGCCAATGCAGTTCCCTTTTGTACCTTGTGTACGCGATACTTCCACCACCTGTACATGTGCATATCGCATGCCATGACTGTTCTCACTCTGGTGCAATATAAAACTGAACTGCAGTCTCGACACGTCTGTACATATACAGGGTGTTACAAAAAGGTACGGCCAAACTTTCAGGAATTATTCCTCACACACAAAGAAATAAAATATGTTATGTGGACATGTGTACGGAAACGCTTACTTTCCATGTTAGAGCTCATTTTATTGCTTTTCTTCATATCACATTAATCATGGAATGGAAACACACAGCAACAGAACGTACCAGCGTGACTTCAAACACTTAGTTACAGGAAATGTTCAAAATGTCCTCCGTTAGCGAGGATACATGCAACCACCCTCCGTCGCATGGAATCCCTGATGCGCTGATGCAGCCTTGGAGAATGGCGTATTGTATCACTGCCGTCCACAATACGAGCACGAAGAGTCTCTACATTTGGTACCGGGGTAGCTTTCAAATGCCCCCATAAATGAAAGTCAAGAGGGTTGAAGTGAGGAGAGCGTGGAGGCCATGGAATTGGTCCGCCTCTACCAATCCATCGGTCACCAAATCTGTTGTTGAGAAGCGTACGAACACTTCGACTGAAATGTGCAGGAGCTCCATCGTGCACGAACCACATGTTGCGTTGTACTTATAAAGGCACATGACCTAGCAGCACAGGTAGAGTATCGCATATGAAATCATCATAACGTGCTCCATTGAGCGTAGGTGGAAGAACATGGGGTCCAATCAAGACATTACCAACAATGCCTGCCCAAACGTTCACAGAAAATCTGTGTTGATGACGTGATTGCACAATTGCGCGCGGATTCTCGTCAGCCCACACATGTTGATTGTGAAAATTTACAATTTGATCACGTTGGAATGAAGCCTCATCCGTAAAGAGAACATTAGCACTGAAATGAGGATTGACACATTGTTGGATGAACTATTCGCAGAAATGTACACGTGGAGACCAATCAGCTGCTGATAGTGCATGCACACGCTGTACATATAGTGATGTGGTCAACATTACCTTGTACAGCAGCAACTTCTCTGAAGCTGACATTAGGGTTATCGTCAACTGTACGAAGAATTGCCTCGTCCATTGCAGGTGTCCTCGTCGTTCTAGGTCTTCCCCAGTCGCGAGTCATAGGCTGGAATGTTCCGTGCTCCCTAAGACGCCGATCAATTGCTTCGAACGACTTCCTGTCGGGACACCTTCGTTCTGGAAATCTGTCTCGATACAAACGTACCGCGCCACGGCTATTGCCCCGTGCTAATCCGTACATCAAATGGGCATCTGCCAACTCCGCATTTGTAAACATTGCACTGACTGCAAAACCATGTTCGTGATGAACACTAACCTGCTGATGCTACGTACTGATGTGCTTGATGCTAGTACTGTAGAGCAATGAGTCGCATGTCCACACAAAAACCGAAGTCAACATTACCTTCCTTCAATTGCGCCAACTGGCGGTGAATCGAGGAAGTACAGTACATACTGACGAAACTAAAATGAGCTCTAACATGGAAATTAAGCGTTTCCGGTCACATGTCCACATAACATCTTTTCTTTGTTTGTGTGTGAGGAATTTTTCCTGAAAGTTTGGCCGTAATGGAAATTAAGCGTTTCCGGACACATGTCCACATAACATCTTTTCTTTATTTGTGTGTGAGGAATGTTTCCTGAAAGTTTGGCCGTACCTTTTTGTAACACCCTGTATAGCAGATGTGTTAGCATTGTCTGTTTTAGTATTGGTAGTTGTTGTATTGCCTTTAGCGGCTTTTATGTCTTCTCATTGTCTCTGAAGAACTGTAGCATGGGAAGCAAGGAGAGGATGTTGGTTGGTGGCCAGTATTGTCGTTCTAAAACTCAAACTGCACACAATTAGTAATTGGGTTCTTTATTCATAAACAAAGAGCTACTTAACTTTAAGTTTCCTTGTGCTGTGGTACAAGCTCTCTTCTGTATAGTCCCTGTAGTCTCACTGCTGTTGAAGTCCGCAATCTTCACTACAAGGCTGTTATGTGCTGTGTGTCTCTGCGCTGGAGGCTAAGTCTGTGGCTCCATTTCGGTGACACGCTGGGACTCGACGGCGTACAGACTCTAAGTAACTGGCGTGACAGGCTCGAGTTAACTGGCTAAACTCGGCGTAACTGAACTAACTGGGCCTCCGGTCCGCGACGGCGACTCTGAATATTGGCGGCTGAGAGGACGTTGGTGGTACGTTTCCAGCGGGTGTTGTCGTTGGCCTCCATTGATACTCTCGTGTCCTCTATGCCCCACGATGTGCTGGCGCCAGCCTCTTTATCATTAATTTTCCTTACATTGTCTGTTGTGTCCGTTATTTTCATTACTTGTTTTTCGAGTATGTTGCCCATCTTGTGAACAGCTTTATTATATTAAATTGAAACCTCAGGATGTTCCAGAAGTCTTCGAGGGTAGGAGTGACAACGAACGAGAAATGGCCCCGAAATGCATCTTCGGCACCAGGCGGGCGTCCCGCCGCCACACCGGAAGACGACGGCCGTTGGCTGTGGGTGACCCTGCGGCCGCTGCTGGCGGTGTCTGCGCTGGTGGGCGCCGTGCCGGGCAGAGCCTGCGGAAGGCCCCTGGTCGCCGCCTGCAGGTGCGGCCACACGCTAGCCGTGGCCGCGGTGCTCCTGCTGCTGACAGGGCGCTCGGCGGCGCGCAAGGTGGCCGACATTTCAGGCGCGGGCGGCAACCGCAGCCTGCTCGTGCCCTCCGCGCTCAGCTACTCTTCGATGGCCGCCACCGGCTGCGCCTCCCTGGTTTCGCTGCTCGCCGCCAGGGGCACCACATTCGCCGCCCTCGTGTCGAACATCGGACGCTCCGACGCAGCGCCCGGAGCCGACGTCTCTAGAGGCAGACGCAGGGTTGCGGTTGCCGTCAACTTGCATCTGGTCGCGATACTTTCGCAGCTCATCGTCTGCCTCGCTTGCTTCCTTAACATGCAGGATTACCCAAAGGCGACGACGGCTGCCGTAGATTTCTTGCTGTCCCTAATCTCCCTGCAGTTCTTCGCGCTTACCCTGGCTCTGAAACAGAAATTTGTGTCCCTCAACGCAGCACTCGTAAGATCCTTTTCGGCCAACTACACCGTAGAGGAACATATCGTAATACACGCTCACAATCCTTTTCCAGCACGATCTCGTGGACCGCACCGTACTATGGTGCTGATCAGTGAGCTAAAATCCCTTAGAACTGCTCACAGGTGGCTCACTAGGCTGAGCGCTTCTTTGAATGGTATGTACAGTGTTTCGATTACAGCAGCAGTGTTGCAGACTTTAGTATCGACAACTAATATTCAGTTTCACGTTCTTTGGCGTTTGCTGAACGACCAGGAAGCGCCCCTTTTGTACCTCGCCATCAGCGTCTGCCTCGTTGTGTTCGTAATGCTAAAAGTAGCGTGCGCGGCCGTCACCTGCCACTCTACTTCTACCGAAGCTTCCAAGACCGCTAGGCTCGCTGAGGAGATGCTACTCATTAACGATACTGGTGAGAAGACTTACTTTCTAATTAAAGTGATGCACTATAATCACGAACTGAAATGCATTAACTCGTCAATGAAGGTCAATCTCCCTGTAAAATATTGCAATTCTGGAAAAGTTTTTTTGGTACCGTTGATTTTCATAAACTCTTGTCGATTAAATTAAACTATTTAATAATGAGACATGTTTGGAGGTAGAAATCTCACCTTATGGCTACAATGACGATGCCAAAAACGAGTAACGAAAGTACACACAACACTTGCAAAAAATGTGAACCAGGTCCTCGCCGGGTTTTGAAGGCCCAAAGGACGTCTACCAGCCGCCATGTCATCCTCTGCCTTGCGGCGTCACGCAGAAGCGGTGTGGAGGGGCATGCAGTCAGCACATCGTTCTCCCAGCCATTTTGCAGACTCTCCACGGGGTGGAACCGCTACTACTCTGTCACGTAGCTCCTCATTTGGCACCACATGACTGACTGCACCCCAAACGAGCCCTCCCACGTAGGAAATATCCTTGGCAGTACCAGGAATCGAACCTGTGTCCTCTACAGAGCAGCAATCTAGGATGACCGCTCTGCTATGGTGGCGGACTGAGACTGTAAAGGGCAACTTTAATATCTACGTGTACTTTCAGCGAATCGTTTCTGGACTACAATTGTAGCCTGAAGATGAGGTTTCTAACTCGGATCATGTGTCATTATTAAATAATTAAATTACCAAAATTTTTGAATGGTAGCGGTCTGTGAAAGACCTTTTCATATTTTTCAAACAGTCACGGCCAATTAACAGTCAATACGGATTTAAATTGCTGTTTACTTTTGCTTTCAGAACCAGAACAGTACTCTGTTCTAGATCGGAGGACACGAGTGGCCAAATTCAAAAGTACAATACCAGATCAGATATGTCAAGCGTCTTGCCTGTTTCTCCATTTGCTTCACCATTTCACCCACGTGTACTATTTGTGCTTTCCTCATCTCTTTCTATTTCCTTGCATTTCACCTGCTAATCTTTCTCCATTATTTGTCACTCTTTCTCTGACCAGTCAGTTTCTTCTCTACATTGATTCCTTTTGTACTTTTGTCAGAAATTTCAGGAAGACGTGACAACTCACATTTGACGGCAACATATTGAGAAAATGCGCCAATGTTTATGAGACTGACATGTATTCTACATGTTGACTACTGATATGTTACCATTATTATTCGTATAACAGTAAACATAGCAAATTAGTTCACTATGCTGGAATTCGAATTGTATTACTAGACACTTTCCAAGCGTCCAGGAACTCCTGGATGAATCAGCAGATGGTTCATCCAGAGCCAAGTACAGTGGCTTTTTGTAGCTGCTAGATGGATATGTTATCATTGCCAATGGTTTTCGAGTGCCCACTAAGATCCTTTGGCACTGTTAACAGTGTGCCGAGAACCACTGGCACATAATTTACTGGTCTACGCCAGAGTACATGTAATTCGATTTTCAAGACCTTGTATCTGGCAAGATCCGCAAATTGTTTATCTTCGATGCTATCACCTGGGACCGCAATGTTATTGATCCATACTTTATATTTCTCTACAGTTGTGTTATCTGGCGTAACGTGCTCCAGCATTCGACCTGTCTTAAGTCAGAAGTCCCACAGTAATTTAGCATGTGTGGTCTTGACAACTTTTTCTGCCTTATTTTGCCACTAGTTCCTTGTCATTTGTAGACACTGACTTTCTGACGGTTTGTTACATTTCAGCAAAAATCAGTCCTTCAGTTTCCTTCTTCAGAGTTTCTTTCCTCTGCCAAGACCAGGTCTTTCCTTACCTGTTTTACCTTCAGTCTTCTCCAAAAGCTGTCCATGTAACGCTCTATTCCGCAGACTGTCGTTTTAGCATTGGAGGACAGCTCTCTGGGTTTGATTAATAGTGTGCTGTACGCTGAGAAGCTTTTTGTTGTCGACATCAGTCAGAGCTGATTCTTCTATCTTTCACATAGATTGCCACTGTATGCTTCTGTCAATTTCTGCTTCGCTTACAAACGTTCTCTACTGACTGCATTTTTTTTTTCTTTTTTTGGGGGTGACCACAGCTTGTGGATGGCATTGCAGGCTGGAGTACATGTTGAATGGTTATGAGTTTAATTGTTTGCCTGCATTGTGAATGGTTATGAGTTTTATTGCTTCCATGTCCAGATTATTCAGCTCTACTTGTGTTGAGTCCACAATGTCTGTAATGTACCTGTTGACAGGTATGGCACAGGTGTTGAGTGCCTTGATGGTGCTGCGGAAGAGATTAGGAGGGAAGCTTGCCGTGTGTTGACTGGGGCAATTCCACCCAAGTGTAACATTACAGCAGCTTAGGCTGCTGCTTTACGTTCACTCATAATAGATTCTGATATTGTTATTTTACCTGCGGACGAGGGAAATGCCACGGTTTTGTTGAACAAGCACGATTACATTCGAAAGATGCAGTGTCTACTTTCTGATTCGGCGTATCGCAAAATCGGTGCTGACCCTACTAAGAGTGTGGGGAGAAAGACTAATAACTTCCTGAAGGAAAGTTCTTTGTCACAGGAGACTATCAAGAGTCTTAATTCTTACTGTGCTGTACCACCTAGATTATATGGCCTCAGTAAGGTCCATATAGAGGCTGTCCCATTGAGGCATATTGTTTCTAATATTGGTGCTTCGACATATCGTGTAGTTAAACATCTTGCTAGTTTGTTGAGCTCACTAGTAGGTAGGTATGAACACCACATTCTCTTTTCACTCGCGGTCCTCTCTCTGATTCATTGCAGCTAATTTAGGTTATGTTTGGTGTCGAGTTAACAAATTTGTTTCGAGATGTGCTGACTTCCAGTTACTTTTTATTCAATGGTCAGTACTACGAACAGATTGATGGAGTTACAATGGGAAGCCCGTTGTCACCTATTGTGGCCAATTTGTTTATGGAGGACTTTGAGGAACGTGCATTGGAGTCAGCGACCTTGAAACCTGCGTGTTTTTGCAGATATGTAGACGATATTTTTGTTGTTTGGCCTCATGGTAGTGAGAATTCACCCATGTTTTTGGAACACCTGAATTAAATCCAGCCGAATATTCAGTTCGCTATGGAGGTGTAAAAGAATGGATGCCTTCCCTTCCTTGATGTGTTGGTCAGAAGGGAGACTGATGGTACGTTGGGACATTCTGTTTATAGGAAGCCTACTCACACTGACTTGTCATCATCCAGCTCAGTATGAAGGAGTACTTCGTGTCTTGGTTCACAGGGCCCATGTTATGTCGGACCCTGAAAGTTTGGCAGCTGAGCTATCACAACTCGAAGTCACCTTTCGTCAGAATGATTCATATGATGTGAAATGTGTTTTTAGACCACCTTCTGAGATTAAGACCCTGTTGGTGTCGTAAAAGATGATCTTGGTTTGCGTAAGGCTGGTGTCTATCGTATTCCTTGCAGTTGTGGAATGTCATATATTGGTCAGACAATCAGGACTGTGGAAGACCGGTGTATTGAACAAAAGCGTCACACACGCTTACAACAGCCGAGCAAATCCGCTATTGCTGAACATTGCTTGACACCGGTCATCCTATGGAATACAACAACACGGAGATTCTGGCTTGCAAGTCCAGCTATTAGGATAGTGTTATTAAGGGAGCTGTTGAAATCAAACTATCAAGCAACCTTATAAACAGAGATGGTGGATTTTGATTAAATGCTGCTTGGAATCCGGCTCTGTTTCTCTTCAGAAAAGAGAGGGACAGAATTTGTGCTACCACACCTGTTGATTAATAGTCACAATCGATATTTCTGTTGTTGGTTATCTTTGGTTGTGTGTTGACTCTGCGGTTACTTGTTCTGTGTGTGGTATCTTACTTATTTCTTCTCTGTGTACGGAGGTGTTAAATTCCCTTGCACATTGCTTCCTCCTTGCAGTTGTGCCTTAAGAATGGCACGGTGTGCTCCTGTCGAATTATCGACGGTGGTCGACGACGTCACCCAGCAGCAAACCCGTAAGTTATTTGAACATTCAATTCGCCGGGAAAAGTTAAGGTCTCACATTGTTTAACTCTACGGGGGGAAACGTGTCGTTGCTTGTTGAAGTTGGATAAACTTCGCAGCTGTAGAGTAAGGTTGGAATGTGCATTATCGATTTTACTGAAGTGTCGAAATCATAGTGTGGTTCAAACGTTTGATAAGGTTATGCATCATATTAATTCTACTGCCGCCAATTGCATCAAGCAATGTGCTGGTTTAGCTCTTGTTCGTGAAAGGATCCACTATACTCGCTGTCAATTAGATTTTGTTTCTAAGGAATTGTTTCAGTTCTATTTAATGATGGCGTCTAATGTTTCTGAATTTTCTTGAGATTGGGTGGACGGTGCATATTGGTCGCAGTCTGACTGGGAATTCCAATCTGTAACTGCTCGTCATTCGGCGAAGTTTGAACGTTTCTTTGGCTCAGTGTCTAATTCTAATTCTCGACGTTCTGTGATCAGTCTCAAGGAGAAAACGTTTGAAGACGCAGCTTTGTAGAAAAAAAACAAAAGAAAGCAGTTGTTATAATTTTACGCTTTACCTAAATTATAAATCGTCATGAAACCTTTCAAAGTTACTTTTATTGATTAAAAAGGTAAGCAAACATTTTCTTAGTTAGAAAAACTCTACTTTATATTTAAACATGGTACTTTACCATCGTCTTCGAACTTGGTTCAACAAGATTCCAGTTTTTACTATTCTGTCAGAAAATAGATTTTGCCAAATACTCATTGATAGGAACGCTTACTTCTTCCCAGTGACGCCAATCTCCAATCTAGGAAATGGGATTCAGCTTGAAGATAAATGCCAGGAAATGGTGGATGAAGAAGAAATTCAAGGACCAAGTAACATATTTCTGTGTGCCAGACTTTCTCAGTTACAAACTGTCGGGCAATGAAGCAGAATAATCTCTATGGTAGGTATTATACCTTAAGACAACAAAAAAAAGTGTTCATTACCTTACGAGCTGCCGAAACGATCCTTGCCTTCTTGGGTACATTCTCCCTGACTTTTGTGTATTCACTGCTGTTTGATCACTATCCATAGTTATGGGTCCAGTTTTTACACAAAGAAACGAATCGACGCAGGAGCGTCCTGTGGAACGCTGTTAAACTTGCCAAACATTGCGTTGGAACATTCTTTCGAATGGATCTTTGGTCAAGTCAGCAATGGACTACGCCCAAGGCGTACACACCTCGTTTATTTTAAATTTTCGTGCGGGATATTGGATACTCTTTCATTTGACACGGTCATAGTCCATACTGTTTCACTCTGCTCTCTTGTATTAGGATATAATGAGTTCTTTATGAGTGATGTCCTCTTTGGTGGCCTTAACTGGTCCAGCGGAGCGATATCATCTTCTGCGCTTCTGAAGTCACGTTTAATGTGATTAACTGAAAAATAAATGGTATTTAAAGTGGGTAAAATGTCTCTTTAACGTTGTCCTGCTCAGATGTAACTTCCCACCACTGTAATTTACATGAAAGTGGTTCATTGCAATATAACATGTTTTTTATTTAATATTATTATTTTTTTCGCAGCAGTTGCTGTTGTAGTCTTCAGTCCAAAGACTCGTTTGATGCAGCTCTCCAGGCTAGTCCAGGCTTTGTACTAGGGATATTCGGAAAGTAAGTTCCGATCGGGCAGGAAATTGAAACCACTGTTAAAATCTAATAAAGCTTTCCACATACGTGTTCGACAGTGTCTCTAGTATGACTGTCGATTGCATCACTTCGCTCTTTTCAGTTATGAGCGCATGGTGAGCACATAAAGATGCGTAGAAAATTCTCCCGCTAAGTATGAGGTCCTGGTGAGAGATTTCGCCTGATGTTATGCAGCCCACATTACAGAACTGTCACACGGTTCCTACTTGCGTCATATCTCGGTCACAATCTGCAGGAGCAATGAAAATGCTCCTGCAGCGTTTTCGATGGGAAGTACTTGATCACCAGCACTACAGCCCGTAATTGGTTCCCTCGGTGTTTCATCTCTGCTCAGATTAACTACTGGTTATGAAGACAACATTTTCGCAGAGACAACGAGCTATAGATGAATGTAGAGAATTGGCGGAAACCACAGGCGGCTGCCTTCTATGACGAGGGTACTGGGAAGTTGGTACAACGCTACGACATATGTCTAAGTCGGAGTGGTGACTATGTAGAGCAGTGGCTGGACGCTGTAGGCAACTGTTGCAGAGAAAATATTTCTCATTATCGCAGTAGTTTCCATTTCGCGATCACTCGGAACTTATTTTCCGAACAGCCCTAGTATAACTACTGCGACGGACACCTATATCAGCTTGGTTACTATATCCATGCCTTGGCCTTCCTTTATTATTTTTACACCCAACACTCCCTTCCTCTACGAAATTCACAATCGGTATGCATGGTACAGCACTCGTACGTAATATGTTCCAAAACGCCGAGCATAAAAACGGGAATTTCCCGGGCTTATACATCGGCTTCTATTCTTGATGAAAAGGTACGAGCAAGTATTTGGGATAGCCCTTTGGCTATGGACCATTTCTATACCCAACAGAAGGATCGTCCTGTTGTCACTATTCTACAGTACGGACGCAAGGTACGAATATTACACACTTCTTACTGCTTAGTCAATGAAGCAAATCGGTTGGTTCTTTTTGCAATTGATGTAGTCTACGGTGGCCTTTATGGGACTTATTGAGGCACCGTTAGTTCAGGTGTAGTTGCTCGTAAAACCCCACAATAAAGGGTTTTCTAATAATACTTTCGCCGTTACCAGCAGACCAAAACCCAGATGAGGATTCCATGGCTATGTACAGCAAATGACTGAAGTTTTTACGATGTGTTCCTAATTTCCCGTTCTCCAAACACCTTCAAAATTACCAGTTTCCAAGACACAGATGTTCAAAGTTACATTACTTCCACACGTAAAATTCGGTATGAGCCGAAATCTAAGTAACAAATAACACCAGCAACGTTATTCAATTTTAACGACATATTCACTAGGCGTTTGTCTAGAAGAAGCACATTCCCGTTTTCAAAAATCGTAATCCGTTATGGAGAAACAACCCCCAAAACTCGTTTTTTGGTTATCAAAACCCAACCGTGAATTCAGAGACGCCTAGGCACAGCAAATGGCTGTAATTGTTACGATACGTTTGTAAGATTCCGATCTCCGAACAACGTTGAAGAAAATTTTCCTTACATCTTTATCAGTTTCCGAGATAGAGAGATTCGAAGTTACCCTACTTGTAGACGTAAAATACGCAAGCAAAATCCTCTGTCAGGCTAACACACAGTTCATAAAGTGACGTAGCACAAACAAATATGCTGTATCATCTGGGAACCCAGTGTTGCAGTATTGAAGCTCATGCAAGAAGTTGTTGCACGTAAAAACCGGTATAAGGTGTAAAATTAGTTTTGAGTTATTTCTATTTCGTATAAGTAAACTACTTAAATTTTACTGAGCAATAGATTTCTTTTCGTGCGTATCACATGCCCTGCTGCAGCAGGGAAAAGAAGGGAACCAGAGGGAAAAGCTCCTCTGAAATGTGAACATATTCCTGTTTAATTAAAAAACTCTGGCTGAAAAGTGGGGTACCAGCTGCCTCATTCTACATTCCACAGTACCTTCAAATTTTCCCAAAAATTTTGGCATGCGAACATATAACCACTTTTTTATGCTGAGTGACTAGAAGACATTGTCAGTGACAAAGAGACGAAAAGTGATAAGTACTGTAACATAAAAATGGAGACAATGGCAGTGTAAGTGAAAGAGAGGGACACTGTGGCAGTGGAAGTGGCTGACAGTGACAGGAAAGTGCTAGAAGAGTGAAGGAGACAGTGCCGAGGGGTTCGGCGGAGGGGGGTGTGGGGGTGGTGAGGAGGAATAAAGAGAGAGAAAAATGGAAGTGGATGAGAGACAGTGACAATGAGAGACAGGGTATATGACGATGACAACGGTGAAAAAGGGCATAGCGATACTGAGAAGAGACAGCAGCTGTAGGAAGGAAGGAATGAGACAGGAATGAGAGCAGTAAGAGAGACGAAGAGGGGGACACTGACAGTGAAGAGACTTTAATAGTTGGGCAGAATGAGGGGACTGTGTCTGTGACACATGACACAATGATAGAAAGATAGGAAGAAATAATGACAATGAATTGGGCTGAATGAGTGAGTGACAGTGGGTAACTGGGAGTGGATGGGCATGAGAGACTTACAGCTAGGGACTTGAGGGTGTGAGTGAGTTACAGTTAGAGGAGCTAGTGCAAGTTTGAGGTGATCTGCATGTTAAAAAAGCGGGATTATGTTTGCGTGCTAAAATTATTGAGGAATATGTTTAAAGTTGCTGAGACAGGCAGAATTAAACTCCGCTTTTGAGTCATCGGGTTTTAAATAAACAGCAATATATTCGCGTTTTTTGTGCTTCAATAGGAGCATTTTTTGCTGGTTCACTGTTGCTTCGGGAAATATTACTGCATCCCCTTTTCTAGTCGAGTTGTGCCGCAAATTTATTTCCTCCTCTCATTCGATTTGTTATCTGATCTACACATCTAATCTTCAGCATTCTTCTGTAGCACCACATTTCAAAAGTGACTACAAGAATCACGCTTACTAATGTTCAGGATCTCGTTCTAGCAGTATTATCAGATTTTTCTAGTGACCCTCGGAAACTGAGGACCAAACTGGAGCCTTACCTTCACACCTTACTGACAGGACTATATTCCCCACGAAGACGACCCAAATTCAGTATCACTGTTGTTAAACTCTGACGAATATATATATATATATATATATATATATATATATATATATATATATATATATATATATATAGACACACAGTTTACATCATCCACCCAGGGGACAGAGGGCGTAAGTTGAGCTGCTTGTCTTAAATTACACGAAATATTTTCTGGGTCAGTGGTGTGCACCACGTTCGAAGGTGGTCCAGTTCGGAATTGTTCCGTACATCCATATCAACTAAACCCCGTTAGCCAGTGACCCTTGTGGCCAATACCGTTGCATGGCAATAAGTGCTCTCTCCATGACTCTTACGTGTACATACTCCAGTGGCGACGCAGAACTGTTCATTGTTACCGCAGTATGATTTTGCAATATTTGGCAAAGTGGCGGATGGTTACTCCCTTTCTGTCGCCATGCGGAAGGTCACCTCATTCCCTCCATACTTCCTCATTACTCCGTCTCTCTCTCTCTCTCTTTGTGCAGAAATACCTGCCGACGTGAAGTGTGCCATACTGCCACACCAGTACCAGTGAAAGTGAAAATTTGATCGTAACGGGTCCACGGATGGGTCTGTCATGTTTGGTGTGCACTGTAGTGATTTTATGATGAATCTGGCTTATTTTTGTGTATGACCATCTTCCTGCAGTCAGAATCCCCAGCAGTAGTTACGCAGCATGTGGCTAGTAACTGCCGGGTGGAGTGGTCGTGCAGTTTGAGACGCCGTGTCACGGATTGCGCGGCCCCTTCCGCCGGAGGTTCGAGTCCTCCCTCGGGCATGGGTGTGTGTGTTGTTCTTAGCGTAAGTTAGTTTAAGTAGTGTGTAACTCTAGTGACCGATGACATCAGTAGTTTGGTCCTTTAGGAATTCACACACATTTGAACTTTTGGCTGGTAAATTCTCTTCCCCTGGCAACGCATCACAAAAATACTGAGCTTACAACTTACCTGGACTCGTAGGTACAGCTGGTTAAAGACCCGAGCTACACAAGTGACCACTTGGGGAGCCTAGCTGACAAGTGGCGCCAGAGGTGCACAGATGCGAAACTTTTATAAAGATTGTGTCATAATTAGTAGCCAATCTAACACTGATTAAAACATACTAGAATAGTAGCGCGTATGTTCCAGAAAACATAGAGCCGTTATTGAGCTGAATGCAAGTCATGTGGAGCTGGCACCCTTCTTTCCAAAAATATACCCAGTTCTTCACAGCTGTACCATAGTTCTAGAGTTCTCTGTATAAAATTTAAATAGCTGTGCAGAACTTCGCGAAAGAAACAATAATACTTGGTGAAATTTTACTCCTGTAAGAAAAATTGAGAAATCTACGAAAAAAATAATAATCACAATTCTCAATAGCTCGCCAAGAGTTCTACAGAAAACCCTAAAGACGTTTTTTGTTCAGATAATAGTTTATGAGATAATTGCAATAATGAGGGACCTATTTCTACAGTCGTGTGGAGTTGGCACCCAGCTTTAGAGATATATACCGAGAGCTTGGAACTTGACGTAGTCTGTTGCCTCCGCTTACTAGAAGGAGTCCCAGCTAATACTTAGCAGCCGAAATTATAAGTTATTTGTAGACTTAATGAACATTTTTGAATGATTTAATTAATGTATTTGAACAACATCTGTTACAGCTCAGGAACCTTGCATACCATTAATTTGACTCTTTTAGACGTATTTTGTTTTGCCTTCAATAAATGCTATGACTGAAAAGCCTTTTATTCGTCTGTATGTTGTCTCAAAGGAGTCATAGGCCTATATAACTACGTACAAATCCTCTTAGCGCCAGGAAATGTTCACAGCGTAATGAATGTCAGAAATTGATTACGGCAGAATTTTTATTTATAGCACATCCATCAGAAACAGGCATTTGCATTGTCTGTTCAAGTAGTTATTCGCATAACAGACGCCATGACCTTGATAGACAACACAAAACAAAAAGTCAGACCATCAAAGAGGAAATGGAGCTTGTATTTGAGTCTGACGTTCGGAAACAACATGTGACTTGGAAAAAGAAAGAAGCCAGAAAGAGTAACATGGTATTTGTTCAAGTAAAATGCGAAGAGTTGGCGATGACATAAGAGTCATATGAAACTTCTTTAGTATTTTTAAAAATAAGATAAACTTCTTTCTGATCTAGATGATAAAGTTGGTCTCCAAATATCTGTACACCATATTGTTAGTAATGGCACTGAAATGAAAGCAGAAAACTGCTATATCGAGGCAGCCAGTAACGAGACGAAACGAGGAACTCTCTCGCGACGTATCTCAGTAACTGGAAGACCTTGTCCATTCTTATACTTTCTTCTCTCGAGCTTTGGATGGATCAACGGATATACGCGATGCTGCACAGTATATCATTTTTGTATGTGGAATTGATGTTAATTTTAATGTCTGGGCATAGAGCATGCTTCAACAGTAGGATCAGCAATATTAGAGAAACTAAAAGTATGTGTACAAAAATTTAAAAGTGTATAATAGTAAAGTCATCAATATGTGCACAAAGGAGAGCCGTCAATGATAGGCAGAATCAATGGCAATGCAACTTTGTTCAGAATTTTTCTGATTATCCTGTACTAAAATATTACTCTATTATACACCGGAGTCGCTGTGTGGAAAACCTCAAAATCTGAAACATACAGTATATTGTGCCACCGTTCCTGAAATGTGTGAATAAACCTAGAGCTACGGCATTAACTTCACGAGAATTCTGAAGGTACTGTGAATTGTTGGATTTGGAGTATGATGCACTTGTTCTACATTCTGAGACGGCGTATTTCTAAAGGAAAGCTTGTGAATACAGGTTGGAACTTGAAAAATCCTGTTCTGATTTTTTAGAACAGGAAAATATACTAGCTGAAAAGTGAATCCTATGACATGGTAACAAGCAATTGGATTTGGCATTTTTGGTTGAAAATATTTACCATATCAAAACCTAAATTTAAAACTAGAAGTCAAAAGCATTAGTCCATTTAAAATTATATTAAAACTCTTCATCTCTCGATTATAAAATGAGGTTTTGAGTCAGTTTCCAAACCTGAAAGAACAGAGTGAATGTGCTGCGGATAACAGCAGTAGTACCAAATATATTGAAAGATGCAAATATTGCAAGGGTCATTTGAAAGTCGTTTTCATATGTTTTAAACCCATTTTTTGTTAGTAAACAAATCACAGTGCTGATTCTTAGCAACACAGAAATAGAGCTGGTGGGTTTCATTGTTAAAAATTAAATCCGATAAGCTTTCTCATACCAAGATGATTCTGCTGTAATTAATTTCTGGCAGTCATTACGCAGTAAACCGTACCTAGAGCTAAGAAAAATTGTGCATAATTATACGAATCTAAGTCTCTTTCAGACGACATACAGATGAATAAAAAGCTTTTCAATCATGACATTTATTGAATAAAAGACTCACATTAATGGTATACAAGGTTCCTGAGCTGTAACAGATTCATTTTAAATACATTAATTAAATCATTCAAAAATGTTAATTAAGCCTGCAAACATCCTTTATTTTAGGCTGTTAATCATCGGCTGGGACTCCTTCTAGTAAGCGGAGACAACAGACAGTTCCAAGCTTCCAGTGCTACATCTCACACCGATCTCTCTCTCTCTCTCTCTCTCTCTCTCTCTCTCTCTCCTCATCCAGAAATCTGGTCTAGAATTGTCTTCACCAAAAGGCACTTCTTCGTCGAAGAGATGATTTCCGAATACTAATGATTGGTGCTGTAATAAGAGTGTGTCTTTGAACTGATGTAAATTAATTGATTTAGGTGGACAAGGTCCTATCCCTGTCTTCCAACCCTGACAATGAACGTATGAAGCTACAAAAGACGGTCGAACTGTATGATGCATCTGAACTCCTCTGTGAAAAAAATAGCGTGTGTCTCCATAAATGTTGGAAAATCCCAGTATGTATCGAACATTGAAGTAACAGGAGTTCGTGGAAGCTCATTATACAGAGAGTAGTCTTCAAATCCGGTAGTTAATTGTAGCGATGAATACCAAATTAAATTAAATATGTTGTAATAGAACACAATAAATACACGAAACAAAACTACGGTTAGCATTCTGGGATTGCCAGCATCGGGTACATCGCTACAGTTGGCACGATGTGTACTGACTTGCACCTACATACATGAATCACAACTAGGGCAGAGGAGCTGCCTCCGAAGGAAAAGTAATATGTTAGTGAAGTGGGTCCCACATTATTGCTATTATAAGTAATTACTTTCACAAGAAATTATATTAGATTTTTTGATAAAACTCTTGAGGTGCTATTCTCAACTATGATCGCAACTGTCATGAGAACACCAGTGCGATTTCGAACATTTTCTGTAGTGAAAATAGGTCACTCATCGATGCAATTATCTCGTTAACTATTACCTGCACAAATAATGTCATTTAAGTTTTCTATAGAACTGTTGGGCATGCATTCGGTATTTTGAGCTCAGTTTTATTTTCCAAAATTTTCAAATACACTCCTGGAAATTGAAATAAGAACACCGTGAATTGATTGTCCCAGGAAGGGGAAACTTTATTGACACATTCCTGGGGTCAGATACATCACATGATCACACTGACAGAACCACAGGCACATAGACACAGGCAACAGAGCATGCACAATGTCGGCACTAGTACAGTGTACCTCCACCTTTCGCAGCAATGAAGGCTGCTATTCTCCCATGGAGACGATCGTAGAGATGCTGGATGTATTCCTGTGGAACGGCTTGCCATGCCATTTCCACCTGGCGCCTCAGTTGGACCAGCGTTCGTGCTGGACGTGCAGACCGCGTGAGACGACGCTTCATCCAGTCCTAAACATGCTCAATGGGGGACAGATTCGGAGATCTTGCTGGCCAGGGTAGTTGACTTACACCTTCTAGAGCACGTTGGGTGGCACGGGATACATGCGGACGTGCACTGTCCTGTTGGAACAGCAAGTTCCCTTGCCGGTCTAGGAATGGTAGAACGATGGGTTCGATGACGGTTTGGATGTACCGTGCACTATTCAGTGTCCCCTCGACGATCACCAGTGGTGTACGGCCAGTGTAGGAGATCGCTCCCCACACCATGATGCCGGGTGTTGGCCCTGTGTGTCTCGGTCGTATGCAGTCCTGATTGTGGCGCTCACCTGCACGGCGCCAAACACGCATACGACCATCATTGGCACCAAGGCAGAAGCGACTCTCATCGCTGAAGACGACACGTCTCCATTCGTCCCTCCATTCACGCCTGTCGTGACACCACTGGAGGCGGGCTGCACGATGTTGGGGCGTGAGCGGAAGACGGCCTAACGGTGTGCGGGACCGTAGCCCAGCTTCATGGAGACGGTTGCGAATGGTCCTCGCCGATACCCCAGGAGTAACAGTGTCCCTAATTTGCTGGGAAGTGGCGGTGCGGTCCCCTACGGCACTGCGTAGGATCCTACGGTCTTGGCGTGCATCCGTGCGTCGCTGCGGTCCGGTCCCAGGTCGACGGGCACATGCACCTTCCGCCGACCACTGGCGACAACATCGATGTACTGTGGAGACCTCACGCCCCAGGTGTTGAGCAATTCGGCGGTACGTCCACCCGGCCTCCCGCATGCCCACTATACGCCCTCGCTCAAAGTCCGTCAACTGCACATACGGTTCACGTCCACGCTGTCGCGGCACGCTACCAGTGTTAAAGACTGCGATGGAGCTCCGTATGCCACGGCAAACTGGCTGACACTGACGGCGGCGGTGCACAAATGCTGCGCAGCTAGCGCCATTCGATGGCCAACACCGCGGTTCCTGGTGTGTCCGCTGTGCCCTGCGTGTGATCATTGCTTGTACAGCCCTCTCGCAGTGTCCTGAGCAAGTATGGTGGGTCTGACACACCGGTGTCAATGTGTTCTTTTTTCCATTTCCAGGAGTGTATTTGGAACGTAAATGTTTCGATTAAGTTTCTACCTAATTAATGTCAAATTTCCCGCAAGTAATATGTTAGTAAGAAATTCAGCATCAGTGCAGTACATCACAAATTGTAATTTTCTATACACTCACACCCATTAATGAAGGTGTTTTATGTGTCGTTCTTATATGACTTTATTAATAACATAGGCCTTTTTCGTAACATACAAATTTATATTTTCTTTTTCAGTAGCATGCACAAAAATTTTGATTGTTTTATCAATTTCCAGCTATTTGGATGGATGTTTGTAACTAACTCCTTGCTCTTGAAATTCTTCAAATGTAACAAACAACCTACACAGTTAAAAATGTTTTTTATTTGAAAGTATCTTTTATTTTTTTGTACCACTTTTTTCGAAGGAAAGTGAAATAATTGTAGATTATGGGGGGGAAACTTGCATGATTAAATAAGCAATAGAAATTACATATTTTCATTCTTTCCATTCAGTTTTGTGGACAGCACTTATTTATTGAAACTAGAACAGTACAGTGGGGTATTTATTTCTGCTTTCACTGAAAGCTTTTCAAAATCTCAGTTGTTTTCTTAAAAAGAAATTGATTATTTCTGGTTTCAATACTTAGTTCTGGAATAAGATTAAGAAATATATTTTTGTTACGGTGCACTACTTATACACTATTTATTATAGAGAAAAAACAGCAGCGGGAAGCGTTAAATGATTCGTCACTTGTGTAGAAAACTGTGTCCTAACCTGCGCTGCTCGCAGGGTTAAGCAGATTGTTGATAAAACCTTACATCTGTTGATAAAATCTTCATAGTTCGTATGAAACTGTAAGTTCCTTAACTTAGTTTCAGAAGAACACATTGTTGGGTGCTTAACATTACTGTATCCTGAACTGTTCTACATTACTTGCGTGGTTGTACTGTGCAGCCCGAGGCAGCGAGGCGGTCTCTCGCCAGCTACGAGACCTGTCTCGGGAGGTGCGGCTAAGACCGGTATGCTTCAACGCGTGCTCGCTGTTCCACGTGGACGCCAGACTGCTGACCACCATGGCGGCCTCCATAGCCACCTACACCACCATACTGCTCCAGTTCGTCGTCTCGGAGAACACAAGCCAAGAGGCTGCACAAACAGAAACACCCTAGTACAAGATACCTTCCTCTGGAGCGACTCCTTGAAGTGATGCCTTCTTATTGGCATCCTGTATGCATGTTGTTTACATCCTCCATGTGCACCAGCTATATATCTCTTATAGAACCGTTTAAAAGAAAAAATGTCAAAAATTCTTGTCACTCAATTTTTAGCGTTCTGTGCCTTAGTCTGTAATAACGGATCGTTATAGAATCGCTTTGTTATTCGTCTATTCACCGTTTGCCTGCCCGACTGTTAAGAACGGGTAGGTGTATCAAATCCAGATTTGTGTAACGTTTGTAAGTCACTTCAATAGGTATGGCCATTTATGTTACATATTTAGATACTCGAAGAGTCACTTATTAAAACTTATAGGGTTTGTGTATCACGTTCAGAAGAATGTGACATACTGTCTATGGTCCCTTGGTGATCCAAAAATTGTAAGCTTCCAAGTCAATGCAATCAAAACATATGGCCATTTGTGCCACATGTCTTGATAATAACTCATTCATTTAAATGTCTAGGGTGCTTTCCGTTGACCTAGAATCATGAAATTTGGCAAGAAACGAGATTTCGCAGTACAAGTAGAGGAAAAAATCCAAAATCGTTGAATTTTTAATTACATCATACGAAAACATGTTTTATGGATCATTTGTTATGCGTTTATCTGCCTGTCCGTCTTTTAAGACCCCTTTTTCTCTGGAATACTTTGGCGCATTAATTTCAAATTTATATCACATATTACAGTCTGCAGTCCCTTGGCGGTGCAAAAATGTTAAGCTTCTTAGTCAATGCAATCAAAAGATATAACATATATCTAAACTCCCATTTTCACTCATCAAAGCCGGTCGGTGTGGCCGTACGGTTAAAGGCGCTTCAGTCTGGAACCGCGTGACCGCTACGGTCGCAGGTTCGAATCCTGCCTCGGGCATGGATGTGTGTGATGTCCTTAGGTTAGTTAGGTTTCTTTAGTTCTAAGTTCTAGGCGACTGATGACCTCAGAAGTTAAGTCGCATAGTGCTCAGAGCCATTTGAACCATAACTCATCAAAACCTATTGTACTTCCCATTGACCTAGAACAATGACATTCGGCAAGAAGCATGGTTTCACAGTCCAAGTAAAATAAAAAAATCTTAAATGTTAAATTGTAATTAAATTACACACAAAATGTCTTTTGCGGATTTGTACATACATTGCATTCATAGTTCATCAAAAGCTTAATAGATGGACATTAGTGGATGCAAACATAAAATGTTAGCCGCAGTCATTTTTAGTAAGTAAATAAAAATGAAATATCAAATATTCTCTCTCATACATATATATATATATAACTGAAATCACCTGCTCGCTTCTTTCTGTACGTCTGGGATGGTCTGAGGAGCTATTGTAGAGATTTTGATGCAGCCTTGGAATTCCCAGAGCAACACTGACAGTATCGATAACAGACAAAAACCGTCCATATTCTCGATTCTCAGCACTGATGAACCTGTATATACATAATTAAGTTTGTACGGATTCCTCGCACTCGATCAATTTTTTATCGTTTATCATTGCACGTTGTTCCTGTATATAATGAGCAAGAGATAAACTAGTTTTGACTTTGTCTTACTACTATTTTGTTATAGTTTGCGTGTGGCGTAGCCAAACGCATTGACGATTATTAAGCTGTGAGATCCTTCTAAGGGGCTCTGGTGTCCTACCGAACGCGTTCCCACACTGTGTACATTACCATCCAACGCTCGAGACTCTCAAAACTGGATTTTGTAATCCGATTTCCCAATACGGCTTCGGGTTGTTCCTGTAAACACTTCAATACTGATTTTGGAAATATGGTTTTAGCTCCGGGATTTCGTCTTCCACAGTCGACTTCCGCTCCGAAGTAAACACACAATAAGTTCTGAAACGTGCTTCGGTTGTCAGGTTGCGTCTTGAATCATTTCGGCTAATCTGGACGGAGTGACGTTCTGTGCAGTCGAGGAGAAATGGGAATACTAGCCTGAACACGAATTTGTCTAGCTCCGATATTTAATTGAAGAGGAATAGAGATTTTTCTAACTAGATCGAAAATCGGATCAGCTCATTTTCAAAGACCACTTGGTTAGATTAACTATTGGAAACCAAAGTTTGACCCCTCTACCAAAACCTTAGCATATAAACACGACATTGAAAAGCGGTTTCCGATATTCGGTTTTCGTCTTCCGGGATTTCAAGGACCCAGTTATAACAGTTGTAGGTCAACCCTTCTCAGGAGAGGCTACAACAGTGTTATGACATCCCTCCCTATCGAGTGTGCAATGTCAAACTGCTTAGTGAAGTAATGCAGTCAAGTGTTTCTAAATTTGACTCTACTTTCTAATCAGTTATTTAACTTCACACACCTTCCGAAACCGTGAAGTCTAATTTCAGTTCTTCCTCTTATGTGAGCTTCATTTCCTTTGTCAGGGACTGTATTTTACATATTTTTGTAACATTGTGTCAGCTTTTTGCACCCCTGCTATTCACTAGCCCGCCTGCTATATCTACGATCACCGCACACAAGGTCAAGCAGGCCAGTAACATTCAAAGAAAAGACAATGACATTTTCTTCATTAGCACGCCGAAGCTCCACAAGTGTACCGCAAATGAGTGTTTAAGTGAGCTTTCAGTTTTTAATGACGGAATAGATTGGATAATCTCAGTTACTTTTCCTCTTCAATCTGTTAATGACAGCACTGTTAATCCCGAATTTTCAGTGACTTCTTCCCTCTGCCTATCTGCATACAGAGGACATCGCGGTTAATGAAAGAAGTTTGCTGTCTTCAGATAAACAGCTTTGTCTAATAAGTGATTAAGATTCCACGATGACACTGTACATGTAAAGCCAACAATGTTATCAGTTCCAGTTCTTGTCGGGTATTCAGCCGGATCAAACTGTCATCTGCACATAACAGTTCCTCCGTCCACCTGGCCGTCATCATCAGGTGAGAAAAGCTAAGCCACCCTCGTCGATAACTGATTCGAATTGTGAAAGACGAAAGGCTTATATGCAGCGAAAATACGAAAGCGCATGCGTTAACGTAATTCGCAAGCGCTAATCGTTGCTACTGCCCCAGGATCCAGAAGACTTGCAGCGCCTCCAGTGGTGAATGCCTCGGAAAAACGATACATCGTTAAAAATTAATATTCATAGCCGACCGATTCAGATGCCGTTGTTTCTTCATATCTGATAAAACAGGATTCCAAGTTTTACTTAGCGGGTTAATGATATTATGAGTTAGTGTGATTTAGATAGATTTTTTAAAACACAGTCCTAATAATGCGAGGCGTTTGCAACCACTTGTGTCTCGTTGTGTAGCATCCTTTGTCCCTCTGCAAGACAGCGCTCAGCCACCGCAGATTAGTCAGGTTGTAATAATCCCGTATGGTGATGATGTTCAACACGTCTGTCACTGACAGTACGAATAGTTTGTCCAATATACACTCCGGGAAATTGAAATAAGAACACCGTGAATTCATTGTCCCAGGAAGGGGAAACTTTATTGACACATTCCTGGGATCAGATACATCACATGATCACACTGACAGAACCACAGGCACATAGACACAGGCAACAGAGCATGCACAATGTCGGCACTAGTACAGTGTATATCCACCTTTCGCAGCAATGCAGGCTGCTATTCTCCCATGCAGACGATCGTAGAGATGCTGGATGTAGTCCTGTGGAACGGCTTGCCATGCCATTTCCACCTGGCGCCTCAGTTGGACCAGCGTTCGTGCTGGACTTGCAGACCGCGTGAGACGACGCTTCATCCAGTCCCAAATATGCTCAATGGGGGACAGATCCGGAGATCTTGCTGGCCAGGGTAGTTGACTTACACCTTCTAGAGCACGTTGGGTGGCACGGGATACATGCGGACGTGCATTCTCCTGTTGGAACAGCAAGTTCCCTTGCCGGTCTAGGAATGGTAGAACGATGGGTTCGATGACGGTTTGGATGTACCGTGCACTATTCAGTGTCCCCTCGACGATCACCAGTGGTGTACGGCCAGTGTAGGAGATCGCTCCCCACACCATGATGCCGGGTGTTGGCCCTGTGTGCCTCGGTCGTATGCAGTCCTGATTGTGGCGCTCACCTGCACGGCGCCAAACACGCATACGACCATCATTGGCACCAAGGCAGAAGCGACTCTCATCGCTGAAGACGACACGTCTCCATTCGTCCCTCCATTCACGCCTGTCGCGACACCACTGGAGGCGGGCTGCACGATGTTGGGGCGTGAGCGGAAGACGGCCTAACGGTGTGCGGGACCGTAGCCCAGCTTCATGGAGACGGTTGCGAATGGTCCTCGCCGATACCCCAGGAGCAACAGTGTCCCTAATTTGCTGGGAAGTGGCGGTGCGGTCGCCTACGGCACTGCGTAGGATCCTACGGTCTTGGCGTGCATCCGTGCGTCGCTGCGGTCCGGTCCCAGGTCGACGGGCACGTGCACCTTCCGCCGACCACTGGCGCCAACATCGATGTACTGTGGAGGCCTCACGCCCCACGTGTTGAGCAATTCGGCGGTACGTTCACCCGGCCTCCCGCATGCCCACTATACGCCCTCGCTCAAAGTCCGTCAACTGCACATACGGTTCACGTCCACGCTGTCGCGGCATGCTACCAGTGTTAAAGACTGCGATGGAGCTCCGTATGCCACGGCAAACTGGCTGACACTGACGGCGGCGGTGCACAAATGCTGCGCAGCTAGCGCCATTCGACAGACAACACCGCGGTTCCTGGTGTGTCCGCTGTGCCGTGCGTGTGATCATTGCTTGTACAGCCCTCTCGCAGTGTCCGGAGCAAGTATGGTGGGTCTGACACACCGGTGTCAATGTGTTCTTTTTTCCATTTGCAGGACTGTATATTTTACCGCACTCACAAGATATTTTGTAAACGCCAGGCTTCCTCAAACCTAAATCTTCCTTAACAGAGCCAAGAAGTGTTCTAATCTTAGCTGACGGACGGAATGCACATCTGATTTCATGTTTCTTCAGAGTCCTACCTATCCTGACAGACACGTTCCCAGCATATGGAAGGAAAGCCACAGAACTAAAAGTGTCTTCAGGCAGTCCTCGAAACCCAAAAATACGTTCATTATGTCTGTCCGTATAGCCATTGCGATTAAACACATCCTTAACATGTTGCAGCTCTTGTGATAAACTCTCAGCATCCGAGACAGCTTATACTCTTCTGACCTAGGCTCGTAGGACTCCTGTAGGTTGGTGAGAGCTGGAAGCATTTAAATACCTATCAGTATGTGTCGGTTCCCTATCATCTCTGTGTCCAAGAGTTCCGTCATCTACACTCCTGGAAATGGAAAAAAGAACACATTGACACCGGTGTGTCAGACCCACCATACTTGCTCCGGACACTGTGAGAGGGCTGTACAAGCAATGATCACACGCACGGCACAGCGGACACACCAGGAACCGCGGTGTTGGCCGTCGAATGGCGCTAGCTGCGCAGCATTTGCGCACCGCCGCCGTCAGTGTCAGCCAGTTTGCCGTGGCATACGGAGCTCCATCGCAGTCTTTAACACTGGTAGCATGCCGCGACAGCGTGGACGTGAACCGTATGTGCAGTTGACGGACTTTGAGCGAGGGCGTATAGTGGGCATGCGGGAGGCCGGGTGGACGTACCGCCGAATTGCTCAACACGTGGGGCGTGAGGTCTCCACAGTACATCGATGTTGTCACCAGTGGTCGGTGGGAGGTGCACGTGCCCGTCGACCTGGGACCGGACCGCAGCGACGCACGGATGCACGCCAAGACCGTAGGATCCTACGCAGTGCCGTAGGGGACCGCACCGCCACTTCCCAGCAAATTAGGGACACTGTTGCTCCTGGGGTATCGGCGAGGACCATTCGCAACCGTCTCCATGAAGCTGGGCTACGGTCCCGCACACCGTTAGGCCGTCTTCCGCTCACGCCCCAACATCGTGCAGCCCGCCTCCAGTGGTGTCGCGACAGGCGTGAATGGAGGGACGAATGGAGACGTGTCGTCTTCAGCGATGAGAGTCGCTTCTGCCTTGGTGCCAATGATGGTCGTATGCGTGTTTGGCGCCGTGCAGGTGAGCGCCACAATCAGGACTGCATACGACCGAGGCACACAGGGCCAACACCCGGCATCATGGTGTGGGGAGCGATCTCCTACACTGGCCGTACACCACTGGTGATCTTCGAGGGGACACTGAATAGTGCACGGTACATCCAAACCGTCATCGAACCCATCGTTCTACCATTCCTAGACCGGCAAGGGAACTTGCTGTTCCAACAGGACAATGCACGTCCGCATGTATCCCGTGCCACCCAACGTGCTCTAGAAGGTGTAAGTCAACTACCCTGGCCAGCAAGATCTCCGGATCTGTCCCCCATTGAGCATGTTTGGGACTGGATGAAGCGTCGTCTCACGCGGTCTGCACGTCCAGCACGAACGCTGGTCCAACTGAGGCGCCAGGTGGAAATGGCATGGCAAGCCGTTCCACAGGACTACATCCAGCATCTCAACGATCGTCTCCATGGGAGAATAGCAGCCTGCATTGCTGCGAAAGGTGGATATACACTGTACTAGTGCCGACATTGTGCATGCTCTGTCGCCTGTGTCTATGTGCCTGTGGTTCTGTCAGTGTGATCATGTGATGTATCTGACCCCAGGAATGTGTCAATAAAGTTTCCCCTTCCTGGGACAATGAATTCACGGTGTTCTTATTTCAATTTCCAGGAGTGTATTTTTATGATCCAGTACATCCAAAAATGGTAACTACCCCACCTTTTAAAAAGTGAATTTGATTTTAGGGTGAAGACAATTAAAATGGTCCAGTAACCGGTGCAAAGAATCTATTCCGTGTGGGCAACCAAGGAACATATCGTCAACATACCTAAAAAAAAAAAAAAAAAAAAAAAAAAAAAACAAGTAGGGTGTTTTCAGGGCCATATTCTCAAAGTTCTTTACAGTAATTTTAACGATATATCGTTTTTCGGCAGTATTCACCACTGGAGGCGTTACAGCTCTTCTAGCGCCAGGGGGCAGCAGAAAACGATTTAGCGCTTGAGCATTACCTTATTGCATGTGCTTTTATATTTTCGCTGCATAGAAAGGTTTATTCACTCACAATTTCAATCACATATCGGTGAGAGCGGCTTAGCATTTTTCATCTGACGATGACGGCCAGGTACAGATGACAGTTTGAATCGACTGAAGAATTTAAGCTGTTAGTACATCGGGAAAGTCTACATAGTCCCAACAGTGTTATGTATTTTTGACTGGAACAGAAAATTCTGTCAGTGAAGCAACATCAACCGAAGTAGATACATGAAATCAAATGGAAAGTGCTTAGTCGACGGTGGAGGACATAATATCTGCGTCTTAGTTAGTTCTAACGGAGGAGAATGAGAGACGAGTTTGGGCACATTATGATATTTTGCATTGTTCAGGGAAAGCTACTACGACAGCGACATGTCTGTGGAACTAGTTGATAGATGAGGGTATTACGATTACACGAGGTGACTTCTACGTGGTCTCTATGGCACCTACGGTATTGGGATAGCGTCTTTGATTAGTAATCAAAGCTTCCTCGTTTCCGGATTCGAAACCCGCCACCACTTAAATTCTGAGTAATAATCAGCATTTGGCGGCCGAACACTTCCGATGTAAGAAGTCACCCTCATTCTGCCAACGTCCTTGTCAAAGAGCGCGGAGGAGCGGACAGGAGTTCAGGGGACCCTCTTGTCCTTGGAGTGGGAAACTGGCCCTAAAGGCAGAAGAATCAGTATGATCAACGGCTTGAGGATGCAGAAGGCAATGGAAACCACTGTATTACAGACGGGTAACTTGTGTCCGTAGGACATGTGGCCTGTAAATGAGAAAGGTCATGATGATCTATCCATTGGCAAAACATACCGGCATAGCCCCTCATTAGGATCTCCGGGAGGGGACTGCCAAGGGGAAGGTGACCATGAGGAAAATATTGAATAATCAAAAAAAGGATAACTTTCTGCCAGTCGGGACGTGGAATATCAGAAGCTTGAATGTGTTAGGGATGTTAGAAAATATGAAAAGGGAAATGCAAAGGCTCAACCTAGATATAGTTGGGGTCAGTGAAGTTAAATGGCTAGAAGACAAGGATTTCTGGTCAGATGAATATAGGGTAATATCAACAGCAGCAGAAAATGGTACAACGGATGTAGGATTCATTGTGAATGGGAAGGTAGGGCAGAAAGTGTGTTACAGTGAGCAGTTCAATGACAGGGTTGTTCTTGTCAGAATCGACGGCAAACCAACACCGATAACGATAGTTCAGGTATACATGCCGACGTCGCAAGGTGAA
The DNA here is from genome assembly GCF_023864275.1 of Schistocerca cancellata. NCBI lineage: Eukaryota > Metazoa > Arthropoda > Insecta > Orthoptera > Acrididae > Schistocerca > Schistocerca cancellata. Next base: position 3,155,614 of record NW_026047100.1, read on the forward strand.
TATAAAGAGACGCATAAGTATATGATGATACTGAAAGGGTAATACAATAGGTAATACAATACGTAAAGGGAGATGAAAATCTAATAGTCATGAGAGCCTGGAATGCAGTTTCAGGGGGAGGAATAGAAGAAAATGTTACAGGAAAATATGGGCTTGGGACAAGGAATGAGAGAGGAGAAAGACAAATTGAGATCTGTAATACATTCCAGTTACCAATAGCGAATGCTCCAATCAAGAATTACGAGAGGAGGAGGTATACTTGGAAAAGACTGGGTCATAAGAGAAGATTTCAGTTACATTACATCATGGTCAGACAGAGATTCAGAAATCAGATATTGGATTGTAAGACGTATCTAGGAGCAGATTTAGACTCAGATCACAATTTAGTAGTGGAAGAGTAGCATAAGTTCAAGAGATTAGCCAGAAAAAATCAATAAGCAAAGAAGTGGGACATAGAAGTACTAATAGAGGACGAGATACGCTTGAAGTTCTCTAGAGCTATAAAAACAGCTAAGGAATAGCTCAGTAGACAGCACAGTTGAAGAGGAATGGACATACCCGGAAAGGGTAATCACAGAAGTTGGAAAAACATAGGTACAAAGAAGTTAACTGCGAAGAAACCATGGATAACAGAAGAAGTACTTCACTTGCTCGATGAAAGAAGGAAGTACAAAAATTTTCAGGGAAATTCAGGAATACATAATTACAAATCGTTAGGGAGGAAATAAACAGGAAGTGCAGGAAAGTTAAGACGAAAACACTAAGAATGAAAGGGGAATTCCACTGTTAAATGGAGAAGAGATATCTAGTATTAGAATCAGAATTTAAGAGAACTTTGGAGGACTTAGATCAAATAAGGCAGATCGAATACATAGCACTCCATCAGAATTTATAAAATCATTAGGAGATGTTACAACAAAATGACTGTTCACGTAGGTGTGTAGAACGTATGAGTCTGGGGATATTCCACCATACTTTTGGAAAAATATCATCCACACAATTCAAAAGATTACAAGAGCTGACGGGTGCGAGAATTATCGCACGATACCTTAACTGCTCATACATCCAAGTAGCTGACAAGAATAATATACACAAGAAGGGAAAAGAAAATTGAGGATGTGCTAGATGGCAATCAGTTTCGTTTTAGAATAGGTAAATACACCAGACATGCATTTCTGACTGGAAGCAAGATTAAAGACACCTTGATAGGATTTGATGACCTGGAAAAAGCGTTCAATAATATAAAATGGTGCAAGTGGTACGAAATTCTGAGACAAATAGGGGTAAGCTATATGGAGAAGCGGGTAATGTACAATATGTGCAATGGTCAACAAGGAATAGTAAGAGTGGACGAACAAGAACTAAGTGCTAGGATTAAAATGTGTATAAGACCTGGATTTAGTCTTGCCCCCTACTGTTCAATCTGTGCATCGAAGAAGCAATGATGGAAGTGAAACAAAGCTTCAGGAGTGAAATTAAAATTCAAGGTGAAAGAATATCAATGATACTATTTGCTGTTGACATTGATATCCTGAATGAAAGCGAAGAGGAATTACATGATCTGCAGAATGTAATGAACAATATAATGAGTGCAGAATATGAACTGAGGGTAAATAGAAGGAAGACGAAAGTAATGAGAAGTAGCAGAAATGAGAACAGCGAGAAACTTATCATCAGGGTTGATGGTCACGAAGAAGATGAAGTTAAGGAATTCTGCTACCTGGACAGCAAAATAAACAATTATGCACGGAGCAAGGAGGACAACAAAAGCAAGCTTGCACAGGCAAAAAAAAGGCATCTTTGGCCAAGAGAAGTGTACTAGTATCAAACATAGGCCTTAATTTAAGGAAGAAATTTTTTAGGATGTACGTCTGGAGCAGAGCATTGTATGGTAGTGAAACGTGGACTATTAGGAAACAGGAACGGAAGATAATCGAAGCATTTGAGATGTGGTGTTAGAGACGAATGTTGAATATTAGATGTACTGCTAAGAAATGAGGAGGTTTTTCGCAAAATTGGAGAGGAAAGGAATTTGTGGAAAACACTGACAAAGAGAAGGGACAGGAAGACAGGACATCTGTTAAGACATCAGGGAATGACTTCGATGGTACTAGAGGGAGCTCTAGAGGGCAAAAACTATAGAGTAAGAGATTGTAATACACGCAGCAGATAATTGAGGACGTGGGTTGCAATTGCTACTCTGAGATGAAGAGTTTGGCACAAGAGAGGAATTCGTGGCGGGCCGCATCAAACTGCAACTGTCACCGACGAAGCTTCTACGCTGTCTGCTGCAGACTTCCCTGTGACACGATTGCTGGTGTCTCGGGTTACACTGCCCAAAAACCAAACTGCCCTAAAATACGCAATAGGCGCATAAATGACATTATGTTGTTGGATATCCAAAGGTTTTTATTCTGGTAAGTCGCACGTGTAGCGATTCTCCCATTCGCGCTATACACTATGTTGGTGACTACAATCTGATATCCTGCATCTACATCCACAAGAATACTCTGCAAATAACAAGTGTCTGGCAGAGGCTTCTTCGAGACACCTTCACAATAAATCTTTATTATTTCACTCTACAACAGCGCGCGGAAAAAACAAACACATTTACCTTTCCGTGCGCGCTCTGATTCCCCATATTTTACTATGATGATCCTTTCTCCCTATGTCAGTCGACGTCAACAAAATATCTTCGCATTCGTAAGAGAAAGTTGGTCATTGAAATTTCGTGAGAGGATTACGCCACAGTGAAAAACGTCTTTGCTCTAATGGTGTTTATTCCAAATGCTGTATCAGGTCCGTGACACTGTCTCCCCTATTTCGCGATAAAGATAAGCGTCCTGCTCTTCATTGAACTTTCTCGATGTACTCCGTTAATCCCACCTGGTAAGCATCCCAGACCGCTCAGCAACAGACCAAAAGAGGACGGACAAGCGTATTGCAGGCAGTCTCCTTAGTAGGTCTGTTACACTTTCTAAGTGTCCTGCCAATAAAACGCAGTCTTTGATTAGCGTTCCCCACAACATTTCTATGTGCTCTTTCCAACTTAATTCGCTACGGTCGCAGGTTCGAATCCTGCCTCGTGCATGGATGTATGTGTTGTCCTTAGCTTAGTTAGGTTTAAGTAGTTCTAAGTTCTAGCGGACTGATGACCTCAGAAGTTAAGTCCCATAGTGCTCGAAGACATTCCAATTTGTTGTTAATTGTAATTCCTAGGTATTTAGTTGAATTTACTATCTTTGGACGTGGTTGATTTATCGTGTAATCGAACTTTAATGGATTCCTTTTAGCACCCATGTGGGTGACCCCATTCTTTTCATTATTTAGGGTCAACTGCCAATATTCGCACCATTCAGATATGCTTCCTAAATCGTTTTTCAGTTTTTTTAATCTTTTGATGAATTTACTACACGAAAAACAGCAGCATCATCTTCAAACAACCTAAGATGGCTACTCAATTTGTCTCCTAAATCGTTTGTATAGTTAAGGAACAACAGAAGGCCTATAACACTATCCTGGGAAAGGCCAGAAATCATTTCTGTTTTACTCGATGACTTTCCGTCAATTACTAAGAAAATGACGAAGCCAGTCTCATGACTGAGACGATATTCCATAAGAACGCAATTTCGCTACAAGACGCCTGTGTGGTGTTGTTGTTGTGGTCTTCAGTCCTGAGACTGGTTTGATGCAGCTCTCCATGCTACCATATCCTGTGCAAGCTTCTTCATCTCCCAGTACCTACTGCAACCTACATCCTTCTGAATCTGCTTAGGGTATTCATATCTTGGTCTCCCTCTACGATTTTTACCCTCCATGCTGCCCTCCAGTACTAAATTTGTGATCCCTTGATGCCTCAGAACATGTCCTACCAACCGGTCCCTTCTTCTTGTCAAGTTTTACCACGAACTCCTTTTATCCCCAATTCTATTCAATACCTCCTCATTAGTTATGTGATCCCCCCTTCTATCTTCAGCATTCTTCTGTTGGACCACATTTCGAAAGCTTATATTCTCTTCTTGTCCAAACTATTATCGTCCATGTTTCACTTCCATACATTGTAACACTCCATACAAATACTTTCAGAAAAGACGTCCTGACACTTAAATCAATACTCAATGTTAACAAATTTCTCTTCTTCAGAAACGCTTTCCTTGCCATTGCCGGCCTACATTTTATATCCTCTCTACTTCGACCATCATCAGTTATTTTGCTCCCCAAATAGCAAAACTCCTTTACTACTTTATGTGTCTCATTTCGTAATCTAATTCCCTCAACATCACCCGACTTAATTCGACTACATTCCATTATCCTCGTTTTGCTTTTGTTGATGTTCCCCTTTCAAGACACTGTTCTTCCAAGTCCTTTGCTACTTCTGACAGGATTACAATGTTGTTGGCAAACCTCAAAGTTTTTATATCTTCTCCATGCATTTTAATACCTACTCCGAATTTTTCTTTTGTTTCCTTTAATGCTTGCTCAATATATAGATTGAGTAACATCGGGGAGAGGCTACAACCCTGTCTCACTCCCTTCCCAACCACTGCTTCCCTTTCTGCCGTTCGACTCTTATAACTGCCATGTGGTTTCTGTACCAATTGTAAATAGCTTTTCGCTCCCTGTATTTTACCCCTGCCACATTTAGAATCTGAAAGAGAATATTCCAGTCAACATTATCAAAAGCTTCCTCTAAGTCTACAAATTCTAGAAACGTAGGTTTGCCTTTCCTTAATCTTTCTTCTAAGATAAGTCGTAAGGTCAGTATTTCTACGGAATCCAAACTGACCTTCAGCGAGGTCGGCATCTACCAGTTTTTCCATTCGTCTGTAAAGAACTCGTGTTAGTATCTTGCAGCTGAGACTTATTAAACTGATAGATCGGTAATTTTCACATCTGTCAACACATACTTTCTTTGGGATTGGAATTATATTCTTCTTGAAGTCTGAGGGTATTTCACCTGTCTCATACATCTTGCTCACCAGATGCTAGAGTTTTGTCAGGACTGGCTCTCCCAAGGCCGTCAGTAGTTCTAATGGAATGTTGTCTGCTCCCGGGGCCTTGTTTCGACTCAGATCTTTCAGTACTCTGTCAAACTCTTCACGCAGTATCATACCTCCCATTTCATCGTCATCTACATCCTCTTCGATTTCCATAATATTGTCCTCAAGTACATCGCCCTTGTATAGACCCTTCCACTTTTCTGGTTTCCCTTCTTTGCTTAGAACTGGGCTTCCATCTTAGCTCTTGATATTCATAGAAGTGTTTCTCTTTTCTCCAAAGGTCTCTTTAATTTTCCTGTAGGCAGTATCTATCTTACCCCTAGTGAGATATGCCTCTACATCCTTACATATGTCCTCTAGCCATCCCTGCTTTGCCATTTTGCACTTCCTGTCGATCTCATTTTTGAGACGTTTGTATTCCTTTTTGCCTGCTTCATTTACTGCATTTTTATATTTTCTCCTTACATCAATTAAATTCGATATTTCTTGTGGCCCAAGGATTTCTACTAGTCCTCGTCTTTTTACCTACTTGATCCTCTGCTGCCTTCACTATTTCATCCCTCAGAGCTATCCATTCTTCTTCTACTGTACTTCTTTCCCTCATTCCTGTCAATTGTTCCCTTATGCTCTCCCTGAAACTCTGTACAACCTCTGGTTCTTTCAGTTTATCCAGGTCCCATCTCCTTGAATTCCCACCTTTTTGCAGTTTCTTCAGTTTTACTCTACAGTTCATAATAGATTGTGGTCATAGTCCACATCTGCCCCTGGAAATGTCTTACAGTTTAAAATCTGGTTCCTAAATCTCTGTCTTACCATTATATAATGTATCTGATACCTTCTAGTATCTCCAGGATTCTTCCATGTATACAACCTTCTTTTATGATTCTTGAACCAAGTGTTAGCTATGATTACTACCAGACGGCTTTCTCTTTCATTCCTTACCCGCATTCCATATTCACCTACTACGTTTCCTTCTCTTCCTTTTCCTACTATCGAATTCCAGTCACCCATGACTATTGAATTTTTGTCTCCCTTCACTATGTGAATAATTTCTTTTGTCTCATCATACATTTCAGCAATGTCTTCATCATCTGCAAAGCTAGTTGCCATGTAAACTTGTATTAGGCGTGCGGTTCGTGTGTATCTTGGCCACAATAATGCGTTCACTATGCTGTTTTTAGTAGCTTACCAGCACTTCTATTTTTTTATTCATTGTTGAACCTACTCCTGCATTACCCCTATTTGATTTTGGATATATAAACCTGTATTCACCTAACCAAAAGTCTTGTTCCTCCTGCCACCGAACTTCACTAATTCCCACTATATCTAACTTTAACCTATCCATTATCCATTTCCCTTTTTAAATTTTCTAACCTACCTGCCCGATTAAGGGACTTCCACTCTCCGATCCGTAGAACGCCAGTTTTCTTTCTTCTGATAACGACGTCCTCCTCAGTAGTCCCCGTCCGAAGATCCGAATGGGGGACTATTTTACCTCCGGAATATTTTACCCAAGAGGACGCCATCATCATTTAACCATACAGTAAAGCTGCATGCCCTCGGGAAAAATTACGGCTGTTTTTTCCTCTTGCTTTCAGCCATTCGCAGTACCAGCACAGCATGGCCGTTTTGGTTAGTGTTACACGGCCTGATCTTTCAATCATCCAGACTGTTGCCCTTGCAACTACTGAAAAGGCTGCTGCCCCTCTTCAGGAACCACACGTTTGCCTGGCCTCTCAACAGATACCCCTCCATTGTGGTTGCACCTACGGGACGGCCATATGTGTTGCTGAGGCACGCAAGCCTCCCCACCAACGGCAAGGTCCATGGTTCATGGAGGGGTATAGTGTCAAAAGGCTTTTGTAAATCTAGAAATGTGATATCAATTTGAACTGCCTTGTCAATAGCACTCAAAACTTCATATGGGAGCTAGTTGTGTTTCACGAGAAAATTTTGTCTAAATCCGTGTATTCTGCAGCCGGCTGGTGTGGCCGAGCGGTTCTAGGGGCTTCAGTCTGGAACCGCGTGACCGCTACGGTCGCAGGTTCGAATCCTGCCTCGGACATGGATGTGTGCGATGTCCTTAGGTTAATTTGGTTTGAGTAGTTCTAAGTTGTTAAGTTCGATAGTGCTCAGAGGCATTGGAACCATTTGAACGTGTATTGGCTCTGAGCACTATGGGACTTCTGAGGTCATCAGTCCCCTAGAACTTAAAACTACTTAAACCTAACTTACCTAAGGACATCACACACCTCCATGCTCAAGGCAGGATTCGAACCTGCGACCGTAGCGGTTGCGCGATTCCAGACTGTAGTGCCTAGAACCGCTCGGCTACTAGCGGGCGGCCTGAACGTGTATTCTTTGTGTCAATTGACCAATTGAGGTAATTCATAAAGTTCAATCACAATATATGTCCCAAAATCCAAACGTGTATTGAAGTTAATATGGGATTGTAATTTAGTGAGTTACTCCTACTAACTCTCTTGAACATTGGTGTGACCTGTGCAATTTTCCAGTCTTTGGGTACGGATCTTTCGTCAAGCGAGCGGCTGTATATCATTGTTAAGTATGGTGCTATGGCATCAGCATACTCTGAAAGGAAGGTAATTGGTATACACTCTGGACCAGAATACTTGCTTTTATTAAATGATTTCAGGTGCTTCATTACTCCGAGGTTATCTATTTTTAAGTTACACATCTTGACAGCTGTTCTTGGTTCGAAATCTAGAACATTTGTTTCGTCTTCTTACGTGAAGGAATTTAGAAAGGCTGTGTAACTCTGCTTTTGCAGCACTACCGTCAAGAGGGTTTCCACTGATATCACGCAGAGAAGTCATTGACTGTGTCTTGCAGCTTGAATACTTTACATATGACTAAAATCTCTTTGGATTTTCTACCAGGTTTCGAGACAAAGTTTCGTTGAGGAAACTGTTATAAGCATCTCGTATTGATGTTCGCGCAAAATTTTCCGTTTCTGTAAAAGATCGTCAATCTTGGAGATTTTGCGTTCGTTTAAATTTGGCATGCTCTTTTCGTTGTTTCTACAACAGTGTTGGGACCCGTTTTGTGTACCAAGGGGATCAGCTCCTTTAAAGATAAAACTGCCCTTAACAAGAAGGTCGGTTTAAACATTGCAGTGGTCTCCTAGGCACTGCCCTTCGGATGTGGAACACCCTTGCCTTCTTTTACCTCTGAAGTGACTTACCTAGCTAGTTTTAGAGGAATGTTGACGCCAACGTCGACGCTACGTCGTTGCCACACCTACACATCGCGCCGTCAGCACAGATGACATTTTGCAGATGAATACTTATTTTACAGCCTAAACTGCCTATCTTTACTTTTGAATGTGTTACTACGCGTATGTAAATGGAAAACTCTGTTTCTTTATTGTAGTCTACTCTTCACAGATTAATCAACACATCCATGTCCCTGCTGTATCTGATTCTGACAAACTTTCAATGACTATACAGCCTTAAACATACGCTCCTGTATTACGCAAATTCATTCTTCGGTTATGTGTACACGCGTTGAGCACCAGCAGGCACAAGCGAGAGATAAGATCACAGTGCCTCAGTGGAGAGGAGCAAAATTATTCCACATTAATAACGATAATAAAGCCACAATTTCCAACTAAAACATACTGTTTACTTTCGACAAAGTTGGCAACCATGTGTCTGTCGACTCTGAAAGAGAATGTGCAGTACAGCTCCTCAGGCATCAGAAGAAACCGTTGCTCAGTTCTACGATTCATGTTGTTCATCGATGCAAGAAGAAGTGGAATTAAATCCAGGCATAGAACTACGTACACAGCACCTTCATATACCCCGATATATGTAACACTTGAGAAACAAAAAAAGTGGAAAGACCCCTGCATACTAAAATAATTGTGTAGTCGCCATCACGATTGAGTTGATAAAGCAATCTCATTATAAGCCTTGTAGTAACTAACTAGGAACCGGGAGAAGGAGTGTAACAGTTCACTACCACCCTATAATATACATGTTTTGACTGCTGATCCTTCTGGCTTTTAGGTGTGAGTACTGAAAATGTAATACTTTCACACAACGAATATTGTTTATTATGCCATGTGCTACTACACGGCTGCTCTTGTAAAATCACGTGTGTTCTTCACTATCTCGAGCTAGTACAGAAGGAGTATTGTTGTGTGGTACGAAAATTTTAAACAGACTATTACTCTGCTGCCCTATGCTAAATCTACCATGAAAGAAGTGTCAGGCGTCCTCTCAGATCTACTCGACACACGTCTGATGGATTAAGTATTCCTAGGACAAGGTCCGTATGATGGAGCGTCTCCAGAAACTTTTGTGGTGCAGATATTAATACTGAGATATTGAGCATTGAGTATGCTGCCCCCCCCCCCCCCCTCCCGCCCCCGATAGCTTTGGTTAGGATATACACCTGCCACTAACATCTGATCCAGACAGTCAACGTCAGTCCCATCTTCCTACAGCAACAGTTAGCGACAAAAAATCATTCAAAAGTAAACTGTCAAAGTTTCTGAATTATTTACTTTAATAAAGGCATTGCAGTGAGCATATCGCCGTAATTTCCTTTGTTAAATAATACACTCCTGGAAATTGAAATAAGAACACCGTGAATTCATTGTCCCAGGAAGGGGAAACTTTATTGACACATTCCTGGGGTCAGATACATCACATGATCACACTGACAGAACCACAGGCACATAGACACAGGCAACAGAGCATGCACAATGTCGGCACTAGTACAGTGTATATCCACCTTTCGCAGCAATGCAGGCTGCTATTCTCCCATGGAGACGATCGTAGAGATGCTGGATGTAGTCCTGTGGAACGGCTTGCCATGCCATTTCCACCTGGCGCCTCAGTTGGACCAGCGTTCGTGCTGGACGTGCAGACCGCGTGAGACGACGCTTCATCCAGTCCCAAACATGCTCAATGGGGGACAGATCCGGAGATCTTGCTGGCCAGGGTAGTTGACTTACACCTTCTAGAGCACGTTGGGTGGCACGGGATACATGCGGATGTGCATTGTCCTGTTGGAACAGCAAGTTCCCTTGCCGGTCTAGGAATGGTAGAACGATGGGTTCGATGACGGTTTGGATGTACCCTGCACTATTCAGTGTCCCCTGGACGATGACCAGTGGTGTACGGTCAGTGTAGGAGATTGCTCCCCACACCATGATGCCGGGTGTTGGCCCTGTGTGCCTCGGTCGTATGCAGTCCTGATTGTGGCGCTCACCTGCACAGCGCCAAACACGCATACGACCATCATTGGCACCAAGGCAGAAGCGACTCTCATCGCCGAAGACGACACGTCTCCATTCGTCCCTCCATTCACGCCTGTCGCGACACCACTGGAGGCGGGCTGCACGATGTTGGGGCGTGAGCGGAAGACGGCCTAACGGTGTGCGGGACCGTAGCCCAGCTTCATGGAGACGGTTGCGAATGGTCCTCGCCGATACCCCAGGAGCAACAGTGTCCCTAATTTGCTGGGAAGTGGCGGTGCGGTCCCCTACGGCACTGTGTAGGATCCTACGGTCTTGGCGTGCATCCGTGCGTCGCTGCGGTCCGGTCCCAGGTCGACGGGCACGTGCACCTTCCGCCGACCACTGGCGACAACATCGATGTACTGTGGAGACCTCACGCCCCACGTGTTGAGCAATTCGGCGGTACGTCCACCCGGCCTCCCGCATGCCCACTATACGCCCTCGCTCAAAGTCCGTCAACTGTACATACGGTTCGCGTCCACGCTGTCGCGGCATGCTACCAGTGTTAAAGACTGCGATGGAGCTCCGTATGCCACGGCAAACTGGCTGACACTGACGGCGGCGGTGCACAAATGCTGCGCAGCTAGCGCCATTCGACGGCCAACACCGCGGTTCCTGGTGTGTCCGCTGTGCCGTGCGTGTGATCATTGCTTGTACAGCCCTCTCGCAGTGTCCGGAGCAAGTATGGTGGGTCTGACACACCGGTGTCAATGTGTTCTTTTTTCCATTTCCAGGAGTGTACTACTATAGTGTTACAACTGTTCATCATATTCTCCACACGATGCAGGTCTATGTGTGAAGAGACACACGCAAAGCATGTGGCAGCGCAATACAATACCAAACTCATGCGCTGGAGCGATAGAGATAGCGCAGACGCTGATCTGCATAAATGAGACCCGACCTTGCAGCAGTGATTTTACACGTCTTGTGTGAGCTTCAGTGCTGAGAACTAAAAATCACTCAACATAAACTATCAAAGCAACCGATTAAATGACGCATCGCACTACATCATTCTGGAAAAAATTTGGTAGCTTATATTACAATTATTAACTGTGATGCATAAACTGATTCCTAGCGCACGTGCTGTCTTCAAGATTAGGTGTGAAGCGTTGCGTTCTTCACGACATTCACGCGACGGTCTTTAAGTGTGGCTTATCAAAGGCAACAAGTCATGAGAATTCCTCCTATTACTGACAATTTTTTTTTCTTTAGACAGTTTAGAGATGCGTTATTCGCTCTTTTCTGGTTATAAAAATGATGGGATATATTTATGGGTAATTCCATCATTCGTTCGCTGTACGCATGTCCAGGGCTCATGTGCTCAATTGACAAGGCACCTGTGTCGAGTAGGGATTTCCTCAAGTGTGTTTCCTGTCAAGACGCATTTATTCACAGTCGCCTTCATCAGGCCTGGAAAGACATGATAATGGTAGAGAGTATGACAGGCTATTCAAATTACTCAGCAGTCAGGAGATGTGCAAACAGGAATATTGTTCAGCACGTAAACACAATGTAGCGGAGAAGTATGAAGACGCATTGCCTGGGGGACTTCCTGAGACAGTGAACAGAATTTGCTGAAATTTCTTATCTTTTTCTTGAAATCCCCACCACCTCTTCTTCTTCTCCCAACACATAAGAAGTAGCGGTTAACACATCGAGAAAGAAATTGCGTGATGGTGACAGTTTATTCGGATTACCCAGCAATCAAGAAATGTATATGTTGTAGAGGATACAGTTCTGACAGAGGAATCAGGATGTTTAGTGGTATAACGACTGTTCACACCAACTACATGTACATCTACATAGCTACTCCGCAAGCCAACGCTCAGTCCATGGTGGAGGATACCTGTACCACTACATGTCACTTCTCTTCCTGTTCCATTCGCAAATAGAGTGAGAGAAAAAACGACTGTCTGTACGCCTCCGCATGAGCCCTAATTTCTCGTATCTTATCTTCGTGGTCCTTACGCGCAATGAATGTTGGCGACAGTAGAATCGTTCGCCAGTCAGCTTCAAATGCCAGTTCTCTAAATTTTCCCAATAGTGTTTCTCCAAAGATGGTAAATTACTGTGCCTGATGTATGATTTTAATTATATGTATTAAAAAATAAAATAAAAAAGAACAATAGATAACATTTTTTCACACAAAATTGTCTTATTCCCCACCCCATCACAAAATAAAAAAAACAACAGTAAACAATATTTTCGTACAAAATTATGATAATCCCCTCAGCCTCACCCTGAACACAGTAGCTCTGTGACTGAGGTACAAAAATTAATACTTTATTAACGACGACGTTATACGCATCAATCATATGAGTCTAGAGGCAGACAGAGAGAGGGGAGGGGGGGGGGAGAGCAATGTGCTGCACTATCCGTCAGTAAATATTCACCATAGTCTCTAATTATTATTATGTATGTACCACATACAGCAAGATATTAGAGTTTGTTTGGCTCTCTAATATCCTTGTACAATAAAATAGATTCCTTCCTTGTCGCTGCTGTTGATCTATGCGTGATAATTAAATTAAGATCTGATACACGACTATGTTGAAGTAAAAAAACCATTGGTACGTTCTAACTACAGAGTATCTCTATCACCACATACAAATGACTAATACATCTGAATGCTAGAAGACAAATACGCAATCAGTTCACAACATGAGTGCAGACTTGTGACGATGCAATAAATATTAACACTTAAGGAGAGACAAAGTGTTGGCGTGCCAGCTCTGTAGCAACACCTTGGCCCACTACTCTATGTATGGGATATGCACTAGCTTATATGTGACAGAAAAGAAAATCACTCAGCATTGTATTGCAGGCGCCACCCCCCCCCTCCCTCCTCCCCGTCCCTCCCTCCCCCCCCCCACACACACACAGCAGTAATAGTTTGGGGTAGAATCTCACATTAATTTTTCTTTGTTTAGATCCATATACAGAAAAACATTCATGGAGAATGCTTCTATACGTATACAAACAGAATCAGGAGAATGTCGTATTTAGCCAATTACAGATGCACTATTTCACCTAATATTAAGGTGTTTATTATAACATTTCCGTGGAATAGATGAGGGTTTCCTCACAATACCTGTAGTAAAAAAATGATAATTCCTACAAAAATCTCTTACTGTAACTCAAACAGGTCTCTGGCACACAGCACACTAGAAAAATACAGGTCTGCGTTTAACATAAACAACGATATGCCTACACAGAATGAACATTACTCCAACTTCTTCCGGGAAGAGGATTTTACACAGGTGAGTAGTGCTGGAAACTCTCGCAGCCACATGGCATTCTGATACTACTTTGAGAAGACGAGATGGATGTTTTATATTGGCTGCATGCCTTGCAGTAATTTTTGTATCTCTGTCCTGACAAATATTATCCACAAAATCTTTGCCTTATACAGCAATTACGAACAGGCACTTGGAAAACCTAGCAGCATGTTCGTCCCAAGACTCTTGTTTTTCCTCTTTGCAGCATTTTAACTCCCCCCGCCCTTCCCCTCCCCCTCCCCCCAGTACAGTGGAAGTATAGTTGGTTGGTTGACTGATTTTGGAGGGGGGATCAAACAGAGAGGTCATCTCTCCCATCGGATCTGGGAATGAAGTCACCCCTGCCCTTTCAAAGGAACCATCCCGGCATTTGCCTGAAGCGATTTAGGGAAAGCACGGAAAACCTAAATCAGGATGGCCGGACGTGGGTTTGAATCGTCGTCCACCCGAGTGCGAGTCCAGAGAGCTAACCACTGCGCCACCTCGCTCGGTAGAGGAAGCATGGAGTTTGATTTAAATCACCTATATATAATTCTAGCTCCATTTAGTTTATCAAGATGCTGTTTAATAGCTAACTGCCAACCATAAAAAAGCCATCCTCTCAGCATATGTCTACACTCCTGGAAATTGAAATAAGAACACCGTGAATTCATTGTCCCAGGAAGGGGAAACTTTGTTAACACATTCCTGGGGTCAGATACATCACATGATCACACTGACAGAACCACAGGCACATAGACACAGGCAACAGAGCATGCACAATGTCGGCACTAGTACAGTGTATATCCACCTTTCGCAGCAATGCAGGCTGCTATTCTCCCATGGAGACGATCGTAGAGATGCTGGATGTAGTCCTGTGGAACGGCTTGCCATGCCATTTCCACCTGGCGCCTCAGTTGGACCAGCGTTCGTGCTGGACGTGCAGACCGCGTGAGACGACGCTTCATCCAGTCCCAAACATGCTCAATGGGGGACAGATCCGGAGATCTTGCTGGCCAGGGTAGTTGACTTACACCTTCTAGAGCACATTGGGTGGCACGGGATACATGCGGACGTGCATTGTCCTGTTGGAACAGCAAGTTCCCTTGCCGGTCTAGCAGAAGCGACTCTCATCGCTGAAGACAACACGTCTCCATTCGTCCCTCCATTCACGCCTGTCGCGACACCACTGGAGGCGGGTTGCACGATGTTGGGGCGTGAGCGGAAGACGGCCTAACGGTGTGCGGGACCGTAGCCCAGCTTCATGGAGACGGTTGCGAATGGTCCTCGCCGATACTCCAGGAGCAACAGTGTCCCTAATTTGCTGGGAAGTGGCGGTGCGGTCCCCTACGGCACTGCGTAGGATCCTACGGTCTTGGCGTGCATCCGTGCGTCGCTGCGGTCCGGTCCCAGGTCGACGGGCACGTGCACCTTCCGCCGACCACTGGCGACAACATCGATGTACTGTGGAGACCTCACGCCCCACGTGTTGAGCAATTCGGCGGTACGTCCACCCGGCCTCCCGCACTATACGCCCTCGCTCAAAGTCCGTCAACTGCACATACGGTTCACGTCCACGCTGTCGCGGCATGCTACCAGTGTTAAAGACTACGATGGAGCTCCGTATGCCACGGCAAACTGGCTGACACTGACGGCGGCGGTGCACAAATGCTGCGCAGCTAGCGCCATTCGACGGCCAACACCGCGGTTCCTGGTGTGTCCGCTGTGCCGTGCGTGTGATCATTGCTTGTACAGCCCTCTCGCAGTGTCCGGAGCAAGTATGGTGGGTCTGACACACCGGTGTCAATGTGTTTTTTTTTCCATTTCCAGGAGTGTATATCCATGGTGGGCTACCTCAATGCCTCGCACATGAGTCATTGAGGTGCACTATGGTACTGATTTAGGGGTTGAATGTGTACTAATGTCCATTCTAGATTATCTGTCTCTAGAGACACTTGCTTGATACTCCAGTGCTACTCCAGGTTTGCATGTACATACAGTGTTTATACGTGATGGTGTCAATGTTGTATTCCCAATGGAATGCTTATGCCTAAACAGAATTAAATGAACCCTGCCGGCCGTTGTGGCCGAGTGGTTCTAGGCGCTTCAGTCTGGAACCGCGCGACCGCTACTGTCGCAGGCTCGAATCCTGCCTCGGGCATGGATGTGTTTGATGTCCTTAGGTTAGTTAGGTTTAAATAGTTCTAAGTTCTAGGGGACTAATGACCTCAGATGTCAAGTCCCATAGTGTTCAGAGCCATTTGAACCAAATTAACCCTGCCAATAACAATCTGCTACCGGGAATAACATGTTAATAAATCCCCAGTTTTGATAATACTCTAACTTAATCAGGATCGATACGAGGAAAAATAGAATAACTCGGTACTGTGAAGATATTTACTGTAAAAGTGAAAACTGAATTGGTATAGAACGTTAACTCCTACTCATAAATACAAATCTGAGATCGGCTAATTATCTATCACTTGATTCGTAATCGCAACCTGGTTTATTCGATGAAACACTTAGTGGCTGATGCTGATTAGCATCGAACTTAAGAAAGCCTCAGCCATGACTGGCACTTACACTGAAGATCTCAGAGATCAACCAAATGGACTTTGACACGTTTACAATTAAAAGTACCCAATCTTCCGAGCCGTGGTGTGTGTATACCGAATCCAGTCCTGGGAATAGTTATTCTGCAGCATCTATCTGCTTAGTGCTGCAGTCCGTCGTACGGAAGTCAGTTGTGTAGCTGTAAATACTGACTACACAGAGGATGTGAAACAGCGTCGACAAACTCCTAGGGCCGAAAACTATTTCAGTACAATGCCGGACACTAATCAAGAACTCTGCTTGCTCATAAGCCAGGAGCACACACTTGACTAAAGTGTGTAGTCGTAAATAAGTTCTTCATAAAGTCTCAGTCTCCACTAAGAAGCTCAGATTCGTTTCTTTGCTCACAGAGAAATAAATGATTCTACTCCTAGTGGCGTAATCGGCACTTTACGAAATCTAGAAGTGAGACTGTGCACTCACGCCTTCCCAGCAATGTCTCGCGACGCTCTCTAGCGATATGCGTCTTCTCGATACCCAATCCATGCTCCAGTTTAGAGCAAACCTTGCATTGTTAGTGTGCATTCTGCATGCTGCCAGTCCTGCAACCTGCTACTAACAGAATGCCTCCCACGCTACAAGCCATGAAGCTGTCAGCCAACCAACATAACCTTCTAGAACTTTCTATGTCCTCCTACGACAGCAAATTCAGTCAGGTTCTTTTCTCTGCGTTGTGGCGGGAATATGGCTCGGCGTCTTGCTTGAGAATTTCCGGGCACTTAGACCTCATCTGTGGCAGATGTCACCCGCGCATTCTTTCGCGCTTAAACAGCCTTTGGCGGCGCTTGTAAGATGTTATCTCTAGTGAGGCAGTAAACACTCCTGACGTCCTTTTGTTTCAGAGCCATGAAATTTGTCCTACCTCCAGTGCTATCTGCATCGGTCCGTATCTGTTTCGAAGACTGCAGAGCCCATCGACTTCTCCTTGCTGTCAGAGCCAGCGTGAAATTACTCTTCGGGCATGTAACTCTACGAGGCTACCCAGTCGCAACCAATAAATGATTAACAATTCCACAAATCTAAGTAAACAAATATAGTGAGTTATAGGTGGTCTACATTCACCTGTACTTTTAAACAACTCTAAAATAATTAGGTTGTACAGTTATCATGGGCGTTATTAAGTTAAATAAATACAAAGCATTAAGACGTATTCATGTTCAGGTACTTTACACAGAAATACTTCATGGACAAAACATTTAAACAAAGCAAATAAAATCATTTGCAGTAACTTTACGTATGACTCGTGCACAAGAATCAACACAGAGTACAGTGTTTGTGGAGCTATATATAATCATCGTCGGTAGACTCTACTCTTTTGCTGGTCAGGTACACTGAAATGGAAGGTTTTCGTGACATGGAGACACCGCGTTTCAGAGGATGGGGGGGGGGGGGGGGGAAGGGGGACACTGGGTTTTGACAAGGTGACACTGGCATGAAACTGAATGTGACGTTACAACACTACATGGATTATTCTGACGTTTCAGCCTGTGCACTCTCTCGACGCCAAGAGCAGCTAATGCACTAGTGTTTCGAGTGCATGCTGCGTTCTAATGGTCCAGGTTTGATGGTAGATCAAACCATGTGGTGCCAGTGTACTGTCTGCTACAAATACAGTATTCAGGGTTATTATGACTGCTGCTCCCATCAGTGGGCTGGTACGGGAGACAAGTGGATGATGCCCAGGCTATGGTGTCAGAAGGAGGCATGAGACTAGCGCTGTCGAACAACCTCATTATTTCGGAGACTACGTCGCAGAATAAAGCATAAGGTGACGGTGTATGCATTTAACAGTCCTCATCTTTTTCTTTTACTATGGTTGCTTAATTTTGTTTTTCTATAGCTAGACATCTCCTTTTGCTTGTACTCTTCTGTGCTTGTGCATTGAACCTTTTCTCTTCAGTTTCTCCGTTTCTTGTGTCTTCAAAAATCTTCTTACTTGTGCTTTTCATACCCTTCTGATCTTGTTCTGCCCTAAGATTGATTATCAGGTAGTTCTACTCTTAGTTGACAGTTGGATAGGGTTACCTCCCAAGTACAAATGTTTTTAAGTATCTTGTGCCGATGTGGGGCGGCAAGAGCTACTGCGGAAGTGTTCTAGTGTCGTCACATCTTGAACAGTGGCTAGAACTACATGATTTTGTTTTGGATGGCAGTGACATAAATCGTGCTCGTCTCCTGGTACTCGCAATAGCACCTGTCTCCCCACGCAGTGAATCTCATCTGGGGCCGTCGTCATGGGGTAGTTTTCCGCCCGACCAGTTTCATATACACCTCTGGGTACCTGCTTCCAAGAGCCTGGATCTGCAGGCGCCATCGCCTCGGCAGGTTGCTCGCTGTCAAACGTGACCTCTTGGGTCAGGCCTGCTGTGCGTATGCCCTTTCCTTCCCCTCTAACACTTCAAGCTCCCACCAGATGTCGGCCTCCTCAGCAACACGCGCCAGCAAACACCACAACGTAAGTAAATGGCATACTATGTGATCAAAACGTGGCTGAAAACGACTTCGTGGCGCCCTCCATCGGTAATGCTGGAATTCAACATGGTGTTGGCCCACCCTTAGCCTTAATGTCAGCTTCCACTCTCGCAGGCATATGTTCAATGAAGTGCTGGACGTTCCATAAAATTTCGAGCGTGCACACGCAGAAATTCAGCTTCTTCTTCTAATATATCGACTGAATACCATCCAACCATCTTCAGAGTGAGCCGAGGTGTCTAACGCTGCAGCACTTGCTCCGTTCTCTTTCACCCGAGGATCGAACCACTGCGTATGCAGCCAAAGATACACAAGGCGCCAGAGACGTCGATAGGCGGCAATAGGTGTAACAAATGCATGGGAATTAAATCTAATGGCTGCGCAGTCGATTTACATGGTGATATCGATGTGTCAAGGAGAACTGCACCGTCGCGACTTCTTTGAGATTCAATTGTAGAAATTACCGGATTCCATGATTTGTCCAAGCTGAAGCCGATATCTCTATTAATTAAATTCGTCACCAACCGAATTTTAATTGCTTCTTTCACGCCAGAAATTTTATGGAACAATCTTTACGCCGCGAAAACTTGAAGATGCACATCAGGTGCTGGAGGGTTTCTTGGGGAATCGCAGCCCATTCTTCACGGAATCCTGCACTTAGGAGAGGTATCGATGTCGGTCGGTGAGGCATGGGACGAAGTAGGTGTTCCAAAACATCCGAAAGGTGTTCTTTAGGATTCAGGTCATGGCTCTATGCAAAGTCAGTCCATTACAGGGACGTTATTGTCCTGTAACCACTCCGCCACAGGCCGTGCATTATGAACATGTGCTCTATCGAGTTGAAAGATGCAATCGCCATTCCCCAATATCTATTCAACAGTGCGAAGCAAGGAAGTGCTTACAACATCAATACAGGCCTGCGCTGTGATAGTTCCAAGCAAAACAACAAGGGGTACGAGCCCCCTCAATGGAAAAAGACGACCACACCATAACACCACCGCCTCCGAATTTCACTGTTGGTATTATACACGCTGGCAGATGACGTTCACCGGGTATTCACCATACCCACACCCTGCCATCAGATCGCTACATTATGTACCGTGATTCATCACTCTATACAACGTTTTTACACTGTTCAATTGTCCAATGTTTACGCTCATTACACCAAGCGAGGCGTCGTTTGGAATTTAGCGGCGTGGTGTGTGGCTTATGAGCAGCCGCTCGACCATGAAATCCAAGTTTTCTCACCTCCCGCCTAAGTGTCATAGTACTTGCAATGGATTCTGATGTAGTTTGGATAGATGTCTGCCTATTACACATTACGACCCTCTTCAGCTGTCGGCGGCCTCTGTCACTCAACAGACGAGGTCGGCCTGTACGCTTCTGTGCTGTACGTGTCCCTTCACGTTTCCACTTCACTATCACATCGGAAACAATGGACCTAGGGATGTTCAGGAGTGTGGAAATCTCGTGTACAGACGTATGACACAAGTACACCCAGTCACCTGACCACGTACGAAGTCCCTGAGGTCCGCGCATCGCCCCATTCTGCTGTCTCACGATGTCTAATGACGTACGTTTCTGGGGGTGTCCGGATAGATTTGATCACATAGTGTAAATCTATCGAGAAGAGAGACCGTGCGCTGTTGGATTAACTGGTTCATGTGAACGGCAACAATTACAGTGCTACATTGATACAATATCGTCGACTGGCAGGTCTGAGGCGAGGCTCGAGGTCATTAAAGAAGATGATAATGAAATTTGGAAACACAGCTGAGCTTTGTGTGGCTCCTGAAAGACGAAGGCGTCCTATCTCTGTGGAAGTTATTGAAATTTTCAAATGTGTGTGAAATCCTAAGGGACCAAACTGCTTAGGTCATCGGTTCCTAGACTTACACACTACTTAAACTAACTTAAAGTAACGTGTGCTATGAACAACACCCACACACATGCCCGAGGGAGGACTCGAACCTCCGTCGGGAGGTAGTCCTATCGCTCGTGCAGTGTCGCAGGAATTTTCCATCCCACGGTTGTTGTTGTGGTCTTCAGTCCTGAGACTGGTTTGATGCAGCTCTCCATGCTACCCTATCCTGTGCAAGCTTCTTCATCTCCCAGTACCTACTGCAACCTACAATCTTCTGAATCTGTTTAGTGTATTCATCTCTTGGTCTCCCGCTACGATTTTTACCCACCACGCTGCCCTCCAATGCTAAATTTGTGATCCCTTGATGCTTCATAACACGTCCTACCAACCGGTCGCTTCTTCTTGTCAACTTGTGGCACAAACTCCTCTTCTCCCCAATTCTATTCAATACCTCATTAGTTATGTGATCTACCCATCTAATCTTCAGCATTCTTCTGTAGCACCACATTTCGAAAGCTTCTATTCTCTTACTGTCCAAACTATTTATCGTCCATGTTTCACTTCCATACATGGCTACACCCCATACAAATACTTTCAGAAACAACTTCCTGACACTTAAATCTATACTCGATATTAACAAATTTCTCTTCTCCAGATACACTTTCCTTGCCATTGCCAGTCTACATTTTATATCTTCTCTACTTCACGGTACGGAAAGTTTTCGGATCTATTTTATACTGTTATCCGTACAATATCCAGACGGTGCATTAACTGAAACCTCACGATCGGCAGCAACTCTTACTCTTCGGCGTCTGACATGGAGTGCAAGTTGAGGGCCTACAGCCGGACACTAATCTGTGGAGGGACGAGGAACATATTACAGTACAAGGTGCAGTAAATACACAGAACTGCCGAATTTCAGACACTACAAAACTGAGTCTTGTGCACGAAGAACCACTGCACTCACCTTGTGTGACTGGTGCGGATTCTCATCACCTTTGTTCTCGGTCCGTTCTTCTTTGAAGAGAATGCACCCAGAGAGCCTGTCAGGTGTACTGTGACGTTTTACATTATCGAGGCCTCCTGGAACAGCATGTGATTCCTGCTTTGAAACAGCTTAACTGTGTGGAAACCTCTGGTTTCATGCAAGATAGGGCAAAACCTCAGGTCGCTCCTCCAATGAAAGATCTGCTTAACTCAGCCTTCGACAAACTTATCATCTCCAGAGGTTTACCAGTTACATGGTCTGCTAGATCACCTGATCTGAATCCATTTGAGTTTTCGCTCTGCGGATACCTAGAAGAACGCGTTTACTAACGACACTTCGGGCTATCTGATATCAAGGCGATTATACAGGAACACGTTGCCCGGAATCAATCGGAGCTGCTCCAAGGAACTCCTATGTCGTTTTACGGGTGCAGCATCTAGCCGATGTCTCCAGTGTTCTTACTGAACAAACTGTGTAAGCATTTGTTAATAATAAAATCAATATTAAGTCTTTTTAACCTGTCTGACCTTTTCTGTCCACATCTAGTTCCCATTTCATTACATGTGGAAACATTTCTATAGAAACTGCTTTATTTAATAATTTTTTTACTTTCTTAAACTGAAATAACTGGGAAGGTGAAATGTCTTAATGTAATTCTGAAACTGCTGAGAGAAATTCAATTCAAGTGAACCTGCTTAAACTGCTGAGTCAAACTAAACATATTGCCTCTTTGCTTGTCTTTACCATTTCAACGTAGACCTAGAGAAATTTCCATGACAATACAGCTCAAAGTTATTCTACTCATTTATGACCCACAATATACAGCGATACACAGTCTGGCTGCTCAAATAATTAACACAAAAGAATGGCCCTGAATTAGGAGAAATCCTAACAATAACCCATACATTTCATAAGTCACTTATCTCACGGAAGATCTTCATTACACGAACTACAGCGATACAGCAAGCACCAATACAGCCAGCTAAATAAAAGATTCTAACTACTGTAGGATCTAACTACTAATAGGCATGTGGTTAGCAAAGGAAAGATTTTGTTGCTGAGCAAACAATGTATTTAGCAGATTTTACCATAATAATGTGACAACCAGTTCAAAAATTATGTAATCGGACGTGAAATCCAGTTCCAAAAAATTATATAATCGACAATCATTTTAAATCTCTATGACGGACGCGACCAGACCGTCCACTCGCGCTAACACTTCAGACCTCTAACCTCCATCACTGCTAACTATAAACTTCCAGCTGTCATCACAGCTGGCTATTCACTCCTAAACTGCCGTTACCGGTGGCTGTTCACATCCAACTGCGAGTCCGAAAAGCCACAGAGTCTCTTACAGAGGGCGCACAGAGCTGTCAGAGTTATTAATGCAGTTAAATGCAACACTGTTTTAGAAATTAATTTTTGATTTATTTATCTAATTACTTTAAAGAAGCGAGATTATATCCTCATCAATTATTCGTTGTAGGTACATGAGGTCTAGTTCGTCTTGGTGTGGCTGTGGTTGTTCCTTCCTGTTTCCGCTTCACAATGACATCACAAGCTTCAGAAGGGTTGAAGTTTCCTAGATGGATCTATCACTTAGGCGACATCCAACGACTAATCCACGTACGAAGTCACTGAGTTGTCCTGATCCATACACTCTGCTGTTACTGCTTCGCTACTGGCAGCACAGTAATTTCTGTTTTGTTACATACTGGCGGGCTCGCCTCTCCTGATATCTAGTAGTCAGTATTGCAATCCGGACACTTTTGATCAGACGAGTTGTGTGTACCACGGAACGCCTCGAACTGTTCCGGAAGAGTTTTTGTCTCATCCGACGCTTACGAAAGTGTACTTAATGGCTCAAATGGCTCTGAGCACTATGGGACTTAACTTCTGAGGTCATCAGTCCCCTAGAACTTAGAACTACTTAAAGCTAACTAACCTAAGGACATCACACACACCCATGCCCGAGGCAGGATTCGAACCTGCGACCATAGCGGTCGCGCGGTTCCAGACTGTAGCGCCTAGAACCGCTCGGCCACCCTGGCCGGCGAAAGTGTACTTACCTTAAACTGCTTTCAAACAGTTCTTGTATGACTGGTGAGTTATGAAATGATGTACATAATTATTTTGTTCAGCATGCCCATCGTATTGGACACAGGGTATTATCACCCACTGTTATAAATTTGTTTAAACATCAGCTCCACTTAAAGAAAACTACCATTGTGACACAGCCGTTTTTGACGAAAACAGTTATGATAGTAAATACTGGAGCTGCTATTTAATTAAAGCGAAATTTTTGTCTGATGTCTTCAGTTACGTTTACATGTGAATCTGGTAAACGAAAGACAGATCATACAAGAAGGTTTTGCCTATCCTTGATAGGCTCGCACACATTATTTTATATGTAGACCCAATTTATAGTTCAGTAACCTCATGTTTCTTCTCTGTTGCTGTTGATTTCCCTTTCGAAAAATAATTTTGTTCTAAATATTTCACCGCTACCAACAGTATTTCATGAATATTTCTCATTTGTCCAAAAGGATTAAGCAAAACTTCGAATAAGTTCTTTAAGAACTCGTGAGTTGTTATTTAAAATACATTTGTCTCCAAACTGAGGACGTCCATTTTGTCCATAGGAAAGAATTTAAAAACTATGAGCTTGAGTGTAGTGTTGCATATATTTGTCTTTACTTCTAACGCTATCCATACTAATGCTTCATATCAGCCACTTCATAAAGGGTATGTAGAATGTGCACGGTAACTATCACGCACACACACACACACACACACACACACACACACACACACACACTCAGACATCGCAGCGTCATACAGTTAAAATGCGGAGCCAGCGACGGCCACGTGCGTTGCGTGTCGTTGGAGCGCATCATAATATTGTATGAGGAGCGCCCATCGCTCGAAGAGCAGATCGTTGGCTGAGATAACACACACGAATGAAGGGACACAATTCCCCAAGCTGTCCTACATGACACGTGCGACTTGAAACGGCACGTAGCGTGACGGAAATGACGGATAACCCCTGGCAACACATGCGTTCACGCATCGCTGACGCACAGTGGAAGCGAAACAGTAGTTGATGCTTTGAATAATTTATTCCTTGAAATGGTACGCTCATTTGAAAACTGTGTAAGTTTAAAGCCTGTAAATATGGTGCTAAAACATACACGAACTAACGAGAGTACTATGGCGACCCATAAAATGTTGGACGACTGTTTCACATCCACCGTTTCTTTACAACGATCTGGAAATTGAGCAGTTCGGAAAATTCAAGGGGGATTTTCTACTTTCATCTTTTAGAACTGAAATCTCTAATCACAGGATTGAGTGGACAAGGAAAGCATGGAAGGGCAAACCCAGACTAACAGCGTCATTTGTCGTTTGAATGTTTACATTTATTTAACCACCACAAAATAGCATGAACAAATAAATAAAACAATCGCAAATAATTATGAGTGATAAGGTAAGGCTAATTAGTTGCTTAAAGCAATAATCGACTATAACAAATGATTTATACCTCAACAAGCCACAAAACACAATACCAGAATAAATATAAAACAGTATTTTTTTAATCAAACCAGCTATTAACATACAAGAGGGCAAACACACTGTTAAAATCAACATAAAACCTACTGAAAGTTTTATCAAGTACCAAAAGAGCAAAATAGATTAAGGTTATCCACACGTGAGGCAAGTACAAGCCAAGTTTAAGTTCAAACCAGTAACATTGGTTACATGATTTGAAAATATTCACGAAACATAATAATCGGGACAGTACCTTGTGTTTAAGCATGTTTAGAAAAAACATAGCTACCCGAAGTTCATAACAATGGCAATGCAAGCATATTCCAAAGGAGATGCACAACTTTAAGTAAAACTTTAAATAAGGTTCCATAGATCGGAACATTCAGTAATATAGATAATATTTAACTTAAAATTTATTAGGAGGCAGCGTCAACAAGTGGGCTAAGGCAGATGTGGAGCCACCTCAAAGGCAGTCAAGTGGTGCATAACAGCTTAGAGCCACTGAAAAACTGGTCGCGATGATCAGAAGACTAAGTAGGGTATAAACGCACTATGTAGCAGACATCTCATGGTCCTGGAAACATCCAGTGCGGCTCCCAGCACCCAGTTGCCCACAGCATGGAATATCAAAGCTGCACAAATCATCGGGCGCGGACAGAAAATCGCCGTACTCAGCTGAGTGTCGTAACTCTGACTTCACGAATTAACCAAGTCTTGACATAAACAGAACTGAACACCGACCAACCAACTATGTCCGAAACCCGATCCGTGATGTCCTCTAGTCTGCTGTCACTCGCTGCGTGGCTCTTACTGTCCCACCAACGGTGCCCAAGATCTACTTTTGGACTCGCTCTGTCTACGATAATCAGCGACAAGCTATAATCGATCTCGCTGCCAATAGTAGCGTCAGTGAAAAACGCAGACGAAATCGATTGTGGGCCTCCCGAGGCTCGAGAGCCGAGGGAAACTTTCCAAAGCCCTTAGCAATAAACGAGGGATTGGTGTTAGTTTTAGTTTGTGCCTGGGAAAATATTTCATAGACAAAATTTCGAATCACCATTCTTGCGATGTAATCCAACAAGGCACAATAAATGGAAACTAAACGGTCAGGATTAACTACGAATGTCTATTTGTGTTGCTTCTATAACATCTGTCTATGTGACCAGGTCAGTGATTCGTCACACCGAATTGGGACGGTTGCTGCGAGACAAATTGCACGAGTTATGCAGTCCGTCGGCTCCCCAACTTGCACACATACCCTTACTTCCCACCAAAGATCATGTCCCTATCATGTGATCATAACCGTTACACAAGGGCTCCCTAGATAGTCTCATAGTTGTGCCATCCATAAAACAAAAATTTTCGCAATCTCTTTATCTGTTGCTGCTGTCCGCCTCTGGAAAAAAGTACTCTGCCTCTTTGCACAATCCAGTACCTAGTTATATTTTACAAGAAGCTAGAGCACTTCCTTCCGTTAACATCATAACTTTTCCCAGTTAACTTAATACATACGAAGGTTGGAACTTAGATAGGGTCAGCCGGCCGGGGTGGCCAAACTGTTCTAGGTGCTACAGTCTGGAACCGCGTGACCGCTACGGTCGCAGGTTCGAATCCTGCCTCGGGCATGTATGTGTGTGCTGTCCTTAGGTTAGTTAGGTTTAAGTAGTTCTAATTTCTAGGCGACTGATGACCTCAGAAGCTAAGTCCCATAGTTCTCAGAGCCATTTGAACCATTTGATCGAACCGCGGTATTGACAGTATAGGCATTGTTGAACTTCAAACAACAAGAGCCGTGTACATCCTTCCTGGTGGAATGACTGGAAGTGATCGGCTGTGGTCATGCATGGTTGTTTACGTCTTTGGGCGGGTTTAGTGACATCTCTGAATAGTCAAAGGGACTGTTTCAGTGATACAATATCCACTGTCAACGTCTGTCTTCAGAAATTCTGGGAACTGGGGTGATGCAAAACTTTTTTTGACGTGTGGAAGTCGTAGGGTTAGATACCCTCAGCAGCGCCAGTAACGTTGACAGTTCCAGTGGAGCGGTCCGTTGCCCATCGGATCTCTATAACAGCTCTGAAGCGAATGACATGAAGTTATTCAACTTTGGAATCAAGTTCATGTCACAAGCGCTTTTTCCGAGGAATGTAGTGAGTGGTACAGCACTTTTCAGCACATCGATCGAACAAATCAGTCACAACTTGCGCCATATACGCCCGAGTGTTGTTGTCTAAGATAACTGGCGCTTCTTGCGGGAAGTGTCCCCGCTTCTTTCTCTCGGCTGCTCGCATACTGTGTTCGAAAAATGATTAGCGTAAAGATGCAAGCGGGGACGAGTCTTTCCGTCTTGAGCCCGGCCCGTTGACTTTATCAACATGTATTTCCTCCAGCTAGCCTTGAATACTGTATGTTAAGTTTCCCTAATCGCCGGTGGTGTTATGGTTTGTACCTGAATAATATCGATCCTATCCTTAACTTCTGAGTTAGATTGATGTCTATTGCATATGAGACACTTTTTCATGTGTGTTAATACTCTGTATTTTGCAGCCTGAGGAAATTTGTACAACTACAAATTTCTAGGCTCACCTGTAAACCATTAAAAGATCAGTGCCTCTACTCTGTACGACACTGTCTTTAGTCTTGCTACAGTAAATCAATGACAGAGCTTTTCAGCCTAATAGGAACAATAATAATTCATTTCCTTTTTGTGAAGCTGTCTGGCATGATATTAGCTTCGTTTATTTTATGATCTGGCATTTTTAACTGTGACGATTTCAGCTACTACAGAAGACAAAAATTGGACATTTGATATTTCTTGTTGTTTAATGTTATTTAATTATCTGCCGAAATTTTAAATTCAACTACATGTAAGTAACACTAAGGGCCTAGTAAACTGTATTCCTGTTTCAACGTACAGGATGAGCATAAAAGCATTGTCTGACTTAAAAAATTTATTTCTGATGAGCTATGCTACATACATCTATGCGGTTTATTGCAAATGATACCTTAACTCAAAGTTTTTATGGATACTGTTATACACTCCTGGAAATGGAAAAAAGAACACATTGACACCGGTGTGTCAGACCCACCATACTTGCTCCGGACACTGCGAGAGGGCTGTACAAGCAATGATCACACGCACGGCACAGCGGACACACCAGGAACCGCGGTGTTGGCCGTCGAATGGCGCTAGCTGCGCAGCATTTGTGCACCGCCGCCGTCAGTGTCAGCCAGTTTGCCGTGGCATACGGAGCTCCATCGCAGTCTTTAACACTGGTAGCATGCCGCGACAGCGTGGACGTGAACCGTATGTGCAGTTGACGGACTTTGAGCGAGGGCGTATAGTGGGCATGCGGGAGGCCGGGTGGACGTACCGCCGAATTGCTCAACACGTGGGGCGTGAGGTCTCCACAGTACATCGATGTTGTCGCCAGTGGTCGGCGGAAGTTGCACGTGCCCGTCGACCTGGAACCGGACCGCAGCGGCGCACGGATGCACGCCAAGACCGTAGGATCCTACGCAGTGCCGTAGGGGACCGCACCGCCACTTCCCAGCAAATTAGGGACACTGTTGCTCCTGGGGTATCGGCGATGACCATTCGCAACCGTCTCCATGAAGCTGGGCTACGGTCCCGCACACCGTTAGGCCGTCTTCCGCTCACGCTTCAACATCGTGCAGCCCGCCTCCAGTGGTGTCGCGACAGGCGTGAATGGAGGGACGAATGGAGACGTGTCGTCTTCAGCGATGAGACTCGCTTCTGCCTTGGTGCCAATGATGGTCGTATGCGTGTTTGGCGCCGTGCAGGTGAGCGCCACAATCAGGACTGCATACGACCGAGGCACACAGGGCCAACACCCGGCATCATGGTGTGGGGAGCGATCTCCTACACTGGCCGTACACCACTGGTGATCGTCGAGGCGACACTGAACAGTGCACGGTACATCCAAACCGTCATCGAACCCATCGTTCTACCATTCCTAGACCGGCAAGGGAACTTGCTGTTCCAACAGGACAATGCACGTCCGCATGTATCCCGTGCCACCCAATGTGCTCTAGAAGGTGTAAGTCAACTACCCTGGCCAGAAAGATCTCCGGATCTGTTCCCCATTGAGCATGTTTGGGACCGGATGAAGCGTCGTCTCACGCGGTCTGCACGTCCAGCACGAACGCTGGTCCAACTGAGGCGCCAGGTGGAAATGGCATGGCAAGCCGTTCCACAGGACTACATCCAGCATCTCTACGATCGTCTCCATGGGAGAATAGCAGCCTGCATTGCTGCGAAAGGTGGATATACACTGTACTAGTGCCGACATTGTGCATGCTCTGTTGCCTGTGTCTATGTGCCTGTGGTTCTGTTAGTGTGATCATGTGATGTATGTGACCCCAGGAATGTGTCAATAAAGTTTCCCCTTCCTGGGACAATGAATTCACGGTGTTCTTATTTCAATTTCCAGGAGTGTACAAGTGCTCTGACAGCATTTGGTTCCTTATCTCTCTCTGTTGTTACAGGCAGCGTAATTTAGGAGAGTCACTGTCACAATGGCGACTATGCAGGAAGAAGTGCAACGTTTTATGATTTTAGGAAACGCCGTCACCTATTACAGTTCGTCGACAGTTCCTAAATGGCCAGAGAAACCAAAGAGGCTGGAAGTGTTGCTGACACCGTAGGAAGCGGCAGACCTGATGTGAGTGACGACAACGTTGATTCCGTCCCAACAGCAATTCAGAGCAGTCCGCGGAAATCAACATGTCGTTTTTCCAGCGAAACGGGCAGACTTCAGAGCACTGTCGTGAATATTTTACACGAAAGGCTGTACTTCTCTGTATACGAGGTGCAACTGTTGCAAGCTTTGCAGCCAGATGATAGGCCCAGAAGTGCCGAGTTTCCTGGAAATGTGCTGGAACGAATCGACACAAAGTCTGACAACGTCAATAAAGTTGCTTTCCCGATGTAGCGACCTTCACGTCACGTTGAAATTGTGCCGCTGGGACAACAGGCACTAGGTAGCACAAGTACATAGGCAATGATATTGCTCCAGCACTTGCTCCGTACTTTTAAACCAGCGGACCACGCCATTGCGCATGCAGCCACATGTATCTGTGGTCGCATGCCACAATTTTACCCTTACACCAAAATAATGAGACCGAGACCAACCGGTGACACTGTACCTTAGCCTAACACAAATAACAAATAAACAAAAATGGAGCGTGAGTTACGCGGCTAACTGTGAAGACGGCTGGAAATTATAAAGCCGAAACACCAGAAGAAGAACTGAAATTTATGCTGCCGCACGCTGGAAATACACTCCTGGAAATGGAAAAAAGAACACATTGACACCTGTGTGTCAGACCCACCATACTTGCTCCGGACACTGCGAGAGGGCTGTACAAGCAATGATCACACGCACGGCACAGCGGACACACCAGGAACCGCGGTGTTGGCCGTCGAATGGCGCTAGCTGCGCAGCATTTGTGCACCGCCGCCGTCAGTGTCAGCCAGTTTGCCGTGGCATACGGAGCTCCATCGCAGTCTTTAACACTGGTAGCATGCCGCGACAGCGTGGACGTGAACCGTATGTGCAGTTGACGGACTTTGAGCGAGGGCGTATAGTGGGCATGCGGGAGGCCGGGTGGACGTACCGCCGAATTGCTCAACACGTGGGGCGTGAGGTCTCCACAGTACATCGATGTTGTCGCCAGTGGTCGGCGGAAGGTGCACGTGCCCGTCGACCTGGGACCGGACCGCAGCGACGCACGGATGCACGCCAAGACCGTAGGATCCTACGCAGTGCCGTAGGAGACCGCACCGCCACTTCCCAGCAAATTAGGGACACTGTTGCTCCTGGGGTATCGGCGAGGACCATTCGCAACCGTCTCCATGAAGCTGGGCTACGGTCCCGCACACCGTTAGGCCGTCTTCCGCTCACGCCCCAAAATCGTGCAGCCCGCCTCCAGTGGTGTCGCGACAGGCGTGAATGGAGGGACGAATGGAGACGTGTCGTCTTCAGCGATAAGAGTAACTTCTGCCTTGGTGCCAATGATGGTCGTATGCGTGTTTGGCGCCGTGCAGGTGAGCGCCACAATCAGGACAGCATACGACCGAGGCACACAGGGCCAACACCCGGCATCATGGTGTGGGGAGCGATCTCCTGCACTGGCCGTACATCACTGCTGATCGTCGAGGGGACACTGAATAGTGCACGGTACATCCAAACCGTCATCGAACCCATCGTTCTACCATTCCTAGACCGGCGAGGGAACTTGCTGTTCCAACAAGACAATGCACGTCCGCATGTATCCCGTGCCACCCAACGTGCTCTAGAAGGTGTAAGTCAACTACCCTGGCCAGCAAGATCTCCGGATCTGTCCCCCATTGAGCATGTTTGGGACTGGATGAAGCGTCGTCTCACGCGGTCTGCACGTCCAGCACGAACGCTGGTCCAACTGAGGCGCCAGGTGGAAATGGCATGGCAAGCCGTTCCACAGGACTACATCCAGCATCTCTACGATCGTCTCCATGGGAGAATAGCAGCCTGCATTGCTGCGAAAGGTGGATATACACTGTACTAGTGCCGACATTGTGCATGCTCTGTTGCCTGTGTCTATGTGCCTGTGGTTCTGTCAGTGTGATCATGTGATGTATCTGACCCCAGGAATGTGTCAATAAAGTTTCCCCTTCCTGGGACAATGAATTCACGGTGTTCTTATTTCAATTTCCAGGAGTGTATTATCGAACAAATATTGCGACGCGAAAATATGAAGATGCACAGAAATAATGTGGATCGGACAGTTGACACATCATCGTACAGCAGATAAGGGACAAACCGAAAGATAATGTGTGGTGTGGCTTCCCCTCTTTTCCACCGAACGTACTGTGGCACTAGTTTACCTGAACATATTGTAACTTCACGTTGCACTTCAGCTGCATGAAATTCAATCATGAGTACTGTTTCAACAAGATGGCGCACTGCAGCATTGGTGGTTCTTTGTGCACCAGTTCTCAGATAAAACATTTCTAGACAGATGGAGCAGTAGTGAGGGTCGAATAACATGGCCTTCATGTTGACCAGACATAACCTCCTTTAATTTTCTTTGTGGGCTTACGTTAAGTGTAGTATTCAGTTCAGCAGTTCCTGTTATGGCACGAATACGGGATGCTCTAGAGGCGGCAACGGAACAGACGTTGACGAAGTCGTGGACAGGTATTGAACATCGCCTAGACGTACTGCACGGAGTAAACGGAGCACATGTGTATGCGTACATACAAAAAGTTCTTTGAGGTAACCTATAGTTTGCAATGAACTGCATAACTTCATGTAGAGTAGTTCCTTAAAAATAAATGTAATCACGGAAAGACTTTACGCTCGCCCTGTAATTAACACCTACAGGAACTAGCGCTGTCGACTGTCGATCGGCAGCCATGCCATACTCTGCCAATGGCATTAATCAGATGCGGTAAGGAGGGGCATGGAGCCAGGTCACTACTATCTCAGCCGCTTTCAGTTTCCCAGGTCGTGAAGAGGCTATGTTTCACTCTCGGAGCTCTTCATTTGGTATCATGAGGCTGAGTGCCTTCCACTGTTCCCACCGAGTAAAAGTCCCGGACAGTACAGGGAATTAAATCCGTGTTCACCAGATAGCGGTCTGGCACGCTTAACCCTTACCTATGGAGGCGAAAGAAATAATATACTACTGCTTTTGTAGACAGAATAATTGTGTCGTACCCATATAGAACCATTGCAGGCAACAACAAGAAGTCAATAACGAATAATTTTGGGTCTTGAAGAACTGATGGACGACCAGTATGATAACAGCGTGATAAGAAGTTCGATGAGCAGAAAATACAGACGCCCAATCCTAGCGAAATGCATATACTGTGTGAATTTTAAAAATTTTCCGGCAGATTGAACATTCAAACAAATTTTGGGCTAGCAGCTGGTCGTCGTTTAATCAACGCACAATATTCCGGACTAGACATCTTCAGGTGAGCCATCGAAGACTGACGAAGACGTTTTTTGTGTATTGTTATTTCATTCCCCATGCCCCATATGAGATGGGCTGGTAGCGGTACAATTCCGATCTTCAGCCAAGAGTATTCATAAAGAGAAAACAAAGGTAACAGGAAAATAAAAATGTTTGGACTGTTTACATCTTAAATTAGAGAAATTAATGATGGACAGCTAAAAGGACGAAGAACGTATGTGCTATAGTGGAAGGGGAAGTTTAGGGGAGGTAAACCTTCCATAGTGGTTGTATACCATCATTAAAATGATTAGCGAGGGCTTACCATAAACTGAAAAAAAACACATCCACCAGTGAGGTGAACCATCACTGTACTCAGCTACATAAAGTGTACAGCAGCATATTATGCACTAGTGAAGGTGTGCCATTGCTGCTCTCGGGTTATTAACGGTGCGTCCAACAATGCTACCACACATCAGCATGAATGATGGAATTGTCGTCAGCTCGTTATTGTTATGTTATACAGAAGTGCAGTTATGGGCGACAGCAGTGGCGTTGCGGCTTACAGTTGTGCAGCTGTGGTTATAGTAGTGCAGTTACAGTTCACATCAGTGCAGCTATGGTTGAGTCAGTGAAGTTCTACGAACATCTTAGAGTGGAACGGGGAAATATCAGTTCATGTTGTTAGGCGCTCCCACAGTATTGCAGTCTGACAATGGTACAGAGTTAGTTACCAAAATAATGAGCAGCTTAACTCAACTACGGCCCAATTTTAAGATTTTCCACAGTAAACCTAGACACAGAGCCAAAGCACCTAGAGCGAGCATATCAAGACATAGAAAATATGCCGTCCACATGGACGTAGGAGCACAACACCATGGAGTGGAGTCATGCATTAAGATTTGTATAGCTAATGAAGAATAGCGCTGGATATTTTGGAATTAAAAGATCTCCGTATGAAGTGATGTTTGGCTTCCCTCCAAAACACGCTTTGTCTTCAACAAGTTTACGTCCTGAAATATTGATGAACGTTCACTCTGAGGATGACCTTCAAAATATAATTAATCAAGTGAGTGTTGTCAGTGTGAACAGGGACTGAAACGTTGCAGGTTAATGACCACAGTAGATCTCCATTGCATACCAACAGAAAAAGAAATTGAGAACAGAGAGAAAGGGAGTGTTCCTGACAATAATGTCTACTGCCTGACTGATTTAGATGAATCAACTCCTGCTATTACAAACACAGAACTGAGGCATACAAGTGCTTAGAAGAACAAGCGCAAAGAATGCGGCAGAATTCAGATAGATGTCGCTTTGGATCAGAAGAGATTCTCTCTGGTTTTGGGAAGCTATCGGAAATGGTAAAGACTGCCAGTCTTGCTTGCGAGATTAAGGCAGAGCTCACCATCTGCAGCATCGTCGATAGAACCGACTGTGGTCCTTTGGTGCAGAGCCGAGTGGAGGGTCTGAATCAGAGGATCAGGCGGTTCTGTGACAGTGTAGGCTGCAGATTCCTTGACTTGCGCCCTCGGGTGGTGGGTTTCCGAGTTCCGCTTAGTGAGTCAGGAGTCTACTACACACAGGAAGCGGCTACACGGGTAGCGGGGGCTGTGTGGAAGGGACTGGGTGGTTTTTTTCAGGTTAGAGGGCCTCAGGGAACCACAGAAAGAGCGTCTGTCTAACGGGAGGCAGGTAAAAAGGAGTCAGTTAGCTGTAGTAACGATAGGTATTGTAGTTGTAAATTGTTGTGGCTGTGTTGGGAAAGAACCTGAGCTCCTAGCCCTAATAGAAAGCACTGAAGCTTAAATATTTATAAGTACAGAAAACTAGCTAAAGACAGAAATACGCTCAGCAGAAATTTTTTGAAACGATCTAACAGTGTTCAGAAAGGTTAGATTAAAGAAAATTGGTTGTGGAGTATTTATTGCTGTCGGAAGTAGTTTGCCTTGTAGCGAAATTGAAGTAAATCGTTTCTGCGAAATAGAGTTTATACTTGACAATCGGACTTAACTGTTAATTGGGTCGTTTTACCGACCCCCGGCTAAGACACTCACACAATATAAGAAGCAGTTAAACCAGTAGAAAACAAATAAAGAAAAAAATCTAACAATTAATTCATCTTAAACAAACCATTTCAAGAATTAAATCCTTTGAATAAAAACCTGCTAAAAATGGTATACCACACAAAGACAAACTAGAAACATTAAAACAAACTGAAGTTAAAGGCTTAAAATTAACAATCGAACCTATAAAACGAATATCCTGAGAATCCTTTAAATTATGAATTATTGAACCTGCACACATAAACAATAAAGCCTTAAATAAAGCATGAGCTAATAAATGAAAAAATGCAAGTTTTGGGTAACCCATAGCCAAAATTCTTATTATTAAACCAAGTTGTCTTATAGTAGAAAGAGCAATAATTTTCTTCAAATCAAATTCAAAATTCGCCCCCAAACCAGCCATAAATATAGTTATACAACCAATTAAAAATAAGAATCAACCACAATTATAAGTATCTAATATTGGTCTGAAACGAATTAATAAATAAACCCCAGCAGTAACAAGAGTAGGAGAATGAACCAAAGCAGAAACATGAGTAGGAGCAGCCATAGCAGCAGAAAGTCAAGAAGAAAAGGGAATTTGAGCTCTTTTAGTTATAGCTGCTAAAACAATTAATATAGTAATAAGCTTTATTTCAAAAGAATTAGAAATAAAATCATAATAATAAATATAATTTCAACCATCAAAATTCAATATTCAAGCAACAGAAATTAAAATAGCAACATCACCAATACGATTAGAAAGTGCAGTTAACATACCCGCACTATAAGATTTCACATTTTGGTAATAAATAACTAAACAATAAGAAACTAAACCTAAACCATCCCATCCTAATAAAATTCTAATCAAATTAGGACTAATAATTAAAAAACCTATAGAAAGAATAAATATTAAAACAATAATAATAAAACGATTTATATTTTTTTCTCCCGATATATAATCCTCTCTATAATAAATAACCAAAGAAGAAATATACATAACAAAAGACATGAAAATAAGAGACATTCAATCCAAAATTAAAGTCATAACAACCAATGAACCATTTAAATTAAAAAGTTCTCATTCAACAAAAACTCTATAATCAATTATTAAATAATAAATACCCAAAATAAAAATTATAGTTCTAGAAAAAAATAAAGAAAAATAACTCAAAGAACAAATAGAAAACAAATTCACGGCCTAAGATGAAAAATTCATATCATTGATTCCACAAAACAGCAATCTAAACAAAAAAAATACTCTCCCTATAAACAAAGAATATTTAAAGGCAATCAATGTGAAAGTAAAAGATGATATTCACGAAAATAACCAAGAGAACAAGTATAAACACCAGAATAATAATTACCATGCTGAGAATAAGAATACATATATAAAGTATAAACAGCTCTAAAAAAGACAAAAAAATTAAAGCAAAAAATCTAAAAGAAGATCAAGACATAATTCTATTTAATAATTTAAGTTCACCTACCAAATTTAAAGAAGGAGGAGCAGCTATATTAGATGATTTCAAAAGAAATCATCATAAAGCCATTCTTGGTATCAAATTAATTATACCCTTATTAATTAATAATCTTCATCTACCTAAACGCTCATAAATAATATTAGATAAACAAAATAAACCAGAAGAACACAAACCATGACCAACCATTAAAGAAAGAGAACCTATACAACCCCATCAATTCATAGTCATCAATCCTCCAATAACTATTCTTATATGAGCAACAGAAGAATATGCAATTAAAGACTTTAAATCAACCTGACGAAAACAAATAAATCTAACAATAACCCCACCAGATAAACCTAAAGACAATCAAAAACAATTAAACTTTAAACCCAAATAAGAAATAACCTTCATAACACGAAAAATACCATAACCACCTAACTTTAATAAAACACCAGCAAGAATCATTCTACCTGAAATAGGAGCCTCAACATGAGCCTTAGGAAGCCATAAATGAACCAAAAATATTGGCATCTTAACTAAAAAAGCAAGAATTATAAACACATAAAATATAAAATAATAAGAACCAAAATCAACCAATAAAGGAAAATATAAAGTATTAGAAAAATCATAAACCCTAAATAACACTAATAATAAATGCAATCTAGCAACCAGAGTATAAAAAATTAAATAAACACCAGCCTGTAAACGTTCAGGTTGATAACCTCAACCCAAAATCAAAAGTAAAGTAGGAACTAATCTAGCCTCAAAAAAAATATAACAAGAAAGAAGACTCAATATAGCAAACAAACAATAAAGCATAATCATTAAAATTAAGACTATAAAGACAAAAAAATTAGAATGATAAGAACTTAGATAAACTGAACCTCTAGCAGTAATTATTAAAGAACAAATTCAAAAACTAAGCAAAATCAAACTAAATGAAAAATAATCAATACCAAAACAATATCTAATCATATTCAAATCTGCCTATGAATAAACACAAATCATAAAAACAAAACTAGACAGAAACATTAAAGAATGAACCAACCAGCAACAATTATTAACCAAACAAAGAGGGGTCAAAAATATAGTTATAAATAAATACTTTAACATAAAGATAAACCAAAAGAATTAAAAAAATCATTCCCATGAGACCGAATTATTGAAACTAAAATAGAAAGACATAAAGCACCTTCACAAACAGAAAAAACCAAAAAAATAACAGGAAAAAAATAATCATGATCAAACTCAATAAGAAAAACAATAACTAATATAAATAAAGAAGGAACAATATATTCTAATCTCAAAAGAACCATTAATAAATGCTTACGTTTAGAGCAAAAAACATAAACACCAGCAAAACAAATCAATAAAGAAGTAAAGACAGAGAATATAAACATAGTTTTAACAGTTTAAAAAAAACGCCGGTCTTGTAAACCGGAAATAAGTCCAGCCCCCACTTTTAAAACTTCAGAGGTGAAAAAGCTTTCCATCATCGGTCCCCAAAACCGATATTTTTAATAAACTAACCTCTGAAATGATCAAAATAATAATTATATCGCTATCAAACGTAATAAATATTAATTTTATTAAATTAAGACACCCAATATCAATAATGCTTTTCATTATCCTACAAACGTTTCTAGTTGGGCTAATAACAGGAAAAATAATGGAAAGGTATTGATTATCATATATTTTATTTTTAACGTTTCTTGGTGGTATATTAGTTCTATTTATTTATATTACGAGAATTGCATCAAACAAAATATTTCAACCTAAATCAATTACGATAATTATTACCTTAACAGTATGAGTATTTATTATATCAACATTAATTATTTTAGGTATAACAATATTTATAGACTTTTTCAAAAATACTGAAACTATAAATATTGATAATTAAATCAATTATCAAGAAATAACAATATCTTTAGAAAAACTATATAATAGAGCAACATTCATTATTACAATAATAATAATAATTTATTTATTTTTAGCACTATTAGCAGTTGTTAAAATCACCAATATTAACCAGGGGCCTATTCGTAAAATAAGATAATTTACTAATGAATGAACCCTTACGATTAAGACATCCTTTAATTAAAATCATTAATAACTCTTTAGTTGATTTACCTGCACCAACAAATATTTCATTTTGATGAAATTTTGGGTCCCTACTAGGGTTATGTTTGATAATTCAAATTGTAACCGGACTATTTTTAGCTATACATTATACATCAAATATTGAAATAGCATTTAGTAGTGTAGTTCACATCTGCCGAGACGTAAATAATGGTTGAATTATTCGAACCTTACACGCAAATGGAGCTTCTATATTTTTTACTTGCATTTATTTACATGTCGGACGAGGAATTTACTATGGATCTTACATATACATACACACCTGAATAATTGGTACAGTAATCCTATTCTTAGTTATAGCAACCGCATTTATAGGATACGTTTTACCTTGAGGTCAAATATCATTCTGAGGTGCGACAGTAATTACTAATTTATTATCAGCAATTCCATATTTAGGAACAGATTTAGTTCAATGAGTATGAGGAGGGTTTGCTGTTGATAATGCAACATTAAATCGATTCTTTACATTCCATTTTGTACCACCGTTTATTATTGCTGCAATGGCAGCAATTCATTTATTCTTCCTTCACCAAACAGGGTCTAATAACCCCTTAGGCCTAAATGGAGATATTGAAAAAATCCCATTTCACCCATACTTTACTTTCAAGGACTCTATTACATTTGTATTAATAACATCATTATTAATTATATTGTGCTTGATTAATCCTTACCTCCTAGGAGATCCAGATAATTTTGTACCTGCTAACCCATTAGTAACCCCCGTCCATATTCAATCAGAATGATATTTCTTATTTGCATATGCAATTCTACGGTCAATCCCTAATTAGCTAGGAGGTGTTATTGCATTATTTTTATCAATTATAATCTTAATAATTTTACCATTTTATAATAAAACAGCATTTCGAGGTATTCATTTCTATTCTATTAATCAGATTTTATTCTGAATTATAGTAGTTGTTGTATGCTTATTAACATGAATTGGTAAACGACCTGTTGAAGAACCTTACATTATAACAGGACAAATCTTAACAATTATCTACTTTACATACTTCTTAATTAATGTACATGTTGCAAACGCATGAGATAAACTAATTAAGGAATAATAAGTTAATTAGCTTAGGAATAGCATATGTTTTGAAAACATAAAACTAGAAGTTTAACTCTTCTATTAACTTTTCTTAAAAAATTTCACTAAATAAATGAAATAAATAAAATCTTTAAACCGACAAAGAAAATAAAAAAATTTAAAGATAAAGGCAAAAAACTTTTTCAAGCTAAGTACATTAACTTATCATAACGAAAACGTGGTAATGTCCCCCGAACTCAAATAAAACCAAAGGACATAACAGCAAGCTTAATAAAAAATATAAAAGAATAAAAATCACTGCCTAGAAATATTAAAGCTAATAGTATTCTTATAAAAACAATTCTAGTATAATCAGCTAAAAAAATTAAAGTAAAACCGCCTGCACCGTATTCAATATTAAAACCTGTAACTAACTCAGATTCACCCTCGGCAAAGTCAAAAGGAGTATGGTTAGTTTCAGCTAAACAAGAAGCAAAACAAGCTAAAGCTAAAGGAAAAGAAATAATAATAAACCAACAATAAAGCTGATAATTCATAAAATCAAACATGTTAAAACTACCAATCAAAATAATTAAAGATAATAAATTTAAAGCCAAACTAACTTCGTATGAAATTGTTTGAGCAACAGAACGAAGAGAACATAGTAAAGAATAATTTGAATTAGAACACCAACCAGCAATTATAACAGTATAAACACCTAATCTAGTACAACATAAAAAAAAACAAAAATCCATAAGAAAAAGAACATATATAAGTTAAGTAAGGGAAAATTACTCAAACAGCCAAGGAAATTATTAAATTAAAAACAGGAGAAAAATAATAAAGTAAATAATTTGATATAATAGGAATTGGCTGCTCCTTATAAATTAACTTAATAGCATCACTAAAGGGTTGAGGAATTCCTACAAAACCTACTTTATTTGGACCCTTTCGAATTTGGATGTAACCTAAAACCTTATGCTCTAATAAAGTTAAAAAAGCAACACTAATTAAAACACAAATAACTAATAAAAGAAAATTCAAAATAAACATAAATAAATCATAAAGTATCAATACTATTTGTAGAAAAAATCTACATAAATGAATTCTATATTCAACACATTAATCTGTCAAAATAGTAATTTAATTAGTATTAATCAATAAAATAAAAAATATTTCAACCAGATGGTCCTTTCGTACTAATATGAATTAATAATCTTAGGATAGAAACCGACCTGGCTCACGCCGGTCTGAACTCAGATCATGTAAGAATTTAAAGGTCGAACAGACATAATTACTGGGCTACTGCACCCAAAATTTTTCTTAATCCAACATCGAGGTCGCAATCTGCTTTGTCGATATGAGCTCTCAAAAACAATTACGCTGTTATCCCTAAGGTAACTTAATCTTATGATCATAAATTATGGATCAAAACAACAAACATAAATAAATGATATAATAATGAAGAGTTTATTTATTCTTCACGTCACCCCAAAAAAACATCATCATTAAATATAGAAAGACAAACAAAAAACTATATAAAAATAAAATGTTAAGCTCTATAGGGTCTTCTCGTCCTAAAGAAAAATTTAAGCCTTTTGACTCAAAAGTTAAATTCAAAAATTTATTAAGAGACAGTTGATTTCTCGTCAAGCCATTCATTCCAGCCACTAATTAAGAGACTAATGATTATGCTACCTTTGCACGGTCAAAATACCGCGGCTCTTTAAAAATCTGCTCAGTGAACAGGCCAGACCTCAAAGTATTTTCAAGAGGACATGTTTTTGATAAACAGATGGAAATCAGTTTTGCCTAGTTCCTTATAATAAATTCACAAGGTAAAAATTGTATACAAATAAATATACTAATTCTATCATTATTACAAAAATTTTAAAATTAAATAAATAATCTTAATAAAAAACCTAAAATACTTATAAAATCAAAATAAAAAATAATGAACTAAAACGTAATCTTAGAGATAGCTGGTTTAAAGCTTACTATTATATTTTATAAAACAAATTATAGGTTATTAACTTCAAAGCTTATCCCTTAAAGAATAAATAAGTTAATATTTATACTTAAAAAATAAATGAAAACAATTAACTTCAAAAAATTAAATTTTTTCTTAAGAAACTAGATATCTTGGGAAACGATTAACATCTCATTTCTATAAATAAAATCGAGACAAGTAAAGTAAATACTAAAATTTTGATAAACCCTGATTCAAAAGGTACAATAAATAAAATCTACTTTTAAAAATTTAAAATAATATTTCATAAAACAATTACATTACCAATAAACTATAATCTAAGAAATCAATTCTACAAAATATTCTAAGACAAAATTCGACAAAATTATTTTTATTCAATAATTAAATAAACAAAAAATAAATATAATAAAATAAATAATCAAGATATCCTGATTTGCACAGAAAAATTTAAGTGTAAATGAATATCTTGAAACCGTTACTAGATACACTTTCCAGTACATCTACTATGTTACGACTTATCTCATCTAAATTGAAGCTAAATTAAAATAATAAAATAGAATAATCAATAATGAGAGCGACGGGCGATGTGTACACACCTCAGAGCCAATATCAGTTAAATTAAATAAATTAAATTACTATCAAATCCACCTTCATTAATAGTATTTCACCATCAAATCCGTTATAAACAAAAATCTATTGTAACCCACCTCCTCTTAACTATAAGCTGCACCTTGACCTGAAATATTTTAT
The DNA here is from genome assembly GCF_023864275.1 of Schistocerca cancellata. Lineage (NCBI taxonomy): Eukaryota > Metazoa > Arthropoda > Insecta > Orthoptera > Acrididae > Schistocerca > Schistocerca cancellata. The sequence continues at coordinate 3,198,005 of NW_026047100.1, forward strand.
AATTATAAATCTTGAGAATTATAACTCTAAAAAGATTCTCTGATAACGGAGATATACAAACAAAAAAATTAAGTAGAATAAATCGTGTATTATCAATCACGGGGTAGGTTCATCTGAATGGAATGAGATACCGCCAAATTCTTTGCATTTAAAGATCTTAACTAATAATACCCTGGTAAATATAATTAACATTTAAAATAATAGGGTATCTAATCCTAGTTTATTATTTAAATTTCACAGATTCATAAAAAGAGCTATAAATAAATTTTAACATTTCACCTTACAAATTTATATATTAACCCGAAAAATATAAACAACTGTTTTAACCAATAATAATCACTTGTATCAGTCGTATAACCAAGGCTGCTGGCACGAATTATGCCGATACTAAATCAATTGCTAAATCCAAAATCACTTGATAATTAAATTACTGCAAAATAGAACATTTAGTTTAACAAAACTTACATATAATACGAAAGAAAAAGTGAATAAATAAGCAAGAATAAAACTTTTGGAAAAAAAATAAGAAATTTAAAAATTTGTAGAATTAAGAAAAAATAAAAGATTCAAATATTTAAAGAAAAAACACGAAGAATGACAAAAAAAAGAAACGCACCCTCGAATGACCACAACAACTTCTCTATTATATATAATTAAAGATTAATATGGAAATGTATACCAATAAATGTATTATATTCTTTCTTATTTAATCTTTCTTTTCACTGATAATAAAGAAAGATTAAATAATATAATAAATATATTTTATACAATTATGTAAATTAATGTAATATGTTATTAATATAAAATTAACTTTATATTAAGTTAACTTAAATATTAATTAGTTAAATAATTTAATTATAGAAAATATTTTTAATTATATTATTATAATTAATATAATTATCTATATTAATATAATATTTTATATTTAATAATATGAATTATATTTATTATATCCAATTATAATTATATTTAATATTAATTTACATATTATTATATAATTTATAATACAATAACCTATTTTAAGCTTAAAACATAAGTAGTTATAATCCTAGGTAAATAAATGTATTAAAATAATCATTTAATAATAATAAAATAACATTATAGGTATTTAAATTTAATTAAATGTAATATAATAATATAAATTATTTATTATATATAATATATATTCAAATTATCTGAACAAAGATAAATTAATTATAAATAACCAAAATAATACATAAACAAATTTTTAAAAAAAAATTTTAAATTATATATTAAATATAAATGAAGTACCTGATTAAAGGGATACCTTGATAGGGTAAATCAAGTGAATAAAAATTACCTTCATTAAAAATTACATAAGACAGAATTAAACTACCTCCTTTAGTATCAAAAACTAACGTGCATCATACACCTTAAAGTAAAAAGGTAAGCTAAACAAGCTAATGGGTTCATACCCCATTTGTAGAGGTATCAATCCTCTCCTTTTTAATGACCAACAACTCTACAAAACTTCTCTTCCTATCAACATTAATGATAGGAACGATCCTGTCCATTTCATCAAACTCCTGATTTGGAGTTTGAATTGGACTTGAGATCAACTTACTTTCATTTAATCCGCTCCTAACAAGAAATAAAAATATAATAATAAATGAGTCATCAATTAAATATTTTATTGTCCAAGCAATAGCATCGACAATACTATTATTTTCAATTTTGCTGATTCAAATAAAGTATCCAATAGGATGAGAAACAGAATTTATTCCATCAATAATAATTAGATCTAGATTATTATTAAAGATCGGGGCTGCACCTTTTCATTTCTGGTTTCCAGAAGTAATTGGAGCTTCAAGATGAAATAACTGTTTAACACTAATAACATGACAAAAAACTGCCCCAATAATGGTATTATCTTATTGTATTCAACTAAGAACTTTCATTTGAACAATTATCATTCTAAGAATTATTATTGGGGCAATAGGTGGTTTAAATCAAACATCTCTATGACAACTTCTAGCATATTCCTCAATTTGACATTTAGGGTGAATAATTAGATCCCTAACAGTTAGAGAAAACATCTGAGAACTATACTTTATTATTTACTCACTATTAAGATTAATTATGGTATTATTATTCAAGCAAATAAATCTATTTTTTATAAACCAAATTTATTCAGCCAGAAATATAAAAACTGAAATTAAATTCATATTATTTTTATCTCTTCTATCCCTAGGTGGTTTACCACCCTTCCTTGGATTTCTACCAAAATGAATTGTAATACAATCATTAATAGAAAATAATATAACAACTATTATAACCATTATGGTTGTATTATCTACAATTACACTTTACTATTATATACCTATTAGATTCTTAGCCGTAATTATGTCATACACAGAAAATTCATGATCTATAAAAATAAAGTCTCAAAAATCAAGAATTATTCTCCCTATAACAGTAATAAGTTCAACAATAGGATTAATCTCAACATCAACCTTAATCTCATTATACTAAGCACTTAAGTTAACTAAACTAATAACCTTCATAGTTATAATTAAAAGAATAATCTTTTAGGCCTTAGTAAAATTTCACACCTCTAGAATTGCAGTCTAGAATCATAATTGAATATAAGGCCTAAAACATGGTAAGAGAGAAACATCTCATAAATAGATTTACAGTCTACCACCTTAAATTCAGCCATCTTACCACAAAAATAATTATTCTCAACAAACCATAAGGATATTGGTACTTTATACTTCTTATTTGGAGCGTGAGCAGGAATAGTAGGAACATCAATAAGAATACTTATTCGTGCTGAACTTGGTCAACCAGGATCTCTAATTGGAGATGACCAAATTTATAATGTTATTATTACAGCCCACGCATTTGTAATAATTTTTTTATAGTAATACCTATTATAATTGGTGGATTTGGTAATTGACTCATACCATTAATAATTGGTGCACCAGATATAGCGTTCCCACGAATAAATAATATAAGTTTTTGATTACTACCACCTTCACTAACCCTTCTTCTTACATCTTCTATAGTAGATAACGGTGCTGGTACAGGGTGAACAGTTTACCCCTCTCTTGCAGGAGCTATCGCACATGGAGGGGCATCTGTAGACCTGGCTATTTTCTCACTTCACTTAGCAGGTGTATCATCTATTCTTGGTACAGCAATTAATATACGATCAGAAAGTATAACTCTAGATCAAACACCTTTATTTGTATGATCCGTAGCTATTACAGCCCTTCTCCTCCTTCTATCGCTTCCAGTATTAGCAGGAGCTATTACTATAGTATTAACAGATCGAAATTTAAATACCTCATTCTTTGACCCTGCGGGAGGAGGTGACCCAATTCTGTATCAACACCTATTTTGATTCTTTGGGCACCCAGAAGTTTACATTTTAATTCTACCAGGATTTGGAATTATCTCTCACATTGTATGTCAAGAAAGAGGAAAAATTGAATCATTTGGAACATTAGGTATAATTTATGCCATATTATCAATTGGACTAATAGGATTTATTGTATGAGCACATCACATATTCACAGTAGGAATAGATGTTGACACACGAGCTTACTTTACATCAGCAACAATAATTATTGCTGTACCTACAGGAATTAAGGTATTCAGATGATTAGCTACACTATATGGAACTAAATTCAAATTCAATCCACCACTATTATGAGCTTTAGGGTTTATTTTTTTATTCACAATTGGTGGGCTAACAGGATTAGTATTAGCAAATTCATCACTTGACATCGTATTACATGATACATATTATGTAGTAGCCCACTTCCATTATGTATTATCCATAGGAGCAGTATTTGCAATCATAGGAGGTGTTATTCAATGATATCCATTATTTACAGGATTAACCATAAATAATACATGATTAAAAATCCAATTTACAATTTTATTTATTGGAGTAAACTTAACATTCTTCCCTCAACACTTCCTAGGACTAGCAGGAATACCACGACGATATTCAGATTATCCAGATGCATATACATCATGAAATGTAGTGTCAAGAATTGGGTCTACAATTTCTATTGTAGGAATCATTATATTCATTGTAATTACATGAGAAAGAATGGTTACAAACCGAGCAATCATATTTAGAGCTAATATAAGAAGATCAACAGAATGACTACAAAATAACCCGCCTGCAGAACACAGCTACTCAGAACTACCATTAATTTCTAGATTCTAATATGGCAGATTAGTGCAGTAGACTTAAGCTCTACAAATAAAGGTTTGACCTTTTATTAGAGAAATTCATTAATGGCAACATGATCAAATTTATCCCTTCAAGATGGAGCTTCCCCATTAATGGAGCAACTATCATTCTTCCATGATCATACTATGGTCGTATTATTATTAATTACAGTAATTGTAGGTTATGCTCTAGGTTATATATTATTTATTGCCTATACAAACTGAAACATACTTCACGGACATTTAATTGAAACAATCTGAACAGCACTACCAGCAATTACACTAATTTTTATTGCACTCCCATCATTACGACTACTATATTTACTTGATGATTCAGTAGATGCAATAATCACAATTAAAACAATTGGACGACAATGATACTGAAGATATGAATATTCAGACTTTATATACATAGAATTTGACACTTATATAACACCAGAACAAGACCTAGAAAACGACGGATTTCGACTTCTAGATGTAGATAACCGAACAATTCTACTAATAAATATGGAAGTACGAGTATTAACAAGAGCATCAGACGTTCTACACTCACGAGCAGTACCTGCATTAGGGGTTAAAATTGACGCAACGCCAGGTCGACTAAACCAAGGAACATTTACAATAAACCGACCTGGACTGTTCTTTGGACAATGCTCAAAAATCTGTGGAGTGAACCACAGATTCATACCAATTGTAATTGAAAGAACTTCAGTAAACTTATTTATAAATTGATTATCTAAGATAATCTAAGGAGTCAGTTAAAATATATAACATTAGAGTGTCAATCTAAAATAACTAAATAATTAGTACACCTTGAAATACATCAGATGACTGAAAGTAAGTAATGGTCTCTTAAACCAAAAAATAGTAAATTAACGACTACTTCTGATGGGGAAATTCAATCCAAATCCCTCAAATATCCCCTCTCATATGATTCTCCCTATTCATTATATTTTCGGCTACATTAATTTTATTTAATCAAATAAACTTTTTCTCATTTAAACCAAATAATATTAAAAGAGCAGAAAAAAGAACAATTGATATAAAAAACTTAAATTGAAAATGATAACAAATTTATTTTCAACATTTGATCCATCAACTAATATCTTCAATTTATCATTAAATTGAACTAGAACATTCTTAGGATTATTATTAATCCCATCAATGTTTTGACTTACACCATCACAAATTAATATTATTTGAAATAAACTAAACTTAACCTTACACAATGAATTTAAAACATTACTAGGACCAAAATCATTTAATGGAACAACATTCATCTTCATTTCAATCTTTATTATAATACTATTTAATAATTTCATAGGATTATTCCCTTACATCTTTACTAGAACAAGACATTTAGCATTAACATTTGCAATCGCTCTACCTATACGATTAAGATTTATGTTATTTGGATGAATTAATCATACCAATCACATATTTACACACCTTGTTCCTCAAGGAACACCCCCTGCATTAATATCATTTATAGTATTAATTGAAACAATTAGAAATGTCATCCGACCAGGTACACTAGCAGTACGACTAGCAGCAAATATAATTGCAGGACACTTACCATTAACATTGCTAGAAAATACAGGACCATCTATAGCAATAAACTTAATTTCACTATTAATTATTGGACAAATACTTCTGTTAATTCTAGAATTAGTAGTAGCAATAATTCAAGCTTATGTTTTCTCAATTTTAAGAACTTTATATTCTAGAGAAGTATACTAAACCTATGTTAACAACTCACTCAAACCACCCATTCCACTTAGTAGATTACAGACCTTGACCATTAACAGGAGCAATAGGAGCAATAGTTCTAGTATCAGGATTAGCAAAATGATTTCACCTATTTAACATTAACTTATTTATAATCGGATTTGGAATTACCTTACTAACTATAATCCAATGATGACGAGATGTAGTACGAGAAGGAACATACCAAGGACTACATACGGGATTTGTATCAATTGGATTACGATGAGGAATAATTTTATTTATTGCATCAGAAGTACTATTCTTTGTTTCATTTTTCTGAGCATTTTTTAGAAGAATACTAGCACCTACTATTGAACTAGGGATATTATGACCCCCAATAGGAATCCAACCTTTTAATCCTATACAAATTCCATTACTTAATACAGCTATTCTTTTAGCATCAGGAGTAACAGTAACATGAGCACATCATAGTTTAATAGAATCTAATCATACTCAAGCATTACAAGGACTATTCTTCACAGTATTACTAGGACTATACTTCACTATACTTCAAGCATACGAATATTGAGAAGCACCCTTCACCATTGCAGACGCAGTTTATGGGTCAACATTCTTTGTTGCAACAGGATTCCATGGGCTACATGTAATTATCGGAACAATTTTCTTATCAACATGTCTACTTCGACATTCAATAAACCAATTCTCACCAAGACACCACTTTGGATTTGAAGCAGCAGCATGATACTGACACTTTGTAGATGTAGTATGATTATTCTTATACATCTCTATTTATTGATGAGGTAGATAATTGTTTTTCTAGTATAAATAGTACATTTGACTTCCAATCAAAAAGCTTGATATAAATCAAGAAAAACAATCCTAATTTTATCTACAAGAATTTTTATTAGATTTATCATTCCAATAATTGTTATAATCCTTGCAACAACATTATCAAAAAAATTAATTAATGACCGAGAAAAAAGAACACCATTTGAGTTTGGATTTGACCCAAAAAGATCGGCACGAATACCTTTCTCACTTCGATTCTTCTTAATTGCAGTAATTTTCTTAATTTTTGATGTAGAAATCGCACTAATCCTTCCAATTGTAATTATTTTTAAAACTTCAGACATTATAATCTGAACAATATCAACAATATTTTTTATTATAGTATTACTAGGGGGACTATACCATGAATGAATTCAAGGAGCCTTACAATGAGCAGAATAAAGGGTTGTAGTTAACTATAACATTTGGGTTGCATTCAAAAAGTATTGATATAATCAATCAACCTTAAATAGAATAAGAAGCGAAATATTGCAGTCAGTTTCGACCTGGAAGGTTGGTAAATAAAATACCCTTATTCTTATTAATTGAAGCCAAAAAGAGGCGTATTACTGTTAATAATATAATTGAACTATAAAGTTCCAATTAAGGAAATGTAAAGCCAATATGAAAGCTGCTAACTTTTTATATTAGCGGTTAAACTCCGTTAACATTTCTAAAATTTATATAGTTTAAATAAAACATTACATTTTCACTGTAAAAATAATATATGTATATTTATAAATACCTAAAAGTAAAAATACTTCCTTAACATATTCAGTGTCACGCTCTAACTATAAGCTATTTAAGTAAACGAAAAATAATACCACCAAAATAAATATTCAAAAAATAAAAGTTAAAAGATAAATCTTAAAATTAGAATCATATCGACCTTGTATATAACCAATTAAATAAATAAATAGTCTATACAAACCTTGACCACCAAATAATTCACCCCAACCATAATCAAATGATTTAGATGAATAATAACCCAATTTTAAAGGAATATATCTAATAAACTTAGTTGAAAGAAAAGGTATAAACCACATAGAACCAGCAAATCTGACAAAAGAAAGTATACTTAAAGAAAATAAATTTTGAGAAAAATCAAAATTAGAAATAAGATAACCCAAATAAGCACCCAAAACAACTACAGTAATAGTTAAAAATAGTTGGTGGCGAATTTAAACTACCCTCGATATGCTGGAAAAATATAAGTTTAAAGCCGGCGGCAGGCATAAAACGTCATCCGAAATTGTACTAGATGCTTTCTCAGAAAATTATTTTGAACAATTAGCTTATGAGCTCACTCGAAGCGTAAATGGTCGCGAAAACATATTTGATCTCTTAGCAACAAATAATCCTGGACAAATAGTGAGTATCGTGACGAATACAAGGATTAGCGACCACAAGGCAGTAGCTGCTAGGTTGAATACCGTAACTCCTACAACCATCAAAAAGAAACACAAAGTATATCTATTTAAAAAAGCCGATAAAAATGTTCTTTACGCCTTTTTAAGAGTTGTGGAATGAGTTCAGAGCGATAGTATCGACAACAATTGAGAGATATATACCACACAAATTAATAAGAGATGGTACTGGTCCCCCATGGTATACAAAACGGGTCAGATCGCTGTTGCAGAAGCAGCGAGAAAAGCATGCCAAATTTCAAAATGGTTCAAATGGCTCTGAGCACTATGGGACTTAACAGCTGAGGTCACCAGTCCCCTAGAACTTAGAACTACTTAAACCTAACTAACCTAAAGACATCACACACATCCATGCCCGAGGCAGGATTCCAACCTGCGACTGTAGCAGCAGCGCGGTTCCGGACTGAAACGATTGGTTCAAATGGCTCTGAGCACTATGAGACTTAACATCTATGGTCATCAGTCCCCTAGATCTTAGAACTACTTAAACCTAACTAACCTAAGGACATCACACAACACCCAGTCATCACGAGGCAGAGAAAATCCTTGACCCCGCCGGAAATCGAACCCGGGAACCGGACTGAAACGCCTAGAACCGCCCGGCCACAGTGGCCAGTGATTATAGTTAAACTTTCCCTATTTAAAAACGTTATAACGCTGAAAGTAATTACCGTACGAGTACCAAACTTGGTAGCATTAATGTCCAGAATATGGGGTGCAGTAGAACAAAGTGGCAATTATATCAAAACGTTAGGAATAGTCAAAATCTAAATGCAGCAACCCATTACAAAAGTATTGTAAGGTGCTTAAAAAGTTATTAGGAAGGCAAAAGTATGTGGTATGCAGATAGAATAGCTAAGTCTCGGGATAAAATTAAAACCATATGATCAGTCGTAAAGGAAGTGGCTGGTCTGCAGAGACAGGTCGAGGATATAGAATCAGTGCGTAGTGGGAATGTCTGTGTTACTGGTAAGTCGCATATATGTACAGTATTTAATAATCACTTTCTGAATATAGCAGGTGAACTAAATAGAAACCTAGTCCCAACAGGAAATCGAATAGAGCTCGTAGAAGAAAGTGTTCCGAGACTGTTACCTGAAATGATCCTCCATGATACTGACAAGAGGGAGATTGAGTTAATAATTAAATCACTAAAGACCAAGAACTCTCATGGATATGACGGGTTATCTAGCATAATACTGAAGTATTGTTCTATGTATGTTAGCCCAGTGCTTAGCCATATCTGTAACTTTTCCTTTAGGAGTTGTCGGTTTCCTGAGCGATTATAGTACTCGGTAGTGAAGCCACTTTATAAAAAGGGAGACAGGGATAATGTTGACAATTATAGACCTATTTCTATGCCATCGGTGTTTGCTTAAGTTATCGAGAGGCTTGTATGTACAAGGTTACTGGAGCATTTAAATTCACATAATTTGCTGTCAAATGTACAGTTTGGTTTTATAAATGGTTTAACAACTGAAAATGCTATATTCTCTTTTCTCTGTGAGGTTTTGGACGGAATAATTAAAAGGTTGCGAACGCTAGGTGTTTTCTTTGATTTAACGAAGGCTTTTGACTGTGTTGACCACAAAATATTACTGCAGAAGTTGGACCATTATGGAGTAAGGGGAGTAGCTTACTATTGGTTCGCCTCTTACTTTAAGAACAGAAAGCAGCAGGTTATTCTCCGCAATATTGAGAGTGGTAGTGATGTTCAGTCCCAATGGGGCACTGTTAAGTGGGGCATTCCCCAATTGTCGGTGCTGGGGCCACTACTGTTTCTTATTAATATAAATGATATGCCTTCTAGTATTACAGGTGATTCGAAAATATTTCTGTTTGCTGATGACACCAGCTTGGTAGTGAAGGATCTTGTGTGTAATATTGAAAAAGTATCAAATAATGTAGTTCATGAAAAAAGTTCATGGCTTGTGGAAAATAATTTGATGCTAAATCACAGTAAGACTAAAAAAAAATGGCTCTGAGCACTATGCGACTTAACTTCTCAGGTCTTCAGTCACCTAGAACTTAGAACTAATTAAACCTAACTATCCCAAGGACATCAGGCACATCCATGCCTGAGGCAGGATTCGAACCTGCTACCGTAGTGGTCGCTCGGTTCCAGACTGTAGCGCCTAGAGCCGCACGGCCACTCCGGCTGGCAGTAAGATAGTTTTTTACAGTTTCTAACTCACAGTTCAACAAGAACCGATATTTTGATCAGACAGAATGGGCATATTACAAGCGAGACGGAACAGTTCAAGTTCCTAGTCGTTCTTATGGAAAGTAAGCTGTTGTGGAAAGCCCATGTTCAGGATCTTGTTCAGAAACAAAATGCTGCTTTATTTACCATTAGAACAGTATCTGAAATAAGTGACACTTCAACACGAAAAGTAGTCTACTTCGCATATTTTCATACGCTTATGTCGTATGGTACTGTTTTTTGGGATAATTCTTCTGATTCAAAAAGGGTATTTTTGGCTCAAAAACGGGATGCTCGAGCTATGTGTGGTGTAAGTTCGAGAACCTCTTGTCGACTCCTATTCAATAGTCTGGGAATTCTGACATTGCCCTCACAGTATATATTTTCTTTAATGTCGTTTGTTGTTAGCAATATTAGATGATGATGATGTTTGGTTTGTGGGGCGCTCAACTGCGTGGTTATCAGCGCCCGTACAATTACCCAATCTTTGCTCAGTCCAATTTCACCACATTCCTGGATGATGATGAAATGATGAGGACAACACAAACACCCAGTCATCTCGAGGCAGGTGAAAATCCCTGACCCCCCCGGGACCCTGTACTCGGGAAGCGAGAACGCTACCGCGAGACCACGAGCGGCGGACAGCAATATTAGCTTATTCCCCAGCTTTCACTCAGTTAATACTAAGCAGAAATCAAATCTGCATGTGGAATGCACTTCCTTGACTCTTATGGAGACGGTCTAAGGCGCTGCAGTGATGGACTGTGCGGCTGGTCCCGGCGGAGGTTCGAGTCCTCCTTTGGGCATGGGTGTGTGTGTTTGTCCTTAGGATAAGTTAAGTTGTGTGTAAGCTTAGGGACTGATGACCTTAGCAGTTAAGTCCCATAAGATTTCACACACACACACATCTTATGGAGAAAGGAGTGCAGTATTCGGATGCATCCATTTTCAATAAGCTACCACAAGAACTCAAAAATCTTAGCAGTAGCCCAAACACATTTAAGTCCAAACTGAAGAGTTTACTCGTGGCTCACTCCTTTTATTCTGTCGAGGAGCTCCTGGAAGAACTGAAAAATTAAGCAAATTCAAGTGTTACATTGTTGATTTTCTCTATCTAAACTTACGAATTGACGCCTGAATATGTTACTTATATTTCTTTTTTTTTTTTTTTTTTTTTTTTTACTGTCGTGTTATAATTTCATGTATTGACTCTTTCCATGACCATGGAGACTTCTCCTTAATTTGGTCCCACGGAACAATAAATAAATAAATAAAAATAAACGAGGGTCACTCCAAAAGAAATGCACACTAGTTTTGTAAAAATACAGTTTTCATTCTGTATGTGTGAAAGTTTTACAGTGTGTAGATACATCGTTACCGCTTGTTTTTAAACTTAGTTCAACCTGTTACCGCGAGTGGCTCCGTCACAAAATGTCTTCCAGATGGCTGCTACACTTGACGTTCTTCAGAAGCAACGTGCTGTCATAGAATTGCTGTGCTGTGAAAACGAGACAGTGGGAAACATTCACAAGAGGTTGAAAAAGGTGTATGGAGGTGCTGCTGTCGATTGCAGTACAGTTAGCCGGTGGGCAAGCAGGATACGTGATGAAAGCGGGCACGGCAATATTGAGGATTATCCTCCAGCGGCAGGCCTCTTACTGCACACACTCTATACAATGTATAGAAAGTTAACAAAGTGGAGACTGCTGACGGACGCATCACAGTGAACGAATTGTCACGCTACTTTGGGATAGGGGAAGGAAGTGTTGGCATAATACTGAAAGTGTCGGCGTTAAAAAAGGTTTGTGCCAGGTGGGTTCCCAGGATGTTGACATGGCTCACAAGGAAACAAGAAAAACGATATGCAGCGAATTTTTGGAACAGTACAAGAATGATGGAGATGAATTTCTTGGAAGAATTGTGACAGGTGATGAAACAGGGCTCCATCATTTTTCAGCAGAGACGAAGCGGCAATCAATGGAGTGGCATCATGCAAATTCACCCAAGAAAAAAAAAACATTCAAAACCACACCTTGTGCTGGAAAAGTTATGGCTACGGTGTTTTTCGATTCTGAAGGACTCTTGCTTGTGGACATCATGCCGAGTGGAATAACCATAGATTCTGATGCATATGTGACAACACTGAAGAAACTTCAAGCTCGACTGAGTCGTGTTCGACCACACGGCAAAAGCAGGATGTTTTGCTGTTGCACGACAATGCACGGCCACATGCCAGTCAAAAAACCGTGGAAGCGATCACAAAACTCGGATGGACAACACTGAAACATCCCCCTTACAGACCTGACCTGGCTCCATGTGACTATCATCTTTTTGGCAAACTGAAAGACTCTCTTCGTGGAACAAGGTTTGAAGATGATGACTCCCTCGTGCACGCTGCCAAACAGTGGCACCAACAGGTTGGTCCAGAATTTTACCGTGCGGGCATACAGTCGCTGGTTCCAAGATGGCGCAAGGGAGTTGAGAGGGATGGAAATTATGTGGAGAAATGAATATATTGTTGTTAAAGGATGTATCTACACACTGTAAAACTTTCAAACATGTAGAATAAAAGATGGATTAAAAAAAAATAGTGTCAATTTTTTTATTTTTATTTTTTTATTTATTTATTTATTTATTTTGTTTTTTTGTTTTTTTTGGAGTGTCCCTCATATAACCTCCCGGCATAAGTGATATGTCAAAGATTTTATCGTACCTGTGTGGAATTGTAAAATAATAAATAAAATCTTAACCAATGTTTATATTTTTGCAATTTTAGTTGTCTTTTGTCGGTCTATATGTTGCTGTGTTTGTAGTGAGTTGTTGGCAGAATGGTTCACTGGACGCTGGCCAAATAGAGAAAGGGACTCGACACGGTAACGCCTTCACTGGTCAGTTGAGTTTCACTGGCTGCCGCCTAGCGGTGGCAGCCCTGCACGGCCTCCGAGGCGAGGAACTGCACCAGGATGATGGTGTAGGTGACGACGGTGCCGGTGAGCGAGGTCAGCAGGCGGCCGTCCAGGGAGAAGAGCGCGCCGCCGCTGAAGGCCACCGGCTGCCGCCGCGACAGCCGCGCCAGGTTACGCAGCTCGCGCACGCGCTCCTCGCTGCCGTCTGCGTCAACAATGAACAGAGGTAATTAACCACAGGGTGGCGATTGTTGAACTATATAAGAAGGAAAACGTACACTACTGGCCATTAATACTTCTACACCACGAAGATGACGAGCTTCAAATACGAAATTTAACCGACAGGAAGAAGATGTTGTGATATGCAACTGATTAGCTTTTCAAAGCATTCACACAAGGTTGGCGCCGGTGGCGACAACTACAACATGATGACATGAGGAAAGTTTCCAACCTATTTCTCATACGCAAACAGCAGCTGAACGGCGCTGCCTGGTGAAACGTTGTTGTGATGCCTCGTGTAAGGAGGAGAAATGCGTACCATCACGTTTCCGACTTTCACAAAGGGTCGGATTGTAGCCTAACGCGATTGCGGTTTATCGTATCGCGACATTGTTGCTCGCGTTGGTCGAGATCCAGTGACTGTTAGCAGAATATGGAATGGGTGGGTTCAGCAGGATAATACGGAACGCCGTGCTCGATCCCAACGGCCTCGTATCACTAGCAATCGAGATGACAGGCATCTTATCCGCATGGCTGTAACGGATCGTGCAGCCACGTCTCGAACCCTGAGTCAACAGATGGGGACGTTTGCAAGACAACAACCATCTGCACGAACAGTTAGACGACGTTTGCAGCAGCATTGACTATCAGCTCGGAGACCATGGCTGCGGTTACCCTTGACGCTGCATCACAGACATGAGCGCCTACGATGGTGTACTCAACGACGAACCTAGGTGCACGAATGACAAAACTTCATTTTTCGGATGAATCCAGGTTCTGTGTACAGCATCACGTTGGTCGCATCCGTGTTTGGTGACATCGCGGTGAACGCACATTGGAAGCGTGTATTCGGCATGGCCATACTGGCGTTTCACCCGGCGTGATGGAATGGGGTGCTATTCGCTACACGTCTCGGTCACCTCTTGTTCGCATTGACGGCACTTTGAACAGTGGACGTTACATTTCAGATGTGTTTCGAGCCGTGGCTCTACCCTTCATTCGATCGCTGCGAAACCCTACATTCCAGCAGGATAATGCACGGCCGCATGTTGCAGGTCCTGTGCGGGCCTTTCTGGATGCAGAAAATATTCGACTCCTGCCCTGGCCAGCACATTCTCCACCTCTCTCACCAATTGAAAGCGTCTGGTCAATGGTGGCCGAGCAACTGGCTCATCACAATACGCCAGTCACTTCTCTTGATGAACTGTGGTATCGTGTTGAAGCTGCTTTTGCAGCTGTACCTGTACACACCATCCAAGCTCTGTTTGACTCAATGCCCAGGCGTATCAAGGCCGTTATTACGGCCAGAGGTGGTTGTTCTGCGTACTCATATCTCAGTGTCTATGCACCAAAATTGCGTGAAAATGTAATCACAATGCAGTTATACTACAATATATTTGTCCAGTAAATACCCGTTTATCATCTGCATTTCTTCCTGGTGTAGCAATTTTAATGGCCAGTAGTGTAAATTACACTGAAGCGCGAAAAAAATTGGCATAGCCATGCATACTCAAATACAGAGATATGTAAACAGCCAGAAGACGGCGCTGTGGTCGGCAACGCCTATATAAGACAAGTGTCTGCCACAGTTGCTACATCACTTACTGTTGCTACACTGGTAGACTATCAAGATTTAAGTGAGTTTGAACGTGATGTTCTTGTCGGCACACGAACGATGGGATACAGCATCTCCGAGGCAGCGTGTACCGTGATATCACGAATCCGGTAAAACATCAAACCTCCGACATCGCTGCAGGCGAAAAAAGGTCCAGCAGTTCAGCTTTTTCTTTCGTTAAGCCCAGATACCTAACCAAATCGTTAAGCTCGATCTGAGTAAACAATTTTGGCTCTAGAATTTCTGTATTACAATGGAATTCGTCATCATCATCTGGTTCATCTAAATAAGATTGTACATCAGAAAATACTTCTGTTGGAAGTTCATGGATGTTCATGAACCGGCAAATCTACACCATGCCCTATTGTTCAGATGGCAGATGGAAGGTTAGGATAGCTTATTACCTTCTTGTTTTTCGAATTATGACCAGTAATATCAACACTGCAAAAGTTGCAGTCATTGGAATGATGTCTTGGCTCCCTCTATATCATAGGAACAGCAAATATAAAAGCTTTTTCCTCCTTTTTCGACCATTTTCTCAGATCTTCAACACATACATAACATACCTTACGCAGCGCCCAAGATTTATCTTGATCACCAAGTTTAGATCCAAAGTGTGATAGAT
Source organism: Schistocerca cancellata (assembly GCF_023864275.1). Classification (NCBI taxonomy): domain Eukaryota; kingdom Metazoa; phylum Arthropoda; class Insecta; order Orthoptera; family Acrididae; genus Schistocerca; species Schistocerca cancellata. The sequence goes on from NW_026047100.1 coordinate 3,213,765, forward strand.
AAACCTTTTTCACATAGTCTGTAATGTTTCTTTGGTGTTTTTTTAATCACAAATTCACCACAAATATAACAAAACCTGTCAGCAGAGTTTTTACAAACACGATTAGACATTGTACTGCGCACATGTACAGGAAATGGGGAAGTGAGGTTAGGTTGACAGTAAACAAAGCACCATCTGTTAACACAAAAATAGAATCGACCTTATTTTGCCAGCAAATGTTTTTCGGCAGTGCTGCCAACATCATCTACATTCATTACACCTCCTTTTTAAATTATTTTAAGTATATAAAAGCTGTTAAATTCTTTAAAACATCGCTTAATTTAATAAATTTAGCTGTAAAATTTGAAGAAATGGTGGGTGATACAGTTTTTTAAGTATCATATTTGGATTTCCCACCCTAAGAAACATAATAATAAGGTATTTTCAGCAAAAAAGTTTTTCCATCATTGGCCTGTGATAATTTTCACTCTGTAAGAGATCCTGCATTCTCTCCATCTAGACTAGGGATTCCCATAGCTTTAGCTGAAGATCTAACAGTCTGTTCGGTTCAATAGTCTGAAGGAATCTACTGTTGGTTTTGAAGCCAATGTACCAGCCGCTGAAACATGGTGCTTGTATCTGTCCTTTATACTTCACAGCTACAAAGCCTTAGCCGACCTATCCGCCCTCCCCTTACGCCGCTTTCGACGGGGTTTACGCTCCACAAAACTGCTGTCAGGCACTCACCCCCCTCCCAACCACCCCCCCCCCCTAAAAAAAGAAGACACGAACGCCATACCCTCTGCCTAGCTTTCCATATCCGTCCATCCTCTTCCACTCGAATGCAGTATGAGTTTATTAATTCGCTCTCTCTTCTGTCCCACACTCAACACTTTTCTATTTTCTAGCCTTATCACAAACTTGACATCAAATAGTGAATCACTGTATCACTCACCACCGTCCCTTCTTCTCTGGCTCGCTTGTACCAACTTATCGCTCCTCAAGCTTACATCTACACCCTCTCTGTATCTTGTCCCAACGATACCCTAAGCGAGTGCAGAAAAGCGCAAGTGACTCCTGTATATAAGAATAGTAAAAGAACGGACCCGCAAAATGACAGACTACTGTGTTTAACATCGATTTGGTGCAGAATACTTGAATATACTCTCAGTTCGAATTTAACAAATTTTCCTGAGAGGGGAAAGCTTCTCTCCACAAAACAGCACCGTTTTAGAAAGGATCGGTCCTATGAAGCTCTGACTGCCCTTTTCTCTCAATGAGGCCCTGCAAAACATGGATGAAGGGCAACAGATGGACTCTATATTCCTGGATTTCCGTAAGGCGTTTGACACGGAGCCACACTGCAAATTGTTAACGAAGGTACAAGCATATGGAAAAGGTCCCAGGTATGTGAGTGGCTCGGAGACATCTTAAGTATCCAATGTGTTGTCCTCGATGAAGAGTGTTCATCTGAGACAAGGGTATCGTCAAGAATGCCCCAGTGAAGCGTGACAGGACTCCTGTTATTTCCTAAACACATAAACGATACAGTGCACAAGGCAGGCAGCAGTCTCCGGCTGTTTGCTGATTCTGCTGTGGTTTATGGGAAAGCGTCGCCGCTGAGTCACTGTCGGAGATGACTTAGAGAAAATTTCTAGTTGGTATGATGAATGGCAGCTGTTAAAGTTATTAATGCGTATAAGCAGGAAAAACAATCCAAAATTGTCGAATGCAGTATTAGTAGTGTGGTCCTTGACACAGTTACGTAGATGAAACAAATAGGCGTAACGTTACAAAGCAACATGAAGTGGTTCGAGCATGTAAGGATTATAGTAGGGAAGGTGAACGGTCGACTTCGGGTTTATTGGGAGAATTACAGGAAAGTTTGATTCATCTTTACAAGAGGCTACATATAGTACACTGGTACAGCCCATTGTTGAGTACTGTTCTGGTGTTCCGAATTCGCAGCAGGTTGGATTAAGGAGGACATGGAAGCAGTTCAGAGGCGGGCTGCCAGATTTGTTACCAGTGGGTTCGAACAACACGCAAGTATTACGGAAACTCTTGGGGAACTCAAATGGGAATCTTTGGAGGGAAGGCGGCATTATTTTCGAGGAACACTGCTGGGAAAATTTAGAGAACCGGAATTCGAAGCTGACTGCTGAATGATTCCAACTCCCGCCAACGTACGTTTCGCGTAAGGACCATGAACTTAAGATTAGAGAGATTAGGGTTCGTAAGGTGGCATACAGACGGTCGTTTTTCCCTCGCTGTGTTTTCTAATGGAACAGAGAAGGATGTGAGCAGTAGTGGTACAGGGTACCCTCCGCCTCGCACCAGACGGTATATTGCGGAGTATGTGTGTAGATGCAGCTGTAGATGTCGCCATATCTGATCACGAAATCCGTTCAGAGATCTATGCATCGCTCTAGCTCCAACACAATATAAATTTTCCTCTCAATTCTCCCCTTGCTTCTTCTTCCTTTTCCATCAGCTGGCTTCAGGATGCACTTCCCACTTTCCCACAAAATCTTCTGCCACTAGGTTTCTTGTGCCTTTCTCAAATCAACAAATACCCCTTTTTTCATCGATCCCTACTCCCTAACAAACCCCTGTCACGTCTCAAGTCGTGTACCAGCACTATAAATATCGAACAGCAATGGAAACTTTATTTGTGTGAAGTTCCGCTTTTAGGCTCTAGACTGGCAATCGACCGACCGCCGTGTCGTCCTCTGCCAATAATGTCCCTGGATACGCACGTGGTCTTCACTTCGCTCTCCCGGTCTTTGTCGGGTTTCTTGACCTTGGAACAGCTTGTTCTCAGGCAGCTCCTCAATTGGCATCACGAGGCCGAGTGCACACTGTGCCAGTCCTCCCACGAGGAAAATTCCCTGGCAGTACTGGGGATCGATCCCAGGTCCCCCGCATGGCAGCCAGCCATGCTCAACACTCAGCCACAGAAGCGGACTTCCGTTACGTAACCATGAAAAAATCTACTTTTGTCTCTCAACAGAAAAGCAAAAGAGGTCTCAAAATATTTAGTAGTAAGTCATACGTATTTTAGCATTTTTATCTTTAAGCTTCCTTTTGGACTGGCACTCGAACATGTAACCTTGCCTTTTGCAGGCATGTCAGAGTGTGCCGCACATATCACGTGTGCCAGAAAGTTTCAAAGTAATGCACACTACACTGCTAAGTGGAAAACCCATTCCGGCACTTATTTATATTTTAGATCTTGCTGGCTGGAAAGCAAGTGTTACCGCTGACAGCCCCCTCCTCCTGACGTGTGTGTTGCGAAGACGGTGAAATAACAATTCACGAACAAAATGATGGCGCAAGCGTTTTCGTTATAAAATAGCTTCTCCTAAAAATTTTTGTCTGCTGAACTTAGAGTTAGATGTCTGAGGGCGACTGATCTGCAGAAAATGCGAGATGTGCTTCGTCCTCTTAACCAAGTTTCTTGACAACTTTTGCTTTGCGTTAGTGGTGTGCATGTGCGCTTTTCCGTATTGCAGGAGCTCCAAAACATGTCCTCAGGGTCCTTTATCTTCAGCGACAAGCATCAGTCTTGATAGCTGTAGGAGTATCACTCCCTTTAGATAACCAGTAGGTACTGTACGGCGTGTTACTTGCTTCTCTGGGCGCAGACATTCCTTTTATTCTTGATTCAGATCTGTCTCTCTCTCTTCTTTGTCACAGAAGTAATGTATGTAGTTGGCTAGCCGACAGCTACGATCTCTAATAATTTTTCACTCATTATAAACAGGTAAGTATAATCAATTTTCACCTGCACGAATAGTGAATGGTCGCAGTTCTTTAATTGCCGAGATACAGCTAGCAACGTTTTCGTGATGCAACTCTGGTACCTACTGCCCCTATATGTGCTGATCTATAAGAGCGAAATTATGCAATGTAATAGAATGACTGGTGATTTCTGTCCTGTTGTTACATCCGTTAGAGTGGCGAGCTTCGGGGAACTTCATTCGACTCTACGTAGAGCGTGACTTAAACGTCACATACCGCTTGTTTCGGTGGCACCAGTTTCCGTACAGGCTGAATAAAAGAATCACTACACACTTGGCTGCCATATGACTCATAAATGATCTCTGGTAATCGAATTCAAATTATAAAATGCTCCTGTTGTGCTAATTAGAAAAAAATACACGAATGACCCAGAAGGGGAGGTAGAAACCGAATAAAACTTCACAGTTAGAGAGGGTACGTAGTGTTAATTCTCTGATTACGAAATTCTGTAAAATTTACAATTAACTTGGCAGTATGGGCACAGTACGACTTTGCAATTGCTATGGTATGGATACACGCATTGATTCATTGGGGAGGGGTGTCAGAAAGTCGGCGTATGCTCTCCTGAGGCAATCTGGCACACGGCTATTGTCTATCGTAACTGGTCCTTGTCATCTTGGAACGGAGTTGACTATTTCATGCATGTTCTATCGAGGGCAGATCTTGGCATCTTGTTGGCCTCGGGGTATTTCAACATCACGCAGATATTTCATTTCATGGAGAGACGTGCCATTCGTGGACGAGCATTGTTGTCTTGAAAACTAGCATCACGATACTGTCACGTAAGAGCTAATACATGGCTACCAGCTGTAACCTGAAGTCACACCCGATGGCTGCCCGCACTTTGATGCAAGGAGTAACAGCACTGTGCCTTCTGTAAACGAAGATTTCACGAATTACACTCCTGGAAATGGAAAAAAGAACACATTGACACCGGTGTGTCAGACCCACCATACTTGCTCCGGACACTGCGAGAGGGCTGTACAAGCAATGATCACACGCACGGCACACCGGACACACCAGGAACCGCGGTGTTGGCCGTCGAATGGCGCTAGCTGCGCAGCATTTGTGCACCGCCGCCGTCAGTGTCAGCCAGTTTGCCGTGGCATACGGAGCTCCATCGCAGTCTTTAACACTGGTAGCATGCCGCGACAGCGTGGACGTGAACCGTATGTGCAGTTGACGGACTTTGAGCGAGGGCGTATAGTGGGCATGCGGGAGGCCGGGCGGACGTACCGCCGAATTGCTCAACACGTGGGTCGTGAGGTCTCCACAGTACATCGATGTTGTCGCCAGTGGTCGGCGGAAGGTGCACGTGCCCGTCGACCTGGGACCGGACCGCAGCGACGCACGGATGCACGCCAAGACCGTAGGATCCTACGCAGTGCCGTAGGGGACCGCACCGCCACTTCCCAGCAAATTAGGGACACTGTTGCTCCTGGGGTATCGGCGAGGACCATTCGCAACCGTCTCCATGAAGCTGGGCTACGGTCCCGCACACCGTTAGGCCGTCTTCCGCTCACGCCCCAACATCGTGCAGCCCGCCTCCAGTGGTGTCGCGACAGGCGTGAATGGAGGGACGAATGGAGACGTGTCGTCTTCAGCGATGAGAGTCGCTTCTGCCTTGGTGTCAATGATGGTCGTATGCGTGTTTGGCGCCGTGCAGGTGAGCGCCACTATCAGGAGTGCATACGACCGAAGCACACAGGGCCAACACCCGGCATCATGGTGTGGGGAGCGATCTCCTACACTGGCCGTACACCACTGGTGATCATCGAGGGGACACTGAATAGTGCACGGTACATCCAAACCGTCATCGAACCCATCGTTCTACCATTCCTAGACCGGCAAGGGAACTTGCTGTTCCAACAGGACAATGCACGTCCGCATGTACCCCGTGCCACCCAACGTGCTCTAGAAGGTGTAAGTCAACTACCCTGGCCAGCAAGATCTCCGGATCTGTCCCCCATTGAGCATGTTTGGGACTGGATGAAGCGTCGTCTCACGCGGTCTGCACGTCCAGCACGAACGCTGGTCCAACTGAGGCGCCAGGTGGAAATGGCATGGCAAGCCGTTCCACAGGACTACATCCAGCATCTCTACGATCGTCTCCATGGGAGAATAGCAGCCTGCATTGCTGCGAAAGGTGGATATACACTGTACTAGTGCCGACATTGTGCATGCTCTGTTGCCTGTGTCTATGTGCCTGTGGTTCTGTCAGTGTGATCATGTGATGTATCTAACCCCAGGAATGTGTCAATAAAGTTTCCCCTTCCTGGGACAATGAATTCACGGTGTTCTTATTTCAATTTCCAGGAGTGTAGATCTCTCCTCTGACCACCGCCATGCTCACCGACGATGGACATATGGGGTCGTGCAGAAGCCCGATTCGTCGCTGAACACAATGCGACGTCACGCAACAGCAGTCCGAGCTTCACGGTCGTGGCACCACTCGAAACGCACCTGTTTTCGTTGTGGTACAAACGACAGCCAACGTAATGGACAGTAATTCCCTATTCCGACTGCTGCTAGTCTCGACCACTGATGCTCAATGACACAGAATGTTGCACGAAAGCTGTTATTTGTTCTGGGATGGCTGGTGTGACGGTACTTCACATAAATATTGATATTTTTATCGGTTGTAAACCGTAATTAAGTGTTTTATGAATATAATTAGTGTAAAAGATATAGTTAATGTTCTTGAAACAACTGATATACAGCGATAACATCTTTATTTAATGTCTATGAAAATAAAAAAGGATCGAAAGAGACGCGATTGTACGGCCGTGGAGGAAGGACGTATTTTGTGGTACGCACACTGTTTTGTTTCGCTATACGGAAGGCAGCCATTGAGCGGCTATACATATTTTATGTAAGTTATTCGTACTTCTGCTTAAATAAACTTGTTATTATTATTATAAAAGGAATTTCTTTGTAATAGTTGTCACCTCAAATGCTCGCAGTGGCTAACTATTTTTAATAAGCATTTTTTTCAGTAATTTGCGCTGCGAGAAGCTCATCTTCCTCCGAAGTATTAATTTATTTTTCAATGTTAACAGTAACAGTAAATGCGAGAGATTTCGTTACAAGAACCTTTTTAAATTGCAACAGATAATTAATTTACGTTAAAGTTAATGTTTTTAAATTATACAGATTCCATGAATTCAGTAAGTTTTATCTTGGCCGCTCCACGGCAACAATCAAAATTCTCTCAAGCCTTGCTTTGCAGTCAATAAATAGAAATTAACAAGATTACATTGAAGTCAGTTAATGGCAGCTATATTTTAGTCATCACGTTCAAAATCTAAAATTGGTATATGAATAACTGAGACCCTTCAAGAACCCGTTTCATATTTACTTATGCACGTAAGTATAAGTGATAAGAGAAGACAATATCCCTGAGAGAATGAATCATGCTGATAAATTAAAAATAAAAATATATAAAATATATATGTAATAATTTCCTTTGTATGTGACGTAAGAAGCCCAGACGGACGTCACACTGGCGCAGATGCGAAGGGGTTACAATGTGTTATATAACAACATGCAAAGCTATCTTGTTGCGATCGGCTGGTTGACTGAAACCTTACAAACGAGTATTGCCTGCTCTCCCGTACCTATGAGGTCCAATATCGGGCCGTAATTACATAGGAATACGCCACAAATCTAGATACTGCAGGATTCGACTATGCGGGCAAATAGAGACTCAGAAAGAGCCACATTTCGAACTGACTGGTGTTCATAACCCTGTTTCACACAGTTACACAGCATTTCCATATCTTTCGCAGGGATAAGTCAACGTCTGACGCTCTTCTCGTTCCTTATAATCGCTACTGCGCCTTTTAAGGGTACGAGATAAAAGTACTATCATTCTACCTGTCACAGATAATCGCTACTCCAGTTATTTTTACATCTGCCGATGATGTGAACGTGTATGAAGGTACCACCCGTTCACGTCTTGTAAGGCAATGTGTAATTCATCTATTCTTACCTCTCGATATTGCTGGACTGAAATACCGAATTAACACTGAACCTTCAGATGTCTGGTGCACGGACTGTACGAGGGTTGTCCACAAAATAATTCACCGCATTTATTTCAGCCGAAAACAATGCTACAAATGCGAAACTTTACGTATGTATTATTTGAAGTCGCCTGAGTGAGCGCGACAAGTTTCTGTCACTTCCGACAGATAGTGTACCTGCAGGACAGTTTCAAAATGGCGTCAGTAGGTAATGTAAGTTACAGGCGACATGCCGTCATTGAATTTCTCACTCTAGAGAAAGAAACTGTGGGGGATATTCGCAAACGCTTGTGCAAAGTCTATGGAGCATCTGCTGCCGACAGAAGTACAGTTGGTCGCTAGTTATGGAGGGTGAGGTTATCAGAAGGCGGTTCGGCGGAGCTCCACGATTTGCAGCGGTCAGGGAGACCACCCACGGCTGTCACACTTCACATGTTGCTGCGAGCTGACGTTGTCATTCGCCATTAAAGGACGCCATTCGTGGAAGACATTTTGAGGACAATGAGGAGGTGATTCACACAGTGAAGCACTGGCTCCGCCATCAGAACAAGGATTGGTACCGACAGGGCATACACGCCCTTGTTTCGCGCTGGAGGAAGGCAACAGAGCGGGATGGAGATTACGTGGAAAAAGAGGGTGTGTAGATAAAACACCGTTCTTTCATGTTTGTAATTCCCATTATATTCAATAAAGAACAGGTGAAGAAAAAAATGCGGCGGATTACTTCCAGGGCAATCCTCGTAGTTTTCCTAGTTCCTGACCAGTGTTCCAGCAATACCATCAGTAAAATTTACTGAGAAACCCTGTCACAACCGATTGTGTAATTTGATAAAACAAATTTTGTGCTACGATGTACAAAGACAAACATACAAATTTCAGTTAGGGAACATTGGTTCAAAAAGGACAGAATCAAAGGTTATGAACATAAATGAGAACATTTCAAAAACAAGCGTTCGCTGAACACTCACCAAAGCACACACAGAGGGGCAGCAGTGATCGAATGAAACACCTCAGCTACCTGGGTCGACTTGTTTCATTACTGCACTACCGCCCCACTCGCCGGCCTTCTGTTTCCTTCCAAAGTGTAGCACTTATAACAGGCTACACTGCTTAGCTCACTGCCGTATATATCTACATGTAGCCATATGTGGTACGCCTGGAGGAATTGAAGGACTCTGTCCTGAGAGAGCCAATCGGGGGCTTATCACGAATTTCAGTTAGCGAGGGCACTGACTGCCGGAAGTGACACGACTGTGGATTTAGGTTTGGCGTAGAAGGGACGCAGATACGCCGTTTCATCATGCTGCGACACTTATTGGCACGAGATTGCCATACGCTCTTGAGATAAACCACGTCTCCACGAATGGTTCACTTAACGTTTCTTCCAGGATCTGCTACTTGTTATTTATTTCGGAGTTAATTTCTCACGTTACCTGCTTATTTAGACTGTACAGAAACAAGGAATTCCTTTGTGGTAGACTCGGAAACACTGGTCCGTGTGAATAAAGATATACATCCGTGCTTCTTACGGCCGCGAGACTTTCTGCAACTCAGTCCCTCTCTCACAAATATTAATGGGAGGGTTATGAGACTGTCTAGTAAAGTTACGAATTTCACGGCTTCTGTATAACGTCTGAGACGGTTTTCAGTGGTTAATTTTTGACTGCCTATCATGTAATCAAAGTATTTATGTCACATCGACTTCGCAAAAGTACAGGGGGTGGACAAAAATACGGAAACTTCAAAAACACGAGGCACTGCCATGTCTAATGCAGCATAGAAAAACTATTGGAATTCAAAACAGCTTTCAGTCCTGTCTGAATGGACACTCATAGGCCCTGTATGATTTCAATGAAATCTTATACCATTCTTCCAGGAAATTAGTGGCAAGTATAAGTAACAATGATGAAGGTGAATAGCGATCACGCTAGCTTCTCCCCAAAGTAAACCAGAAAGGCTCAACACTGAGATATGGTAACTATGGTTACCAGGGGAAACGCGGAAATTTATCCTCGTGCTCACGAAATAAGGCGATGCGAGCTGTGTGAACAGGGCCCCTCATGTCTTGCAACAGAGCATCACAATTGGGGAGCAAACATTGTACATGGTATGGACGTGAGCAGCGTTATTGATCACATACTCCCTGGCAGTAACGCGACTTCGCCGAGTAATCATGAAACCCATGGAATACCACGATCATCACCGAAGAACCCAATGTTTCACTATTGTGGCGTAAATTCGGTCGTAAGTTGGAAACACTGTGAAACAAGACTCATCCGACCAAATGACTTTCTTCTACTGCTCCATCGTTCAGGTTTTACGGCTTCGGCGCCAAGTTTGCCTATTACGGGCATTGGCATCACTGGTGAGTAGATTTGGAATACCAGCTCGCCACGTAATTCCTAGGTTATGGGGCTCCGTTCATGTTGTTTGGTGCTGACAGGATTCCTGAGTGCGACATTCACTTCTGCAGTAACTTTTGCAGTAACTGCTGTTCTCTTAGTTTTCATCACAGTCCTCTTCAATAACGGTCCGTCACGATCACTCAACACACACCTCGGTGCGCATTGTGACTTAGCGGCTGGTGTTTTCCCGCTTTCCTTGCTTGCATTACAAATCTTGGGTACGTTCCTCTTGAAACACAAAACACTACGGCTACCATTCTTCCAGGAGCACCCGCCACACGAGCAACAACAATTTCCCTACCTTCGATTTCACTTAGCTCTGACAAAATTTACTCACAACTGTACAACACTGCTGTAAGCGTGATTGACACTTACAGTGTATTGAGTACATTACACAGGGGTCGTACGTGATCAGATACAAAATCGCAGCCTGCAGGTTTGGCTACCATCTGCACCATCTGCATTTACGTCAAGCAAGAGGTGTTTCCATTCTTTCGTCACTATCCTGTATTAGTTCAAAATGGTTCAAATGGCTCTGAGCACTATGGGACTTAACTTCTGAGGTCATAAGTCCCCTAGAACGTAGAACTACTTAAACCTAACTAACCTAAGGACATCACACACATCCATGCCCGAGGCAGGATTCGAACCTGCGACCGTAGCGGTCGCGCGGTTCCAGACTGTAGCGCCTAGAACCGCTCGGCCACTTCGGCCGGCTCCTGTATTAGTATTTTTCTATACGCCATATTAAAATTTTCTTTTGTGTACGCTTTTGCTACAAGTAATGCATACACTTTTTACCGCCTTGCTCTATTTCGAATAATATTTTCAGCTCCACAGTAAGTTGCAGTTGGTCGCTGAATGCAGTTCCGCCAGCAACCAAGCTACACTGAAGCGCCTAAGAAACTGCCACAGGCATGCGTGTTCAAGTACAGATATATAAACAGGCAGAATACGTTGCTGCGGTCGGCAACGCCTATATAAGACAACAAATGTCTGGTACAGTTGTTAGATCGGTTGCTGTTGCTACAATGGCAGGTTATCAAGATTTACGTGAGTTTGAACGTGGTGTTACAGTCGGCGCACGAGCGATGGTACACAGCATTTCGGAGGTAGCGATGAAGTGGGGATTTTCCCGCAAGACCATTTCACGAGTGGATAGCGAATATCAGGAATCCGGTACAACATCAAATCTCCGACATCGATGTGGCCAGAAAAATATCGTGCAAGAAAGGGACCAACGACGACTGAAGAGCATTGTTCAACGTCACAGAAGCGCAACCCTTCCGCAAATTAATGCACATTTCAATGCTGTACCAACAAAAAGTGTCAGCGTGCGAACCATTCAACGAAACATAATCGATATGGGCTTTCGGAGCCGAGTGGCCACTCGTGTACCCTCGATGACTGCGTGGCACGAAGCTTTACGCCTGGCCTGGGTACATAAACACCAAATTGGACTGTTGATGACTGGAAACATGTTGCCTGGTCGGACGAGTCTCGTTTCAAATTGTATCGAGCGGACGGACATGCACGGGTATGGAGACAACCTCAAGAATCCATGGACCCTGCATGTCAGCAAGGAACTGTTCAAGCTGGTGGGGGCTCTTTAATTGTGTGGGGCGTGTGCAGTTGAATTGATAAGGGACCCCTGATACGTCTAGATACGACTCTAACAGGTGACACGTACGTAAGCATCCTGTCTGATCACCTGCATCCATTCAGGTCTAGGTCAATTGTGCATTCCGATGGACTTGGGCAATTACAGCAGGACAATGCGATACCTCACACGCTCAGGATTGCTACATGGTGGCTTCAGGAACACTCGTCTGAGTTTAATCCCTTATGTTGGCTACTAAACCCCCCAGACAAGAGCATTATTGAGCATATCTTTGATGTCTTGCAACGTGCTGTTTAGAAGAGATCGCCAGCCCCTCGTACTCTTACGGATTGGTGGACAGCCCTACAGGATTCATAGTGTCATTTCCCTTAAGCACTACTTCAGACAATAGCCGAGTCCATGCCATGTTGTCTTGCAGCACTTTTGTGTGCTCGCGGGGCCCTCCTCGATGTTAGCAATAGAGATGGGGGATCCGCTCTTGAACTGATTCATAGAGTTGAATCTTTCAAAGGACTGAACAATCAGTGATTCAGAAAAAAAAGAACGTTAGCTCCAAACGTTTCCCATGGCAGAGAGAGAGAGAGAGAGAGAGAGAGAGAGAGAGAGAGAGAGAGACGGAGCATATCAGCAGCTCCTCTGCTGGTCACAGCACAGTGCACGCCACACAACAGAGCCAGCGCCGGCCTCTGCCCTGCTTCTACCTTGGCTGCCTGCATTGTGCAGTGCCCCATTGGATTTTGTGTTTCACATATGCCGTGCCATCTCTGTGCGTCGTCGTCTGCCGCGTGCAGTGTCTGGCGCAGCTTAACTTCGCATCGCACTCTGTCGGCGATCGTTTCAGTCGCACGTCCTGCCCTCTGGGCAGTTGATGCGAGCAACAGGACAGAGAGCCACCTAGCGGATAACATAGGAACTACTTGCAACAACCTGCTCGCAAGGGAACGGACGATTTGTCTCGGAGTGGGTGAGTTCACCGCTCCCCCCACCCTCGGAACTCGCCCGCTCTACGCTCACCCCACCGTTCTCGACTCTAGCCAGAGCGTTGAGCAAAGCAACTCAGGTGTCACTCTGGTCTCTGCCGTCTTAGCTCATGCAGTAATACAGCTCGCGGCTCGACCTGCTCGACTCAGTGCTTCTGCATCGGAGTTCGTCTCTACTGGATATTGTTCTTCGTAGTAATACCGCTATGTATATTACAATATTATGTTATGTATACATCATTTGTTTTTATTTTATTTTTATTTGTTTAAACTGATCAGATTAGGTTCCTGACGACTCCTCTTACTATAGCATTTTTATTATGGACACTCGAATTTACGCTTTAATTACGAGCGAACCGATAAACATATCGCAAAATGTGATACACCAATATTTTCCTTGTTTTATTCTGCGTAAGGCTATATGCAGCACTTTCGTTTTACAGTCAAATTTATATTTTTTTTCTTATTCTGGTACGGATTTTGCGATTTTAGGCGTCTTCGGAAGGAAACATTCACTTTAAAAATATATGGCTTGCAATGTATTTGTATGAGGTTAATGAAATTTTAATACATTATAGCCAAATATATTGTTAATGTAAATCTCAAGTTACAACAGTTTCCGATCACCCAAAAAACCACGATAGTGCAAAATAAATCAATAATCAAAAACTTTGTCATATCGTGGAAATTTCAATAAACAATACAAAATTCTTACTCATTATCTGTGTTACTTCAAAATAGGATCAAATAAGATCAAAATACAGGTATAGTACTGGAATAAACCAAGTTTAAAGGGCAATGTGCCTTCCATTTATTTTCTATTGTAAATGAGTGGTGAGTCATGAAAAAGAGCTAATTCATTTCAGGGAGTGAACAGTTCCTATCCGATCTCTGAAAAGAACGGTTTTGCCCATCTCTAGTTAGCAAGGAGTACCAGTTCCTTTGGCTCTCTAGTGCAAAAGGAGGTGGGAGCATTGTCAGTAACAGCAGGATAGTATGGTCAGGAACATTCTGTGACGTCGAAACTGGACCAGTCATCGGATATGACCTGAGCAACAAATGTATGAGGGACATTTCAATCCTTCGACAGTTCCCTAAGTCGACTGGCCGTGATGGAATTGTCTACTGGAAATGTGAAGGGACAATAACAGCTAGACAAAGACCAGGAAGACCTCATATACTGACGGACTGGGATTGTCGAGCATTGCGCACAGTCGTTGCAAAAAAGTGAATCAATTCATCTCAAGGAGGAGTCGTGAGTTCCAGTGTGACAACAACAGTTCGATTAGCACAATGACTGTGCGTATGGAGTTAAAAAGGATGGGATAGAATGGCCGACCAGCTGTAGTCGGTGCTAACTGACCACTGATGTAATGTAGAGAGTGACACCACTGGACAGCGGATCACTGGAAGCGAGGGATTTGGAATGATGAATCAAGCTATCGTTGTGGTAACCTGTTTGAAAGGTTTGCTTTTGACGAACGACTGGAGAAGGTTACTTTCTGTCACGTACAGTGACAACTCTGCTGTACAGAGGAGGTGGTGTGCTTCATAAAACGCTGAATACGAAAGGATGTCAACACATTTTCCGGCATTGTGTACAGTCCACAGTAGAGGAACAGTTCGGGGATATGACTGTCTCAGCAGGAAAATGCACTCTGTCATAAAGCAGCATCTTCGAGGCATTGCTCTGGGGACAATAACATTCCTGACATGGACTGGCCTGACCAGTAACTCGACATCAACCGAATGGAACGAATTTGGGATGAATCAGAACGTCGACTTCTGGTTTCGGATACTGAGGAAGAATGGGCTCCCATTACTCCACAGGTATGCAGAAACCTCATTGAAAGGGTCCCCAGTAGAGTTCAAGCTGAACATAAAGGGTGGACACAAGCCGTGCTGACGTCCCCTAATAGTTGTGCGGATACACTTGGACACATACTGTACGTGTATATGCGGGGTATAAGAAATCGGTTGCGTCAAACAAATTGTAGAGTGTCTCGGGAAAGAAATGGGGATAGGAATCTGTCTTCAGGAATGTCATCTACCCTCGCTACGGGATGTGGAAACTAATGGGGTTTAAGGGGCTCCGGAACGCCCTATACTTGCAATGTTAAAATAACGCTTATAAATTACATCTTTCCTCACAAAGTATTTGAGGTAGGAAGTTGAACTTTTTACAGATTATTTATTGGAATATGGGCTACAACTTAACACAGGGATTTTACAAAATTTTAGTTCAGTTATTAAAGATGATTTTTTTCAATTGTAATAAAAATTCACAACATTTTTTTGCAATTTTTTATTTATATATTCCAAAATATACAGTTTTTTGGAAAAAGGCTGTGTTAAATTATGCAGAAGGTACTGTGTAACATTTACTGAAAGTTTGAAACAAATATGTTTGGAAGATCCTTAGAAAACATGTAATTAGTATGAGAAAATAAAAGTTTTGGGAATCGAGCGACAAAGATTGAATTAACTTTTTAGTGCATTCCAGGTCCATAGGATGGATTATCTTCATCTTCTGCAAACTCCTCCTCCAGCTTCCTCTTGTTCCTCCTCCTGTTTACTCTTGCTTGTATTTCTAGACTCTTTACAGCCCTGTCTGCAGCCCGAAGGCGTTCCATGTCTAAAGCAAGCATCGCTCGTACCATGTTAGAACCTATCTTCATTCCCATATTTCTAAATACCTTGCACCTTACAATGTTGCCATCATTGAAAGTCGCAACAGCATCATACACACCAAAGTGAAGTGTTTCTATTCCAACAAATACAGTCTTGGGGATTCTCGACCATATAACACTATTTACACTTTCATTGGGGTTTTGAGTTTTTCCGTGAATACACTTTTTCAACAGTTCAGGTGCTGCTAAGTCTCTGAAAATAGGTTTAGCCACAACACATACTTTATCTCACATAACTAAAATGTACCTGATGAACACGGACGTTAATAATAACACCATTTGACAGCAGTTTAACAGCGCCACAGTGGGTCACGCCCATGTAGAACACATTTCCAAAAAAAAATTTAAAAATAGTTGTAGTCTTCGGAATTGAATAAATTATATATCTATTAAAAGGTAATAGTCTGCAGATTCAGAAAACGCAAAAAAGTAAAAATTGAACTTTTCATGATTTTTAGCCTTTCCGGAGCCCCTTAATCTTTATAGACCACTCCTTCGACAGAAAATGTGACTTTTTACATTGGCAGATCGGAGCGTCTCACAATGGGCCTATGATCTCTGATAGCGACTGACTGTCAAAATCTCCACTGCAGAAGATTAGGATAGCCGTCGCTTAGGCAGGTGTACGTCGCTGTAGGTTCTACACTCTTCACAACGTGGTTGGATGACATTTCTGGACATACCACTGTCGTTTTCTTATTCTCTGTTTATCTAAAACGTGTATAATTTTCGGCAAATATTCCAGAATAATTCCTGAAAAAGTAATGGTATTGCGAACTACTAGCTGGAAGTATGGAATGAAGATTTGACATCGTTGTCATTGGTAAACGAAAAACAGTAATGAGAGAAGCCTCTAGGCACTCACCTAAATAAGACAGTATTAATTCCGAAATACTTACGCCATAGCAACAGTATATTAATGTTCGTAGCTAATTTGAACATAAAAATGTCCGCTTTTATAAGGGTTCCCTGGATACTGGAGGGGGTTGCTCTATTTGACAGCCCGGAAATCTACTCCAAACATAATTAGTATTTCTATGACCAGATACAGTGTGGGACAACTTATACCAAATGAGTATTTCTAGGAAAAGTTACAGAGCGTGTGAAAACCTAGGTCATAAGATAAAAAAAAAGTTATGCAACAGATTGTCATGTTACTTGAGGTCCTACGTATTGGCTGTACAGGCTGCAGATTAGGAAAGATATGTTACTTTTTGTATTTATTTGATGCAATCACATGGGTATATAACGCGGTAACGTGTTTTCAGTTTCCTGTAGTCATCTCCAGACGGCCAATAGTTAGAAAAAGGAGACAAAAGGTGATTATAGAATGTATGAAATGCACTGGAGTCCAAAATTAAAGCAAAAAAGGCTGTCCTGTGTCTATTTCACGATATAATCATACCAACTGTCAACCAGATGTCCGGACGATCGTGTTCTGCACGGAAGATGCCATTCTGGTCAACGGACAAACTTGCCAACGATGACGACATGGTATATATGAAACGATGTAGTGTTTGGTGGGTTGCGCCACAATCCCTATGTGCACATCACAGATGGTGCAGTATCGCACTGAGAAGATTCCTACCAGATTCTCTGCGGTGGAGAGCCATAGAAATAAAGGAATCAGGGCACTTGCAAACTGATTTGGCCCCTCTGGTTTAATGTGAATTGTGTTGTTTCTCGCATGTGGGGACAGTTTATAGAAACCGATACTGCGTCCAGAAGACCAGAGAAGGGCCGACCACGTGTGACTTCATAAGAGAGGACCGATATTTGACTGTAAGGGTACAACAATAACGCCTTAGTACCGCACAGCAACTGCAATATGAGCTCGCAACATCCACTGGACGTGTTGTATCGAGACAGACGGTGTGCAGGAGGCTTTGGCAGAGTGGCGACTACTGTTGGAGTCATGCTGCATGTCTACCTCTGACGCGTCTTCACAGAAGGGAACGTCTAGAGTAGAGTCATCAACAAGCCACCTAGACGGTCGAAGAGTAGGCCTATGTTGTTTTCATGTATGAGTCCCGATTTGGTCTGGACAGTGAATTCGCACCCGGAGTTGACGTGGAACACGATTTCGGGAACCAAACATTGTGGAAAGAGACCGATATCGAGGTGGATCCCTAGTGATGCTGGCGGGGATTATGTTGACAACTCGAAGACCTCTTCGTGAAACTGTGCGGCTGAATCGGAAAAGTTTAACTGCTGTCAGATATCGTGACGAGATCTTGGGACCTCATTTGCGGTTGTGCGAGGTGATATGGGCCCGGACTTCGTATTGGTGGACGGTAATGTTCCACCTCATAGAGCACGGGTGGTCGATGTTTTCCTGGAAACGGAAGGTATTGCACGCATGGCGTGGCCTGGTCGCTCTCCTGATCTGAATACCATCGAGCATGGCAGTGATGCACTATGCCGGCGGCAACCGCCAAACCCTCTCCAAGACAGCGAGCAGTTCTGCAGGGAGAATGGGCGTTATTGCCTTAACATGAGATTGATGACGTCATCCACAGCATGCCCCGTAGTTGTCAGGCCCGTATTGCTGCCAGAGGTGGTCACACATCACACTGAGCAACATTAACCAGTTGTCGGACTGTGTGTGCAAATACGTTAAGTAAGAAAAAACGAAGAACATCTTCGTTTACCGTTATGAATGTTGCAGTCGTTTACGTTCTGTATTCTTTACATCGTTTCTACTTTGCGATCAACTGTTTATGCTGTTTTGTGGCAACATTAACACAAACTTTCAAGATTTCCGTTGGTTTAATTTTGGACACCAGTGTATGACAATAACTATCTACGTAGGGATGGAAAAGAATAGAACCATACCTAATGGAACATATTGCGAACCGCATCCGTTGCATTGTCAACAATACTGGAGGTGACAGGAGGTAGAGGTCGAAATTTTGTAGGCGGAATGAATTTGTCTTTATCACATGTATTTATTCACAAAAGGAAGAGCTACTTCCGCAACTTGTTTCGTTGGAGCATCAAGGCGCGAGTTTTTACAATTTGTAAAATTCAAAGAAAAGTTAAAAAAATTGTTTTAAATATGTGCGTTTGTAAAGATGGGGGATTAGGCATAGTGGAACGGTGGAAGTGGTTCATAGGTAGCTGACGATGTCGGTGCATTAAACGAGGATAGTGTAGGAGTAATAATTAAGTATACAAAGCTGTTTCACAGAGGAGGATTGTACTGTAGTTCTCTCTCTAGATTGTCGCACAGGTGACAAAATGGTAGATATCGAAATAGACGAGAGAGGGATAGAGAAACAATTAAAATCACTCAAAAGAGGAAAGTCTGCTGAACCTGATGGGATACCAGTTCGATTTTACACAGAGTACGCGAAGGAACTTGCCCCCCTTCTTGCAGCGGTGTACCGTAGGTCTCTAGAAGAGCGTAGCGTTCCAAAAGATTGGAAAAGGGCACATGTCATCTCCATTTTCAAGAAGGGACGTCGAACAGATGTGCAGAACTATAGACCTGTATCTCTAACGTCGATCTGTTGTAGAATTTTGGAACACGTATTATGTTCGAGTATAATGACTTTTCTGGAGACTAGAAATCTACTCTGTAGGAATCAGCATGGGTTTCGAAAAAGACGATCGTGTGAAACCCAGCTCGCGCTATTCGTCCACGAGACTCAGAGGGCCATAGACACGGGTTACCAGGTAGATGCCGTGTTTCTTGACTTCTTCAAGGCGTTCGATACAGTTCCCCACAGTCGTTTAATGAACAAAGTAAGAGCATATGGACTATCAGACCAATTGTATGATCGGATTGAAGAGTTCCTAGATAACAGAACGCAGCATGCCATTCTCAATGGAGAGAAGTCTTCCGAAGTAAGAGTGATTTCAGGTGTGCCACAGGGGAGTGTAGTAGGACCGTTGCTATTCACAATATACATAAATGACCTTGTGGATAACATCGGAAGTTCACTGAGGCTTTTTGAAGATGATACTGTGGTACATCGACAGGTTGTAACAATGGAAACTTGTACTGGAATGCAGGAGGATCCGCATCGAATTGACGCATGGTGCAGGGAATGCCAGTTGAATCTCAATGCAGACATGTGTAATGTGCTGCGAATACATAGAAAGGAAGATCCTTTATCATTTAGCTACAATACAGCAGGTCAGCAACTGGAAGCAGTTAATTACTAAGTTATCTGTGAGTAGGCATTAGGAGTGATTTAAAATGGAATGATCATATAAAGTTGGTCGTCGGTAAAGCAGATGCCAGACTAAGATTCATTGGAAGAATCCTAAGGAAATGCAATCCGAAAACAAAGGATGTAGGTTACAGTACACTTGTTGGCCCACTGCATGAATATTGCTCACCAGTGTGGGATCCGTACCAGATACGGTTGACAGAAGGGATAGAGAAGATCCAACGGAGAGCAACGCGCTTCGTTACAGGATCATTTAGTAATCGCGAAATCGTTACAGAGATGATAGATAAACTCCAGTGGAAGACTTTGCAGGAGAGACGCTCAGTAGCTCGGTACGGGCTTTTGTTGAAGTTTCGAGAACATACCTTCACCGAGGAGTCAAGCAGTATATTGCTCCCTCCTACGTATATCTCGCGAAGAGACCATGAGGATAAAATCATAGAAATTAGAGCCCACACAGAGGCACACCGACAATCTTTCTTTCCACGAACAATACGAGAGCCGATAGAGGTACTCAAAGTACCCTCCGACACACATCGTCAGGTGGCTTGCGGCGTATGGATGCAAATGTAGAAGTGTAGTAAAGAGGAAAAATACGTAGTTGCATATAAATTCGTTGGTAGAAATGAAGACGAGACGCACGCTACTGTCGGTTACCAGTCATAACTACCAGCGCACCATTTCGTCACACCAGGAAACACGCCGGCAAATACACTCCTGGAAATGGAAAAAAGAACACATTGACACCGGTGTGTCAGACCCACCATACTTGCTCCGGACACTGCGGGAGGGCTGTACAAGCAATGATCACACGCACGGCACAGCGGACACACCAGGAACCGCGGTGTTGGCCGTCGAATGGCGCTAGCTGCGCAGCATTTGTGCACCGCCGCCGTTAGTGTCAGCCAGTTTGCCGTGGCATACGGAGCTCCATCGCAGTCTTTAACACTGGTAGCATGCCGCGACAGCGTGGACGTGAACCGTATGTGCAGTTGACGGACTTTGAGCGAGGGCGTATAGTGGGCATGCGGGAGACCGGGTGGACGTACCGCCGAATTGCTCAACACGTGGGGCGTGAGGTCTCCACAGTACATCGATGTTGTCGCCAGTGGTCGGCGGAAGGTGCACGTGCCCGTCGACCTGGGACCGGACCGCAGCGACGCACGGATGCACGCCAAGACCGTAGGATCCTACGCAGTGCCGTAGGGGACCGCACCGCCACTTCCCAGCAAATTACGGACACTGTTGCTCCTTGGGTATCTTCGAGGACCATTCGCAACCGTCTCCATGAAGCTGGGCTACGGTCCCGCACACCGTTAGGCCGTCTTCCGCTCACGCCCCAACATCGTGCAGTCCGCCTCCAGTGGTGTCGCGACAGGCGTGAATGGAGGGACGAATGGAGACGTGTCGTCTTCAGCGATGAGAGTCGCTTCTGCCTTGGTGCCAATGATGGTCGTATGCGTGTTTGGCGCCGTGCAGGTGAGCGCCACAATCAGGACTGCGTACGACCGAGGCACACAGGGCCAACACCCGGCATCATGGTGTGGGGAGCGATCTCCTATACTGGCCGTACGCCACTGGTGATCGTCGAAGGGACACTGAATAGTGCACGGTACATCCAAACCGTCATCGAACCCATCGTTCTACCATTCCTAGACCGGCAAGGGAACTTGCTGTTCCAACAGGACAATGCACGTCCGCATGTATCCCGTGCCACCCAACGTGCTCTAGAAGGAGTAAGTCAACTACCCTGGCCAGCAAGATCTCCGGATCTGTCCCCCATTGAGCATGTTTGGGACTGGATGAAGCGTCGTCTCACGCGGTCTGCACGTCCAGCACGAACGCTGGTCCAACTGAGGCGCCAGGTGGAAATGGCATGGCAAGCCGTTCCACGGGACTACATCCAGCATCTCTACGATCGTCTCCATGGGAGAATAGCAGCCTGCATTGCTGCGAAAGGTGGATATACACTGTACTAGTGCCGACATTGTGCATGCTTGTTGCCTGTGTCTATGTGCCTGTGGTTCTGTCAGTGTGATCATGTGATGTATCTGACCCCAGGAATGTGTCAATAAAGTTTCCCCTTCCTGGGACAATGAATTCACGGTGTTCTTATTTCAATTTCCAGGAGTGTAGTAAGTTAAGAAAATTCCAGAAAGACAATCACTCACTCGCTCTGTGGAACAGAAGGATGTCCTCGGCCAGCTGCGTGGTTCTCCTCGCCTGGGACACTGCTGATTCGCAGGCTGTGGCCAAGCAGACGAGCCTCGCCACGGCGAACACGATGAACGACTGGTCGACGAGTGCCTCGACCTGTAGCGCGGCTGCCGAGGAGACGGTAATGAGCAGGTAGAACGCAAGTCCAGTTATCAACAGGAAGTCCTGGACAACAATGGCGACGATGGAGACAGCGTACATGTCATTCACCGAAGAAGCTGCGTGCGTGAGCACCTTGTATATAATTTCGTAACGTAGGCATTGTCGATGAAGCGTATGGTGGCCGATTACGGACGTGTGTCGTTGTGTCACCGTCCGTTTAGTGGCACAGAACGGCCACGATTCGTTCGGTTCTTCCCAGATATCGGAACCGGCACCAAAAGTGCTAATCAGCGCTTCGTTCAGTAAGCAAAATCTTCGACTTAGCAGCGTCACCAGGGTCGCAAACTGCGCCGCAGTCACCGTCGCCACGACACTGGCGAGACTGAAGAGCACATAATCGTCCTTGAACGTCTTGTAGACGGCGAGCGAGCCGTGGTACAGCGCCGCGAGGGACGTGGCCAGCGCGGAGTAGAAGAGAGTGCTGCGGTGGAGGTGGGGGCGGTCCGCGCCGAGCAGCTGGTCGACCACCTCGAGGGCGGCGAGGGCGCGCGAGAAGGCGTCGCGACGCCCGAGCAGGGCGGCCAGCAGGCAGGCGACGCCCCCGCAGGAGCAGGCGACCGCGCCGACCAGCGCTGGGGCGAAGAAGGACTGGCACGCCGCCCCCCGCATGATGCGCCAAAACCCGCAGATCGCCGCCCCCGCCTGCCAAGCCAGCAGCGCGAGGAACGCCGAACAGTAGCCGCGGGAGGCGGCCCGCAGCCAGCGCCGCCCCCGGGGGTGGGCCGGCGCCGCCCCGACCGCCAGCGACAGCACCCGCAGCGGCCACAGCGCCGCCCCCAGCGCGCCGTCCGCACGGACCGCCCCCTGCCACCTGCCGGTATACGCCCAGTCCATGACGGCTATCAGCACTGCCGCACTACTGCTTGTCACGCCGGCTCCATGCCCGCGGGCAGCCCTAGATAAGATCGACATATTTTGCTATCCTTATCTTCCGCGAAATCGCTTCGGGCGTCCCGTGACTTTGCTGTAGTTACAGGCTGATAAGCGTAATTATTAAAGACCGTTACAGTTGCTGATAAGTACTTCATGGTATATTTCCGCCTCCACACACGGCCCATTTTGATCTGAAACTGTCATTGTTAATATTTAATATCATGAAAACAGTCCGCGGCTCGGTGGTTAAAAAAAAAAAAAAACCTGGATAGAACGGTGCCATGTAAGCAGGAGATCCAGGGTTCGAGTCCCGGGCGGTGCACACATTTTCACCTCTCCCCGATGATTAAAAAAAAAAAAAAGTGGTCTTGCGGTAGCGTTCTCGCTTCCCGCGCACGTGGTCCCGGATTCGATTCCCAGTGGCGTCAGGTATTTTCTCTGCCTCGAGATGACTGGGTGTTGTGTGTCTTTCATCATCATTTCATTCTCATTCACTCGCAAGTCGCCGTAGTGGCGTTAAAGAACTTGTGGAGCGGTAGCCGAACCGCCCCGCGAGGGGTCTCCCGCCCACCGATGCCATACGCTCATTATTATGAATACATACAAATTTTACATGACAATAAATGAACAAAAATGTACATCTTACACTCTGCTTTTGTGAAGCAACGTAAAACATTCTAAAGGTCTGGTGGATTTAAGAGTTATACGCTCAACGATACCTTGAGAAAAATAAGCGTGTCATAATTATAAAAACTGTATAATTCGGCACATTAAAAGTACTGGTATGTTACCAATACTGAGGTAAAAGTAATTATTAGATTTAATAAAAATCTAAAGTAGTTACAGTGGACCTTGGGACCAGATAGAGACTAAAGTTAAGTCCTCCAAACCTGACAGAAAACGAATCGCTCAGTACTCGAGGTATTTAAACTTGCCTCTCTGTTCGTCTACACAACCTCACAGCTCCTCAAAAATTTTAAGACTTGCACCGAAATATTTATTTCATTTATATATCTAATCAGACCTCATTACGGCCATTACACCCTCTCTTCAATCGCACCAGGTTTTCTCACATACAGTATATTTTTTAATATCATAACTTCCGAAAAAATAATTTTAAGACGACAGATAGTATTAGAATGATCTGGGTGTCTGAAGTGGCTATGTGAGTAAATAATGCAGACCATGAACTAAGAAAGTTAATGCTGATAGTACTTGTACTATCTCAGTTGTTGCCACTAATACTAATAATAGCAACAATAAAAATGACAGACGGCCGGTGTGGCCGTGCCGTTCTAGGCGCTTCAGTTTGGAACCGCGTGACCGCTACGGTCGCAGGTTCGAATCCTGCCTCGGGCATGGATGTGTGTGATGTCCTTAGGTTAGTTAGGTTTAAGTAGTTCTAAGTTCTAGGGGACTGATGACCTCAGATGTTGAGTCCCATAGTGCTCAGAGCCATTTGAACCATTTGAATAATAACAACAACAATAATTATAGTGGCAGATATGAAAAGAATTTAGAGATGAGGAAGATAAATGTTTTGTGATAGAGCGAGTTCTGGGGAAACGAAATTTATGGAGATTGCACCAGCTAAGAATTCTGGGTAAACAGGAAGATCTGGTTGGGAACAGAAAAGGGGTAACGAGTGCCCACAGCAACAATGGTAATTTTTATTGTTGTTCTGGTTGACATATCACTAACTTATGAAGCTGTAGATGTTATTCAGTTCTCCATTGTGATGTGGGGGGTTATTGCAGAGTCGGTTTCCTGCTCCTGAGAAGGACTTCGAGAAATTGGTTTAACGATGGAGTGGGACAGGAAGGATTTTGCTCTGAGGGTAACGGGTGTTTCTGCCATATTGTTCAGACAAGAGAATTAAGGCAGAGGAGACATATGAGGGACAATGTCCGTTGATAAGACAGAGGTTGTGGAAATCTCAATGCTTCTCCGCACGCAGCCAGGATAGCTGTGCATATGATGGTGAAATAAGATCAAAGAGTCGAACATCACAGATGTAAAGAACACAGCATTCATAACTAGCTGCAGGCGCCGTCAGCTTTCCTGAGGAAGGCTTTGTACGATAACATCGCTGTAATCAATAATTGGAAGTGTAAGCACTTTTACAAGTTCCTTTTTCAGGCCAAGAGGGAATAGCTTTTTATATTTTTGTAAAGCATGGCGAGATGCTGAAGCCTTCTTGCACATTGTGGTTATATACTCAGTCAAATTTAGATTTTCATGTGTTATTACTCCTAGGCTCTTGGCTAAAGTTGATATTTGTCCAGTTTAGGGTTAAACATGGTAGGGATTCCTGATATTTCTGGATAATGGGCGTAGAGCGATGGGTTGAGATTTAAGCGTATATCCTGAGCCCGGTTTGATAATGCACACAGGTCGTTAACGAGACTCTCCATAGCTGTCTGCAAGTTTACTAGATTCGCACTGGAGGTCATCAGCATACATATGGTATTTGTAGTGGGACAGAACTGCTTACACATTACTTACGTACAATAAAAAGAGTGTAGGACGTAATACCGTACATTGGGGGCACCTGATACTACTTGCATGCACTATGACTTTATGGGACAGGACAGGATGAATTGCTGGCGAGACGTCAAGTACGAGTGAAACCACTGGATTGCACTTGGAGGGATATTTAGGCTGGTAGATTTGCCAAGTAAAATGTCGAAGTCGACAGTCCCGAGACTTTGCTGAAATCTAAGAAGCACATGGCAGTGGCCTCTTGTGCATCCATGGCAAGCTTCAGGTCATCTGTTACCTTCCTTAAGGCAAAAGTTGTGCAGTGATGTTTATGGAAAGCTGGTTACATTCATCTTGTAGGTTGTTTGTGGTTAGATAGTTTGTTACACTCATGCTCATAAATTAAGGATAATTGCAGAATGTGGTGCCACACAATGTGGCACTACACAAAACAGGTGCTAATAGCATAGGCACATATGGAACACACGCAACACAGATCTGTAAGTCCACGGTATTGGTGATAAGTTGACAAAACCGTAACGAAACACATATGCTACAAAACTCCACTGTTTCCTGCGCATGTACCCCGACTTCAATATGGGATATGATCACCATGCATACGTACACAGGCCGCACGACAATTTGGCATACTCTGGATCAAGTGGTCGAGCAGCTGCTGGGGTATAGCCTCCCATTCTTGCACCAATGCCTGTCAGAGCTCTTGAAGTGTCGTAGGGGTTTGAAGACGTGCAGCGATACGTCGACCGAGAGCATCCCACACGTGCTCGATGGGGTTTAGGTCTGGAGAACAGGCAGACCACTCCATTCGCCTGATATCTTCTGTTTCAAGGTACTCCTCCACGATGGCAGCCTTGTGGAGCCGTGCGTTATCATCCATCAGGAGGAAGGTGGGACCCACTGCACCCCTGAAAAGGCGGACATACTGGTGCAAAATGTCGTCCCGATACACCTGACCTCTTACAGTTCCTCTGTCAAAGACATGCAGTGGTGTACGTGCACCAATCATAATCCCACTCCACACCATCCAACCACGACCTCTATACAGGTCTCTTTCAAGGACATTAAGGTGTTGGTATCTGGTTACTGACTCAAGCCAGATGAAACCCGGCGAGAATCACTGTTCAGACTATACCTGGACTCGTCTGTGAACATAACCTGGTGCCACTGTTCCAATGACCATGTATCGTGTTCTTGAACTAGGCTTTACGGGTTGTCCTGTCACAAGGGTTCAGTGGAATGCACCTTGCAGGTCTCCGGGCGAGTAAACCATGTCTGTTCAGTCGTCTGTAGACTGTGTGTCTGGAGACAACTATTCCAGTGGCTGAGGTAAGGTCCCGAGTAAGGCTACCTGCAGTACTCTGTGGCCGTCTGCGGGCACTGATAGTGAGATGTCGGTCTTCTTGTGGTGTTGTACACTGTGGACGTCCCGTCGGCTGTAGCACCTGGATATGTTTCCTGTCTGCTGGAATCGTTGCCATAATCTTGAGATCACACTTTGTGGCACACGGAGGGCCCATGTTACGACCTGCTGTGTTTGACCAGCCTCCAGTCGCTCTAGTATTCTACCCCTCATAACGTCAATATGTGTTCTTTGAGCCATTTCAACACACAGTCACCATTAGCTCGTCTGAAAACGTCTGCACACTTACTCGCTGCACCGTACTCTGACATGCACCAACACACCTCTTCTCATGTGGACTGCTGCCAGCGCTACCGTGCAACGACCGCAGGTCAAATGCACCGCATGGTCATACCCCGAGGTGATTTGAACTCGCAAACCGCCCAACAGAGCGTTGTTTCACCATGTATCAGCATTATCCTTAATTTATGAGCATGAGTGTAGATGGCTATCGGCTACATACTCTAAGGCCTTGGACAGTTCAGTAAGAGTGCAAATGGGTCAGTAATCACTGGGAGTTGTGGCAACGTCCATATTTGGTAGTGGTTTAGCTAGTCCATGTTTCCACGACTCAAGGGAAACGGTTGTGGCCAAGGAGTGGCTGGAGATGTCTATTACAGTGGACAATAATGGTTCAATAATAAGTTTCATCATTTCGACTGTGATGCGTCGTGTCCAGTAGATGCTTATCTGATACGCATTACAGCCTTTTTAGGGTACTGCAATTATCATGCTTTAGATTGAATGCTTAGTGGCTACAGTTGCTTCCTATGAAACAAAGATAAGGAATAAAACACACTGATGTGTCTCACACATGTGATTAGCTTTCTGGTGGGAACAGGCTAGCAAAGGAAATGGTACCATTTCTCACTAAATGGTTAGTAGTACCAAAGATAGGCTCGCTTTTGACAAAGAAATGTCTGAGACTGAACTTCTAGAGTACAGCACTGGATGGAAGCGAATAGTGTACTGTAGGAAAATACACGTATCAAAAAAAAGTTTTGCATCACCTCGGTTCCGAGAGTGTTGGAACCTGAACAGAAAATTGGAATAGAGATCAACATAAGCATCATTTTCGCCATTTTTATTGCTCATGAAACTCATACATTGCATGTTGTACCTCCAGACTGCGAGACCTTCCGAGTGATGATACAGATTGCTGTACACACCGGTACCTCTAATACCCAGTAGCACGTCCTCTTTCATTGATGCATGCCTCTATTCGTTGTGGCATACTATCCACAAGTTCATCAAGGCACTATTGGTCCAGATTGTCCCAGTCCTCAACGGTGATTCGGGGTAGATCCCTCAGAGTGGTTGGTGGGTCACGTCGTCAATAAACAGCCCTTTTCAATCTATCCCAGGCATGTTCAATAGGGTTCATTTCTGGAGAATCTGCTGGCCACTCTAGTCGAGTGATGTCGTTATCCTGAAGGAAATGATTCACAAGACGTGCGCGATGAGGGCGCGAATTGTCGTCTATTGAGACGAATGACTTGCCAATATTCTGCCGATATGGTTGCACTATCGGTCGGAGGATGGCACTCGCGTATCCTACAGCCGTTACGGCGCCTTCCATGACCACCAGCAGCATAAGTCGGCCCCACATAGTGCTACCCCAAAACAGCGGGGAACCTCCACCTTGCTGCACTAGCTGGACAGTGTGTCTAAGGCGTTCAGCCTGACCAGGTTGCCTCCAGACATGTCTCCGACGATTGTCTGGTTGGAGGCATATGCAACACTCATCGGTGAAAAGAAAGTGATGCCAATCCTGAGCGGTCCATTCGGCATGTTGTTGGGCCCATCTGTACCACTCTGCATGGTGTCGTGGTTGCAAAGTTGACCTCGCCAAGGACGTAGCCTCATGCAGCCTACTGCGCACAGTTTGAGTCGCAACACGACGTCCTGTGGCTGCACGAAAAGCATTATTCAACATGGTGGCGTTGCTGTCAGGGTTCCTCAGAGCCATAATCCGTAGGTAGCGATCAGCCACTGCAGTAGTAACCCTTGGGCAGTCTGAGCGAGGCATGTCATCAACAGTTCCTGTCTCTCTCTATGTCCTCCATACCCGAACAACAACGCTTTAGTTCACTCCGAGACGCCTGGACACTTCCCTTGTTGAGAGCCCTTCCTGGCACAATATAACAACGCGGATGCGATCAAACCGCGGTAATGACCGTCTAGGCATGGTTGAACTACAGACAACACGAGCGGTGTATCTCCTTCCTGGTGGAACGATTGGCACTGACAGGCTGTCGGAACCCCTTCGTCTAATAGGCGCTGTTCTCTGAACAATCAAAGGGGCTGTGTCTGTGATACAGTATCCACAGTGAGGGTCTATCTTCAGGAGTTCTGGGAACTGGGGTGATGCAAATGTTTTTTTGATGCGTGTAGAAGAAGAAGAGAATCTGTACGTTTGAAATGGGGAGATGCAGAAGGATGTAGAAAATTAGATGGATGAAAAAAGATGAAAAATTAGGGCGTACTCCGTAGAGTCTATGAGGAAACGACTATAAGGAGAATAAAGGAGAATACTGACTACAAGGAAGGACCGGATGTTAGGAAAATAGTTATGTCATCAGGGTACAACTTCTGTCGTGCTAGAGGAAACCGCATCAAGGTAAAACTGTAGGGGAAGATAGATATTGGGATATTTGCACTAAATAATATAGAACTTGGGGTGTAAGTTCAACTCTAAGATGGAGACTTCGAGACTGAAAATAAAGTTCTAGCGAGCTGCATCGAACCAAACACAAGAATGACGACTTACTTTCCCCACCACCGCGCCTCTCCCTTACAAAAAGAAAAAAATATGTATGGTACGAATTTATACAACTGTGTTAATGACCAATATTTACAATCAATTTGTTTAAGTTGAGTGATATCGATACAACTGAAACTGCTGATTCATTATATTCCTGGCTACTATTTTACGATCTGTTGAAAAGATTAAAATGTTTAGAGTTGGGGATTGGAATGTTTCACATGTGTTGTAGTAGTACTTTAACTGGTGTCTGTTTCAGAATCACAAAATTTTCTATTAGTGTGCTGTCAGGCATGATATTTATGCATGACTGCGAGAATAATACTAGACGCGCGCCTGGACGGCACTGTCAAAACACTTTTGCAGACAGAAGGCAGTCAAGTCTGGTATCCTTTTCTGGTGTTTCCTGTAGAGTGATGTAAACCAAGATTAGCTATTTCGCCTGATCAGGAGAGAAGAAAGATCAGGAATTAGCACACAACACGACGACGTAGCATGTGATACAGTTCACACTGTCACATGGCAAGTTATTCGTAGGAATTTCGCAAATCTACATCATGTTCAACGTATGTAGAGTCTCCCGTTTGCCGGCCATTGTTCACAGCAAATCTTCTGCCGATAAGCTGTTGCACAAAGTGTCAGTCAGAAGTTTGTAGCTTCAACTATGTTTACAGATGAAGCCACATTTGGAAGAGATCGAACAGCAAATTTTCACATCCAAAATTTATGGGAGAATTAAAATGTTAATGGCGTAGTTGAGCATAAATATCAACATCTACATGTGTATTCCACAATCTACTTCACGGTATAAGGCGAAGGCTCGTTCAATTTTAATATGTTACGGGAGAAGAAAAATTGATATTACAGTTCCATACTAGTCGTGAAACGTAGCTGGGTTAGCCTAAATTGCTTTAATGAAGTAGTCGATCTAAAACTTCTGGTAAACTTGACGACAGGTACTACTTATCGGTTTCGCACTATTTTATTTTATTACGAAGTCTGTTCAGTTGGTTATGAGGGACATGCTAATTTCCAAAATTTTAGGAATTTTGTTTGAAATGTATTGGACTGAAATTTATTATTCAGAATTTAGGTATCATTTATTTGTTACAAAGAATAAATTTAGTTTAATTGAAAACATGGTAGTCAAAGAAAAAAATTACAAAATAACAATGTAAACGAAACAAAGATCATATAAAATTTCTACGCAGACTCATATTATTTGAATTTATTGTCATTTATCTTAATAGGAACATCTTTCCACTAACGAAAGAATAATTTATTCTGATCAAAAAATATTTCTTTCAAAAATATTTTTTACAAAAGAAACTAGTAAATTATAGAAACGATGATAAAACTTTTGAAATGAATGTAAACAACATATACTGTTTTCGTAACACTAAAATAGTAGTTTGTAAAAAAGTGTAGCTTTGTTGAAATTAATGTTGAAATAACGAAATTAGTGTAATTAAAAAGTGTATTTTCGTACAATGTTATGGTCCAAATAGTTAGATTGTAAGCAGGCGAAAGCGGTCCAGCTGCAGTTCTTTGTTATTCAAATTCAGATTTTGTTGGATAGTTCAGTTGTTTCAATTCATTTGTTCAGTCACACTCTTGTTAGAATGAGCTTTGTAAAACGTTTTTCTGCCGTGTGTGTTCGCTATGTTGTTTTCTAAGCAGTGTTTTGGAGGTAATTATATGTCAAGAAAAGATGTCCTGAAAAGTTTTTCAGTCAGTATAACAAGAAAGCCACCGCTTTACACGAGGCGTTAACGAGCTGCGAATGACGTACAGGAAGGCCAGGAAAGATATGTAAAAATCTCTTAGTATTTGCAGCCATTTCTTCTGGGTTTTAATTATATAGCGCAACACTGGATTAAGTTACTCCAAAAACGCACTTTCTGATCATTGGCCAATATTATTGTTATCATTATTAAGGAAGAGGTGTATTATAATACGTAATTATAATCGTAATAATCCGGGATTATTACGATTTATGTAGCTAATCTGGGAAGGAATATTATAGTCCTAAAGTCTGTAAATTCGCCTTTGTGTCTATTACACGATATAATTTGACGGAGGAAGTAATACATTTTTAAGCTCGTTTTAGAAAGAGAGCTCTTTGATTTTTGTGACTGAGTCTCTATGCCGAGTATATCGTTTTTCTTGTAAAGCCTCACGCTGCAGTTTATTGAGCATTTGCATAACCTCATTTGATTGCTAAACAAACCCGTGACGAATCGTGATTCTCTTATTTGACTTTTCCCTGTCTCTTCCTTTAAGCCAATTTGATAATTGCGCCTACCCTCTTGAGACTAGCAGCAGCCTACGATTAACGCGGGTGCTCGATTTGTAGGTGACTGTGGGGATGGGGGGGGGGGTGCATGACCTTCTAGCAGTTCTGTCTGCAACGAGTTTTCTCAAAACACTCTTCCAGATATGACGCTCGTCTCCAAATAAAAGGAAGTACTTAGTTTGTTAGTGAAGGGTATCAGCACATCTTAGTAACACTGTTCGAGGTTGCACCAGGTCAGCGCCACGTGATTCGCATTAGTGAGGCGTACGTCCAGCATGACGCAGAGTGATATCCAAACGACGGTTGTGCAAATGCACGAGGATCTACCAAACTTTTGCGTTAGTACTGGGACTCCCAAGCAGACAGAGGGTGTCAGTACCTGTGCTAACGGTGTTACATCGATAGACGGAACGTGAATTATCCCAGCAGTGTTGAATTTACGTTGCTGTCTACTGGCGATATGTTTGTGTCTCCCTTGACTCACGTTCTCTACGTTACAGTACGGTTGGGCGTGTTCGATATGAAATATTGTGCAATAAATAATCTAAAATCATTGCCTGGAGGAGTCTGTGAAAACAGTGGGCAATGCAACTGTGCCCTTTTCCAAGACCATTACTTAACCACCATTTAACGACTTGGTTTTGCATCCTTCGCTAGATGTTGAATCCCCCACAGCTTTTTTCTAGCAAGATACGTCCCGTAATGGCTTTCCAGGTAGTGGAAGACACTGACTTCGTTACGGAGTTCCTGGCCAAGATACGTCTACCGCTATGAGACGTAAGCCTTAATTTCAGGACGAAACTTCTGAGAGTGTATGTTGAAACTCAGCATTTCTGGCAGAGAATGAGAAAACCGGAAAAAAAGAATCCAAGCGTTTGATATGTGGTACTGCAGAAGAATGTTGAAAATTAGGTGGATAAGAACAGGAATGAGGATGGTATCCACGGAATTGGCGAAGAAAAGAAAATATGGTAAACACTGACATGAAGAAGGGACGGGATGATAGGAAATGTGTTAAGACATCAGAGAATAACCTCCATGGTACTACACGGAGCTGTAGCCTGTAAAAGATGTAGAATTAGACAGAGAATGGGATACATCCACCACAAAATTTAGGATGTAGGGGGCAATGTGCTAAACCAATAAATGATCCCTTCACCCCAACCTACCTACCCCCCCCCCCCCCCCCCCCCACACGTTGGAAATCTGTCCCCATTACTGTATGAAATCTAGACGAACAACCAACTAATTGGTGTATGTACAAGATCTTTCTTCTACACATGTGACATAGGACATTCTTCCCAGTTTAAAACACGTAAGGAGGCGCAGATGAGTTGGTTAACAGCGCATAAAGACTTGGAAAAAATATTACCATGTTAAACGCGTGAATGTCAATGTTGTACAAACACAAAGCTCTGCACGTAACCTGAGAAGCAGAAAATCTTAATTTAGAGTGAAGAGATCATTTTCTATCTTACTGTAACGTACATATGTACCTGCGAGTGAAGCTTGACTGTTAAAATGAAGTTAAAGTGTGTTTGTTTGGAAAAACATCACCTGCACATGACCCGTTTTTTGTGTTTCTGTGCAAAAGAATACACAGCATCTGACTGGAGAAATTATAGAACCTCCTATGAACGGACCGTGGCGAATTCTGACAGGTACTTACGACAACTGACATCCAGCAATATACAGGGTGACTCAGCTGCCCCTATCGCTGTCGTTTTATGCAACCCGCTATGTTACATCTGCCCTTCACAAACCATGCATAAAATTTTCAAATTCTCTCGCACGCTCAAGCGTGCTCAAGCTATTAATCCTAAAAGAAAGAGAGAGAGAGAAAAAAAGAACATTATATTTTGTAGGAAATTTGATTAAGTTAAATTTTGTTTTCGCTAGAGGCTGTAGTTTTCGAGTTTTATAAGAAAACATATAAAACTGACTTTCAGACGCAATCCCTCTATCACACTCAGCCTCATCGGGTCAGGAATTCTAGTATGTTGTTCACGGCACTCCCTCCTACCACTGTGCAAGTATTTCCGACTGCACGAATTATTCCCCACACTCGATCTTTATTGGTTTTCATCGACTGGTCCTATTAAGCAACCGCCATAGTCGAGCATTTACAGATTGTAAAACTAACGTTTGTGTAAATTTTACCTAGCTGTTTTGTTGATTTTAACAGCATAAAATAAGCAATTACATTGCTGTATTCCTCGGGCTTCTGACTACGAAACTTCTATGCTCGTAACTTTTAAGTTTGGTTCGAATTGTCAACGTGATTAGATTTAGCATAACGTTTGCAAAAGTCGTTTCTCGTTTATTACTCTCACGGGCACGTTCAAATTAACAATGCTAACGAAGCAGCCGACTATGCTAGTGGCGCAATAGTCCAATAAACAGAGACCAAAAAAGGTCGAAAATCGAAAGTAGTTCATGTAGTTGGAAATTTCTGTCCTGAGTGCCAGGAACAACACACATTCACTAGTGAGGGATGAATGAGGGTTAGAGGTGTGTTCTTGAGGCTACTTTTGTACGTTTCTCTTGAATAACTAGATAACAGTGGCCTCCAGCGAGAACGTATTCCAGTATGAAATTTAATTACATTAAATTACCTACAAAGAGGACTTGCTCATTTTTCCCGTAACTTCCTCGAGCGTGGGAGAGAATACGATAATCTCGAGTGTGGTTTATGAAGGCCAGCTATAAGATTGTGGGCTACCCAAAACGACAGCGGCAGGGGTAGCTGGATCACGCTGTCCACTAAATTACGAAAATAACACACTCAGTCGTCATACTGAGCGAGTTCGTGCGGCTATTAAATCACAGAATTCACATTCAAGAGGAAATAGGTTCAAACTCTCGTTCAAGTATCCAGATTCAGATTTTCCGTGGTGTCCTTAAATCTTTCTTTCTTTTATTTACTCCTGTTGTTTCCTTCTTTCACTTTTCCAGACGCCACGTGAAGGACAGAATCAGCAGCTGTCGAGAAGAATTAGCTGGATAAATTACATCTGAATTCTTTTGGACGGCTATGAAATCCAGACGCGAGGTTCAGATCAAGAAATCTCTTTTTGAGGACTGGAGAGCCATTTCCATCGCATCCTAGATATCAGCTGCCACAGTACTTGGAGCTTAACTCTAGGATTTCAAGAAGGTAACTGCTGACGGTCACGACAGACAGTACATGACATGGAAGTTTGTCAACAGACTGTTGTACAGGAAAAGTCTGAAGAGTGGAAATATATCAATGGAGAGGCACTCCGAGATTGTGCAAAACTACACGAGTGCTGATTTGTGGAAGATCTGTTGAAAACTGAAGAAAACTATGTTTAAGGTGTAGAATTTTGCACTCGGTCAGTCTGATCCGTTTGTTTAAATTCATTTGTATAGTTATATATTTAACCAGCATACTTGACCTTCTTCGCTTCGATGGCTGTTCACTAAATATAATTTTGTAATCTGATACCTTGTACACAAAACAATAATAATAAGCGAGATGATGCACTTTGCCACATGATGCAACATATCTGCAAACGTCTGAAAAAGCAGAGTCAATTTTTCGATGTACTTGCTTAGCTCCGAAGTTCACCAGAACTTAATCCAGCTTAACAATGTAGGGAAACCCTCACTCATTGCGTTACCTCTGTGGACGTCATACTATTCACTTTTATTGGTTTATAGAACATTTCACACAGTATGGTTCCAAATATTCAATTACTCCGTTTGTACTCGACTGAGTCACTTCCAGTGTTCTTACCACACTCTGTGTTATTTAAACAATCCTACGCTATATAGAATGTAAGCTTAATAGATAATTTTTAAGTGCCTTTTTAAAGCAGCTCGTTTTATCAATTCCTTACTCCGTGGCCAGTGTTTTATTCCTTGGTATAAAAATGTTGTTTTGAGTCTTATGTTTACACATTCTTCATAAATATAAGTTCAGCCTAGTCGTATAGTTTGTTCGATGATCATGGACACAGTTCCTCGTGTAGTAATTAATAATGTTATTCTTATATGTGCACTGACATTGACATTGTGTACTTAGATCCAGTGTTTTTAATAGATCCTTACAATGAGCTCGACAACCATTTTTTGTTATTGTTCTTATGACACTTTTTTGTAATTTGAAAACTGTGTTTACACTGTGTGCATTTTTATAGCTAAGAAATGAGTGTGCATGTGAACAGTAAGTAATTAAAATTCACTGATTGCTGCACACTGATGACAAGCCTCTAATGGCATACTTGCTGATGACATTCTGTTTGCAAGTATCATTTTGTGTTCATACAACTAATTGACAATGAATAATCCTTCTAGAAATTGTGTGTTCATTACGCAGTCTATAGAGGTACCATCTACATTTAATTTGACAGTGTCATTTTCCCTCCTCACAATGAAATTCGTAGTTTTTTCTTTTATATTCTATGTCATTTTATTGACTATTGACCATTTGTAAACTTCCTTGACGGTATCATTTATTCTCTTGTCTTATCTTTGATAGTAATACTGCTGTCATCAGCAAACAGAATTTGTACCCTATGGGTAACCCTGTTTGGGAACTCATTGATGTATGTTAGGAACAGTATTCGTCTACATATGCTACCTAATGTATTGCTATATTAATATTTTAATTCTGATAAGTGTTTCACCAATAGTTCAGACGTAACAGAGGTTTAAGGTTTTTGTGATCTGTAGTTCTTGTACCCTCCCAGTCTTAATAGTTCTGGGTACAGTATTATGGTCAACAGTACTATAAACCTTCACAACTTCTAAAAATATATCTGTGACACATTCATCATTGTCAAGAGCAATAAGTTCCATTTTTATGAGTTGATTCTTGACTCTACTTCTTCGGAGCCCAAATTGTGATTCGCTTACAAGACTGAATTTATTCCGGAAATTCCTTAATCTATATTTTACTCTGCCTGATAAAAAAGTAAAGCACCCAAAAGACATTATCTGACGCCAGTGTTTCTTTGTATACATACACACGGTAGGTGGGCACGTAAATGATTTGAGGAGTGATTTTCTGTGACAGGTAGAGCAGCCATATGGTATATCTCATGTTAATGGTTGTCATCAGATAAATAAATGGCGTGAACAGCGTCAGAAGTTGAGTGATCACTGAGAAGGACACGGAGATGCTGCGTACTCACACGAGAAAGCATTATCAGCAGCTAAAAGACTCTGAAAGAGCCCTGATTGAGGGTCCCCATGTGACTGGCCGATCGAATCATGCAACGTCCAGATTTGTTGCGTATGACTTGGACTGCACGGAAACGTGGTGGGGACGTTCTCATCATCAAGGTTCTGGTGGTCTGTGTCTGACCATTACAACAGATGGTCACTGTATTGTGCATTATGCACATCGATAATCCTTCTGACCCAGGTGTGCCATCTGACAACAAGTAATGGAATCCCTGCCACATTCTGCATCATCCTGCTCCATTGGTCAGAGACTAGCACCAGCCGATTATGGAAATACTGTCCCATGTGTAGGCTGCCGTTAATATCACAACACAAACGGCAGTGTTTGGAATGGTGCCGTGATTGGGAAGCACGGACTGCTGATGAGTGGCATTGCACTCCATTCAATGATGACTCGCGGTTCTGCACAACCCCAAACGAGCAACGCGGGTGAGAATGGCAGGGCTACCTGGGAAGAGGTTCCAATCTTCCAGTGTTTTGGAGTGGCA
This sequence comes from Schistocerca cancellata, assembly GCF_023864275.1. Classification (NCBI taxonomy): domain Eukaryota; kingdom Metazoa; phylum Arthropoda; class Insecta; order Orthoptera; family Acrididae; genus Schistocerca; species Schistocerca cancellata. The sequence continues at coordinate 3,251,356 of NW_026047100.1, forward strand.
CAACGGTATTAAGGTGTGGGGAGCCATCAGGTACCACTTTGGATCACAGCTGGTAGTGATATGGATAACTCTGATGATGCAACAGTACACCAAGGTTATTCTGCACCACCATGAGTTACCTCTCATCGGACCGTATCTGGTGCCGTTTTTCAACAGGACAACGTTCGTCCACGCATAGCACTCTCTGCATGACTTGAGGTACTTACATAGCCAGCGATATCGCCAGATCTGCCCCCAATAGAACATGTGTGGGGAAGCTTCAACGTCAATTCCATCCCAATGTCAGTGTCCAGTATGAAGCATCAGTTTCAACAGTTGTGGTCTGGTTTGAATCATGAAAGGATAAAATATCTTTATGACACGGTTCACAAGTAAATAATTCCTTACATCCAGGGTAGAGGGGATGTTGTGTCATACTGATAAGGGGCCCATACTGCCATGTTGTTCGAAAACTTAACATAGTTTTTTAATGACTGCAGTAGCTTCACATATCCTCTCAACTTGCCAAGTTTCTTTTCTTCTTTCCCTTCTGTTATGACTACTTCACTTTATTCAGACAGTATATGATTATATTATTTCTGAGATTAGCGACAACGGGTACGTTGGCAGCTTACCTCAGAGATAGCTCTCAGGACAGCGCTGACGATTATCCGCTAAGGTTACTGGATCTCTGAGGAGATGAACTGGAGCAGGATGACGGTGTAGGTGAGGATGGTGGCCGCCATGGTGGTCAGCAGGCCGGCGTCCACCGTGAAGAGCGAGCAGCCGCTGAAGGTGACGGGGCGGAGCCGCGCCTGCCGCGACAGCTGCCGCAGCCCGCGAGACACCGCCGGGCTGCCCTGTCCTGCGCCACATGAATCCCTTTCAGTCTCTCGAAAAACAGGGTGTTATTCTCGCACTTTACTCTCTCCACACCAGGCTGAACCTAAGCTGTGAGGCCAGACCTTTCTACACTGACGCTGTTTTTCACAGCAGTCTGGTGTTGCGGGTTGCATACATCAGAGATCAAGGCACCGCTGTTACGTCATCGCTATACTGGCCGAGGCCCAAGTGAAAGACAGGCCGCGGCGCGCACGTCACGAAGGTAGTCCTGAACTCGCTCGCTCGCTCAGCATCGGAGACAAAATGCGTTTTAAACCTGTTAACTCGCAGCTCGGCTCGGCTCGGCGTGTAAGTAATAACGAGAATTGCATCTTCCCCTGGAATCTGCTATTATGAAGTTTTACTGATGAACAGTACTACAGCCAAATTTAATTTAAGGTCAGTACTCGATATAAATGGTATAAAGGCTCGTTTGTAACATTTAGTCTCATCTGATTAACAGTACTCATTACATGCTGGAAGTGGTGCCTTATGCAACTGATAATCATTTTCGCGTGATTTTATTTTATTTTACGCCAGTACAGCCGTAACAAATTATAAGTAGGCCCATGGACTTCCCATCATTATAGGACTAAAAAGAGTAAGATTCCATGATAGCGGGTTGTAATGGTCACCTAGTCGTAGATATTGCTAATTGCTATAATCGCACTATTTCACTCCCATTTACGGAGCTTGTTAGCACTTGATGTTAGGTCGGCGCCATTAAAATGCATTGTGTTGTGGTAATCGCTGCTACTTGCTGGATCGCTGCTGTGTCTCGATGCTGATGCTGGCTCTAAATCTGGTTGTCTAGGGTTAAAAACATGAGGTCCCGTGTTTTTTATATGCTTTTGATGATAAAGAACGAGCGAAACCAACAAATATGTAAACTTCAAATATTTGTTACTCTGGTGGCCATCTTAATTCCACTGTCCACCAAAGACCATGACACAACACAAAGCAGTACTTCCTTTACATGTTCTTTGCATTGTTTATCCACCTCAAACAATAACACACAAACACACTTTACCAAAGTGACATTCCGACTGCCCCCGACCCTTCTTGCTGCTTGTATTTATAACATTGTCAAAGAACTACGAAAAAGAGATATAGTTTATAAGTCACATGTACATCTGTTATCATAATTTGTGCAGAAAAGTTATTAATTTGCATCGAATGACATAATTTAACATGTTATTAAAATGACAGACAGATTTGTTGACTTGACAGAATAATTCTTTGTTACAAAAAGGCCGTTTTTTAGAAGTTTGTCAATTGACTTCTCTAATTTTCATAAATAAGTAAATAACATGAATTATTAAGAATTACATTGGTTTTCGTCTAAAGTAGGATTGATTCGTGAATACTGAGTGAAACCGCTCCTAGTGAACAAATAGGTTTCACTGGGTGATTTTTATTTAAGGAGATCCAAAATACCTAAGTTGGCCACTATTTTTCGTGCTTCATATTAATTATTTAAGATCAACTTAGTGTTTTTACATGATGACATTTGCTGTATCAGTGATCAAGTGATATAAACTTTTGTGTGGGTCAGTTATTCAGTATAATTTAATGGGTTGACTGTTTATGGAGACATGTTATGCAATCATTGTTAACATACACAATAACTTTTCTATAATCATAAATACTCGTTAAACTAGTTGAATTTGGAGAGTATTGCATACTTCGGTAAAGTAAAGTCTTTAATATGTTCCGTTACAGGGTTCCAGTAGAAGATTGTTTTCTTTTGTACGGACACGACTAGTTACGAGTTAACAGGTGTAGAAACGTAGTTTGTCTGCTGATCTGAGCGACCGAGCGACCGAGCGCAGGACTACCTTCGTGACGTACGAGCCACGGCCTGTCTTTCTCGTGGGTCTCGTATACTGGCTTTTTTCTTCCGACTATTTTCCGTATGCAGGCCGGCTGGCGTTGCTAGGGTTACCGTAGAAGCTGCTTAGGCTTTTTCGCGCCTGCTCTGTTTAGCGGCGGTGGCATCGCCGCCTGTCTGCCGTGAGTTGAACGCCGTCTGATTCATGGCCGCGAAACACTGTGCGCCACGGTTCTGTGATTGATGTTACTGCAAAGTGTAAGAAATAAATAGAGAACGAGAGGGAGAGAGAGATAAACAGAAAGATTGCAGCAGGCATTATACTACCTCTGTTGATGCTTCTCTCTTCAGATGGTTCTAAAATTAACGGTAGCCTAACATTTGTCGGTCCAGGTGAATGTCCCTCATATCTTAACACTTCCCCCATCGGCCTATGTCTATGGCGCAAGGCATCAGCCGTTTTCTTGGATGACACAGTATCCAGGCACGACTATCGAGCTGATGTAAGAAGTGATTAATCCTATAAGGCTAAGACTTGTTCCAGTCTCGAAGATCCCGTGCACACTGCAGTCGTAATAAATACGAAGCTACATATTCAGGAACATATGCTGCATGGTGTGCTCCGATACACTTGTGCCTGCCATAGCATTGTACACTTTGTTCAAGTTTGTTTATCCTTCTTCATGAGCAAGTCTCCGGCTTTCAGGTTGTGTGATGAGGCATGGACGTCATGTGACTTGTAGCCTACTAATGATTTCATCATCCTTAAACCACGTAGCACTCGAACAGCCGACCAGGTTAGGCATTTCGGAGATGCTCGTTCCTTGGTACAGGGCAATCTCAAACCATTCGTCGTCAAATTCGATGATGTCAGTGGAGTTCCCCACTTGTCGCCCGTATCGTCGCGGTAATTATTCGCCATTCGCCTCTGGTCAGCTTATACGCTTTCCCTAGCGCGTCACATTATAACACAAATACGGTGAAAAATATACCGAAATGAAAACCAGCAGTGGAAAGTGATGTACACTGCAGATTATTAAGCCTTTGTATACCAGTATTACACCCGGCAGCGGGGTCCTATGACGTCATCTCCGACTTCGGTGTCTCCGTACGCGAGATGATTCGACTCGCCAGTATCCACCGCTGCCCATTTAACTGAAAACTCGTCGCTTGGATCTGTTGTCGGCTACAAGTGGACTATAGCGGCGTAGAAAGGGGTATGTGTACCCGAATTTCTAAGCGTATCCGAGGAATCGTGACATTTCTGCCAAATACGGGCAGCCCTTGGGGATGATGTTGAGGTGCAGCGACGGCGGAGGGTCTGGCGCGTCGCTTGAGACACCACAGGTGTCTGCGCCCGCTGACTCAGCCGCCGAGGCGCCTTCTAGTGTACTCTGCGCGTTGGGGCCGCCCTCACCTCAGGGTGAGTGGCGGACTGCAACGCGTTCGAGTAGCTCGAGGCGGAGGGTCAATGTGGAGGCTGGCCGGCTGGCCTTGCCCGTTCATCCTGTCAGTGGGCAGGTGGCCGCTCCTTCAGCAGGGCCCGAGCAGGCACACGGGGGTAAAAGCTTTCTGGTTATTGGGGGCTCCAAGTTTAGGCGGGTGATGGAGCCCCTTCGAGAAATAGCGTATAGGGCTGGAAAGAACTCCAACGTGCACTCGGTTTGTCTGCCGGGTGGCCTCATCCAAGATGTGGAGGCGGCCTTGCCTGCGGCTATCTAGCGTACGGGGTGCAGTCGTCTGCAAGTAGCTGCTCAAGTGGGCACCAATGATGCCTGTCGCTTGGGTTCTGAGGCGATCCTCATTTCGAACAGGTGGCTGGCGGATTTGGTGAAGACCGCTGACCTCGCATGAGGGGTGCAAGCAGAGCTCTCTATTTGCAGCATCGTTCCCAGAGTGGATCGGGGTCATTTGGTTTGGAGCCGAGGGGAGGTTCTCAACCAGAGGCTTCGTCGACTCTGTGTCGGTCTTGGCTGCAGATTTCTAGACTTGCGCTATTAGGTGGAGAACTGTAGGACGCCCCTAGATATGTTAGGGGTGCACTGCACAAAGGAAGCGGCTACTCGGCTAGCAGAGTACTTGTGTCGTGCACATGGTTTTTTTTTTTAGGCTAGGCAGTAGTGCGAGGTGTCCTGATGAACACTCACCAGTCGACGTGCAGGCAGGGAAATTAGGACGCGCTCACTGTAATGACACTTCAGCTATCAAGATATTACCAGTAAACTTTCAGAGTGGTCAGAACAAAATTCCTGAATTTACTGTCCTCCAGGAAGCGTGTGGCGCGCAAATTATTCTCGGGACTGAGACCTGGCTGAACCCTGAGATAGGAAGTTCTGAAATATTTAGTGAGGGTTGCAACGTGTATCGGAAAGACAGATTAGACGCCGTAGGAGGTGGTGTCTTCATTGCAGTTGACAAAAATATTGTGTCTACTGAGGTCGAAGTAGAGTGTGATTGTGAAGTTATCTGGAAACGTTTAACAGGGGTAGGAGAAATAAAGTTAATTGTTGCGTGTTATTACCGGCCACCAGGTTGCCCCCTGACAGTTCTAGAATCATTCAAAGGGAGTCTACACTCTGTATTGCAGAAGTACCCGGATAATGCTATATTGGTCGGGGGCGACTTCAACCTACTTAGTATAGACTGGGATGTCTATGGATTCATTACAGGTGGTATAGACAAGTCGTCGTGTGAATTACTGTTGAACACATTATCCGAAAACTGTCTTGAGCAGCTAAATCGACAGCCAACGCGTAATGGAAATATTTTAGTTCTGGTAGCGACGAACAGACCAGACCTCATCGACAGTGTCAGTGTTCAGACAGGGATTAGTGATCATGGTGTTGTCATTACGACTACGGTTACGAAAGTTGAAAAGTCGGTCAAGCAGGCTAGGAGAGTATTCTTACTAGAAAGAGCAGATAAGCAGTTGTTAGCATCCCACTTAGTAAATGAATCGACTTCATTTACTTCGGGTACGATAGACTTGGAAGAAATATGGGCAAATTTTAAACATACTGCAAATCACGCATTGGAGAAGTATGTGCCGAAAAGGTGGGTGACGGACGGAAAAGACCCACCGTGGTTTAACAGCGCAATTCGGAGAATGCTCATGACGCAATGACAGTTTCACTCGCTCTACAAGAAAGATCGGGAGAATGAGGACAGGCAAAAGTTAGTAGAGATTCGTGCTGCTGTAAAAAGAGCGATGCGCGAAGCATACAACCACTACCACCGTCATACCTTAGTAAAAGATCTTGCTGAAAACCCAAGGACATTCTGATCTTACGTAAAATCGGTAAGGGGGTCGAAGGCTTCCATCCAGTCATTCACTGATCAGTCTGGCCTGGCAACGGAAGACAGCAAAACGAAAGATGAAATTTTAAATTTAGCATTTGAGAAATCTTTCACGCAGGAGGATCGTACAAACATACGACAGCTGAAATTTTAAATTTAGCATTTGAGAAATCATTCACGCACGAGGATCGTACAAACATACCGCCGTTTGAGTCTCGTACAGATTCCCGTATGGAGGACATAGTGATAGACATCCCTGGGGTTATGAAGCAGCTGAATGGGTTGAAAATAAATAAATCGTCATGTCGTGATGGGATTCCAATTCGGTTTTACAGAGAGTACTCTACTGCATTGGCTCCTTACTTAGCTTGCATTTATCGCGAATCTCTTGCCCAACGTAAAGTCCCGAACGAATGGAAAAAAGCGCAGGTGACGACTGTATACAAGAAGGGTAGGACAGATCCTCAAAATTACAGACCAATATCCTTAACATTCTCGAACATATTCTCAGTTCGACTATAATGAATTTCCTTGAGACAGAGAAGTTGCTGTCCATGCATCAGCACGGCTTTAGAAAGCATCGCTCCTGCGAAACGCAACTCGTCTTTTATTCACATGATATCTTGCGAACCATGGATGAAGGGTATCAGACGGATGCCACATTCCTTGACTTCCGGAAAGCGTTTGACGCGGTGTCCCACAGCAGACTCCTAAGTAACGTACGAGAATATGGGTTTTGGTTCCCAAATATGTGAGTGGCTCGAAGAGTTCTTAAGTAATAGAACGAAGTACGTTGTCCTCGATGGTGAGTGTTCATCGGAGGTGAGAGTATCATCTGGAGTGCCCCAGGGAAGTGTGGTAGGTCCGCTGTTGTTTTCTATCTACATAAATGATCTTTTGGATAGGGTGGATAGCAATGTGCGGCTGTTTGCTGATGATGCTGTGGTGTACGGGAAGGTGTCGTCGTTGAGTGACTGTAGGAGGATACAAGATGACTTGGACAGGATTTGTGATTGGTGTAAAGAATGGCAGCTAACTCTAAACATAGATAAATGTAAATTAATGCAGATGAATAGAAAAAAGAATCCCGTAATGTTTGAATACTGCATTAGTACTGTAGCCCTTGACACAGTCACGTGGATTAAATACTTTGGCGTAACATTGCAGAGCGATAAGAAGTGGGACAAGCAGTTGTGGGGAAGGCAGTCGTCTTCCGTTCACCGGTAGAATTTTGGGAAGATGTGGTTCATCTGTAAAGGAGACCGCTTATAAAACACTAATACGACCTATTCTTGAGTACTGCTCGAGCGTCGGATTGAGGGAGGACACAGAAGAAATTCAGAGGCGGGCTGCTAGATTTGTTACTGGTAGGTTTGATCATCACGCGAGTGTTACGGAAATGCTTCAGGAACTCCAGTGGGAGTCTCTAGAAGAAAGGAGGCGCTCTTTTCGTGAATCGCTACTGAGGAAATTTAGAGAACCAGCATTTGAGGCTGAATGCAGTACAATTTTACTGCCGCCAACTTACATCCCGCGGAAAGACCGCAAAGGCCAGATAAGAGAGATTAGGGCTCGTACAGAGGCATATAGGCAATCATTTTGCCCTCGTTCTGTTTGGGAGTGGAACGGGGAGAGAAGATGCTAGTTGTGGTACGAGGTACCCTCCGCCACGCAACGTACGGTGGATTGCGGAGTATGTATGTAGATGTAGCTGTAGATTATATCAAAACAATATCTGATCAGATAGCAGTGTATATTGCTCTGAAAATGGTGTGTGTGTGTGTGTGTGTGTGTGTGTGTGTGTGTGTGTGTGTGTGTGTGTGTGTGTGTGCGAGTGTGTGTGTGTGTGTGTGTGTTGGAACAGTCTTCTGAAGAGTTACAGAAATTAATGATAAGCAGCACAACTCACAATTAGGCCATAAAGCGAAGTTGCCGTGACCAAAATAATACACTAGCGACTACTGGCCAGTCACGCAATGCCACGCCACCGCGGGCCCGCCAGCGGCCTGCGTAGTCCAGCTCCCGGACGTGTTAAAAGCGCGCGCCCCGGCGGACGTCCGCCATGTACGTGCCAGTACAGGCCCGACACAGGCCACACATGTTACACACAGCCCTCAGCAAGGGCATCACATGCACACTGACCCTTACGCTTGGAAACGATCTGGACCCAGACCACAGGCCTGTAATACTGCACAAGGAAGAAACACTGAAGGACACAGAACTACGCAGAATACTGAACAGCAAGCGCGCGAATCGGACCCTCTTCAAGGAACGCTTCGTAATCGTATTCCGGACACTCACAAAATTAAGAACACACAACAAGTTGGAGAGGCAGTGGAGGCTCTTATTACTGCTGTCCAAGACACAATGACCGACACAATTCCACATACAACACAACAACACACGACAGCCCTGCTCCAGAAAATCCTGGGCCTTATCTCAATGAGGAACCACCTCAGGAGATACTGATAGCGTACCAGGCGCCCGTTCTATAAACTGCACGTCAACAGACTCCAGGGTCTAATACGGGAGAAAATACGAACATTTAGAAATGAGAAATTGGGCAAAACTCGGAGGGCTAGATACCACACGTCCTGGCGTGCGGAATCTAGCCAGTCGCTCCACAAGAAGAAACGTTACGTTCCTACTCTACAAGGACCAGACGACCCCCGCATACTCCGTGACGGGGAAGGCAGAGCTTTTGGCCACAACACCTGCAGCGTTCCTCATTCCGAATTCGGCTCCTTCAGACCTGGTATTCACACCTGAAACGGACCACGAGATTACACGACTTGCAGGCCAGCACACGCGCGGTGGAATCAGACGTATTAGTGAAACGTCCCCTTAGAACAATTATACACGACTGTGCTTAAACTAACACACAATATTTTTAGCGCAACGCAATCTGACTTTCAGAAATCCCTACAAAAGAATGGCCCTGACTAACATTAACCTATACATTTCACAAATCACTTACCTCAGAAAAATCTTCATTACTCGAACTACTGCAATACAGTGAGCGCCACTACTGCCAGCTAAATAAAAGATTCAAACTACGGAAGTCACTAACTACTGATAGGGATAGTTAGCAAATGAAAGATTTTAATAGAGAACAAACAATGTATTTACCTTAATAGTCATAATATATATAGCAAGTTCATAATATCCAGTATAACAAATTTCAAAACTCCGCCATCTCTCTCCCCACATCCACCACTGCTGGCGGCTCACCTCCAACTGCGCAACGCTACGCGCTGTTCACATCCAGCTGCCGCTGCCCAACACTACAATGGCAGACAACAATGCTAACTAGCCACAGACAGCACACAGCACAGCCAGTGATTTTCATACAGAGAGCGCCACGTGGCGGCGGCGTTACCAATATAAGAACCTAAACAGCCTACTTACATAGCCTAATTACATTAGTACAAACGAAATTGCTTGGGTTATCAAGCACACTAGTTCTGGGAAAGCCCTTAGGCTCGATGGCATTCAAAACAGTGTTCTCCTTTTCACGGTAGAGCTGTAGAATACCTTGCACATATGACGACTGCCATCTTAAAACACCAACGCTTCCCTGACTTTTGGAAGGCGACCATGTCCTGATGTTCAGAAAGCCAGAGAAAGACCACTCCCTTCCACAAAATTACCAACTCATCAGTCTGCTACGCTCACTCATCAAGATTGTTGAGAAGGAAATACAAAACGCATCACTAGGCACTGCATCGCCAATGACACCCGAAGACCGAAGTAATTTGGCTTCAGGAACAACAAGACACAGCTACAACACGAACAAAGCCACAGAGGCCGTGTTCCTGGACATCGAGAAAGCTTTCGACCGTCTCTGGCACACCGGCCTTATACGCAAGCTGAGCGATGCTGTTTTCCCCGATGGACTCGTACATCTCATACACTCGTATTTCAGGAAGAGATGTTTCAACACTGACGTGCTAGGCAAACAAACGACAAAAAGACGGTATCCAAACTGCAGAACCCAAGCGAAGCATTCAGGGCTCCATCTTATTCATCCTCTCCATTAATGAGTTTCCAGCAACACAGAACTCGACGTTAGCCATCTACGTGGATAACAGAGCTATCCATGCACGAGACTGGAAACTATCCAACATAAATTCACGAATACAGGCGGCACTCAGAACTGCCGAGCCCTGGTTGCAACGATGACGTTTTAAAGTAAACGTCGAAAGTGCGAAGCAGTTCTGTCCACACGCAGACTGAAGCTACTGCGCAAACCTCAACACTGCAAACAGGTAACGCTACAGGAACGCCCAGGAAGTTTCCGAGAGAAAATCAGATACATCGGTATCTGGCTGAGCCGGGAACTTAAGTGGGGGGGGGGGGGGGGGGGGGGGGACCACACAGTATACTTTGCCAACAGAGCCCACTTGAGGTTCAAACAATTCTACGCAATGCTCAGCAGGGAAAGCACACTGAATAGGGGGGTGCCGAGGTCCTTATACATGACACTGATTAGACCTCTGATGACGTACGCAGCTCCCGACTGGGGATATTCAGCGCCTACACGCCTGCAGATCATACAGAACGAAGTGCTGCGCATAATTAACACCGCTCCACGCTACACCCGCACCGTGGATCTTCACAATGACTACCACCTTGAAAAAGGAGGTATTCAAAAAACTCGCCACATGACTGACTATACAGGATCTCGACACATTCGAACAATCCTTTCATCCTTACTCTGGGCAACTGTGATCACAACCATAGGTGGAAGCCAAAGACACTGTTAGCGAGGGCATAACTACCTATGGCGAGCCAACATACACCCACAAGCGACAACACCTGCAAGCCACTGCCAGTCAGCAACACTGCTATTAAAGCCGACCTACAGGCTACAGCAGGCAAGCCGACAAGCTCGCACAGTAACGCACAAACAAACTGCCGACACTACCCTGCACTGTGAATCCAATGTATGATCTATCGGACACTAAACAATGATGAACCCACCTGTTACAGGTACGGTGATGGTGACCGCGAAGCCAACACCGGTACCCAGCTGCTCTTGCGAGTAGGGCCGCGCGGGAAAGCCGCGCGGTCTTAGGCGTCTTGCCAGGGTTCGCGCGGCTCCCCCCGTCGGAGGTTCCAGTCCTCCTTCGGGCATTGGTGTGTGTGTTGTCATCAGCGTAAGCTAGTTTAAATTATATTAACTTGTGTGTAAGCCTAGGGAGCGATGACCTCAGCAGTTTGGTCCCGTAGTCCCATACGAACTTACCCCCACCATCCATCCTGCCGAGTTACACCGCTGCACAACGCCAAACATATCTGAATGCTTGGTACCCACTACTGAAAGACCCTACCCTTGCATGACCTGTCGCAGCTACCAAGAAAACCGCTACTACTCTTACAACCCGACCCAACAATCGCAGAAGTTTTTTTTTTCCCGTGGCTCTTGCCTTGGCGCTTTTTTTCCTCTGCCCTTCAAATCGCTACCCCTTGTTCAGCTTTCGACCTCACTTAGCGAAAACTAATTAATATGCAGATATGGCAGTAGACCTTTTGTGTTGGCCGTCATGCCAGTGTGGGCGTGGAGGGGCTCCACTCCTAAAAAAAAAAAAAAAAAAGTGTTTGGTCTCACCGCTTGTAACTACGGACATATACAGACTTGAAGTGACAGTGTTCAGTGACTGTGATAGGGACACAGCGTACAGTTCCGTCTCACATTGTTTATATTCAGATCCTGTGTGACTTCAATTGAGAGATTAATTTTTTTTTCCACTCGCGCCTCCAGTCTTTGTTGTTCTGCTCTTCCCGGGTAGCACATACTTCATTCCTTCTTCTCGTAGTACACGTGCATTGAGCTTACGTTCGTAAACGTTTTTAATATTTGCATTGCCTTCATCTCGTATGTGACGTTAACTGATGTCCATTAAAGATCATAAGTACATGTGTTGTATTGTGAGCCCATCTTATACGATTTACAAAACTGACACATTCTAGCAAGAGTTACGTAACACTTTCCATCGCTTTTTCATCTTCACAAATATTAGAATTTTTTTTTATTTTACTCGAAAAAAAAAGACCAAAGCGCCTACAGTCTGCATCGATGAACATGATGTGGTATCAGATTTCATAAGGACGTACCCTGTCACTTTTCGTCATTTTTCACAATCAGATGTATAAATTTCGCTATAGCTAAACCACATGCATGGAAATGGCCTGCGAAGCGGCTCTTTTACGTACTTCGGCTTGAATCTCTTTTCGGAAACGGAAGAGTTTTGACTTAAACTCTTTCAAATGACTTGCTTTCGAATGCACCTCTGCTAGTATGCCGAAACATGTCGACATCGTTTAGCTGCAGTGTTCTTCTTCGCCTTCTAAGCTGACCCAACTCTGAGAGTCGAACCAGTCTCCGTTCGTCCTCGGTTTAACCCCGAATAGAACGTAGCGCTGTGTCTTCGTCCGCCCTGGTTGTCACGTCATAGGCTTCTCCTTCCCACAGACCGTAAGAAAGTCACATCTCAGCATAAGAGTATACAGATACTGCAGATCGGCACTTAACCTGAAACTGTACTGCCCTCCCTTTCCCTCGCTGGTGAAGAAGACGATTTGGCTGATGCTACAGGACATACATTTCCTAACAGCCGAACAACCAAACTTCACAGAATTAATTTCTACTCTGCAGCAGAGTGTCCGCTGATGTGAAACTTTCTGGAAAATGTCTGTGAACTTTGGAAGGCAGGAGAAGAGGTGTTTGTGGAAATAAAGCCGTGTGGGCGGGTTGTAGGCTGTTCTTGCGTAGCTCATTCGGCTAAGTCAGCCTTAGGTCGTGCGCGGACGTGCTGTTTACGTCCCGTCTGCGGAGTCTCGTGCGCGCGTAGTTGTTTACTTCTTCGTCGGACTAACTAAGAATCCATCACAGTGGACATAACATGGTGCACTAATACAGCAAACCACTATACAGATCAGTTTTCAACCCAATCATGCAGGCCGGAAGCTTTTGAAATTGAACGTTTTATACATGATTTTAAAATTGACCCGCAGGACGTCATCGGTATCCGCTTTCTATTACAAGTAGTGTGGTGTACAACTTCTTGTACATCAAGTAAGTCAGTGACGATGTGTACAACAGAAGAATCTGAAATTCGAACACTCTGATGGTCATACTTGATCCGTTTCTATCGATCACGCGGGACTCGGCTACCGTACACTACGAGTTTTCCAACACACGTTCGAAGTACCACCGGACGCTGTCACCACTGCTTTCCAATCTTACGGCGAAGTGGTCAGCCGTGTGCCTGAAAAATTGACATACCCTCAATGGAGTACGACGGATTGAAACTGAGTTGGCGAAACAAGTGCCGTCCTAACTCGTCACCGACGTCTGTAGGGCGACTATTATGTGCAATGGACAGCCATGTACTTACCCTGGTTGTGGCCAAGTCGGACACGTCAGGTCGACGTGTCTACAACGGCGATTTGCTCAAATCCCGACAGGTGGCACTGTGACTCCGAAGTCGACACGCGTCAGACAGACGCCCCCTACAGGACGAATAAGGCGGAGTCAGAAGTATTGGACGCATGCACTACGACAGCGCCCTATTCAGAAGACAATCAACGGCCGACCTCGCAGGAGGACACGGGTGGGAAGATGGATACTGACGCACAGGTGGTAACATCTGCAGCCTTTCTTACCGAGAGCAGAGCAGTCAAAGAGATCCGTGCCCATTCGAATACTGAGACACACGTCCGCAAACAGCAGTCCCTGCGAAGACACCAAACAACAGCAGCGTGCTCCGTCAGACGACTGCATCCTGTGAACGTCTTGAAAGGACTGTGAACAGTTGTATGTAGGCTGTTTAGGTTTTTATGTTGGTAACGCCACGTAGCGCTCTATATGAAAATCACTGACTGTGCTATGTGAAATCTGTGGCTGGTTGGCATTGTTGGAATAGTCGCTATTGTAGTGTTGGGCAGTTGGATGTGAACAGCGCGCAGCGTTGCGCAGTTGGAGGTGAGCCGCCAGCAGTAATGGATGTGGGGTGTGAGATGGTGGAGTTTTGAGAGCGCGTGATCTGGGCGTTTGTCCATCAGAGAGAGTAAATTTGTAGAATTGATGTCATGAACTTATATATATATATACAGGGTGAGTCACCTAACGTTACCGCTGGATATATTTCGTAAACCACATCAAATACTGACGAACCGATTCCACAGACCGAACGTGAGTAGAGGGCTAGTGTAATTGTTTAATACAAACCATGCAAACATGCACCGAAGTATGTTTTTTAACACAAACCTACGTTTTTTTTTTCAAAATGGAACCACGTTAGTTTTGTTAGCACATCTGAAAAAATACGTAATCAGTGCCGTTTGTTGCATTGTAAAATGTTAATTACATCCGGAGATATTGTAACCTAGAGTTGACGCTTGAAACCTCCGACATTCAGTTGCGTGTTCTAACAAACACGGGCCACGGTGGGCGAGCAGCATCTGCAGGGACATGTTTACGATGACGACCGTGTTTACGAGTGTGGCTGTAGTGCACTGTTGTGGTGTGGTCTAGCTGTCGCAGTGTCCGCATGTAGCGCTTGCTGCTATTGTTACTCTGCATTCGTCTCCGCACGCAGACCAACTGTAGTACACCGTGTTACCAGACGTCTGTGATAGTGTAGTGTTGTAGGAACTGTGACCATGGTGTATTCGAACTCTGAAAAGGCGAAGATGATACACATCTATGGCGAGTGTCGACGAAATGCAGCTGAAGCCTGCAGGGTGTATGCAGAACGGTACCCGGACAGAGAGCATCCAACGTGCCGCACATTGCAAAACATCTACCGCCAACTGTATGCAACAGGTATGGTCGTAGCACGCAAACGGGTCCGTAACAGGCCCGTCATAGGAGAAGCGGGTTCAGTTGGTGTGTTAGCTGCTGTTGCCATGAACCCACACATGAGTACACGGTACATTGCGAGAGCCGGTGGACTGAGTCAAAGTAGTGTCATGTGCATCGTCACCGCTTTCACCCGTTTCATGTGTCGCTACATCAGCAATTACATGGTGATGACTTTAATCATCGAGTGAAATTCTGTCAATGCGCATTAACAGAGAATGCGTTGCAGTTCTACCTGTTTACCGATGAAGCGGGTTTCACAAACTATGGGGCAGTGACTCTTCGGAACATGCATTACCGGTCCGTGGACAAACCTCGCTGGCTCAGACAGGTAGAGCGACAGCGACCGTGGACTGTAAATGTATGGTGCGGAATCATTGGCGACCACCTCATTGGTTGCAAAGAGCTGCAACATACATCGCGTTTCTACAGAATGATCTGCCAACGTTGCTCGAAAATGTCCCACTGGAAACGCGTCGACGTATGTGGTGTCAGCATGATGGTGCACCTGCACAGTCCGCAATTAACACTAGGCTCACCCTTGACAGGATGTTCTACGGGCATTTCATAGGACGTGGAGGACGCATAAATTGGCCAGCCCGTTCTCCTGATCTTACACCTCTGGACTTCTTTCTGTGGGTTCGTTAAAGGAGAATGTGTACCGTGATGTGCCTACAACCTCATAGGATATGAAACAACGTATCGTGGCAGCCTGCGGCGACACATTACACCAGATGTACTGCGGCGTGTACGACATTCATTACGCCAGAGATTGAAATTATGTGCAGCAAATGGTGGCCGCCACATTGAACATCTATTGGCCTGACATGTCTGGACACACTCTATTCCACTCCGTAATTGAAAACGGAAACCACGTGTGTACGTGTACCTCACCCCTCATGGTAATGTACATGTGCGTCAGTGAAAACGACCAATAAAAAGGTGTTAGCATGTGGACGTAATGTGCTGTTCCAGTCTCTTCTGTACCTAAGGTCCATCACCGTTCCCTTTGGATCCCTACGTAATTCGGTGCTCTCCGATACACAGGACCGAACAGCGGAGGAGTGGTATTCAAGCGTCAACTTTAGGTTACAATATCTCCGGATGTAATTAACATTTTACAATGCAACAAACGGCACTGGTTACGTATTTGTTTATATGTTCAGATGTGCTAACAAAACTAACGGGGTTCCATTTAAAAAAACGTAGGTTTGTGTTAAAAAACATACTTCCGTGCATTTTTTTATGGTTTGTATTAACGAATTACACTAGCCCCTCTCCTCACGTTCGGTCTGTGGAATCGATTCGTCAGTATTTGATGTGGTTTACGAAATATGTCCAGCGGTAATGTTAGCTGACTCACCCTGTATATTACGGCTTTTGAACATTATTAAGGTAAATACATTGTTTGTTCTCTATCAAAATCTTTCATTTGCTGACTATGCCTATCAGTAGTTAGTGCCTTTAGTAGTTAGAATCTTTTATTTAGCTGGCAGTATTGGCGCTCGCTGTACGCAGTAGTTCGAGTAACAAAGATTTTCGTGAGGTAAGTGATTCATGAAAGGTATAGGTTATTGTTAATCAGGTCCATTCTTTTGTAGAGATTTTTGAAAGTCAGATTGCGTTGCGCTAAAAATATTGTGCGTCAGTTTAGTGTTGATCAGAATAAGTAAAGAGAGCAATGTCTGAGTACGTTCAGTTTTGCTCAGCTGTTTCAAAATCAAATATCATAGAGGTTTATCAGGACTGTAATTCATAATTTTTTCTATGGGGACGTTTCACAGTCTGACGGTGGTGACGGCGATAAAGGAGTCGCAGTAGCACCATACCCTGTAGTTCCCATTGGCGATGGCTCCAGTCCTTCAGACCCCTCTATAAGGCACAATCGCATGGAGATATCCGCCACAGATTACTGGCCTGTACTGACCGCGAAGTCTGTCCCAGGAACCACAACTGAGATATTCCATCAACAGTCGACGGTATCTCATGGAGTCTGGGCGAACGATTCTGAAGAAGACCCATCGCACATAGTGCCAGACACCGCACCAGTGATTCCATCCGAACAGTGGTGATCCTCTGCCGCTGTCGGTGACTACGATAAGTCAACCTGACATAACGCCGGCAGAGCGGTTTAAGGCGCTACAGTCTGCAATCGCGCCACCGCTACGGCCGCAGGTTCGAATCCCGTTTCGGGCATGAATGTGTGTTATGTCCTTAGGTTAGTTAGGTTCAAGTAGTTCTAAGGTCTAGGGGACTGATGACCTCAGAAGTAAAGTCCCATAGTGCTCAGAGCCATTTGAACCTGACATAACGCGACGCACCCCACATCACTGACGCTGGTGCCGATGGCCAACAAGGGTGCGATGGGCCGACTACAAACATACCGCGTTGCAACATTACTACTATACGAACGTGCACTAAGCTATCTTCACTTCGGGATATGCTACACTCTCCTTCCATCGATATAGCCTTTCTCCGGGAAGTATATGTCGAACTAAGGTATCTTCGCTTCGGGATATGCTTCACTCTCCTTCCATCGATATAGCCTTTCTCCGGGAAGTATATGTCGAACTAAGGTATATTCGCTTCGGGATATGCTACAAGCCCCTGCCATTGATATGGCCTTCCTCCGGGAAGTATATGTCAAACTAAGGTATCTTCGCTTCGGGATATGCTACACTCTCCTTCCATCGATATAGCCTTTCTCCAGGAAGTATATGTCGAACTAAGGTATCTTCGCTTCGGGATATGCTACAAGCTCCTGCCATCGATATGGCCTTCCTCCGGGAAGTATATGTCGAACTAAGGTATCTTCGCTGCGGGATATGCTACACTCTCCTGCATCGATATAGCCTTTCTCCGGGAAGTATATGTCGAACTAAGGTATCTTCGCTTCGGGATATGAAACACTCTCCTGCATCGATATAGCCTTTGTCCGGGATATGTCCGGGATATGTCGAACTAAGCTATCTTCGCTTCGGGATATGCTACACTCTCCTTCCATCGATATAGCCTTTCTCCGGGAATTATATGTCAAACTAAGGAATCTTTGCTTTGGGATATGCTACACGCTCCTGCCTTCGATATAGCCTTTCTCCGGGAAGTATATTTCGAACTAAGGTATCTTCGCTTCGGGATATGCAACACTCTCCTGCATCGATATAGCCTTTCTCTGGGAAGTATATGTCGAACTAAGGTATCTTCGCTTTGGGATATGCTACACCCTCCTTCCATCGATATAGCCTTTCTCCGGGAAGTATATGTCGATCTAAGGTATCTTCGCTTCGGGATATGCTACACGCTCCTGCCATCGATATAGCCTTTCTCCGGGAAGTATACGTCGAACTAAGGTAACTTCGCTTCGGGATATGCTACACATTCCTTCCATCGATATAGCCTTTCTCCGGGGAGTATATGTCGAACTAAGGTATCTTCGCTTCGGGATATGCTACACTCTCCTTCCATCGATATAGCCTTTCTCCGGGAAGTATATGTCGAACTAAGGTATCTTCGCTTCGGGATATGCTACACGCTCCTGCCATCGATATGGCCTTTCTCCAGGAAGTATATGTCGAACTAAGGTATCTTCACTTCGGGATATGCTACACGCTCCTGCCATCGATATGGCCTTCCTCCAGGAAGTATATGTTGAACTAAGGTATCTTCGCTTCGGGATATGCTACACGCTCCTGCCATCGATATGGCCTTCCTCCAGGAAGTATATGTTGAACTAAGGTATCTTCGCTTCGGGATATGCTACACGCTCCTGCCATCGATATAGCCTTTCTCCGGGAAGTATATGTCGAACTAAGGTAACTTCGCTTCGGGATATGGTACACATTCCTTCCATCGATATAGCCTTTCTCCGGGAAGTATATGTCGAACTAAGATATCTTCGCTTCGGTATATGCTACACGCTCCTGCCATTGATATGGCCTTTCTCCGGGAAGTATGTATATATCGACGACTTCCCCGAAATGTGCGTCTGCCGCTCATGCCTGTCCCACGCCTCTCCCACAGGCAACGGTGCCCCTAAACTTCTACAGGAAGGAGTGGTGGCGGTCAATACCCATTATCTGCCAGGGACTCGAAAAATGGTCCTGGATATATGTCTCGTTGACATCTACGCACCTTCTGGCACGAACAGACGTCGCGAACGTTCGCGTTTCCTTGTAGAAGAAGTCGCGGCGCTCTTCCAAGGACGCCCCGTACATTTAATATTCGAGGGTGACTTCAGTTGGGTGCTGGCACTCAAAGACCAGCTCCCTTGACGTAATCCATGCCCAGAGCTCAGGACGATAATCTGGGACCTGCAGATTTTGGACACTTGGCAAAATTTTCACGGCCATAGACCCTTGTTTACACGCTGCACGAATCACTCTGCCAATCACATTGACGGATTTATGTTTCACGTTCTGTCACTGCTGAGACGCAGGATGTGGAAATTTGCCCTGCCGCTTTTTCGGATCATTTGGCTTACATTTATGCTATCAACCATCGCCGATAACGAGTGTGGAGAAGCCGCTGGCCGTGGAAATTAACCGTCACTCGCTAAGCTTACCCGCACTGCCCTCGAACCATTGAGGATACCTGGCTTTAGTGTGACATCCACCTCCGGGAATATCCTATGATGATCCACTAGTGGTTGGACCGCGCCAAAACGGGCCTACGACGAACGCTGATTAACTATGATCGAGATCACGCAGCTTGGTGCAGACATACATTTGATTTCTGTTACAAGGCACTGAGGGACTGTGATACTATGACATCATCTCCAGAGTGACAAATGGCGACTCACCACGCTAAGGCTCAGAACATCGCCCACACACGGGGCCACCTAGACGGGGTGGTAGTTCGATCAAGGGCGCAGGATAGGCTAGCAAGTGAACGCCTGTTTATATTCCGTGTACTTCGTGAACGTAAACGACGCCGAACAGCGCTGCAGACTCAATCGTACGGAGGTCGGTCGACGCCTCTCCACGCGACGTGACGTATGCATCGCACTCCACGACTGTTATTCCCGTGTTTATTCAGCGTTGGACCGGCAGCGGGCGCGGACGCATCTGGCGGCGGTCACGTGAGGCGACCGCTGGCTTGCAGGTGGCGCGCGGTCCGGCGCGTGTCGGCGGTGACCATATGAACTACAAGGTGCATTCAAGTTCTAAGGCCTCCGATATTATTTCTAATTAACTACTCACCCGAAATACACTCCTGGAAATTGAAATAAGAACACCGTGAATTCATTGTCCCAGGAAGGGGAAACTTTATTGACACATTCCTGGGGTCAGATACATCACATGATCACACTGACAGAACCACAGGCACATAGACACAGGCAACAGAGCATGCACAATGTCGGCACTAGTACAGTGTATATCCACATTTCGCAGCAATGCAGGCTGCTATTCTCCCATGGAGACGATCGTAGAGATGCTGGATGTAGTCCTGTGGAACGGCTTGCCATGCCATTTCCACCTGGCGCCTCAGTTGGACCAGCGTTCGTGCTGGACGTGCAGACCGCGTGAGACGACGCTTCATCCAGTCCCAAACATGCTCAATGGGGGACAGATCCGGAGACCTTGCTGGCCAGGGTAGTTGACTTACACCTTCTAGAGCACGTTGGGTGGCACGGGATACATGCGGACGTGCATTGTCCTGTTGGAACAGCAAGTTCCCTTACCGGTCTAGGAATGGTAGAACGATGGGTTCGATGACGGTTTGGATGTACCGTGCACTATTCAGTGTCCCCTCGACGATCACCAGTGGTGTACGGCCAGTGTAGGAGATCGCTCCCCACACCATGATGCCGGGTGTTGGCCCTGTGTGCCTCGGTCGTATGCAGTCCTGATTGTGGCGCTCACCTGCACGGCGCCAAACACGCATACGACCATCATTGGCACCAAGGCAGAAGCGACTCTCATCGCTGAAGACGACACGTCTCCATTCGTCCCTCCATTCACGCCTGTCGCGACACCACTGGAGGCGGGCTGCACGATGTTGTGGCGTGAGCGGAAGACGGCCTAAAGGTGTGCGGGACCGTAGCCCAGCTTCATGGAGACGGTTGCGAATGGTCCTCGCCGATACCCCAGGAGCAACAGTGTCCCTAATTTGCTGGGAAGTGGCGGTGCGGTGCCCTACGGCACTGCGTAGGATCCTACGGTCTTGGCGTGCATCCGTGCGTCGCAGCGGTCCGATCCCAGGTCGACGGGCACGTGCACCTTCCGCCGACCACTGGCGACAACGTCGATGTACTGTGGAGACCTCACGCCCCACGTGTTGAGCAATTCGGCGGTACGTCCACCCGGCCTCCCGCATGCCCACTATACGCCCTCGCTCAAAGTCCGTCAACTGCACATACGGTTCACGTCCACGCTGTCGCGGCATGCTACCAGTGTTAAAGACTGCGATGGAGCTCCGTATGCCACGGCAAACTGGCTGACACTGACGGCGGCGGTGCACAAATGCTGCGCAGCTAGCGCTATTCGACGGCCAACACCGCGGTTCCTGGTGTGTCCGCTGTGCCGTGCGTGTGATCATTGCTTGTACAGCCCTCTCGCAGTGTCCGGAGCAATATGGTGGGTCTGACACACCGGTGTGAATGTGTTCTTTTTTCCATTTCCAGGAGTGTAGATGAAACTGGCGTTACTTCTCGACGTAATCGCCCTGCAGACGTACACATTTTTCACAACGCTGACGCCATGATTCCATGGCAGCGGCGAAGGCTTCTTTAGTTTTGACCACTGGAAAATCGCACGGCTGGTGAATGTGCGGTCACGGAGAGTGTCTTTCATTGTAGGAAAAAGCCAAAAGTCACTAGGAGCCAGGTCAGGTGAGTAGGGAGCATGAGGAATCACTTCAAAGTTGTTATCACAAAGAAACTGTTGCGTAATGTTAGCTCGATGTGCGGGTGCGTTTTCTTGGTGAAGCAGCACACGCGCACCCCTTCCCGGACGTTTTTGTTGCAGTGCAGGAAGGAATTTGTTCTTCAAAACATTTTCGTAGGGTGCATCTGTTACCGTAGTGCCCTTTGGAACGCAATGGGTAAGGATTACGCCCTCGCTGTCCCAGAACATGGACACCATCATTTTTTCAGCACTGGCGGTTACCCGTAATTTTTTTGGTGGCGGTGAATCTGTGTGCTTTCATTGAGCTGACTGGCGCTTTGTTTCTGGATTGAAAAATGGCATCCACGTCTCATCCATTGTCACAACCGACGAAAAGAAAGTCCCATTCGTGCTGTCGTTGCGCGTCAACATTGCTTGGCAACATGCCACACGGGCAGCCGCGTGGTCGTCCGTCAGCATTCGTGGCACCCACCTGGATGACACTTTTCGCATTTTCAGGTCGTCGTGCAGGATTGTGTGCACAGAACCCACAGAAATGCCAACTCTGGAGGCGATCTGTTCAACAGTCATTCGGCGATCCGCCAAAACAATTCTCTCCACTTTCTCGATCATGTCGTCAGACCGGCTTGTGCGAGCCCGAGGTTGTTTCGGTTCGTTGTCACACAATGTTCTGCTTTCATTAAACTGTCGCACCCACGAACGCACTTTCGACACATCCATAACTCCATCACCACATGTCTCCTTCTACTGTCGGTGAATTTCAATTGGTTTCACACCACGCAAATTCAGAAAACGAATGATTGCACGCTGTTCAAGTAAAGAAAACGTCGCCATTTTAAGTATTTAAAACAGTTCTCATTCTCGCCGCTGGCGGTAAAATTCCATCTGCCGTACGGTGCTGCCATCTCTGGGACGTATTGACAATGAACGCGGCCTCATTTTAAAACAATGCGCATGTTTCTATCTCTTTCCAGTCCGGAGAAAAAAAATCGGAGGCCTTAGAACTTGAATGCACCTCGTACATCGCACTCCACGACTATTATTCCCGTGTTTATTCAGCGTTGGACCGGCAGCGGGCGCGAACGCATCTGGCCGCCGTCACGTGAGGCGACCGCTGGCTTGCCGGCGGCGCGCGGTACGGCGCGAGTCGGCGGTGACCATATGAATTAATTCAGTTGGACTGTGGACCTCGTGCCTTATAGGCCCAGATCAAGGGGGGGGAGGCGGAGGAAGGGGAAGATAATGGGGGCAAACCAGGGTATCTGCCTCGACCAGCAGTTTCAGGGGGGCGCCAAATTCGTATTTTTGAAGAAAAAATCTTGTTTCACGAAGCGCCTAGCATCCATCGCAAGTTGGCCTATCGATTCTTCATGTGATTTTGAAACGTATCACTGTTGATTTTTGGACATTGTCGCATACATTCTAAGTTGATATCCGAAAGAATCATAAGTTGAGTTTTGAGTGGGTGCATAGTATACATGACGGCTCTGCCAGGAGAATCTCCTTCGCATCTAGAAATAAAATACTTCCCCGCAGTCAAAACTGACGAGGCTATACGAGCTGAGCTGAGTAAACCTAAATGGGTAAATGCCAGTAGCAATTTGTTTATGTGATTGATTGGGTGTGCGAATGATGGCTCAAATGGTTCAAATGGCTCTGAGCACTACGGGACTTAACATCTTAGGTCATCAGTCCCCTAGAACTTAGAACTACTTAAACCTAACTAACCTAAGGACATCACACAACACCCAGCCATCACGAGGCAGAGAAAATCCCTGACCCCGCCGGGAATCGAACCCGGGAACCCGGGCGTGGGAAGCGAGAACGCTACCGCACGACCAGGAGATGCGGTGTGCGAATGATAAGTGTTTTTATAATTATTAGCAAAATCCATAGATTCAGACTTAAGAGTGGATAAAAAAATAAAAAAAATAAAAAAAACGGCATTTTGGCAGAAAAATTTTGCCAGATCGCTACACCACAAAGCGCCAGTTGTACAGTCCCAGAGTAGCAGCCGTTTAATTCTATTTTGGGAATAACGCGGAAAACGCGTTGTATGAACACTTAATAACGCCTAACCGGAGAATAAAGGCGGGAAAACTGAACCGATGGTTCTGTCAGGGTTAGTGAACTTAACCGGAGAATAAGTTTCGACAATGGCAGGAATAGTTACAGAATTAGTGATGACAAGATCGTTCGTTAGAAAGAGGAAGAAGAAGAAACGGGAACATCACACAAGTTATATGGAAGAATATGAGCCGCGCGGGATTAGCCGAGCGGCCTCAGGCACTGCAGTCCTGGACTGTGCGCCTGATCCCGGCGGAGGTTCGAGTCCTCCCTCGGGCATGGGTGTGTGTGTTTGTCCTCAAGATAATTTAGATTAAGTAATGTGTAAGCTTAGGGACTGATGACCTTATCAGTTAAGTCCCATAAGATTTCAATCACATTTGAACATTTTTGGAGAACATGACGATTCCAAATGTATATAAAAATTTCGTACTACTACTGCTTTTCGATCTCATGGTTGAGAAACTGGAGCATGTGAACGAAATTTAAAACTATTTTCTAGCATAAAACTTTTTGCGTGTGGTGGATCTAATACGCATTTGATATTATTACTTCGTGAATTACATTCCGTTGTGTTATTTATGTAAATGAGGTAGATAAAAATGACAATTTGTGACAAAACATTCTCACTTATTAGGGGTGCGTTACAGTTGCTGCAATATGAGAAAGGCCTACATCGTTTTATCTAACAAAAAAAATGGTTCAAATGGCTCTGAGCACTATGGGACTTAACTACTGTGGTCATCAGTCCCCTAGTACTTAGAACTACTTAAACCTAACTAACCTAAGGACATCACACATATCCATGCCCGAGGCAGGATTCGAACCTGCGACCGTAGCGGCCACGCGGTTCCAGACTTTATCTAACAGACAGTGACAAATTGTACTTAATTTAATCGAGAAACCACAGCAGTCTTGGGTATTATTCGTATTAACAGCTTTCTTAGTATTAGACAACGACATTTGATTTTTCACGTAGGAAAAGGACTGACGAACATTGGTGACGTAATAGATTCTTTTGTAGAAAGGAAAGCCCGCCGTGTAAAGCTGTCGCAAGATTAGAGAGAAAAGTGCTGGGACCTAAGGATTGAAGAAATGTGTACTGTCTTACCTGTCTGTTATCTTTTTGTCTTTACTGCTTTTATGTTTCCTATATTTAAATTTTTGTCACACAAAAGAGAAATTAATTAGCTGAGGCAATAAAGAGTGCAAATTATCTGAGGAGTTCTCATTTTCACGGCCACAAATAATCCCACCCGTATTAATATTTTTTTTTTTTTAAGGGTGGCGGATAGGATGTAAAACAGGCCGTCTGGGAGCAGGAGAAGTACCACAGGACATTTTAATTTCCACTGTCCTGAATAAAGGTTTGATGGCTTCCCTAGCAAAATATACACGTTTGAATGCCACAGAGCAAAGTACTGTGACTTGTGGCAGAAGAATACATCAAACTCTTCAGAAAGATGTGCACTACAAAATGAACATTTAAATTTTTACGTCCTATATCAAAAGCTCGAGGGGGAGGTGGTGGTGCCACTAACAAGTTTTTACACCGGTTCGGAAATATCGTAGATCCGGGGATGGTTTCTCAGACGATTTACGGAACCCCGGCCATGGCGGCGGCTTTGCTGGAAGAAATTTCGGAAGAAGAGGTGACAGATACCATTGGTAAACGGGCGTCCAGCAAGTCTCCGGACCCTGACTGTCTTCCTTTAAAATTTTACCGGACTTTTTGACGTTTATTAGCCACCCGATGGACGGACATTTGCCGCGATCTACAATCTACAGACGTGCCGCTCCCGGCGGCCTTTGTGGAATGGATGATTATACCAAATCAGAAACCATCCTGTGGCTCACGGATACAAGTGTACCGCCCGCTGACGCTCCTAAATCGTGACGTTAAGAGTTTTGCAGGCTGTTGGTGGCACGTTTCCGCCAGACCTTTCACCAAGTTGTTTCTGGAGAGGAACGAGGACACAGGATGAGCGGTAAGCGCCTAGGGCACGAAAATATTTAACAAAACTAAACAGTCCTTTTATTGATTCTTGAGAATATTTAATACAGCCAGCACAAGTGAATCAATGAAAAAAGAGGGTAACATCTCACTACCGAATTTAGTATTTCATAAAAGGAAGAACACCTAAAATTTAATTTTACAGTGATGCAGTTCCGACCTGCAGGGACTGTATTCTCAGATTGGACTCTTGGACAGCTAAGGAATAAGTAAAACAGAGAGACAGTACATTGTAAAAGATGCAAAACATAAAATCTGGAGGCCAAAAATAACCTAGAGAGTAAAATTGTAAGGATTCCTTTAAGAACTGAGCAACGAGACAAATAATGAAATGTTTAAGTTTAGCTCTAAATAACAAAATCTTCAAAACAAAGAACCTCTAAAAACCAAGCAATATGAAAGGTTTAAGACTTGTGATTTTAACTGTAGGTAATTAACTCTTTAAGAACATATAAATAACACTTACCTACTGGAAAACTTCAACTTCATGAATATAAGTAAGCTAAACCCTACTGCAAACTTAATAATTCTGTTGTTGCACCACAGCAGACAAATGATTTATAGCAAATAGCTCCGGAATTTGTTGTGATACGTCGTGGAATATTCCTGTTTCAGCCCCTACAGTTACATGAAGTACCGTAGATGGCGACCCCACACGCAGCCTTGAAAGTGACGTGTGAGAAGGAGGTGCGTTCCAAGTAGAGAGCTGGCATAGAGTTTCTTTAAGTGGAAAACCAGACCATCGAAGATATTCATAGGCGCTTGCAGAATGTCTACAGAGACCTATCAGTGAAAAAAAGTCACGGTGAGTCGTTGGGCGAGACATCTGCCATCACCGCTGCAAGGTTACGCAAGCCTGTCCGATGTCCCGCGTACCAGTCAGCTGCACACCGCTGTGACTCCTGCAATGTTGGACTGTGCGGACACTCTCATTCGGGGTGTGGTACTGCTGACACACTCGTTTACCAGCAGGGGTACTTAAAGGCGTATGCCCGCTGGGGTCCCCACCTTCTGACTTCCGTCTGTATGGCCCAATGAAAGATGCACTACGCAGGAAGCAGGACGTAAATGACGGGGCGGTTACTGATGCAGCAACAAGACGTTCGCTCCTATATCGACCAGCAGAGTGGAACAATGTGGGCACACGGTCCCTCCCTATAATGTGGCATAAGGTCGTCGCATTGAACAGAGATTAAGTTGAAGCATAGGATTTTGCAGCCAAAAGAGTGGGGAATAATGTGATCTACCGGAATCGTGCATAAAACAAACTTGATTTCAGAAAAAAAGTGTGGCATTACTTATTGTAGTTATAAAAATCGAAGTATCTTGACCTCGTGCCTCGATTAAAGTACATCAGGGGCTTCAAAAGACTTTAAAAAACTTCAAAAGCAAGATCAGCAGTGTTCTTTGCTGGATTAGTTGATGGTCGCCATCCACCAACAAAACGTACCATGTCACTGCGAATACGAGGTAGTTTTGACATCCATTACATGTTACTTATAGTAAAGCTGGAAATAATCTCTCGAAGTCAAACCAAAAACTGAGTGTTCTTAAATGAGTTACACAAAAGTAGTGTTTATCTCTGGAAAGGGTAAGTAATTTAGAGAAATATTTGACACAGACCTGAATGCAGTATATCTTCAGGTTTTATTTTCAAATGTTCATTATTTTGTAAAATGACACAAGTTACGTCTGTAGACAGTTTCCTGGCATATCGTATGAAGCACGTTTCGATGCGTGGTGGCAACTACCTGTGTTATCCGTTGTCGCAACTCGTCGACGTTTTCCGGAATTGGAGCAACAAACACTCTGTCTGTAATGTAACCCCATACGTCCATTGGGTTTAAATCAGATGATCGTGGTGGCTACGATATTGTTCCACTACGTTCAGTCCAGGTCGACACATTCCTACAGAGGCAACTTCACGATGATAATGTGGTGGCGCGCCATATCGCTGGAAAATAAATTCTATGCCCATATAACGTAACTGGCCATTAGATAATGTTCAAGCATGTCCAGGTACAATATGTCTCTTATCGTTGACTCGAGGGAAAAGAAGGACCCTAAATCGTGTTACATCTTACAGCAAAAAAAGCGATTACCTTACATGTTCGATTACGTGACGTGTGATTTCTGCTCACCCCATATCCGACCATTATGCCAATTCGCTTTACCGCAAGTATGGAAGGTGTTTTCGTCACTGAACACAATTTTATTCAGAAAACCATCTTCAGTCCGCATTTTGTTAAAATTGTCTACACAAAACTCAGCCAATTTTACTTTGTCACTTTCTCTTAAAGTTTGCAACATTTCCAGTTTGTAGGGCTTGAATGACAGGCGATTCCGTTATATCTTTCACTCTTTAAGACTAATCATATTCAACTCTAAGCTGGCATGTTTAGACGACTTATCCGAACTACGAAGGTAAGACTGTCGAACTTGTTCAATCGGTGCATCAGAAACAGCTGACAGACCCTGATCTGGTGTGCTATGTGATATACAGCCAGGTTTCGTGAAACAGTTTTAGCAGTTACTAACATGTTTTCTTGAGGTGGTGACTTGCTATATTTAGTCCTGTATTCTCTCTGAACTGTAGCAGCGGATTATTCATGAAATCATAAACAGCGCTACACACGCTCTGCACCGTACTATGACTCCAAGTTGGCTGTGGTAATAATAATTCATTCACTCATGCCACCTAGTCAGAACGTCCGGAACTAACAGTGTTAGGGGCGAATAAAACTTGAAATACTGCATTCAGAGCCGTATCAAACATTTCTGTATGTTGTTTACCCTTTTCACAATTAAAGATTTCTTTTCTAAACTCCCGGTACATGAAGTGAAACCACACGACGGAAGCTGATAAAGTAAGCAGTAGAAAAAGACCGATGTGAAATGGGATGGGTAATTTCCATCAATTTTATAGTGTGCATTGTGTGTTAACGTTATATCGGCAAGTGAGATGTATAGAATTATATCACCTTGAGTCCTGTGAACTTTGTCGTAACAGTCACTTGATCTGAGTTGATGTTAGCAGGCGTTAAGAGACGAGGTCAGCCTTTCTGAGAAGCCCATGATGGTAATGCAGACACTTGTAAAATAGTTGGAATGCTTCATGCCACAACTCGAGTTTTGAACCACTAGCACAGTACTGAACGAAAAATCAGTTAAGGTTCTCTAAAATGGTGCTCTTACTATGATGTATCATGCAGCGTAACTTGCTGTGACAGTGCGAGAGAGAGAGGGAGAGAGACAAAGATATTGTTTATTACTCTATGGCGGTCAGCGCTCACATAATTATTCTTAGGATATAGAGCTTTTGTTCTTGTTAAGAGTAATTTTTGCGGAAGAGAGCGATTCTTGTGATGTAAAAATCGACGCCATTGCGAGTTTTTTGATTCGCATTGTAAAATATACGTGTATATGGAAGGAAATCAGTTAATAGAACAATAAAATATTGTTCATTTCAAGAAGGTACGTGTTATTCTACACCCAGCGTATACTTCTATTGCGATTTAATAATAAATACCAGCTTTAGAACAGTTTCGACGGGAGCGTCCAGTTCTAGTGAAATAGTTCGATGTTTTCCTCGGAGAAGAAGTCACTTCATCGATCATTCAAATCCACAATAGTACCTGGGCATTTCTCAGAACTGAAAGCAATCTGATTGCTATGCAACAGAGCCCCGAAGAATATTTCTCCGTACTTTGGTTGCCACTTTCAGCTCAACACGCTATCTGCAGCATCTGGAGCAGATTCTTACAACAGCGGGAGCCTGTAATCGCTATCAGTTTCACACATCGCCCTGTGTACGTTCTATTTATGTACCCACAACAGTGAACATACAGTTACTCACAAACATAGAAAGACAATACAAGGTGGTGTGGGAAACATTTCAGTATAAAGGTCCTGTAGAGCTAAACAGTAATTAGCCTAGTAGTAGTAGTAAACAATTTTTTTTTTTTTTTTTGCACATACTCACTTGTCATATTCAGTAGAAGATGTTCCTCGGCCACATCTACGGTTCTCGCAGCCTGCGACGATGTCGTCTGACACACCGAGGCCAAGCAGACGAGTCTCAGAGCTGACAGGACCATGAAAGACTGGTCGATAGCGGTATCGACTGCGTCGTACTCCCTGTCCGAAAAGGCGACCA
Organism: Schistocerca cancellata; assembly: GCF_023864275.1. Classification (NCBI taxonomy): domain Eukaryota; kingdom Metazoa; phylum Arthropoda; class Insecta; order Orthoptera; family Acrididae; genus Schistocerca; species Schistocerca cancellata. Next base: position 3,281,293 of record NW_026047100.1, read on the forward strand.
GCAGAAGGTGGAAAACCAGTCCTGTAATGACTGCGAAGTCCTGAACCACTAGAGCAACAATCGGTACTGCGTACATGTCGTTGACAGACGAAGCCAACTGAGTGAGTCTCTTGTAAACAACCTGAAGCTGCAGAAGCCGCGCGCACAGTGTGTCGTCGCCCACGACGATGTGGTCTGTCAGGCTGTGAGTGTCCACAGAACGCCATTTGGTACCGCCACAGCTGTGTATTTGGTCTAGCAGTTCCAAGTTATTACCAGTGTAACCTAGGCACTTGACTATTTCCAGGTTCAGAGTGTGAAACCTGTAGCGGAGTGTGAGTACCAGCGTCAAGAACTGCAGCAGTGTCAGCATGGTGATAGTCGCGACGAAGGGGAACAGCACGTACTGGTGCACGACGAGGCCCTTATAGACGGCCATAGCGGCCTGGTAGAGCAGGACCACGGAGAGCGAGAGCACGCAGTAGGTGCGGGTGGTGGAGTAGGCGCGCGGCCGGTCTACGGCGAGCAGCTGGTCGACCCTCTCGATGGCGGAGACGGCGCTCGGGAGGCGGGAGGCGGACCTCAGCAGGGCGCAGGTGGCGGCCGCCACGCCGGACACCGAACTGCAGAGGGCGCCGGCCAGCGCAGGCACCAGTACCGAGCGCATCGTGCCGCTCAACACCAGGGCGGACAGCCTCACCTGGGGACACGGCGAAACCGTCACTTGTCCTTGGTGCCGAGTACTTTCATTTCTAAACCAGTACTTCTTCACTCGCTACTTATCACTTAATAGTTTCACTCTTACGAGGTGCATTCAAGTTCTAAACCCTCCGATTTTTTTTCTCCGGACTGGAAAGAGATAGAAACATGCGCATTGTTTTAAAATGAGGCCGCGTTCATTGCCAATACGTCCCAGAGATGGCAGCACCGTACGGCAGATGGAATTTTTCCGCCAGCGGCGAGAATGAGAACTGTTTTAAATACTTAAAATGGCGACGTTTTCCTTACTTGAACAACGTGCAATCATTCGTTTTCTGAATTTGCGCGGTGTGAAACCAATTGAAATTCATCGACAGTTGAAGGAGACATGTGGTGATGGAGTTATCGATGTGTCGAAAGTGCGTTCGTGGGTGCGACAGTTTAATGAAGGCAGATCATCGTGTGACAACAAACCGAAACAACCTCGGGCTCGCGCAAGCCGGTCTGACGACACGATCGAGAAAGTGGAGAGAATTGTTTTGGGGGATCGCCGAATGACTGTTGAACAGATCGCCTACAGAGTTGGCATTTCTGTGGGTTCTGTGCTCACAATCCTGCATGACGACCTGAAAATGCGAAAAGTGTCATCCAGGTGGGTGCCACGAATGCTGACGGACGACTACACGGCTGCTCGTGTGGCATGTTGCCAAGCAATGTTGATGCGCATCGACAGCATGAATGGGACTTTCTTTTCGTCGGTTGTGACAATGGATGAGACGTGGATGCCATTCTTCAATCCAGAAACTAAGCGCCAGTCAGCTCAATGGAAGCACACAGATTCACCGCCACCAAAAAAATTTCGGGTGAACGCCAGTGGTGAAAAAATGATGGTGTCCATGTTCTGGGACAGCGAGGGCGTAATCCTTACCCATTGCGTTGCAAAGGGCACTACGGTAACAGGTGCATCCTACGAAAATGTTTTGAAGAACAAATTCCTTCCTGCACTGCAACAAAAACGTCCGGGAAAGGCTGCGCGTGCGCTGTTTCACCAAGACAACGCACCCACACTTCGAGCTAACGTTACGCAACAGTTTCTTCGTGATAACAACTTTGAAGTGATTCCTCATGCTCCCTACTCACCTGACCTGGCTCCTAGTGACTTTTGGCTTTTTCCAACAATGGAATCATGGCGTCAGCGTTGTGAAAAATGTGTACGTCTGCAGGGCGATTACGTCGAGAAGTAACGCCAGTTTCATCGATTTCGGGTGAGTAGTTAATTAGAAAAAAAAAATCGGAGGCCTTAGAACTTGAATGCACCTCGTACAAGGGAATGGTCAGACTTGTCATGCCGAAACACGTATTGCTTTTTTTTAGCACTGTTATTTAACTGTGCAAAAGGTCCGTATGCAAAATTGTAGCTGCTGACATGAACTGGAAGTTCCCTTAAAAAAATCACGAGCGTGGCTGTGTTTCCTGCTTGGCGCTTGCAGTGACGGCTGGCCACCCCTGGAAATGGCGAGTCGCGATCGTTGTGCGCATGGTCGGCAAGTGCGGCCGTCTTATCGCGGCGTTCACTAAAGAGGAATATCGCTGCACGGTTTTGGTGGAAAGGGGAAACGAATATTCGTTTCTGTGGCATGCACGTCCTTTTAATTTCTGGTACATATTTCGAAACATACCGTCCTGAAACTGGTTGGAGATGTGAAAGACGTTCTGTACAAGTTCATCTATACTCCGCAAGCCACTTTACGGTGACCATTCAGTCTCCCCTCACAGGTGATGGCGAACCCTGTAAGTGTTTTGCTGCTTGCCATGGAGATATACCACAGACGCAAAATGAAGCAATCAACAGAAAACACGCGTGAAGACTATGTGTTGTGCGACATGGTTGTTAAACTTCTAGACGGACATGTAAATGGCGCAGACATGTCGCTAGAAACAACTGAAACACTCGATATTGCAGACTGTGAATCTACAGACGGCGAGGACACCGACGATAGTTGCACTCGTGAAGAGTCTTCGAGTGATAGTGCCACGTACCATCATCAATCATCCCCGAAAGTAACATCAGAAACTACAATTACCTTATCAGACAAAGAAAAAGCGGTGACGTACTGGTTGAACGAAAGTGGTAAGAAACGCCTACGTGTCAGTACTGTTCAAAATAAGTATCGCTTTGTCCGTTCTGAACGTTAATTGTATAGATGGAAAAAGGAAGTCGCGGACGACGTAAGAGTCGACTGGAAATTGCGACGGAGATAAATGCGCGTCTTTTTGAGCTATTTACCGATGCCAGACAACAGTCATTTAGTGTCAGCGATACAACTTTGCGTGATTGGGCGTTAGAGATTACCAACGCGATAGGCGCTAAAGAATTTACAGCTTCTCAAAGTTGGATTAGTCGCTTCAAAGGATCACATTAAATTGTGGCTAGAAAAATAACAAAATTTCTATCGAGAAACAGGTCGGAAAAAGAAGTGACACAAATCGAAATGATAGAAGCTTTTCTTACGAATACAAAAAATAAGATCGCTAGTTTTAGTGAATCGTACGTGTACAACGCAGGTCAGTCAGGTTTTCAAAAAGAAATGCGTGCGAAAAGAACACTGTCATTCAAAGGGGAAAAACATATTGAGGCGATTGCGCAGTCCACGACTGCACTCACCCATTCATACACTATAATGCCCATAATTAGTCTGGATGCTTCATTGCTGCCTAAACTATATGTGTGTCTTCAAGAACCAACTTGACGTTTTGGACCACGTGTCAAAAGAACAATGTTCTACGCAAACAATCTTGTGGTAGACGCATCGAAGTCTGGAAAAATGTGGAAATGAAAACGTTACACTTTTACATGCGTCATGCTTTTCTTCCGTTCTGCGGGAACAAATCTCTTCTCCTTCTAGATTCGTGGTCAGGTCATAAAAGGTCTGATTCATTAAAAGCTGTATTTCGAGCCCACCCTGACGAAGAAGTAGAGATACTTCAGATTCCAACCGGCACGACGAACGTAATTCAACCTTTAGACAGAGCATTTTTCCGTCAGTGGAAGGCATTTTACAGAAAACTAACAGAGAAAATTATTGTGTGCAGATCACTGTAATTTCCTGTCTATCACCGTGACAATATTCTCAAGCTGCAATCAGTAGTACATTATCAATTTTCCTCCCCACGGTTTCAGAGTTTGATTAAATATGCGTGGCACTCCTCGAAATATACTGATACTAGGCCTGATTCATTCCTAACACCAGCCCAGTTTTGTCTACGGACATCTAACAACGTCTGTGATTTGCAGGGCTGTCATACGTCGTCTTTGCTTGTATGTTCTTGGTGCACAAAATACCTATGCTTTGAACATTGTATCAATATTTCGCATTTTTGCGGTAATTATAAGAAATAAAATTTGGACGTGTTCTAAAGCGTATATTTAATTGTGTCTATTTCATAGCTATTTGGAAAGAATGTTGTAGATAACATATCAGTCATATTTGTCAACGAATGTTTAATTATCATACGATCGCTTTCACTGGGGGAATCAGCTCTCTCACTGCTGTGACAAGAGAGCGGCGCGTAGCTGACGCCACCTTGTCCCTAGATGGCGTTGGTATAACGTAGCGAGAGAGGTCAGGGTTGTACAAGAGGCAGTTATAAGCGCGGAAACCATGCGACAATAATGTCTTACTTCATAAAATTGTTTACAGACTTCCAGGTCATGTCAGTAGCTAAAATTCTGCATACAGACTTCTTGCACCGTTAACTCACAGGGGTAAAAAAAGCAACACAGGTTTCGACATGACAACTCTGACCATTCCCTTGTTAGTTACCACAATAAATTTTAAGTACCACTCGAAGACATGCTGTGAGTAGCAATGCCACCACAGACCCTCTCATCTCACCACACCACACTCCGAGCGCGGCAGTGTAGTGATTGTAACCCGGACTCGCTTTCGGGAGGACGATGGTTCTAATCTTCATCGAACCATCCTGGTTTAGGTTTCTCATGATTTCCCTAAATCGCTTAAGGCAAATACCGGGATGGTTCCTCCGAAAGGGCACGATCGCTTTCCTTCTCTATTCTTCCCTATCTGAGCTTGTGCTCCGTCTCTAATGACGCCGTTGTCGACGGGACGTTAAAACTAATTGTGGTGTCACCGCCAGACACCACACTTGGTAGGTGGTAGCCTTTAAATCGGCCGCGGTCCGCTAGTATACGACGGACCCGCGTGTCACCACTGTCAGTGATGGCAGACCGATCGCCGCCACACGGCAGGTCTAGAGAGACGTACCAGCACTCGCCCCAGTTGTACAGCCGACTTGCTAGCGAAGCTACATTGACAAATACGCTCTCATTTGCCGAGACGATAGTTAGCATAGCCTTCAGCTACGTCATTTGCTACGACCTAGCGAGGCGCCATTTATCCTTTGCTATGTATCTAATGAAGCATGTACAGTAACGAGAGATGTTCACCAATTGTGGATTAAAGTTAAGTATTCTACCAGTTACTCTTGTTTTGCTAGTCTTATTTCTCTGACCTGTTCCAGACCTCACGCCAGCCTGCGTGATCTTAATCGCGTGCCTTTCGGCTTCCTCCAAACTCCGTGAATTGGCTCCTGCCAATTCGCAACACTAATCCCCTCCTCCTGGTACTCGTGCGCCTCTTTTACCACACCACACAGAACATTAGACACTGAGGTGATATTAAAGGGCAGTGCATTGGCGACGTTGTCACTTGTACTCGAGTGATTCATGTCACCAGATTATGGCCACCCCACGGGAATTAACGGACTTCGTACGCGGAACGGTAACGGGAGCTAGATGTATGGCACATTCCTTTTTAGAAATAGTTTAAGAGTTCAATATTCACAATGTCAGGTGGTGTCGAGAGCTCCAGTTTTCACTCATTACCTCTCACCACGGACAACGCAGTGGCGGACGGCCTTCACTTAACGACCCTGAGCAGCGGCGTTTGCGTAGAGTTATCAGTGCTAACAGACAAATAACTCTGCGTGAAATAACAGCAGAAATCGATGTGGGACGTACGACGAATGTATCCTTTAAGACAGTGCGGGGAAATTTGGCGTTAATGGCCTATGGCAACAGACTAGCAACGCGAGTGCGTTTGCTAACAACACGATATCGCCGACAGGGCACCTCCTGGGCTCGTGAATGTATCAGTTGGACCACAGACGACAGATGAGTCCCGATCTCAGTTGGTAAGAGCGTTCGAGTGTGGCGTAGATCTTATGGAGCCATGGACCCAAGTTGTCAACAGGGCACTGTGCAAGCTGGTGGCGGCTCGATAATGACGTGGGCTGTGTTTACGTGCTATGGACTGGGTCCTCCAGTCCAACTGAACCGATCATTGACTGTAAATGGTTATGTTCGGCTGCTTGGAGGCCATCTGTAGCCATTCATGATATTCTCAAATAATGATGGAATTTTTATGGACAATAATGTGCCACGACCGTTTGAGGAACATCCTGGACTATTCCAGAGAATGATTTGGCCACCTAAATCGCCCGACATCAATCCCATCGAACATTCATGGGACATAATGGAGAGGTCAGTTCATGCGCAAAAAGCTGCATCAGCAACACTTCCTCAATTATGGACGGCTATACGAGGTGCATTCAAGTTCTAAGGCCTCCGATTTTTTTTTTCCTAATTAACTACTCACCCGAAATCGATGAAACTGGCGTTACTTCTTGACGTAATCGCCCTGCAGACGTACACATTTTTCACAACGCTGACGCCATGATTCCATGGCAGCGGCGAAGGCTTCTTTAGGAGTCTGTTTTGACCACTGGAAAATCGCTGAGGCAATAGCAGCACGGCTGGTGAATGTGCGGCCACGGAGAGTGTCTTTCATTGTTGGAAAAAGCCAAAAGTCACTAGGAGCCAGGTCAGGTGAGTAGGGAGCATGAGGAATCACTTCAAACTTGTTATCACGAAGAAACTGTTGCGTAATGTTGGCTCGATGTGCGGGTGCGTTGTCTTGGTGAAACAGCACAGGCGCAGCCCTTCCCGGACGTTTTTGTTGTGTAAGTAGGCTGTTTAGATTTTTATATTGGTAACCCCACGTAGCACTCTGTATGAAAATCACTGGCTGTGCTGTGTGCAGTCTGTGGCTAGTTTGCATTGTTGTCTGCCATTGTAGTTTTGGGCAGTTGGCTGTTAACAGCGCGTAGCGTTGGGCAGTTGGAGGTGAGCCGCCAGCAGTAGTGGATGTGGGGAGAGAGATGGCAGAGTTTTGAAATTTGTAAGACTGGATGTCATGAACTGCTATATATATTATGACTATTAAGGTAAATACATTGTTTGTTCTCTATTAAAATCTTTCATTTGCTAACTATGCCTATTAGTAGTTAGTGCCTTCACTAGTTTGAATCTTTTATTTAGCTGGCAGTAGTGGCGCTCGCTGTATTGCAGTAGTTCGAGTAACGAAGATTTTTGGTGAGGTAAGTGATTTGTGAAAGGTATAGGTTAATGTTAGTCTTTTGTAGGGATTATTGAAAGTCAGATTGCGTTGCGCTAAAAATATTGTGTGTCAGTTTAAGCACAGTCTCGTGTAAAATTGTTCTAAGGGGACGTTTCAGTTGCAGTGCAGGAAGGAATTTGTCCTTCAAAACATTTTCGTAGGATGCACCTGTTACCGTAGTGCCCTTTGAAACGCTATGGGTAAGGATTACGCCCTCGCTGTCCCAGAACATGGACACCATCATTTTTTCAGCACTGGCGGTTACCCGAAATTTTTTTGGTGGCGGTGAATCTGTGTGCTTCCATTGAGCTGACTGGCACTTTGTTTCTGGATTGAAAAATGGCATCCACGTTTCATCCATTGTCACAACCGACGAAAAGAAACTCCCATTCACGCTGTCGTTGCGCGTCAACATTGCTTGGCAACATGCCACACGGCCAGCCATGTGGTCATCCGTCAGCATTCGTGGCACCCACCTGGATGACACTTTTCGCATTTTCAGGTCGTCATGCAGGATTGTGTGCACAGAACCCACAGAAATGCCAACTCTGGAGGCGATCTGTTCAACACTCATTCGGCGATCCCCCAATACAATTCTCTCCACTTTCTCGATCATGTCGTCACACCAGCTTGTGTGAGCCCGACGTTGTTTCGGTTCGTTGTCATATGATGTTCTGCCTTCATTAAACTGTCGCACCCACGAACGCACTTTCGACACATCCAGAACTCCATCACCACATGTCTCCTTCAACTGTCGATGAATTTCAGTTGGTTTCACACCACGCAAATTCAGAAAACGAATGATTGCACGCTGTTCAAGTAAGGAAAACGTCGACATTTTAAGTATTTAAAACAGTTCTCGCCGCTGGCGGTAAAATTCCATCTGCCGTGCGGTGCTGCCATCTCTGGTATGTACTGACAATGAACGCGGCCTCATTTTAAAACAATGCGCATGTTTCTATCTCTTTCCAGTCCGGAGAAAAAAAAATCGGAGGCCTTAGAACTTGAATGCACCTCGTAGATACAGCATGGCTCAGTATTTCCGCAGGAGACTTTCAACGACTTGTTGAGTACGTGCCTTGTCTACTTGCTATGCTGAGCCGGGCTACAGAAGGTCCGAGTCGATATTAAAAGGTATTGCATAACGTTTGTCCCCTCAGTGCAGGTACACCAGTAGTCGTGTGTTTAACTCATACACAGTTGTAAACACAAATGAAGTGTTGCTTATTATAGTGTATTACCAGAAAACACCACCACCGACTCTTTAAGTAATCAAGCACCATGAAATATCTGACTACTTTGCAAATGAGCTAGTATATTAAATGTTTAACGTTAAGCATGTGAGTGATGTTAGGGGAAAAAAGAGGTTTGAAATTATGTTGTCATGGAAGTTGCTAAGTGCTCTCATTAGCAAACACTAATTTAACCTTGACTCGGTAATTTGGTCAGCCTTACGAGCCAAAACTACTAAGTGAACGCAAGAGCAAAAATTTTCTAAGTTCTACTAGCCAGCATTACTTTATCATTCAGAAGTGTCGCCAGCCACCAACTGGGGAACGTAAACATCTCAATACCGTTTTGGGCCAGGCAAACCAGTCACCCCACCAGTCCAGAACAGTGCAGACCGAACCGCCTTCATTATCCCGTAACGTTAGACCAGAGATATCTGGTGGGACACAAGAACGACTATCAGGAGTCGGAGTAAGCAGTAAAGCAAATGTAGCGGAACTGAAGACCGCTGACGACCAGGGAAGAGCAGAATCTATTCTGTCATTGTGAATGACGTCATAGAGCAGAGCCTCTCCTCGGTGAGATGAACACTCCACCCCCTACTAGCTTTTCAGTCAGTATAATCAACGACTTTCATGTCGTTCACACTCGATTCTCTCGTTATGATCTGGTGAAATCCAGTATGTGAGATTGTTCTGTTGTGGGCGTTGCACTCACTGCTCTGCGAGACGATCAGCTGTCCGAAGCCAAGGCTGATGGAGTCTAATGTCCACTGCTTAACAACAGCACAGCAGCCAGCACTGATGGAAAGACAGAAGGTCTACCAACACAGCTACAGTCCAGGGTGGAAGATGCCCGAAACTCCAATGTCGCACGTATCTGGAGGCATACCACATCGGCAGACCAGGTTCATCATTCAGCACCAACTACACGGCATCCGAAATCAAAGTCCACCTGAGGGAAACAACGAGGGCAGCAATCTAGGAGGGATCGAGAACTCCCCAGAACAGTGTGTGACTCAAAATACACACATCATGGCTACCGCCGTCTTCGAAGGCAGAGCTACCGACGGCGCTTGCCTACCTCGCCTGCGGGCACCAGAGTCGCCGCAACAAGGAGTCATCGACTTCCACTCCTAGCTGATGCGGCACCCTCGGTAGCCGTGAATCTGTTATTGGATTCAGCGGATTATTCTCCAGATTGAGTGGCCGACATTCAGTGCAGAAGAAGCACCAAGGACTTCTATTTCCGGTAGCGAATGGCATAAATTTTAATATTAAATGCCGCATGCTGACAAAGTAGTAAGCGTTTCCAGCCCAGCACATGCCTTCAGTCAAGCTGCCTCAGCCACATATATAGTTCCTATGATACTTGTCTTACTGTGTGAAACCTTCAAAGTAAGATTATATCGCTTGAGTACATAATGTCAGAATTTTAAAATTTTTAAAGTCGGTGAATAATTTTATGAAATTCCGATTTATATGAAATACTGACAATCGTGATAAGAGCAGCAGGTCCATTGGGAATGCACTGGCTGCATAGAGTACTGTCAAGTGTGGTGAGAGATAGTACAATACCTGACGATTGGAGAAGAGCAGGCACTGTTCCCATCTTTAAAAAAGGCAATAAAATACTTTGTAAAAACTACAGAGGAATAACTCTAATGAATGATACAGCCAAGATTTTTGAAAGTTACTAAATCGAATAAGTAAAATGATAGGAAAGAAGCTGACTGAAGAACAGCATGGGTTTAGGGAAGAAAGAAGCACGATCGACCTCATATTTTCTATCCGTCAACTGATGGATAAAAGTTGGTACTATAACAAAAGGGTGATAATGGTTTTAACAGACATAGAAAAGGCATATGACTCAGTTAACAGAGAAAGACTGTGAGAGAAATGAAGAAGATAGGTATAGAAGATGGATACATTAATCTAATAAAAACAATGTACAGAGGACACAATTGTACAATTAGGACATCATTGGGGAACTCTGAATACTTCGAAATAAGACAAGGACTTAAACAAGGAAGTATTCCATCTCCTGCACTTTTTAATGTTGTAATGGAAGGAGTGCATACGGCAGTTTAAAGATACAGTAAAAGAAAAAGACAAAAAGAAGATTTTTCCAGATGATATAGTAATATGGGGCGACAAAGAGATAGATGTACAGTTACAACTTGATGCGTGGAAAGAAATAATGAAAAGGTATCGATTAAAAGTAAATAGAGGTAAGAGTGAAGTAAAGGTATTTGGAAGAGCCAAAAGGATCAACGGGATTATTACTTTGAATGGAGAACCTCTCAGAGTTGTAGACGGTTTGACGTACTTGCGGATTGAAATATCTAGTGATAGAAGAATAACCAAAGACTTTAATAGGAGGTTACGAAAGGGAGGCACTTCATACCAAGCAATAAAAAACATTATTTGGAATAAAGAAGTTTCAGAAAAAGCTAAACTCCTTATGTATAAGAATTATTCGATTTAGTAACTTTCAAAAATCTTGGCTGTATCATTCATTATTCCCTGTTGTCACCTACAGAGGAGAAACATGGCCAATGACAGAAAGGGACTGGAGCATTCTGCAAGCAGGGGAAATGAAATTTCTCACAGCAGTTAAGGGGAGAACAAGAATGGACAGAGTAAGGAATGTTGATATTAGAGCCGGCCGTTGCGTCCGAGCGGTTCTAGGTGCTTCAGTCCGGAACCACGCTGCTGCGGTCGCAGGTTCGAATCCTGCCTCGGGCATGGATGTGTGTTATGTCCTTCGGTTAGTTACGCTTAAGGAGTTCTAAGTCGAGGGGACTGATGACCTCAGATGTTAAGTCCCATAGTGCTTAGAGCCATTTTAGATATTCGAAAGGACCTTAAACAAGAAAGTATGAGAGAAGAAATCGGAAAAGAGATATTAAGATGGTATGGGCATGTTAACAGAAAGCGTGGTCAGAGACTTCCTAAAATTATGGAAGAACTAAAGATAGATGGAAAAAGACCTAGAGGGTACCCAAGAACGCAGTGGAAAACGGGAGTGAGAATATATGTGGAAAGGAGAGGTGTGACCTGACATCAAGTGGAGGGAGAAAAGTGGTGGGAGGACCGATCCAAATGGAGAGGACGCGTCAGCAAAAAATTCAAATGGCTCTGAGCTCTATGGGACTTAACTTCTGAGGTTAGCAGTCCCCTAGAACTTAGAACTACTTAAACCTAACTAAACTAAAGACATGCCCGAGGCAGGACTCGAACCTGCGACCGTAGAGGTCGCGCGGTTCCAGACTGTTGTGCCTAGAATCGCTCGGCCACTCCGGCCTGCTGGACACGTCAGCACCCAGACCCGGCAGTAGCTGGAGCAGGATCGGGATACATACAAACTGACAATCATCTGTTTGTTCCCCTTGGAAGCCACAGATAGGCGGCAACTTGCAACTGGGACGTGCACTATGAACAGTGTTAGGAACATCGATTACTATTAACTTATTTCTTAATTGAATGAAGAAATAAATTTGCGTTTGTTTAAAAATTTAAAACATTTTATAAGATATATATTGCACAGACACTGCCTGTCCTGTGTACTCAGACCACAAGCTAGTAAACTCTCTTTATATAGTTACTTGTTGTTGATAGTTAGAAAAAGAACCTTCAATCACTTTTTGAAAATATTTTATTTTAAGTATGTCGGCATTACGTACAAAGAAACAGAGACGATAATGTAACTTTATTCTTTTGACTAAGTTTTTGTACTCTTTTTTTCCATAATTTTCAAAAGTTGGCAGAGAGGCACAATGTCACATGTACAACTTTGAAACTTCCTGGCAGATTAAAACTGTGTGCCCGACCGAGACTCGAACTCGGGACCTTTGCCTTTCGCGGGCAAGTGCTCTACCATCTGAGCTACCGAAGCACGACTCACGCCCGGTACTCACAGCTTTACTTCTCCCAGTACCTCGTCTCCTACCTCCCAAACTTTATAGAAGTTCTCCTGCGAACCTTGCACAACTAGCACTCCTGAAAGAAAGGATATTGCGGAGACATGGCTTAGCCACAGCCTGGGGGATGTTTCCAGAATGAGATTTTCACTCTACAGCGGAGTGTGCGCTGATATGAAACTTCCTGGAAGATTAAAGGTCCCGATTTCGAGTCTCGGTCGGGCACACAGTTTTAATTTGCCAGGAAGTTTCATATCAGCGCACACTCCGCTGCAGAGTGAAAATCTCATTCATGTACAACTTTGTTTGTGTTGGTAGTTCATGTGTTTCTATTGTTAATTTCTTCGTTAGTTGATACTAGATTTATCTGTAAAATCTGTTGTGCTTAAACAGATAACTTTCGTATTTGTACCTGACCTTATCTTTCGTTGTCAACCTCATTACTAGCCGCTACATCGGTTACGGAGGATGGATGGTACAGAGCAGGAACAGCTTCTGGCTTCAACTTGCGTTTCGCAAACAGATTCAAAAATTCGCTATTAAACCCCTTTTGATAATTCGAATCAGCAAAATGCATTGAGTCTAAACAAGCATTAGCATCTGAAAACTAACCAGAGCGTTCAAAATCTCTTTTCCATTTTTGTGTCGTCTCATTGTTCTTTGAAATTATGTGAAATTTAATTCCTAACTTTTTTCGTTATGTGCAGTGGTTAGTACATGTGGTGTCACTGCCAGACACCACACTTGCTAGGTGGTAGCTTTTAAATCGGCCGCGGTCCGTTAGTATACGTCGGACCCGCGTGCCGCCACTATCAGTGATTGCAAACCGAGCGCCGCCACACGGCAGGTCAAGAGAGACTTCCTAGCACTCTCCCCAGTTCTACAGCCAACTTTGCTAGTGATGGTTCACTGACAAATTACGCTCTCATTTGCCGAGACGATAGTTAGCATAGCCTTCAGCTACGTCATTTGCTACGACCTAGCAAGGTGCCATTACCAGTTACTATTGACGCTGTAAAACATGTACCGTCAAGAGCGATGTTCACCATTTACGGATTAAAGTTAAGTATTCTAACAGCTCCGACCTTTTTTACTAAAGTCTAACTTCCTTGCCCTGTTCCAGACCTCACGCCCGCCTGCGTGAGCTTAAACGCGTGCCTTTCGGCTTCCTCATAGTGGATTGGCTGTCTTGCCAGTCCACAACAGTACACATTGCGATCGAGAAGAAAACCACTGTTTTTCGTAAAAACACGAAACACACTCTCGCAACCGCTCAGTACCATGACAACTCTAGCGTGACTCTGTACCTAATCGTCAGTCACGGATAGTGCTTTCATACACATAGAAGTTGTAATCCTGGGAAATTGCAGCGGTATGCACGATCACCAGCGTAGGACCGTTGCTTTATGCAGGGTTTAACAGCTTACTCTCAACCATGGGCATCGCCAGCACTAAACTATTTAAGAATTGGAGGACAACTCACTCGATAAGGTATAGATCACAAGGAGCTCTAAACGAGAAATCCCCTTTAAACAAAATTAGGACTTAAAACCGCTTTCTGGAGAATTCTGGATGCTTGAGACCACACTTTTAACAGTGCTTTAAAACACTCTTTAAGGCACTCACGTTGAAGCCTGGATTAAAACGCGTTTTACAATTAGGGAGTATAAAAGTAACAGACGAAGATCTCTATTTTTTAAATACTGTATTAGTTTGATAATTAAATCCAGTTTAGGCAAATGAGGATAATCCGTCCCAAAATACAGTTTATTTCGTAGTTTAAGTACAGATCCATGCTTTTAAAACATGGAGAACGTTGAAAAACCATTACTTTACAATAATATCATCCAAAAATTTACACTGTTTAATTTTATTTTATTGAGTAACGTAAGCGAAGCAGCAACGGGCAAATTGCTAGTTTCTGCATCTACATCTACATCTGCATGGATACTCTGCAAATCACATTTAAGTGCCTGGCAGAGGGTTCATCGAACCACCTTCACAATTCTCTATTGTTCCAATCTCGTATAGCGCGCGGAAAGAATGAACACCTGTATCTTTCCGTACGAGCTCTGATTTCCCTTATTTTATCGTGGTGATCGTTCCTCCCTATGTAGGTCGGTGTCAATGAAATATTTTCGCATTCGGAGGAGAAAGTTGGTGATTGGAATTTCATGAGAACAATCCGTCGCAACGAAAAACGCCTTTCTTTTAAGGATTTCCAGCCCAAATCCTGTATCATTTCTGTGACACCCTCTACCCATATTTCGGGATAATACAAAACGTGCTGCCTTTCTTTGAAGTTTTTCGATGTACTCCGTCAGTCCTATCTGGTAAGGATCCCACACCGCGCAGTAGTATTCTAAAAGAGGACGGACAAGCGTAGTGTAGGCAGTCTACTTAGTAGGTCTGTTACATTTCCTAAGTGTCCTGCCAACAAAAAGCAGTCTTTGGTTAGCCTTCCCCACAACATTTTCTGTGTGTTACTTCCAATTTAAGTTGTTCGTAATTGTAATACCTAGGTATTTAGTTGAATTTACGGCTTTTATATTAGACTGATTTATCGTGTAACCGAAGTTTTACGAGTTCCTTTCAGCACTCATATGGATGACCTCACACTTTTCGTTATTCAGGGTCAACTGCCACTTTTCGCACCATTCAGATATTTTTTCTAAATCGTTTTGCAGTTGTTTTGATCTGATGATGACTTTATTAGTCGATAAACGGCAGCGTCATCTGCAAACAACCGAAGACGGCTGCTCAGGTTGTTTCCCAAATCGTTTATAAAGATAAGGAACAGCAAAGGGCCTATAACACTACCTTGGGGAACGCCAGAGATCACTTCTGGTTTACTCGATAACTTTCCGTCAATTACTACGAACTGTGACCTGTCTGACAGGAAATCACAAATCCAGTCACATAACTGAGACGACATTCCATAAGCACGCAATTTCACTACAAGCCGCTTGTATGGTACAGTGTCAAAAGCCTTCCGGAAATCCAAAAATACGGAATTGATCTGAAATCCCATGTCAATAGCACACGACACTTCATGTGCATCGAACACAATATATGTTCCAAAATCCTGCTACATATCGACGTTAATGATATGGGCCTGTAATTTAATGGATTACTCATACTACCTTTCTTGAATATTGGTGTGACCTGTGCAACTTTCCAGTCTTTGGGTACGGATCTTTCGTGGAGCCAACGGTTGTATATGATTGTTAAGTATGGAGCTAATGCATCAGCATACACCGAAAGGAACCTAAATAGTATACAGTCTGGACCAGAAGACTTGCTCTTATTAAGTGATTTAAGTTTCTTCTCTACTCCGAGGATATTTACTTCCACGTTACTCATGTTGGCTGCTGTTCTTGATTCGAATTCTGGAACATTTACTTGTGAAGGCATTTCGGAAGACTGTGTTTAGTAACTTTGCTTTGGCAGCACTGTCTTAGATAGTATCTCCATTGCTATCGCGCAGGGAAGACATTGATTATTTCTTGCCGCTAACATACTTCACATACGCCCAGAATCTCTTAGAATTTTCTGCCAGGTTTCTAGGCAACGAAATGCATCTCGCATTGAAGTCCGCGCTAAATTTCAAGCTTCTGAAAAAGATCGCCAATCTTGGGGATTTTGCGTCTGTTTAAAATTGGCATATTTGTTTCGTTGTTTCTGCAACAATGTTCTAACCCGTTCTGTGTACCAAAGACAATCAGCTCCGTCGTTTGCTAATTTATTTGGCATAAATCTCTCAATTGCTGCCGATACTGTTTCTTTGAATTTAAGCCACATCTGGTCTACACTTATACACTCCTGGAAATTGAAATAAGAACACCGTGAATTCATTGTCCCAGGAAGGGGAAACTTTATTGACACATTCCTGGGGTCAGATACATCACATGATCACACCGACAGAACCACAGGCACATAGACACAGGCAACAGAGCATGTAGAATGTCGGCACTAGTACAGTGTATATCCACCTTTCGCAGCAATGCAGGCTGCTATTCTCCCATGGAGACGATCGTAGAGATGCTGGATGTAGTCCTGTGGAACGGCTTGCCATGCCATTTCCACCTGGCGCCTCAGTTGGACCAGCGTTCGTGCTGAACGTGCAGATCGCGTGAGACGACGCTTCATCCAGTCCCAAACATGCTCAATGGGGGACAGATCCGGAGATCTTGCTGGCCAGGGTAGTTGACTTACACCTTCTAGAGCACGTTGGGTGGCACGGGATACATGCGGACGTGCATTGTCCTGTTGGAACTGCAAGTTCCCTTGCCGGTCTAGGAATGGTAGAACGATGGGTTCGATGACGGTTTGGATGTACCGTGCACTATTCAGTGTCCCCTCGACGATCACCAGTGGTGTACGGCCAGTGTAGGAGATCGCTCCCCACACCATGATGCCGGGTGTTGGCCCTGTGTGCCTCGGTCGTATGCAGTCCTGATTGTGGCGCTCACCTGCACGGCGCCAAACACGCATACGACCATCATTGGCACCAAGGCAGAAGCGACTCTCATCGCTGAAGACGACACGTCTCCATTCGTCCCTCCATTCACGCCTGCCGCGACGCCACTGGAGGCGGGCTGCACGATGTTGGGGCGTGAGCGGAAGACGGCCTAACGGTGTGCGGGACCGTAGCCCAGCTTCATGGAGACGGTTGCGAATGGTCCTCGCTGATACCCCAGGAGCAACAGTGTCCCTAATTTGCTGGGAAGTGGCGGTGCGGTCCCCTACGGCACTGCGTAGGATCCTACGGTCTTGGCGTGCATCCGTGCGTCGCTGCGGTCCGGTCCCAGGTCGACGGGCACGTGCACCTTCCGCCGACCACTGGCGACAACATCGATGTACTGTGGAGACCTCACGCCCCACGTGTTGAGCAATTAGGCGGTACGTCCACCCGGCCTCCCGCATGCCCACTATACGCCCTCGCTCAAAGTCCGTCAACTGCACATACGGTTCACGTCCACGCTGCCGCGGCATGCTACCAGTGTTAAAGACTGCGATGGAGCTCCGTATGCCACGGCAAACTGGCTGACACTGACGGCGGCGGTGCACAAATGCTGCGCAGCTAGCGCCATTCGACGGCCAACACCGCGGTTCCTGGTGTGTCCGCTGTGCCGTGCGTGTGATCATTGCTTGTACAGCCCTCTCGCAGTGTCCGGAGCAAGTATGGTGGGTCTGACACACCGGTGTCAATGTGTTCTTTTTTCCATTTCCAGGAGTGTATTATTAATTTGGAACCAGTGGAGATTGTCTCTCAGGTAGGTGTCAAGTGAATTTTTATCTGCTTTTTTGAATAGGTATATTTTCCCTTATTTTTCGGGGATTTTGGGATTACAATATTCAGTCTCGCTACGACAACCCTGTGTTCACTAATCCCTGAATCGGTTTTGATGGTCGTTATTAACTCTGGATTATTCGTTGACAAGAGGTCAAGCGTGTTTTGACAACCGTTTACTATTCACTTGGGCTCATGAACTAACTGCTCAAAATTATTTTCAGAGAATGCGTTTAGCACAATTTCGGATGATATTTCATGCGTACCTCCGGAATTACACATGTATTTCCGCCAACATATCGAGGGTAAATTAAAGTCACCACCAACTATTATCGTATGAGTCAGGTGTTTTTCTTTGAACCTTTCAGCAACTGTATCGTCTGAATTGGGAGGTCGGTAAAAGGATGCAATTATTATTTTATTCCGGTTGCCAACAAAGACGTCTGCCCATACTAACTCATAGGAAGTATCTACTTCGATTTCGTGGCAAGTTAAACTACTTCTGACAGCAACAAACACGCCACAGCCGACTGCGTTTAGCCTATCCTTTCGGAACACCATTAGGTTCTTCGCAAAAATTTCAGCTGAGCTTATATCCGGCTTTAGCCAGCTTTCAGTGCCTATAACGATTTGTGCATCAGTGCTTTCGATTAGCGCTTAGAGCTCTGGTACTTTCCCAACACAGCTACCACAATTTACAACTTTTATACCGATGGTTCCTGTACCTACATTCGTCCTGTGTTCAGCCTGCTCCCTTTGTGACTGAAGCCCTTCTTGTGTTTTCCCGAGACCCTCTAACCTAAAAGACCGCCCAGTCCACGCCACACAGCGCCTGGTACCCGTGTAGCCGCCTCTTGCGTGTGGTGGACACCTGACCTATTCAGCGGAACCCGAAACCCAACCACCCTTTGGCGCAAGTCGAGGAATCTGCAGCCTACACAATCGCAGAACCGTATGAACCTCTGATTCAGACCCTCCACTCGGCTCCGTACCAGAGGTCCGCAATCACTCGTGTCGACTATGCTGCAAGTGGTCAGCGCTGCTTTCATCTTGTAAGCAAGACTGTCAGCCTTTACCACTTGTGTTAGCAGCTCGAAACCAGAGAGTATCTCTTCTGATCCAAAGTGACACACATCATTGGTACCGACGTGAGCAACCACCTGCAGTTGGCTGCACCCTGTGGTGTCAATATTCATTAATTCTCTTGAGTTCTCTTCGTAGCAATTTTTGTTGGCACAGGCACTAACTATAACTTTAGTATTATACCAACATCAGACTGTGAGTGTCATGTGGCTTCCTGCCCCCTGGCCATTCCTCCTTCAGACTTACAGGAAAACCAAGCAAATTGGTGCTTATGCATTGTTCGTAGACATACCAACACAGTCTATTAAAAATGGATTGTCTTTCTAGTAAACAGTATAAGTGGCTTTGATTTACACGCACGTTAGTAGAGCCTTCAAAGCATTAATTATTCCTGCACAACAGCTTTTATTATAGATAATTAGTTAAGCTTGTATACAGTCGTTCCAAGATTTTTTTTTCAACTAAGACTCAAAAAATTGAAATTACTTTTCGAAACGAAATCGGGAGAACTCGTCCCCCTCTCGCCCCTGGCTGTGAAGTCCATGATCTCAACAAAAACAAATGTAACCTATTGTGCATAAACATGCTGTAAGCCCATTGTTGTATGATTATAGGATTTCAGGACATTCAAGTGGAATAACATTATCCCTTAAATAACCTCGTAGTCACTCAAAAACACAGACAGAGCAAAGTAGATTGCGGCAGAGTGAATGCAGGGTCAGCTGTGACGTCATCGTCGTGGCTGGCTACTGCACAGATGCTGCCGTGAACCCTGTCATGTTTTCCAGTAACCGTGCTTTAACTCACATTAGTACTTCACACGTGGTATAATATCGAATGAACCTAATACGGTTTATTAGATGTATATTACGCACCCAAAATTTTTGTTATATAGCTCAATTTCAACACTTTCAACAATAGAAGGTGTGAGGATCATATGACCAACAACTGAATGAGCCATGTGCGTGTGGGCAACAGAGTGGGTTTACGAAAACATTTTGGATGCTCTGCCAACCTTGGAAACGTTTCGTTTGCAGTTTGTTCACCTGGAATTCCCTTGTTTTCACGATGCCACTTGCTTGTTTGCTTTTGTAGTGTTGTTAAAAATAGTTGACACGTAAAACTTACTAAATCAGCAGTTAGAAGTTGTCAGTATTTTGATAAACAGGATAACGCTGAAATGATGTGCAAAATCTGTTTGACAATGAGAAAAAAGCCTTATAGCTGATAGGACAATAAACAGCACCAACAGCTGAAAAAAGACCGGTTATAATTACGACCATATAGTTTTACTGCATATGCTGTTAATCTGAACAGAGTGCAAACGATGTTTTAAAATGTATGCATTTCTGTGGTATTTAAATTTTTTTCCAGTTTCGAGATTCGGGTGGACCTAATTATGAAATATCACTGCTCTGGTAGAAATGTCTGCTTCCTGCTCATATTCAGGATGGACAAACTGGACAACAGCCAACATGCAATGAGCTGGCTGAAATTAGGAGACTTGCCATTTCAGTGCAATTCAGTTGTTTTCATGTAAAATGGTCTGTGATTTTGCATTTCAAGTTTGAGATTTTTAAAAATTGTAATTTGTAAAGGAAATAAAAACGCTGCTTGATTTAGCGTTTGTGTTAGTCTTTTTAAATCTTTTGAAAATCGACTATCTCTCTTCGTTGTAGGTTGATGATGAAAACAGATATATAGAGACAGGAGCCAATACACAGATCTACTCTAACATTTCTCTTATCAGACATGGGTATCAATATGTGAAACTATCGATACTTTCCTTCCGACACTTTTTCAAGTGGTCTCTAGTACCCTCAAACTACGGAAGTGCTGGCTGCAGTAGCTCGTTAGCACCATGTCCCCCTTTCGATGCTCTCGTAATTCCGTTGAGTTGCTTCCTATAATTTGTCCTCAATGATAATTAATTAAGTATTGGTCTGCCTTTTTGCAAGTACACAAAATTATGGTTCTATTTTAGCACCCATTCACTCCATTCACCAATTAATTCATTCGAAACATTTATTCAGTATTATATTCTGCAAGCACGGTAACTGAGTTCAGAACGATAGTGTGATGTGTCATCAATGAATTTAACATCTTTACTGAATGAAGCCTATCTGCTTCCAAGTATATTTTCCTGAATTACAACAGTAACTGACCGTATTGCTCTGTTGCTCTTTTTGCAATTAATAAAGTCACTTCATTTAAGACATACCATCAGGCTAGAAAACCTCTACATACTTTCATTAATTTTAAAAAGCAACATGATTTCCGCTGATTTAGAAGAAATTTCCACTTTACAACACAACATCTCGCGCAAAATGAACACTTAAGCATACGAAACTGAGTTGACAAAGATACACAATATTAGCCAGAGCCGACACAATCTAACCAGTTTACCAATAAAAACCCAATATCAGTAGGTCAATCGATATACTGCACAACCTTCACTATTGGCCATTGATAGTGAATAATATTGTTGTTGTTGTTGTGGTCTTCAGTCCTGAGATTGGTTTGATGGAGCTCTCCATGCTACTCTATCCTGTGCAAGCTTCTTCGTCTTCCAGTACTTACTGCAACCTACGTCCTTCTGAATCTGCTTAGTGTATTCCTCTCTTCGTCTCCCTCTACGATTTTTACCCTCCACGCTGCCCTCCAATGCTACATTTGTGATCCCTTGATGCATCAGAACATGTCCTACCAACCGGTCCCTTCTTCTTGTCAAGTTGTGCCACAAACTCCTCTTCTCCCCAACCCTATTCAGTAACTCCTCATTAGTTATGTCATCTACCCATCTAATCTTCAGCATTCTTCTGTAGCACCACATTTCGAAAGCTTCTATTCTCTTCTTGTCAAAACTATTTATCGTCCATGTTTCACTTCCATACATGGCTACACTCCATACATATACTTTCAGAAACGACTTCCTAACACTTAAATCAGTACTCGATGTTAACAAATTTCTCTTCATCAGAAAAGCTTTCCTTGCCATTGCCAGTCTACATTTTATATCCTCTCTACTTCGACCATCATCAGTTACTTTGCTCCCCAAATAGCAAAACTCCTTTACTACTTTAAGTGTCTCATTTCCTAATCTAATTCCCTCAGCATCACCCGACTTCATTCGACTACATTCCATTATCCTCGCTTTGCTTTTGTTGATGTTCATCTTATACCCTCCTTTGAAGACACTATCCATTCAGTTCAACTGCTCTTCCAAGTCCTTTGCTGTCTCTGACAGAATTACAATGTCATCGGCGAACCTCAAAATTTTTATTTCTTCTCTATGGACTTTAATACCTACTCCGAATTTTTCTTTTGTTCCCTTCACTGCTTGCTCAATATACAGATTGAATAGCATCGGGGAGAAGCTACAACCCTGTCTCACTCCCTTCCCTACCACTGCTTCCCTTTCGTGTCGCTCGACTCTTATAACTGCCATCTTGTTTCTGTATAATATTACAAAATATGAAATGTTACATAATATTACTGACAGTTCACGGGACACTTAAGAAGCTACTCCTGAGTATGGATGCATTTCGCGCTCCTCACCACGGCGGAGGTGGAGGCGAACAGCTGCAGCGACAGCAGCGCCGCACAGTGGCAGCGGCTGGCGGCTCGCAGCCACGGCCGCCCCCGGGGGTGGGAGGCGGGCACCCCCAGCAGCGCCGACGCGGCCAGCAGCGGCCGCAGGCTGCGCCACAGCGCGCCGTCCGCGCGGGGGCGGCACCGGCCGCCCGCCGCCCCCGCTCGCCTCACCGCGAACACACGCTCCATGGCGCTCGCTGGCCGAGTATCGTGTCTGCCGGGTAGAAAACATACACGCCAACATGCCGGATGAGACATTCCAAGAACACGTGCCAGGCACTATTATAAATACACTACTGCCCATTAAAATTGCTACACCAAGAAGAAATGCAGACGATAAACGGGTATTCATTGGACAAATATATTACACTAGAACTGTGATGTCATTACATTTTCACCCAATTTGGATGCATAGATCCTGAGAAATCAGTACCCAGAACAACCACCTCTGGCCGTAATAACGGCCTTGATACGCCTGGGCATTGTGTCAGACCTTGGATGACGTGTACAGGTACAGCTGCCCATTAGCTTCAACACGATAACACAGTTCATCAAGAGTAGTGACTGGCGTATTGTGACGAGCCAGTTGCTCGGCCACCATTCACCAGACGTTTTCAATTGGTGAGAGATCTGGAGAATGTGCTGGCCATGGCAGCAGTCGAATATTTTCTATATTCAGAAAGGCCTGTACATGACCTGCAACATGCGGTCGTGCATTATCCTGCTGAAATGTAGGGTTTCGCAGGGATCGAATGAAGGGTAGAGCCACGGGTCGTAACATATCTGGAATGTAGCGTCCACTATTCAAAGTGCCGTCAATGAGCACAAGAGGTGGCCGAGACGTGTAATCAATGGCACCCCATACCATCACGCTGGGTGATACGCCAGTATGGCGATGACGAATACACGCTTCCAATGTGCGTTCACCGCGATGTCACCAAACACGGATGCGACCATCATGCTGCTGTAAGCAGAACCTTGGATTCATCCGAAAATATGACGTTTACCATTCGTGCACCCAGGTTCGTCGTTGAGTACACCATCGCAGGCGCTCCTGTCTGTGATGCAGCGTCAAGGGTAACCGCAGCCATGGTCTCCGAGCTGGTAGTCCATGCTGCTGGAAACGTCGTCGAACTGTTCGTGCACATGGTTGTTGTCTTGCAAACGTCCAAACGTCCCCTTCTGTTGACTCAGGGAACGAGACGTGGCTCCACGATCCGTTACAGCCATGCGGATAAGATGCCCGTCATCTCGACTGCTAGTGATACGAAGCCGTTGGGATCCAGCACGGCGTTCCGTATTACCCTCCTGAACCCACCGATTCCATATTCGGCTAACAGTCATTGGATCTCGACCAACGCGAGCAGCAATGTTGCGGTACGATAAACTGCATTCGCGATAGGCTACAATTGGACCTTTATCAAAGTCGGAAACGTGATGGTACGCATTTCTCCTCCTTACACGAGGCATCAGAATAACGTTTCTCCAGGTAACGTCGGTCAACTGTTGTTTGTGTATGAGAAATCGGTTGGAAGCTTTCCTCATGTCAGCACCGTTTGGGTGTCGCCACCGGCACCAACCTTGTGTGAATGCTATGGAAAGCTAATCACTTGCATATCACAGCTTCTTCTTCCTGTCGGTTACATTTCGCGTCTGTAGCACGTCATCTTCGTGATGTAGCAATTTTAATGGCCAGTAGTGTACAACTAATGCGAGAGTAGAGTTAATAGTAATTTAGTTTCGAGAGCTAACATGTACTACGAAAAAACACCCATATTATCTGGTGTCTGTTGACATTGGATAAACTTTCTCGTCATCGTACGCTTTAAGCCCCACTGCCATGCCATGCCGTCTGAGTGCTATGAGGAGGAGGAGGAGGAGGAGGAGTGGGAGAGGACGAACGCACCGCATTTAAACGGCAGCACAGTAGCACTGCAGACCGTCTGGTTGTTTCACGTTTCTCAGCAACGCAGATCAAAAACAAAACAAATTTTCAATATTATTTGATTATTTTTAGCACGCTGAAGACATAATTTTCAGCTAGTAGAATCTGTCGGCATAAGGACAGAGTGTGGTGTATAAGGTATAAAATGATGTGTTAAGATGTTTGAGTTGTAGAAGTGCAAAGTTGGTACTGTATGATTGTTTGTATCTGCCCCTGCAAGTGGTGAAAATTTACACTAATGTCAACATAAGGCTTTTGCAGACTAAATTCTCCATATCTGTTAGCATCTAATAGATAAAATTATCAAATAAGCTATACTGCTGCACTTGATACGTAAAACACACCTACTTACGAGACAATAAAATTATCTGCAAGAAATATCGTGAAATGACTCACTCCTGAGTATCAATACAACTGGAAACTAATTGTCAGTTGCTTACGCAGTTTCACACAGTCAATTCCGGTTTGTATATTTTATCCTTTTTCTACTTACTTCAAGTTCTGCTTTCTAAATCAAAGTTTTTTTTCTATTTTTTCTGTTTTTTTTTTTCGCCAGAATTATTCCATATTGCTTCTTAGAGCGCGCTGTTGGTTTTAAATAAATTGAAATTTGAAAGGTCCGCGTAATGGCGGATCAGATGACGGTCAGTGGTAATCCTTTTCGCCTCCTCAGCATCTGTGGAGGATTGCTGGACAATCTCAAATAGGTAGCAAATGGAGGTTATTATCTAATAAATGATTACATGTACGCTCAATGTTGCTTTACAGTGTATTAAGAAAAAGACCATAATACATTTACCCCAGCCTATAAGTCCAGATAAGAACAACAGCTATTAAGAAAAAGACCATGATACATTTACCACAATACCAGCCTATAAGTCCAGATAAGAACAACAGCTCTTATAACAAATGAAACGAAAGCAGCTCGATACTACATACCACCAACAAGATCAAAACCAAAAGAGCAATAAAGATCAACAGAGAGAGATTGTAATAGAGAGTAGTTTTACACTATTTACAATAGCAGCGACTCTTATATGTTTGCTTCTGTCTACATGTCTTTGTCTTTCGTATACATAACATCTGAGATAATTTCACAAAATATCCATACATCAGAGTTTGCTCACTTTTATACGTGTAAAAATATTGTTTATTAATTTTTAATGACACTTTCTCTATGTGTTAACTACGATTTATTGAATTCACTACCCAAGGGACGCAACAAGAGGCAGACAATTTCACAGACTTTCACACTCACGTTGGCAAGTAATAGTGGATTATTTTGTTTCCTAATTAAAAGAACCTCTTTCACACAGCCACATGTTGGTTCAAATATCGTAGCTCATTTGCAACCTTATTATGGAATGAGGAAACTCTACCCAAGGAAAGCAATATAAACGTTCTGGACAGTTTTAACGTTAGAGGAATTTGTCTTAAAACGAGAATTACCTTGCAGATCAGTGAGATACCGGGTGATCAAAAAGTCAGTATGAGTTTGAAAACTTAATAAACCACGGAATAATGTAGATAGAGAGGTAAAAATTGACACACATGATTGGAATGACATGGGTTTTTATTAGAACGAAAAAAAGTTCACAAAATATCCGACAGATCGCGCTGGACAGCAAAACTGCTACCGTGACGGGTGAGAGGTACGCCGATATGTTACAGAATCGCATCATCCCCAGCCTGGCTGATAAACACCTGCTGGAACGTACGATGTTTATACAGGATGGCGCTCCACCCCGTATTGCTAGACGCGTGAAAGATCTCTTGCGCGCGTCGTTTGGTGGTAATCGTGTGCTCAGCCGCCACTTTCGTCATGCTTTGTCTCCCAGGTCCCCAGACCACAGTCCGTCCGATTACTGGCTTTGGGGTTCCCAGAAGTCGCAAGTGTATCGTGATCGACCGACATCTCTAGGGATGCTGTAAGACAACATCCGACGCCAATGCCTCACCATAACTCCGGACATGCTTTACAGTGCTGTTCACAACATTATTCCTCGACTACAGCTATTGTTGATGAATGATGGTGGACATATTGAGCATTTCCTGTAAATAACATCGTCTTTGCTTTGTCTTACTTTGTTATGCTAATTATTGCTATTCTGATCAGATGAAGCGCCATCTGTCGGACATTTTTCGAACTTTTGCATTTTTTTGGTTCTAATAAAACCCCATGTCATTCCAAGCATGTGTTTCAATTTGTACCCCTCTATCTACATTATTCCGTGATTTCTTCAGTTTTCAAATTTATACTGACTTCTTGATCACCCTGTACATCTGTACATGCACAGGAGCGCCTTTTACCGAAAGTACAGACGGTCTCGAAATCAGATGCAAAAATGGCAGGTCGTCAATACGTTTAGGAAACTATCATCGTAATTCTTGAAAGGCCACAATGAATCATTCAGACCTCGTGTTCTCATTAACGCCAGTGAACGTAGGGGACCGGACTGCGTTTGTGGGAGTGTGTATGGACTACAACGGTCAAGTCGACTTAAAATGCAAGTTCGGCAAATAATTCCGAATTTTCTAATTTCTGTCGCTGCACTCCTTTTTCCTTCATAAATTCGACAATAGCGACTTTTAAATCGAAAACTCGTTCCAGAGATGTCCCTTGACTTAATCAACGTACTCTGCAATAGCGTACTAAGTCTCTATACCCTTAGTTCACTTCCATCGGTTGCTGTTGCAATTGAAGTGGGATAATGCGTGCGTCTACGGAAATTTTATTGTTCGTACCGCCAATTTCTCCACGTGCTCCAAACCGGCAGACCTAGCACAAAGGGCTTCTTGATGCGTTGGACAATGAATCCCCTGTGTCAATCACTGTAATTTTTATTCTCTCTCTCATTATCTACTAAGGATCTAAATTATTTCTGGATGGTGTTATAATTTCATAGCAAGTTAGCAGTGCCCGTCTCTTAAGCGACTGGATAACAGACTCAGAGACTTCTCATCCCTCTTTTCTGTCATTGCCATTCATTGTTAAATGCTTGTGACAATGAATCACTAGACTTACTCTTTTTGTGCTAACAGCATCTGAACCTGTGAACGTCATTCATACCAAGAACAAATAGTGAAGCCTAAATAGTGCAGACACCATGATTTGCCGAACTGAAGAGAGCTGTGCTGACCGAAAAATGCCACACCTGAATACTCAACGAAATGTTGCGCTGCTCCGGGTACCTCCCAGAAGGAACGAGCAAAGGCGGTTCACACACGAGGTACGCGTGAAGTTTAACATGACGTGGGCGACCCAGCTTTAAACCGAATAATCCGAATCTTTAAAACTGACACCGGTAGCAGGTTCGTCGACAATGAAATATAAAAGAGTCTAAATATCGATTCTCAAGTTCTAGCCTCCCAGATCAGATTACGAAAACTTTCACTTTATGTATTAAGTTAATCGTTTTTCTTAGATAACTATCCCGTTCCTTTCTTAAGTAGTTCACAGATGAGTATAAGTAATTAACTGACTTGTAAAGTTAGTAGTAATAATCCACAGCCTAAATTCACAGTAAACTTAAACCACTTTAGTATGATGTGATTCTTGAGTTTCTCCCGGCGTATTTGATAATCAAAATATCCACGGGTGTGCTGCCGGTCTATAGTGTCCAACGGGCACAATATTTCGGCGATCATACATGTCGCCATCATCAGGTGAACTGACGGACTGAGCTCCTGTGAACGTGCCGGCACGGAGATCCGTACGCTATGGCTGCTCAGAGGGAACTGGGTTCGGTCGCGGCGGCGGCCGATTTAAATACCCTCCGCCCGCGGCGCGCTCCCTCCGCCGTCCGCGCCCAGCGCCACGGTCGCGCGGTGGAACAGATTGCGACGGCGTCTGAGATGACGTCGGTGTGATGGCTCTGTCCGCCGTGGTCGTCACAACTATACGTTTGCTCGATTTACTCTTGATTAACCCAATCGCTGGTTCCCAAGCCTTGCTAAGATTATAGCCACAGTCACGGTTTATGAGGTCGTCATTGGTGCGAATTTCGATGGCCTCTGTGTATGGAATATACAGGCGCACTCTCGGGGAAAATCGCCCAGGTCGGAACTGTGTTTTGTCCTCCAAATAAAACTCGTGCACTGGTGGGGAGCGCCAAAGATGACCTCGGTTTGAGGAAGGCCGGCATGTACCAGATTCCGTGTCAATGTGGCAAGTCGTATATTGGTCAGACGATGCGTACCGTCGAGGATCGATGCCGTGAACACCAGAGGCACACTCGACTGATGTATCCGAGCAAGTCGACGGTCGCTGAACATTGTTTGTTGGAAAATCACGCCATGGAGTATGACCGCACGAGGATTCTGGTACAGACGTCGAGATACTGGGACAGCGTTGTTAGAGAGGCCATCGAAATTCGCACCAATGACGACCTCATAAACCGTGACTGTGGCTATAATCACAGCGATTGGGTTAATCAAGGGTAAATCGAGCAAACGTATAGTTGTGAAGACCACGGCGGACAGAGCCATCACACCGACGTCATCTCAGACGCCGTCGCAATCTGCCTGCTCTACCCTCTCATCAACCCAACCTCCTCACTCCCCACACACATTGCTGTTAGACTGTACACCTCCCTTGTTCGCCCCATCCTTGAATACGCGGTGGTGGTGTGGGGCAATGCTGCCCCCACCCACCTCCGTCGACTTCAAACCGTCCAGAACCGGGCTCTCCGGCGTGCCCTCCGCCTCCCCTTCGACTTCCCAACCCCAGAGCTCCATAACCTGGCCGAAGTGCCGCTCCTTGGCACCCGCATCCTCTCCGCAGCCAACTCCTTTTACCAACAAACCCGTCTCTCCCCTAATCCCTTAATCCCATCCCTGGGTACCCGTGTTCACCGACTAGCCACCACTCGATGGCCTGACCTTTTATTTCGCCCCCCATGACTTCACAGCAATAGCCATCTCACCTCATGACAATTATTCTCCCTCACATCATAGAACACTCCCCCCAACATGTCAAGTCATTCACTCCCCAACACGCCACCCCCCCCCCCACCACACCCACACTATCCCAAATGCTGGCCTAATCATGACAGGCCCTTCCTTTTTCCCTTCTCCATCTGTCGCTCTCTGACTTCTTTCTCTTTCCCCGACCCCCCAACCCGCCACATCAAGACCGACTACCACCACCATCAAGACGCCGCGATGAAGAAGAAGAAGAGGCCAGGACAATGGCCTTTCGCTTTCACCATCTCTCACTATTCCTCCTCCTCTCCTCTAATCTGTAACTTAGTCATAATCCACGGCCAGTCAATTGGGCCATTCGTTTTCCCACTTCTTCCACTATCACTCTAACTATCCTTTCTACTTTTGTATTTTAAAAAAAAAACACAGCACAAAAGTCAAGACCAAAAAACACCCACCATGTAACACCTTTTTACCACCACACCATTTAAGAAGGAGAAGCGCATAAAGCGCTAGAACTTCGTTCACTGAAGAGGGTCCATCCCTCAGCCATGTGCGAAGTGAAGTGACCGAACCCAGTTCCCTCTGAGCAGCCATAGCGTACGGATCTCCGTGCCGGCACGTTCACAGGAGCTCAGTCCGTCAGTTCACCTGATGATGGCGACATGTATGATCGCCGAAATATTGTGCCCGTTGGACACTATAGACCGGCAGCACACCCGTGGATATTTTGATCACTTTAGTATGCTTTCGGCATAGCTACGTTGCAATGATAAATTGAACTTTTGAGATGAAGTTATTCGAGATATATCTTTTCTAATCGACTCAATACGCTCTAAGCTGAAGTATGGGCTCAGCAAAATCTAACTCAGAACCAAGTATCATAAAATGGTGGCTGTGCTTTTAATATTTTTTAATAGTCAGTAAGTAGAACGAAACTGACTACAGCAATGTCTGAACAGCGCACGCAAGCATCTCTGGAATCTAACTCAGCTGTCAGTCAAAGATGAAGTCGTGGAAAACGCGGTTCGAAATGAAATGAATTGTTACACAACCCCTTACGGTAACAGACTTTATTTACTGAGTAAAGATGTATGTTGCCATTTTAATTCTACTTGTTTTTTTCTTTATTTCACACAATTTTCGTTAATTTTTATCTCTCACGTAGCAATGTTATTGTTTTGGGACTTCTATTTTCAACGATCAGTTGGGGTGCTACTTTTGGTTTTCTTTCCGTCTGCAAGAGATTGATTTTTAGTTGACATTAGGCTACATGACTCTTTTTTTTCGTACATACAGATTGGGATGGTTTACAATAAAATTATACTGTTCCGTGACATTATACTGTTGTATGACAGGGAATGACACGATTTTACAAATTTATTTCTTAGCATGTTTACATTACGTCACTGCAATATTTGCAGTTTGGTTTTGACAGCACATACATCAGCATAACCACTGTCATCCATCTATCAGTACGAGGCCGGAGTTTAGCATTACCTGGCATCGAATTTACGGGGTGGGCAAATAAAAATGGCCAAGAGAACAGAGTTCCCTATTGAAAGTCACCACCATTGATCTATCGGTACTTCTGGGCCCTGGTCAGCAAGTTGCTGAAGATGGATCGAAGCTGGACTGCTGAAATTGCTGCAGTCTCATCGGAAATGTTCGGCTACAGTTCATGAAGACTGTGAGTATTGATGAGATACACGTTAGACATGAGGGCCCGCCACGCAAAGCAATAGCGCAGTGACAGATCAGGTGACATGGGTGGCCAGCTAAGACCGCGACCTGATTGACCGCTGTTAACAACTCTGTCAGCCATGGGGATTGTGTAAACGTGCTCCAAGGTCCGGCTGGCTTTGTGTGTAGTTACTCCATACTGTTGGAAGTAGCTGCAGGTCTTTTCCCCCCTCCGTTAATGCTGCCACAAATGGTTTTAAAATTTTGGCAATGTAACGCGCCGAGGTGAGAATCTGATTAAAGAAAGTGGAACCAATAATGAGGCGTGAAGGAAATGGTCACCAAACTCGAACCTTCTGATCGTGCAATGGAGTTTCGTGGAGGTTATGCGGAATCTCTGCTGCCCAGAACCTGTGATTCTGTAAGTTGACATAACCACTCAGGTGACACTAGGCTTCATCTGATATAAAGTACAAATCCATGTCCAAGCCATTCATTGTTACCACAGTGAACAGCCACCCACAAAACTGGAGGCGCTGAGGAGCATCTGCCGGTTTTAATGCGAGAACAACAGACACTTGGTAGGGATACGTGTCTATCTCCAGATGGAGTATTTGTCCGAATGGTCGACGTGACCTGCAGCTCTCTTGCGACAGTCATCGTATTAATTTGGTAGGACTCTGAAGCATTTTCTGGCGAACTGCAGCCACATTTTCTGGTGTGTGGGCACGTTTCGAAATGTTTTTTTACTTGTTCAAAACAGATACTGTCCGACGCCATTTTTGGAGTAAGTCTTGCATGGCACACTTTGCTGACACTTTGACACCATTAAACTTCTCAGCAAAGAACTGACCACTCCGTTTCCACGACTTTGTTGTCGCATAACTTTCCACAACGAACACCCTCTGCTCGACTGTGAGTACAATAGTCCCCTTTCCACAGCTCCATTCACACTGTCACAGCTTCCTCTGCTCTCTGAACCGTTGTGGATGACCTTGTGGTCGTACATTAGGTGTACGCGTCACGGTGTGTGGTTATACGCACACATTTATGTCCAATCGTATCCACTCGTCCGGGCTACTTTTATTATTAGTATCCCCAGCCTGTATTATTCCCCCCCCCCTCCTCCCCCGTTCCTACTCAGGCATGTTCCATGGGAGATCCAGCAAAAGAGAGACGTGTCCTTCAGTCTTGAAAGAAATTTACAGATCTTGCAAGCTTTACATTGTTAACAATGTTCATTTCACTTGTGTTTGATGTTACTAATATAAAGTTTGCTTAATGGAAATTAACAGTTTTCGTAAAGTGTAGGTTTTACAATACAATTCAGTCTTGTCATTGATCGTTACAATCAGTTCTCCTGTGAAATATACAATATTATTGCCCTTTGCAATGGTTTTTCTTTGCAGTTGTTGTAGAACGTCGGTCATACAACGGTACTGCGCTCATATGTATTTTGATTAAGGAACGAGACGAGATGCTCTACGAATGACAGATGATTCGTCATTGGAGCAGGTTCCGCCGTAGCCAAGGACGCAACTCACAGACCCAGCAATAGGACCCTTAGTGTGATCGGTTGGCAGCTTTTAAAAACACAATACAGGAAGACGAGTGCACATGAAATACTCGTACAAAAATCTCAGAAATACATAAAAATACCAGAGGTTTCCTGGGGGAAAAACGCATAAATGATTAAGACTTGGAGATGGAGGTACGCCTTACGACGAAACATAACATACTAACACAACCAGAGTCGTGTGTATTAGGGAGAAGCTGGCCAATGTTAAAAGTGTATTTAACTGTACCAGTTATGAATTTTCTTCTGAGTGACTCAGTCGTTTGTTCGTTGTTTAGAGTTTCAAAACACGTATTCAATGTAGCAGTTTTCCACTGTCCACAAGTCTCTTTATTTTTATCAACTCGCGACAAAGTCAGTCACTTACAAGTTACTCATATCTTGAAATAATGACTTAAGATGCCCTTTAGATAAATCGTTTTACCGACAACAGAGGCGTGCAAGTTCAGTTGTTGCCTCCGCAGCGTTATCAAATCTTCACAAGTTCACTCTTGAGTTTTTGCGTGAAATACAGAGCGTCCACTCACGACGCATCAGTGTACGTGTTCATAAATATCAAAACTTTCGCCACCCACGCACACACACACACACACACACACACACACACACACACATACACACGCACTGAAATTCGCAGCCTCAATATCTAGACTGCTGTCTGAAGGTTATTGTTTAGCTTTATCGAAGTAGTTTTATTCTCGCTTGAGGTCAAATGGCTCTGAGCACTATGCGACTTAACTTCTGAGATCATCAGTCGCCTAGAACTTAGAACTAATTAAACCTAACTAACCTAAGGACATCACACACATCCATGCCCGAGGCAGGATTCGAACCTGCGACCGTAGCGGTCGCTCGGTTCCAGACTTTAGCGCCTAGAACCGCACGGCCACTCCTGCCGGCTCTTGAGCATAGTGCAGTGGATGTTCACGCACTCATGATTAGCACATCTGATGTTATAAATGTTCATATTGTCAACCTGCGAATTGTCAAAATCACATACTCACAATAACACATATTTGACCGCTATTCCGAAACCATCACAACTGAAGTACCTATACAAAAATAGAATCAGTCATTTCGAAATAAATAAATCAAATACATTTGAAGTGTGGAACACCTAAGCATCTATAGCCCCTCTGCTCCATGGCTGCTTCCCTTGTTATCTCCTTGGATGTTCGTTCAAGTGCGAGTGTACCGTGCAAACAGCTGTGGTCTAGACGAAGTATTGGATGTTT
Organism: Schistocerca cancellata; assembly: GCF_023864275.1. Lineage (NCBI taxonomy): Eukaryota > Metazoa > Arthropoda > Insecta > Orthoptera > Acrididae > Schistocerca > Schistocerca cancellata. The sequence continues at coordinate 3,314,934 of NW_026047100.1, forward strand.
GGTAGATTTCCTGTTTCCATACTAGTCCTACTTGCACCAAGTATATAAAATGTGCAAGGTACATAAAATCAAAGTGTCACCAAAAACCTAGGAAACTGCACAATGGTGCATAAAATTATGAACCTAGCCTGAAAAACTATCCGTATAAAGGATTACTTATACTTAGTATGCTGAAACCTTTGATTGACTTATTCTATGAAGTGCAATTTGTGCTCCTCAAGGCTGCTTAAGCAGTTGGATGATTCCATAATGCTTCTTTTATCTAATACTAACTATATCAATGTCTTTTGTGTCTACCGTTCCTAAGATAACTTACCTTCTTAAAAAATAACTTTTCATTGCCACATAGACTTAAATTATTACATTTGGCGTGTGATAGAAGTTATCCAAACTACTTCAGCTAATGTTGCCTCCTGTCGTTTAAAAATTGACTTTCTTTATTGTCAGAACTATTTTAATAGCAGTACGAGAGTACCCTCTTCGTCTTTAATTTATGTGCAGAAGAGGCGATTCCATTTGTGGTAGCAAAATACAGCTTAACTTATACATACAAATACCGTACGGTACTTCTTTTCCACCGAATGTGAGGAACAGATAGTATTACTGCCCTATACTCTTGAATTTTATGCATACACATGTCCATAGATAATTCAGTGTCTGTTGCAAAGCTTCCTTCTTTCAAACCACTTATGGTACTATAGCGTTCATAGTGAATTACCATTTCTGGGAATAATTCATTTCACTTTATGTGTATTCACTACTATTCACCAAATGTACACACAAATAATAAGTTAAAGTTACTTATAAACATAGACAGATATATACATAAATATACAGTTGCTCTCACATTGTGCTAGTGAAATTTTTAAAGTCCATGTGAGGTTACAGTCCTCTCACCTTGACTGTCCCGGGATAACTTAATGAATATGCTTCTACATAACGTATTGTAGTTACTGTAAAATGACCAATGTGCAACATTTACCAGTTTCTATTTTTCGAAGGAAATGCAGAGGACTTAGGTTGGTAGCTCTCCTAGCTCATACCTCCGTGATTTTCCCAGTCTTCTGTCAAAGTACTTCCACCTTTGGGACCCTTCAATTAGTATTACGATAGTTTTTCTCAGTTTTTATTCCCAAACAATGTCACCGCGTGGTATTTCCGGAAAAGGACAATTCATTCGTTATTTTCTAAATTCTGAAATATTAATATACACTCCTGGAAATTGAGATAAGAACACCGTGAATTCATTGTCCCAGGAAGGGGAAACTTTATTGACACATTTCTGGGGTCAGATACATCACATGATCACACTGACAGAACCACAGGCACATAGACACAGGCAACAGAGCATGCACAATGTCGGCACTAGTACAGTGTATATCCACCTTTCGCAGCAATGCAGGCTGCTATTCTCCCATGGAGACGATCGTAGAGATGCTGGATGTAGTCCTGTGGAACGGCTTGCCATGCCATTTCCACCTGGCGCCTCAGTTGGACCAGCGTTCGTGCTGGACGTGCAGACCGCGTGAGACGACGCTTCATCCAGTCCCAAACATGCTCAATGGGGGACAGATCCGGAGATCTTGCTGGCCAGGGTAGTTGACTTACACCTTCTAGAGCACGTTGGGTGGCACGGGATACATGCGGACGTGCATTGTCCTGTTGGAACAGCAAGTTCCCTTGCCGGTCTAGGAATGGTAGAACGATGGGTTCGATGACGGTTTGGATGTACCGTGCACTATTCAGTGTCCCCTCGACGATCACCAGTGGTGTACGGCCAGTGTAGGAGATCGCTCCCCACACCATGATGCCGGGTGTTGGCCCTGTGTGCCTCGGTCGTATGCAGTCCTGATTGTGGCGCTCACCTGCACGGCGCCAAACACGCATACGACCATCATTGGCACCAAGGCAGAAGCGACTCTCATCGCTGAAGACGACACGTCTCCATTCGTCCCTCCATTCACGCCTGTCGCGACACCACTGGAGGCGGGCTGCACGATGTTGGGGCGTGAGCGGAAGACGGCCTAACGGTGTGCGGGACCGTAGCCCAGCTTCATGGAGACGGTTGCGAATGGTCCTCGCCGATACCCCAGGAGCAACAGTGTCCCTAATTTGCTGGGAAGTGGCGGTGCGGTCCCCTACGGCACTGCGTAGGATCCTACGGTCTTGGCGTGCATCCGTGCGTCGCTGCGGTCCGGTCCCAGGTCGACGGGCACGTGCACCTTCCGCCGACCACTGGCGACAACATCGATGTACTGTGGAGACCTCACGCCCCACGTGTTGAGCAATTCGGCGGTACGTCCACCCGGCCTCCCGCATGCCCACTATACGCCCTCGCTCAAAGTCCGTCAACTGCACATACGGTTCACGCCCACGCTGTCGCGGCATGCTACCAGTGTTAAAGACTGCGATGGAGCTCCGTATGCCACGGCAAACTGGCTGACACTGACGGCGGCGCTGCACAAATGCTGCGCAGCTAGCGCCATTCGACGGCCAACACCGCGGTTCCTGGTGTGTCCGCTGTGCCGTGCGTGTGATCATTGCTTGTACAGCCCTCTCGCAGTGTCCGGAGCAAGTATGGTGGGTCTGACACACCGGTGTCAATGTGTTCTTTTTTCCATTTCCAGGAGTGTATTTTGAAGCTATTTTCTATGTTTTGTTCACTGCAAATTTACGTCACTTTAGAATGCATTTCTCACAACTACATCACAATAATGCCTTAAACTTCTACCACGAAATAATTCTCAAGACATATTTCATCTGGCCGACTCAGTAGTCTGTAATTCTGAAGTATGGGCTAAGCAAAATCTATCACAGATCTTAAAATGACAGTTTCTAATAGTCAGTTGTTAGAAAAAAATGACTACTGCAGTGTTTGAAAAAGAGCACATTTTTCGATAAATCACATTAGGGGCTAAGCCGCCAGAAAAAACCTTCGAGAAATCGAATATATGTGTTTTGGCATGCTCAATAAATCAAAACAGTTGTCATGACAAACCGTCCCTCAAACATACTATTCTTAGAACTCAGCTGCTATGTAACATTCGGGAATTCAAATTGTTTTCACAGTTGTTAAGATAATTAGAGTAATCTTCCCACCCTCGATTCCGTAAAAAATCGAACTGTCGTGTATAAAATAGTTTCAGACTTCTGATTACTTTACAAATTCGTTACTGTGTTAGATTATTAACGTTAAGCATGCAAAACCATTATCACTTAGGACCCAAAACCCAAATTATGTTGTTTTGTAAGTTTCAGATTTAAAAAATCACAACCAAACTGATAAACCAAGTGATAACCCCTTTATACGAAACTCCGTGACAAATTAATACTGTGTGCCGGACCGAGCCTCCAATTTGGAACCTTTGCCTTTCGCACGCTACTGTTCCACCGGCAGAGTTACCTAACCACAACTCACCAGCCGTCTTCACAGCTTTACTGCCACCAGTGCATCTCTGGCCATCGATTCTCGGTCCGGAATACAGTTTTAATCTGCCAGGAAGTTTCAGACAAGTGCAAACTCCACTGCAGAGTGAAGAATTCATTTCAGAAACCCTTTGTATGTTCATTTAAGATCTTTTTCGGAATGCCTGTTATTGTCAAATTCTTAATTTTAAAGTAGAAAAAGTGAGTAATAAAAGGAAAATCATTAATGTGCATTTTAACAATAGGATTTCGTGCAAATATTACGGTACCTGTTTCGTAATATACATGATAGGTATGTTGAAAAATACAAATGCAGTTCGTTAAACTTTTAATATAACCGAGGAAACAAAAAAGGTTAAAGCAGTACAAAGCGTATGTTCGAAAACGAATTTCAGGTAAAGGTTCTGGTGCTGTGAGTAAAAATGTGCATAAACAAACTTTTCTTTGATCTGAAAAGTGTTTAAGCTTAAACTTTCCTTTTTACGCAATTTTTTTTTTATGAAAGTCGTAGAATGTCTCTGAATCAGCATGTCATACAGTCACATAATTTTGTAGGCGCTTTCAGTAGTATGTATCATTACCGTCTGCAAAACGTGTTACGAATAAAGTCAATGGTAAAGAAGCAGTGAATAAAACCGCCATGCCGGCCGGAGTGGCCGAGCGGTTAAAGGCGCTACAGTCTGGAACCGCGCGACCGCTACGGTCGCAGGTTCGAATCCTGCCTCGGCCATGGATGTGTGTGACGTCCTTAGGTTAGTTAGGTTTAAGTAGTTCTAAGTTCTAGGGGACTGATGACCACAGCAGTTAAGTCCCATAGTGCTCAGAGCCATTTGAACCATTTTTTTGAAAAACGCCGTACTTGCTGCTGTAAAATAGTACTACAGCGAAAATGTAGTAAGTGATAAAGCTTTTTTCTGAGAGGTGTCAGCGAATTTCGAAAAGATGTGAAATTTTATGTAAAAATGGTTCAAATGGCTCTGAGCACTGTGGGACTTAACTTCTGAGGTCATCAGTCCCCTAGAACTTAGAACTACTTAAACCTAACTAATCTAAGGACATCACACACATCCATGCCCGAGGCAGGATTCGAACCTGCGGTCGCGCGGTTCCAGACTGTAGCGCCTAGAACCGCTAGGCCATTCCGGCCGGCTTTTATGTAAAGTTTGTTGAAAATCGTCAAGTGTTCTCATTTCCAAACACTTTTTGAATATATCGTACATAACAAGCGCGTAGCTTTTTACACTGCCACAAGACATATACACAGTTTCCACCATTAATATTTGACTTTTTGTTTTCAACTTTGCTCTTAAGATTATTTCACCCAGTGAGTAGATTATGACAGCTTTAAATTTTTAAGTACGGTAAATACAGGGTTATTGCAAATGATTGAAGCGATTTCACAGCTCTACAATAACTTTATTATTTGAGATATTCTCACAATGCTTTGCACACACATACAAAAACTCAAAAAGTTTTTTTAGGCATTCACAAATGTTCGATATGTGCCCCTTTAGTGATTCGGCAGACATCAAGCCGATAATCAAGTTCCTCCCACGCTTTGCGCAGCATGTCCCCATCAATGAGTTCGAAAGCATCGTTGATGCGAGCTCGCAGTTCTGGCACATTTCTTGGTAGAGGAGGTTTAAACACTGAATCTTTCACATAACCCCTGAAAGGTGCCTACACTGAGCCACAGCGCCAAAAATCGCGCCAGAGAGTATTGTTCCGCCGGCTCCACTGGCAGTGATTATTGAGACGTAGCGGCAAGCAGTGCTTGCCGAGAAGTTGTGGTGGACACTGCTTGTGGCTGAAGTCAGAGTGAGATGCGGTAGTGGGGAGTGTTGTTCCATGTTTATGCAGTTATTTGATGGGAGAGATAGCAGATGTTGTTCCAATGGAGATATTGTAATGATCTGAGTGCTTTTCGTCAATATAAATTAAGGTAACTACCTACTGTTCTTTATTTTCTTATTATTTGTGTGTCCTGAATAATGCTTCATTACAGGTTCAGTCAACAAAGCATCTGGCGTGTGTTCTTGTATTAGAGTGTAATTTTGGTTTTCTTGCACAATTATAGTATTTGTAATTTTCTTTTATCACGTCAGTATAATTGGTATTTAAAAATTCTTGTCTTGTTGAAGAAGAACCGTGCCAGATGTGCGTTGAGTCATACTACCACATACAGAACAGCTACACTTGTGCTTTGTTGGTTTCGCAGGTTTTATAGTTGCTGGGGACTTAATTAATTAATTGTATTAACTGAAATTTTCATTTCATTCTTTGTGGTTGTTACATGCAGTCAGATTGCGTAATAATACTAGTCAGGGCCAGCCGTTTACGAGACTTGCGTAATCGGACATACAGCGACAGAAAATTAAAAAGTATTTGCATTGCATTCATATATCTTTATTGTAATTAAGCCCCCATGCACGTGGCGACCGCTGCTTCAGATCGTCCCTTGGAATTCTTCTGATTGTAAAAATAGTAGACAGTAGTATTGTTGTAGTAATTTGTAGTTTAGTAATTGTAGTCTATTTTGCATGTGTAGATTTGGTAATTGGCATTCTTCTAATGGTATTTTTCAAAATTTAATTTTTATTGCCTTGTATACGCGTTTGACGATTTGGTGCAATTATTCCAATTGTTCGATTAATCGTGTTTGAGGGAAATATTTCGTGTGAATGGTATTGTTGAAGATAAAGAGTCATTGTGTGTAATTTTCATATAGTGACGAGTTTTGTATGTTTTGTAAATGATTACGCGATCGATGAAAAAGGCAAAAATGATGAATAGTGAGAATGACGAAATTGTTAACATGGCGAACTCGCCAACAGAGGAAAACAGTATGATGGATAATGAAGTGGAAAACAATGTAATAAGTCGGGAAAATAGTCCGGAACCATTTCAAAATTTTTCTCAATCAGAAAATTCACAGAATCCGAGGTTAACGACAGAAGATTCTGGAATAGTATCGAACTCAGATAGCTTTACTGCTATGACGAAGGAAGTTAGTTTTACGGGAAATGTTAGGGGCAAAAAGAATTTCGAACAAGTTAATCTGGAGCAGTTGATGAGTGCAATATTAAATTTACGATCTGAATTAAAAACAGATAGGGGAACAATGGAAAAACGGTTAGACTCACTGGGATCACAAATGGGAACAATGGAAACACGGTTTGGATCTGAATTAAAAACAGAGATTGGAACAATTAAAACAGAGATGGGAACTTTGGAAACACGGTTAGATTCACGAATAGGGACATGTTTCAAAAATATGAAAGATGAATTAAAGAAAGAAATCAGAGAAGAAGTACAACCGATTTTGAATGCTCACAATAATAGATTAGTTGCAGTAGAGATTAGACAAAGGGAACAGGATAAAGAACAGGAAGAAAGAGATCGCGTGATAGTACAGAAATTTTCAGAGTTAAATTTACAACGTGCAAAAGATAAGGAAGAAATATTTGAGAGAATCGGGGAATCCGTACCAAATGACAGATTAAATAACCTAACACAACAGTATGAACAGTTAACTACTAAATGTGGTAATACCGAAACCCGAGTCGCGACACTTACGGAAGACGTAAATAAACAGAAAGAACAAATAGGTGATTTAACGGAACGAGTTGAGGAGATTTCAGATAAACTGACAAGTCTTAGTTTAAGTGGGGACAGAGATTCAGATGATACAGCACCATTGCCATTTGCAGAAACCGAAGAGTACCAGAACATAAATAAGCATGTTGAAAATCAGGGAAAATTTAATGAACGCGTTAAAAGGGAAGTTGAGGCATTAAAGAAGCAAGTCAAACAAATTGAAGGCGAAATCGTGGGAAAAGATAGCAGAAGAAATTTAGAATCACAGATAGCAGAAGGGTTTGAAGAAAGTAATTTATTTCATTTACGAGAAGCAACAAGAGAGCGCCAGGCGCGCGACCTTGACAATAATCGACATTCGGACTGGGACAGACGCGGTAGGTCTTTGTCGCCACGAGGCGAAAACTTTGACTATAAACACTTTTTGACTGTTCGGAAATTTAAGATCTTCCGCAATTCTAAGAATGACATACATCCATGTGCATGGTTAGATCAATTTATGTACGCACTCCCACCAAATTGGCCGCTAAGTCACAAACTGGAATTTATGTGTGGATATTTAGAAAACGAACCGGCGACGCGGATGCGCGCACTCATTAGAGATTGTAATAATCTGAATGATTTTTATCATGCATTTCTATCGGCATATTGGTCCGAAAACACGCAAGATAGAGTCAAACATAGTCTGATTATGCAGCGTAATTTCAAACAGTCTGAGTTCCGCACGCCGGCAGAATATTTTGAAGACATGATTCGAAAGAATCAGTTCCTTTCAAACCCTTACAGCCCGACTGAATTAATTCGCATTTGTTTAACTAAGCTGCCACAATCCATAAGACAAATTGCTTTAGCCGGAAGATGTAAAGACGACATTGAGACTTTTAAGACTTTGTTGCAAGAACTTGAGTATGACAACGACGATGGGACTTCCTGTAATTTTTTCAGTAACAGTAATTACAGTAGATTTTCAGAGAAAAGGGACAGTGATCGGAACGGGCGTTATATGGGTAACTTTGAGAATGACAGACGTAACAGACAGGACAATAGATACCAGCCTTATGACAATAACAGACGTTCTAACAGAAATTACACAGACAATTATAGTAACGGTAATTCGTACCGGAATGATCAATCATACGGAAACAGTAATCGGTATTATCAAGACAGAAATTATTCAAACAGTAATAGAAATTCTTACTACAGAAATAATCAGGGTAGTAGAAACAACAATAATTTCAGAAGTGACAGTCGAAATTACGTAAGAAGTAGCTATGCAGACAGACAGGAAAACAGAAATTTTAATAACAGACACAACCAAGAATTTGTATCTAACAGACAGGAGGGACCTAATTGGCATCCTCCACGTGACAGAACTTCAGAGAGACAAGTGCAAATCGTAGAAATGGATCCGCGAAATGACGCGAATAATCAAAGACGTGACGCAAACAATCGACAATGACTAGCAGCTTCGGCTTCTGGCAGCAATATACACGGTTCAGAAAGTAATGACACTACGGCTTTACACTACGTACGCCTGGAAGACATGAGAGACATTTTGTTAGACGAAAAGGAAAATAATGTAGACGCATTTTTACATCCGGTTATTGAAGTATGTGTGGGTAAGAATAAGTTCACTGCAGTTTTAGATTCTGGGAGCCCATTGAACGTCATTAGTGAATCAGTTTTTGGTATATGTGAAAGGACTATTGCCTGTCCTGTGTTACCTATTTCTAAAACTACAATTCGAGGAGCGATTTCTGGAAAAGGTGTAGAAGTTAAACAACAGACCAACCTAAATTTCAATTGTCAAGGATACGAATTTTCTGCTAATTTTATTATTGTTCCATTACTCAGTACACAAATTATATTAGGTATGGAGTTTCTTAACGCACATAAGGCAATTTTGAACTTTAAAGAGGGAAGTGTGAATTTGACTGTTGCCGGAATGCCGAAATGTTTGAAATTTTTCGAGTGTTTAACAAGATCTGAGTCAGATACAAAATGTTTCAGGTTTCTTACTTCTGATGTTTTCGTTGAGCATTATGACGACAATGTGTTTATTCATGACAATGACTATAGATACAGAGACGCGATGGATGATATAGTTAATAGCGAAGAACTAATTAATGAAAAGGTTAAGAAAGCTGAAGTGCCAGATGACGTTGCAAGAGAAGAGGTGCACCAAATTTTGACTTCACATGCTACAGTGTTTAGTCATCACACGGGGACTATACAAGGCTTACAATATTTATTTAAAGTAAAAGAACACACACCATTTCGCGGGAAAACGTACGCTATTCCTTTGGCATACAGAGACAAGGTTAAGAATGAACTTCAGTACATGTTAGATCAGGGCATTATTGAGCCTGCAGTCAGTCCTTATACTAGCCCATTACACGTTGTTCTTAAAAAGGATGGGTCAATTCGTTTGGTTCTGGACTCCAGACAGATAAATAAAATCATCATTCCTAAAACTGACCGTCCACAAAATTTAGATGAACTTCTTCAACATTTTCATGGAATTAAAGTTTTATCCACGATTGACATGCGCGCAAGTTTTTGGCAAATAGAACTCCACCCTGATTGTAGAAAATATACTGCCTTTTTAGCCTTTGGTAACTGTTACCAGTTTCGGAAATTACCGTTTGGACTTACTGTATCTTCAGCAGCATTCATTCGTAGCTTAAATGAAATTTTACCTGTTTATCTTCGTGACAATATTACTTCATATGTTGACGACATTCTTATTGCTAAACATTCTTGGAGTGAGCACAACAAAATTTTAGATTCATTATTACGTATTTTTGCAAGAGTTGGCATTACGGTGAACTTAGAAAAATCTGAATTTGGTCGTTCTCAGGTGAAATTTCTCGGTCACATTATTTCTACAGAAGGTATTCTTCCTGATCCAGAAAAATTAGACGCTATTCGTAATTATGCTGTTCCTACCACAAAACGTGATGTTCGTAGTTTTCTTGGTGTCTATAATTTTCTTAGACGCTTTGTTAGATTGGACGATTTGGCCACACCTCGTTTATGTGAACTATCTGGAAAGAAATCTAATTGGTGTTGGGATGAGGAAGCTCAGTCAGAATTTGAACAACTCCGTGATGCTTTAGTTGGTGCTCCACTTCTTTCACACCCAGATTTATCTAAAGATTTTTGTTTGGCGACGGACTCATCATACAAAGGACTAGGTGCACATTTATTTCAAGAGATAGAAGAAGACGGCGTTGTAGTACAAAAGACTATTGCATTTGGAAGTCGTGTTCTCTCTAAATCAGAAAAGAATTATTCGATTACGGAACTTGAAGCTTTGGCTGTTGTTTGGGCTTTTACAAAATTTCGGACATTCTTGTTTGGCAGACATACTAAGGTTTACACCGATCATCAAGCTCTGGAATTTCTTATGTCAACAAAATTAACTCACGGCAGATTGTCACGATGGGCGTTGTACCTACAGGAATTTGATTTTAGTATTGTTTACATACAGGGTTCTTCAAATATTGTTGCTGATGCTTTATCACGTGCACCTATGGGTTTGAAACAAAGTGCTGAAGAGGACTGCAAGGAAAACATTTATTGTTTGATGTATATTCAAGGTGTTGCGTTTGAGAACTTTATTTCGTCTTCTCTCCAGGACGTCGCTAAGGAGCAAAATAAGGATCCAATCTGGAAGGACATTAAGGAGAAGTGGAAGAGAAAGGAAAGCGTAGCGATTAGACAGCATTATTTAGTTCGCAATGACATTCTTTTTAAACGAAAATCGGTCGACAACTCTGTTTGGTTAGTTTGTATTCCTGATGAGTGGGTTAATAAGCTGATTTGGTATACGCATTTCAGTTATGCACACTTTGGTCCCAGAAAATGCTTTCATAAATTACGAGAAAATTGCTACTTCAATAATATGGAAAAACGTATTCGATTTGTTCTTGCCAAATGCAAATTATGTCAAAAGGCTAAGCCGCCGACAGTTTCTCACAGAGCACTGTTGTTTCCTATCATTCCAGCAAAATTAAAGGACATGGCTGCAGTTGATTTGTTCGGTCCAGTGGTTCGATCTACTAACGGTTTTGCGTACATTATCGTAGCAGTGGAGTTGACATCAAAATATGTGTGTTTTACACCGTTACGCAAAGCAACAGCTCGTTCAGTATCTAATGCTTTCATTAACCATTTTCTTAAAGAAGTGGGTCATGTTGATAAGGTTATATCAGATAATGGATCACAGTTTCGTTCTAAAATTTGGCTTCGTACTCTACGGCGTCGTAAAATTAAACCAATTTTCATTTCACTTTTTCACCCTCAATCTAACGCTTCAGAGAGATGGATGAAGGAAATCAATAAATTGTGTCATCTTTATTGTCATCAGAATCACAAAACTTGGGATCAGTATCTTCATATTTTCCAAAACATTCTGAATGAACTTCCTAACGACTCAACTTCTTTACCACCTATACTGATATTAAAAAACAAAGCATCGACAAATCGCATTTCTGAAATCGTTCCTTTTCCGCCTACACGGAAACTGCGGCATTCTGAAGTTGTCAACCTGGCTCTACAAAATATTGCATCTGCGGCTGCTAGAAGAGAGAAATCAGCTAAGCGTCCTGGTCGTTTAAAAATCTTGTCAGTTGGTCAGAAAGTGTTAATTAAGTCTCATCGTTTGTCTCACAAAGGAAAAGGCTTGTGTCGCAAATTTTTTCTGCTTTATAACGGCCCATATAGAATTCGCAAAATTATTCATGATAACACTGTCGAAGTAGAAACTCTTAAACCACGACGCTCTAAGGGAATACATCATATATCTAACGTTAAAATTTTTGTGGAATGATATACTTTTGAAAAATTTTTGTAGAATGACATACTTTTGAGAGACTAACAGCTACTTGTAAGCACGCAGAGAGTACAAGGATGCCGCGCTGTGTTTTGGCGGCGGCATATACTCAAAGCAACAGTCAAGTCTGCGCGCCGCACAAGGCAGTCGTTGACCGCAAACAATCACTTCCTACGTCACACGCCTACAGCTGATCAAGCGCTCAGTGCGAATGCACTGACAGCCGTAAATAAATACACAGTCTATTTTCTCCGACTAAAATCAGTATAAAGCTATAATGACTTGATAAATTATGTTACTAACGTTCAGTATTTTTCAGGATACGGTTCTATAAAATATTTAAGAACTTCAGGTAAATTCTGTGCGTGTCCGACGTTAAGACGACTTGCTATCGAGAAAATTTCAGGAAAAATGTCATTTCGAAGAAGAAAGTAATAAACTAAAAAGGTAATTATTAATTGAGTTTATTTTTCAGGTAACATATTTCCACTTAGGTACGTACTTTAGACGTAATTTGCTGCTCGCGATTACGTGATTCATACTTTGTGCTAATTACATGTTCAATGAAATTACTTGTGAAGCGATGTGCTTGCGTACGTTAACTGATTTTGACAATGATTATTAATGAACTGGATTGTTACTTGTGTATATTATGCATTGCTTGGCTGCACTGCTTTTTCACTGATGTCATATTTTTAATTATGTGCCTGCTGTGCCTATTTATTTAGATTATAATTGTCACCTGATTAATTGTGCTGATGTGGTTAGGTATGTAAGTTATACTTTGTGATTTATCTGCTTGCGCCTTCATGTTTACTTATTAAGATACGATGTTAATGACCTGTTTAGTACGTAAGATATATGTTTACTGCTATGCGTATGGATTGCACATTTACACATTTCTGCTTGTTGTCATAACTATACTTTAATTTGGTATATAGCAATGCTGATGTACAGTGTACGGACATGGAGTGTGGGTTACGATGTGGTATGGGTTACGGATTGTTCGCTTGGCGAAGCCTCGTTATAGAAATTGTGCTGCATCCACTTGTTGACATTCTGTTCACTACTGGTATATTTACTCGCTGTTGCTTGTTTTGCTTACGCTCAGTGCTTTATATTTTAAGATGAGAAAATGAACTGCTATAATTCGACGAACGACATTAGTACAAGAAACTTCATAGAAGTCACATGAGCTGGAGGTTTTATGAAAGCTGTATAAATGTATGCCAATAGGAAGGAAGCTAACGACATGACATACCAACACAGTTATTACACTGCATTTTTCGTGAGCAATTGAAATAGGGAGTGACACTTGACACAAGAAATACTCCACATGTTTGCTTCTGTTTGCCATAATTCTTGAAGTGGTGTACACACTGTGAAATATTAGGATCATTCACACTCCGTAATCGTACTTAATTACTGAGAGTTATTCGAACTAAGTCTGTTAGAGGTCATTCATAATGAGTAGAAGATTTTGGTCAGATGGATTACACAGAGGTTGTGTGTTGACAGTGTGTCTTCGGATTGTATGGGATGAGGAGGTTTGCATTAGGATTTTATCTGTACTCGATCGAGGAGACTGACTAGAGGAAAGAGTTATTATGGAAGTGAAATGATACTGGCAATAAGGTTTATATGTATCGACGTATTGAAGAGGTATTATGGAGTTATTGAGATTATATGAAGTTGATTGGAGTTATGGTGTATAAGAGGTAAAATAAGTGAGGTGCATATTTTTTTGTTGTTGTTGTTGGTCTATATGGAACAAGGACGATGAAGATAGCAGACTAGAACACTAAAATGGAAGGAAGATTGTCTACACACACTTTGTTAAATCACTAAGCAGTATGTACTTTTTTTTTTTTTTTTGGAGAGAGGAAGTTGCATATCTTGGCACACTGACAGTTGTTCAGCAACCGTACATTTTTATCTGGCTTGGCAAACATTGGTCTTGACATGATGACTATGACGTTGACTTAACTATTATTGACTGTTATACATTGCTGTCACTACTACTTGATACACATGATGAACATGAAATTTTGACAGAAGTGGATTCACACAGTTAACACTATTCAATTACACAGTAGTACTTAATGTGGATGAAAGATGAGTGAGTGCGTTTTGTGTGTTTTCCTTTCCTAATCCTACCCACCTATCTCCTAAATATTATTTTATTTGTTTGTAGTGGCTTGCACTGACACCCATAAATATTATAGGTTTACTGATGTTTGTGTATTTGTAATAGTAATATGACAATTATCTTATATCATTTGTGTGTTTGTTATGATTTGTATGTTTAGTGTAAGAGCATTGTAAAAGCATTTGTATGTGCATTCAAACTATTGTTCATGCTTGAACTGTCTGATTAGTGATAGTAAATATTATGGACTGTTACCTGCACTTGTTCAACATAATGGGTGCAACCTGGAAATGTTTAATTACTGCTGATGAACTGTCTAATTAGTGATAGTGAATATTATGGACTGTTACTTGCACTTTGTCTACGTGATTGGTGCCACTAGGACATGTTTCATTTCTGCTGATAAACTCTGATCAACAGTGTGATTAGTGATAGTGAATATTATGGACTGATGTCTGCACCTGCTCAACATTGCTGGGTGCCACTGATGACTGCATCTATTGAAATAATGTCACTTGTTGCTGTAGCACCTGTTCAACATTGTTGGGTGCCACTGATGGACTGTTTCTACTGAGATGGTGTCACTTGTTGGTGTCTGCACCTGTTCAACATTACTGGGTGCCACTGATGGACTGCATCTATTGAAATAATGTCATTTGTTGGTGTCTGCACCTGTTCAACATTGCTGGGTGCCACTGATGGAACTGCTTCTACTGAAATGGTGTCACTTGTTGCTGTAGCACCTGTTCAACATTGCTGGGTGCCACTGATGGACTGCTTCTACTGAAATGAAGTCACTTCTTGGTGTCTGCACCTGCTCAACATTGCTGGGTGCCACTGATGGACTGCTTCTACTGAAATGATGTCACTTGTTGCTGTCTGCACCTGGTCAACATTACTGGGTGCCACTGATGGAACTGCTTCTACTGACATAATGTCACTTGATGGTGTCTGCACCTACTCAACATTGCTGGGTGCCACTGATGAACTGCTTCTACTGAAATGATGTCACCTGTTGGAGTCTGCACCTACTCAACATTACTGGGTGCCACTGATGGACTGCTTCTACTGAAATGATGTCACCTGTTGGAGTCTGCACCTACTCAACATTGCTGGGTGCTACTGGTGGAACTGTCAACCACTTGTTGTGTAAATATTTTATGTGAATATTTGTATAAACTGATTTTTTTGTGTATTACTGTTTGTGAAAAGTTATGAGACTCTTACCTGTACATATTCGTCATTGCTGACGCTATTGATTGAACTGTTTAACCACATAATACTTGTGTAAACTATTATGTAAAGTCACATGTATGAAAGAATTTGTATTGCTTAGTGTATTTTGTATATTAGGCTATTGAAAGGTCAGTGCAAAGCCAAAATTTTATCTAGTTATATGATATTTACGTATTAATATTATCTTTTATTTTTGTCTGTATTTTTTTTGACGAATTTGGTGGTATTTTCACCACCAATGTTGGCAAAAATACCATCAAATTCTAGCCCGTGGAGGAAGGGCATATGAAAGGTGGCTACATTGAGCCACAGCGCCAAAAATCGCGCCAGAGAGTATTGTTCCGCCGCCTCCACTGGCAGTGATTATTAAGACGTAGCGGCAAGCAGTGCTTGCCGAGAAGTTGTGGTGGACACTGCTTGTGGCTGAAGTCAGAGTGAGATGCGGTAGTGGAGAGTGTTGTTCCATGTTTATGCAGTTATTTGATGGGAGAGATAGCAGATGTTGTTCCAATGGAGATATTGTAATGATCTGAGTGCTTTTCGTCAATATAAATTAAGGTAACTACCTACTGTTCTTTATTTTCTTATTATTTGTGTGTCCTGAATAATGCTTCATTACAGGTTCAGTCAACAAAGCATCTGGCGTGTGTTCTTGTATTAGAGTGTAATTTTGGTTTTCTTGCACAATTATAGTATTTGTAATTTTCTTTTATCACGTCAGTATAATTGGTATTTAAAAATTCTTGTCTTGTTGAAGAAGAACCGTGCCAGATGTGCGTTGAGTCATACTACCACATACAGAACAGCTACACTTGTGCTTTGTTGGTTTCGCAGGTTTTATAGTTGCTGGGGACTTAATTAATTATTTGTGCTAACAGAAATTTTCTTACATTCTTTGTTGTCATTCTAAGCAGTCAGATTGCGTACTAAAACTAGTCAGGGCCAGCCGTTTACGAAACAGCGTAATCGGACATACAGCGACAGAAAATTAAAAAATATTTGCATTGCATTCATATATCTTTATTATAATTAAGCCCCCATGCACCCCACAGAAAGAAATCGCATGGGTTTAAGTCGGGAGAGCGTGGAGGCCATGAAATGAATTACTGATCATGATCTCCACCACGACCGATCCATCGGTTTTCCAATCTCCTGTTTAAGAAATGCCGAACATCACGATGGAAGTGAGGTGGAGTACCATCCTGTTGAAAGATGAAGTCGGCGCTGTCGGTCTCCAGTTCTGGCATGAGCCAATTTTCCAGCATGTCCAGATACACGTGTCCTGTAACGTTTTTTTCGCAGAGGAAAAAGGGGCCGTAAACTTTAAACCGTGAGATTGCACAAAACACATTAACTTTTGGTGAATTGCGAATTTGCTGTACCAATGCGTGAGGATTCTCTACCGCCCAGATTCGCACATCGTGTCTGTTCACTTCACCATTAAGAAAAAATGTTTCTTCGTCACTGAAAACAAGTTTCGCACTGAACGCATTCTCTTCCATGAGCTGTTGCAACCGCGCCGAAAATTCAAAACGTTTGACTTTGTCATCGGGTGTCAGGGCTTGTAGCAATTGTAAACGGTAAGGCTTCTGCTTTAGCCTTTTCCGTAAGATTTTCCAAACCGTCGGCTGTGGTACGTTTAGCTCCCTGCTTGCTTTATTCGTCGACTTCCGCAGGCTACGCGTGAAACTTGCCCGCACGCGTTCAACCGTTTCTTCGCTCACTACAGGCCGACCCGTTGATTTCCCCTTACAGAGGCATCCAGAAGCTTTAAACTGCGCATACCATCGCCGAATGGAGTTAGCAGTTGGTGGATCTTTGCTGAACTTCGTCCTGAAGTGTCGTTGCACTGTTATGACTGACTGATGTGAGTGCATTTCAAGCACGACATACGCTTTCTCGGCTCCTGTCGCCAATTTGTCTCACTGCGCTCTCGAGCGCTCTGGCGGCAGAAACCTGAAGTGCGGCTCCAACCGAACAAAACTTTATGAGTTTTTCTACGTATCTGTAGTGTGTCGTGACCATATGTCAATGAATGGAGCTACAGTGAATTTATGAAATCGCTTCAATCATTTGTAATAGCCCTGTAATTATTTGAAATACTGAAAACCAAATTTTTGTTGCCCTGGAAGCCGTTTGACAGACAACGCGCTAGTGGAATTAGGTGATCTTAGCTGTTAAGTAGTATACATTATTTCTTCATTCAGCTCTTTTCGAAACACTTGTTTTCTAAATGAATAAGAGAAGGGTGTTAAGAGCGTGGAATGTAGAGAAAGGAAAAAGAGAAGGTTGTGAGAAACTAGGAGATTCTGTCATCCACAATCCTGTACAAGATAAGATTCCTGAAATCGTGTCATAAGGAGAAAGAAAACCAATCCGGCGAAGCGATTTCCCGCTAAGGAATGTTTACTGAAATGGTTTAGCCAATGTGGACGACAAAGCATATCTGTCAGATGTTGCATGCTTAAAGAAAGGCTACGCCATTCGCTGCTGGTATGGGCCTTTTACATTTCGCCTCTAGCTCATTAGCAGTAAAAAATAAAAATAAACTATGACTTCGTTTTTAATTAGATTTGTGGAGAGAATGCGAGCGTTTATGGCAGTTTGTTCAGCACAAAAAAATTATGAAACTGAAGTTTCCTTACTCATTGCTTCAAATTTCTATGTGCATATCGTTTGAAATGTTAAAATAAAATAAAAATAATTAATCAGGTAATAAATTCAACTTTCTTTCGGTTTTAATTCTAGTTCTCAATATGTGACTCCTTTTGTAAAGAACCGCGATTATCATTGAAATTACAGTTTCATGTGTTAACTTGTACTCTTATTTTGACTATTTCCTCATATCACCTTGATTAAACTTCCGTTAAATCTAGTTGTCAATTTTGGAGCTTTTTGTTGGACTTTCTTGTACCAGCTGGATCTTTCCAGCGCTGGAAACTTTCAAAGGGAGCTATTCTTCCGCCAGAATTGCAACTAAAATGTCAGGCCGATAGTTAATACTCTTACTGTTACTACAATATTTTCTCAACTGCAATGACTGACAAAAAATTAAGCTCTTGGCAGAAATAGTCCGATGTAGACGCTGTTTCCTACACTTTATACCATCAGTGGTTACGTAACTAATTAGAGCTGCAGCAGTCTGAATCCAAAACGGCCAGATAGTGTTGTCAGCGCATGAGCATATTGTCAGGCCTAACAAGATATAGAAGTGGGAGGGGAGTGGGATAGCGAAGGGGAAGGGGGCCGAAACTAGTCATCTGGGTCATGGCCTCACATAGCAATAAAAATTTCCTTACAAGTTTTTATAATTTTACTTCCATCAGTCTTCAAATTATAGCCTCGCTCTGTGAAAGTAGATTATAATTTGCATACTCAGTGTGAAGTGCTACTACAGTTTTGTTACTGACGATTGGAGTAACTTTCATCGTCAGGTTACCACAAACTTCGGCTAACTACAGTCTCACCCACTATCATACACTGAACAGAAAACTTACGCCCGACTTTCTCCAACAATTTCTTGAAACTTTTTGTCAGTACCGATTCTGAGGCACGTTCTCTAAAAAAGCATCAAACTATATGGGTGACCTACTTTTGACGATTATCTTCTCCCACACTGTCTCTCATTTCGAATCTGAGGTACTGTCACTAGATAGAATTCTTCACAGCAAAAAATATGCTACAACCACTGGCGTACAGCTTATCATGCTACGTATATTCCTATCGGAATTTACTATTAAAGCTTTAAGTTGAATATGATGGTGTGCACCTGTCGAAATATCGGTGGTTGTAGACGTCATCCGGCTGCATGCTCTTAAATTATCTGAACACTGCATACGCCGGAAAAAACACAGACGTCATTGCTCTAAAGTATCCAACAAGCTAAAAAGACAATTGATCAGTAGCTACTAAAATGTCTCTCAAAAACCAAGGCTCCGTTTTCAGCGTCTGCGTACATTTATTCAAGTATTTTCTCTCATGATGGAAAAACGAATAAAGCTCTCAGCCAAAACCCTTTTGGCATCATTTTAAATTTCTGAAATCGCTGCCAAGAGACAGAAAACAGATAAAATTTTACCGACATGTAAAGAAATATTCGCTACCATCTTGGGACGGTAAGTGGTTGAACAAATTCAGAACTACGTATGTCAAATGATAAAGTTTATTGCCGTTTAATGAACATGTCAGCTGGTACTGCAAGTAAATTGTAGAAAACTTGGCAAACACGCAATCTGCTCTACAGCTAAATGAAAGCGCTGACATTTACGAAAAAGATCAATTATTATCTTTTGGGAGATCTGTTCGCGGACCAGAAATTATCGAGCAACACCTGTTTTGCAGAGAACTAAAAGCAACAACCACTGGAAATGATACATCTGTGCTGTTGAGGGTTTCTTTCAAGATAAGGGACTGAAGTGGACGGACTGCATTGCTATATGTACTGATGATGCTGCTGCAATGACAGGAGATATAACGGGGATTCTAACATTTGTGCAGAACAAAAACACATAAGTAATAACTGCTCATTGTTTTTTTACATAGAGAGGCTTCAACGTTGAAGACTACGGGCGGAAATCGTTTCGGTTGCTTCAGTAAAAACACGCCCCGCTTTTCCAGTTACGGTTACCCCATCAACTGACTTGAATACAGAAGAAAAAAAAATCAAATATGGGTCACATAAGAGGGCACCTTTCAGGGTTGCAAGGAGAGGTATCCAAATACTTTCCTTCGATGTCGACTACTGACTGGGAGTGGTTGATTACCTCTGGCGAGGAAAACGTGTCCAAAGCAAAAGTAAACAGCTCCGAAAAAGAGCAACATTTCGAAATATCATCAAATACAGCCCTCAGATCGAAATGTAAAGAAAATGTTCCCCATTTTTTTTAATCTCAATCATAAGTGAATATCCAGACATCGCGAATAAAGCAACACCTGTTTCACTGTTCTTCTCAACGTCCTACTTGTACGAGTCTGGATACCCTTCAACGAAGAATATAAAATCCGACCACAGATCTCGCCTCCTTGGAATGGTCGGCGACACGAGACTGTGTATGTGAAGAATTCGTCCACAGACAGACCTAATTTGCCGAAATTTGCAAGGTTCAAGTATCTCACTACATTAAAGATTTGTTTGTATATTTCCGATGTTCACGTTTATTCTTTATGTTCATGCTTAGGTGATAAGCTTCTTTTATGTTCATATGTTTCTATACAAGCATATTACACAATTAATTTATGATGTTTGTATGTGAAAGCCGTCCCGTAAAATGTGTTCTATGTGGGTTGTGTGTTTGAAGTTTCTTTATGTTCCTGCGTGTTTTCTTGCATGCTTTATTTTTATGTTCGTATGTTCCTACTCAAAAGTCTTGCGCAATAAATATGCCTAATTTTTATCGCATAGTCGTTCCATAATTTTATAAAATGTACTGTGTGTACTTCATGTGTTCGAATTTTTTTTTTTTTTTTTGCATCTAGGAAAAATAATCACATGTGGAGGTGTCGTGAAAGTTTTAAATCTACTGTGGAGTGATTCAAAGGAGAAAGGGTTGAGACACGTGACCCCAGATTACCTGCGCCTGCGCACAAGTGCAACGAGTGGCGGGCAAGGACGCCAGACGCCCTTACCCCAAGGGGCAGCGTTGGAACAGCCTGGGCTAAAGGAAAGGAGGAGAACCTCAGAACCCAGGAATTAGGTGTCATTCACGCTGACACGAACTACGATTTGCTTCGGCTGCACCGAGTATATTCAATAACCGCTGGTGGAGCCTCCTTCATGTCTTGAACGACGCCCCCAACAGCCGACACCCCCAACAGACATAGTGAATACTACTTCCAGCTTTTCCTGCCATCTATTTCCCTAAGGGCCTCCATAAATCACTAGAGGATGTTCTGACCAGCGTACCTCTAAACTTTTCCGAAGCTTCCAGGAAGATTAGCAAAATCCTAACAGACGAGGCATCCTTTTCTGGCACATATTCACTCTCAGTAATGTTTTATACTTTGTCTTGGTACCAAAAATGTAAGGGGGCATCTGAACAGCCAGCAGCCGCATTATCAAACAATCCTGAGATTTACGACCCCACTTGTTTCATTATTCACACTCGGGCGAGATCGAACTAGTTGGTTAGAAATTTCTGAATGTAGAGCGCTATCAGTTGATGCCAGAGTAGGCACAACTTTCTCACGAGGTGCTTCAGTGACCCTGGAGCACAAGGAAACACCCTGAAGCCTGCCAATCATATCCGATGCCGTTTCTGTTTCCAGACCGCGTACAGTGCCTGTGGATTCACATGCAACTACGACCTCCCCCATCCATCCTTCACTATCTACACTTACATAGTAAAATGAAAGCAAGTACTCATCCATTTAACTGGATACTAACAAAAAATATTGTAAGATATCAAATTATGCGACTGGTCTGTAACTTTGCATGCTATCGAATCTACTACACTACTGGCCATTAAAATTGCTACACCACGAAGATGACGTGCTACAGACACGAAATTTAACCGACAGGAAGAAGATGCTGTGATATGCAAACGATTAGCTTTTCAGAGCATTCACGCAGGGTTGGCGCTGGTGGCGACACCTACAACGTGCTGACATGAGGAAAGTTTCCAGCCTATTTCTCATACACAAACAGCAGTTGACCGGCGTTACCTGGAGAAACGTTGTTGTGATGCCTCGTGGAAGGAGGAGAATGCGTACCATCACGTTTCCGACTTTGATAAAGGTCCGAGTGTAGCCTACCGCGATTGCGGTTTATCGTATAGCGACATTGCTGCTCGCGTTGGTCGAGATCCAATGACTGTTAGCGGAATATGGAATCGGTGGGTTGAGGAGGGTAATACGGAACTCCGTGCTGGAGTCCAACAGCCTCGTATCAATAGCAGTCGAGATGACGGGCATCTTATCCGCATGGCTGTAACGGATCGTGCAGCCACGTCTCGATCCTGACTCAACAGATGGGGACGTTTGGACGTTTGCAAGACAACAACCATCTGCACGAACAGTTCGACGACGTTTCCAACAGCATGGACTACCAGCTCGGAGACCATGGCTGCGGTTACCCCTGACGCTGCATCACAGACAGGAGCGCCTGCGATGGTGTACTCAACGACGAACCTAGGTGCACGAATGGCACAATGTCATTTTTTCGAATGAATCCAAGGTTCTGTTTACAGCATCATGATGGTCGCATCCGTGTTTGGCGACATCGCGCTGAATTCACGTTGGAAGCGTGTATTCGTCATCTCCATACTGGCGTATCACCCGGCGTGATGGTATGGGGTGCCATTGGTTACACATCTCGGTCACCTCTTGTTCGCATTGACGGCACTTTGAACAGTGGACGTTACATTTGAGATGTGTTACGATCCGTGGCTCTACCCTTCATTCGCCCTCCCTGCGAAACCCTACATTTCAGCAGGATTATGCACGACCGCATGTTGCAGGTCCTGTACGGGCCTTTCTGGATACAGAAAATGTTCGACTGCTGTCCTGGCCAGCGCATTCTCCAGATCTCTCAGCAATTGAAAACGTCTGGTCAATAGTGGCCGAGCAACTGACTCGTCACAATACGCTAGTCACTACTCTTGATGAACTGTGGTAGCGTGTTGAATTTGCATGGGCAGCTGTTCCATGTCACGGCATCCAAGCTCTGTTTGACTCAATGCCCAGGCGTGTCAAGGCCGTTGTTACTGCCAGAGGTGGTTGTTCTGGGTACTGATTTCTCAGGATCTATGCACCCAAATTGCGTGAAAGCGTAATCACATGTCAGTTCAAGTATAATATAATTGTCCAATGAATACCCGTTTATCATTTGCATTTCTTCTTGGTGTAGCAATTTTAATGGCCAGTAGTGTAGAAATACGATCTCTGAAACACTCTTTATACTGCAGTTAACACTCACTCAACTCCTCTACGAAAGAAAAAACGCAAACTGCTGTGTTATAGTTTGTCCCTGGTTTAATTCGCAACAGCACTGCACACAGGCAAGCAGTCATAACAGCACGTGCTCCATGATGAGGATGGCTGCCAGCAGTGTATTCTCGTTCATGGTCATTTTACCGACTTCGGATTATATCTGTCACTAATAACGTAGTAGCCGGTTGCTCGTCAGACTTTTTGATTATGATAACACCGCTCAGTGGTCGATGCTGTTACGTGAAATGCTTGAGAACTTGTTCACACAAATTTACCTGCGTGTATTATGGAGAATGTATTGCAACCGCTGCTTTTCAGCTAGTATAAGTCGAACGCTGCGATCGATCGGCAAGTGTCTCTTGTCATATAGGACAACCATGCCGTGCGTCTCTCACAACGGAAGAGTTGGAATGAAAAAGATTCCAAGTGCCAAAATCTTAAGGAGAATCTTTTTATAAATAACTTATTTGTACCAAAAAAATTGAAGAGGTACCTCATACTACAGAATTATGCTGCCCACCTCATCGTTGCAAATCTTAATGAAAAAATTAGGGAAAAAATAATTACAACGTTCAAAGTGCCATACTGGTAACTGAGTGTTTCTAAACGCCAACATGAAACTTTTTATTTGAAGTGTCGTTAACACAGAGGCACAACGTTTTATTTGTAATAATACAAGTAAGGAAATACATCAGTGAAACTTTAGCCGATAAAAAGCATTTCACGTTTCTTTTCAGGTTTCACAAGAGAATGACAAAATTAAATTCAAGAAAAAAATCTCTAAGTATTGACTTCTGTATCTTACACAACTCCATTCTTGGGATCATATGCTGCAAAATTTACTGTAAAACTCTAGTACTGTTGAGGAAGAAATGGAAATATCGTCAACTGGTCTTTCCGTCTTGCCAAACATCAGCCTTGAACTTCCCTCTTTCGAAGAAATTGACATTTCTCCGTTCTTCTGTTTCAGAGCAAGAATTTCTTCGTAGCTATTTGACGTGGATGAACTTGAGATACTTTGATCATACTGCATTTGGAAATCTTACACGCCTGCATTGACAATAATGCATAAACAACGTCCGTAATATTAGAGCAGTCAATTTCAGGTATTGGAATTACATGGAATGGGTTCAGCTTCCTTACTTTTCTCCATTTATCAACTTGTATAATTGCAAAAACTCTATCGCAGCTCAAATCACTGTACCAACTCACCAAAACTTTACTATTGTCTCTTCAAACCACCTCAGGCTAAATGCCGGAGACATTCACAGGTGGCACTTGGAACTCCAATGAGAAACCCTGCTTGGTACAAGGGCCAAGCGCCATTTACTAATGAATGTTTGATACTTTTTTCTGTAATTTGACATTTGGAACAAGTCTAGGTACCTGCAAGAGGGTACTGAGCAGTGAAAACGCGTTTTGCGGAAAAATGACACTTAACACTTTTCCATTTCCGTTCTTCAAATGTGCACTTCCATTTTGATGGCCTGCTGTCGTTTAGAGGTATGGTAAATTTAATTCCTATGTGATCCTCATATGGCACTAGGACCGAAAGTAATTTTAAAATGGGCGAAACTCTAACGACTGTTATTCCCCTTAAGTTTACAATGACTTCATTACTATGCACTCTAAGAAAGAAAAAAAGAAATTAAGGAAAAGAAAGAACACGACTCACCTAATGGGTCGGAAATCTACTGAGAAACGAATGATTACAACTTCAGAAAAAATGAATGATTTTTTCAAGACAAAGAACTTCAGAAATCAAGAAAGTCAATAACGCATTGGTCTACTGTTGGATATCCTACAAAGGGAATCGTGCCAACTTCTAACTGGCGCATTACGTCATCAAAATCCCGAGCTGATTGGAGGACCCTCCCATTATACTCGAAACGTTCTCAATCGGGAGAGATCCGGTGACCTAGCTCGCCAAGCTAGGGTTTGGCTGCACGACGTGAAGCAGTAGAAACTCTCCCATGTGCGGGCAGACATTACCTTGCTGAAACGTAAGCCCTGATGGCCTGTCATGAAGGGCAAAAAACGGGGAGTAGAATATCGTCGATGTAACGCTTTGAAGTAAGTGTGCCGAAGATCACAGCCAAAGGATGCTGCTATAGAAAAAATGGCACCCAAGACAATCACTCATGGTTATTGGGCCGTATGGCGGGGGATAGGATGGTGTCCCACCGCATTTCTGGGCGTCTCCAGACACGTCTTTGGCCTGGAATCTCACTGACTGGAATGGAATTGTCTTCGCCGATCAATCCCGCGTGAAAATGAAGCCCGATGACCAGCCGAAAAGCTCCCTGCGTAAGGGCCACAGGTGGACCAACGCTTTATTGCCTTGCTCAAGTTATGGAGGTCTTTCTGTCGAAAAAATCATCCAATTTTTCTGAGATTTGTCTGTACATCTATGTCACACCTACCGATTTCGGTCGCTTTCGGGTAATTCCTTCGTCATGCGTCAAGTTATGGAGGTCTTTCTGTCGAAAAAATCATCCAATTTTTCTGAGGTTTGTCTGTACATCTATATCACATCTACCCATTTCGGTCGCTTTCGGGTAGTTCTTTCGTCATGCGTCTTTTTTTTCTTAGGGTGTAGGTGTTTGTGTATATTGGTATATATATTTATCAACAATTCTGCTCGGATTTTACAAACGGTAAAACCTGTGTCGGCGTCTGATATTTTTGTAGTACTTTGTTACTTTTATTCTTTAATCATTCCACCGAAAACTAAAATGAACAGGATATGACAAAGAGGTCAGCAGTGATCGAGTGAGTTCACGGAAGAAGCAGCAAATCTTACCTGTGGATGCGAAGTGGGCGTATGAAGCAATGAAGCACCGACTCACTAAATTCCTGAAATTTTGTTCGGTTATTCGTGTCCCTAGAAACAAAACTTGGCTGGTTGTCATTCTGATTACTAATTTCAATACTGCAGTGTCGTGTGTGATTTTGTCGTTCTAGGTAAATTACACCATTACGGTATTGCTACAATTCTGATTCATACTGCCATGTACGGATGGTTTCTCGTGACCGATCAAGCTGCGTGTGCACAGCGCAGTTGCACGCATTTAGGTATCACAGGACATGTATCATCCACTTCTGGTCAATTAGTAGATGGTCTGACAGTGTGCAGACATAATATGGCTGTCAAATTTAACGTGACCGGTATTCATGAAAGGACACCCATGAAAGCAAACGTGCGCGTTAGATTCATTTTAAGAAGAAGAGAACTGTAAGTCTGTCACTATTACTGAAGAAATCTTCCTTTGTAAAATACTTACAGCATCACACTTCCTATAATGAAAACGTTAGATTTTACGACTGTTAACTACCAGTATCACCAGTGGCTAAATATAGTGTGTGGTTTTGGTATAAAAACTTCAGTTGCTTAAACAGATGTATACCAGAAGTTTGTGTGGGAACGAAATTCTTGCTACTGTGTTTTCTACAAGTAATTTCTTATATGTAAGTGAGGAGTCACCATATAACATCAATGAATGAAATGCTACTCTACCGAAAGTTGGCAAATATCCTTACGGAGAAATAGCGGAGCCGCAATGTCTTAATAGGTTTTGTATACCCTATTCCTAGTTTATAATGAATACGCACACCTTTCTGTGAGTGCAGGTACTTTTCACACTGTAAACCTGGATGCGCTGTGATTTCTTTTTTCTTCAAAGTTTAAAGCTAGTTTGTTTGTGCAAAACCACATAACAACTTCGGCAAAAACACCATTTATTATTTTCGCTATTGATGCGTCTTTGTTCGCTCTGAGAACAGTGCTTGTATTAGCTGCAGAAGGGGCTGTTTGTGACTACTGACCAAAATGTATGGGACACCCACTACGAATTCCCCCCTTGCAGGTGATGTGGCGTCCCAGCTCGTATCACTAGATCATCCTAGTGTAGCTTCTTGCGTATTTCTTGCTTTGGACCTTCACCACCCATTTGATGAAGCAAGTATCCCGTAAAAAATTAATTTGTCTAATAGAATATTATGATTATCATTTTCACATGTTCTCAGTAACCCATAGCAAATACTAGCTATCTATTATGGGCTGAGCTTAAGTGTAAGTAGCTGTCTCATTAGAGTAGCTTTTGAATCTCAGACTGTGATTGATAATGTATGCCATTACTACACACTTTGCATTACCTTCTTAAAAATTATGAATAATGATGCAGGGAAAGGAAATGGCTTGCATCTGTTGGCACCTGCAGCGTCACCTTTCTTTGGAGAAAAGCAAAGCGATTAGGTATTTCAGTCTGTCTGGAAAAATTCTCGGAACTACACATGTAGCAAGCAACATTACACATTAAAGGAGTATAGCTATTAACGTCTTACTGGACATATTTCAGCTGCACGCGGACTGTTATTTTTGAGGATCACAATGATAGTCTTTATTTCCGATGAGAATTCGTGAAACACTTTCATTTCGCTAAATGTCCTCTGTATTTATTTTTCACTGTATTGTTTTATTTTTCTTCGGAACTTCTTGAACGAATTTTCTCATATACTGTTTAAAATAAATGCTAAGGATATCTGCTAGACATAAACCGCGTTTTTTCAATGTTCCCATTCCCTTTAATAGAAATAGTGTCATTTTCTACAGTTTCTTTCACTGATTCCGTTTTAACAATACTCAGTTTACCGATATTATTATAACCTGTCAGTATCTGATAATGTGTACATAATCATGGGTGCTTAGGAGATTGGTCTCACTATTTTACAGTACAGTTTACAACGTGAAAGTACTTCTGAGTCTGACCTGCTCACGGAATTTTTTTGATGTCCTTTTCTCTTCCTGAAGCACTTTAATACTTGAAGTGTTCGAAGATTTCTTCCAAAATTTTCTACAACTGCACTGAATTAGTTTTCCTGGAATACTGCTATGGAAATGGATCCTAACTTATTGAGAAATTTTTTGAATTTAGATATTTGTTTTGCACCATTTCAGTTCAGTCAAAATTTTGTAAATAGACAGTGAAAAGATCACCGTTGCTCCCTTACGTCTTAGTAACAAACACAAGAGATGGAACGTTGCTGAGAGCACATAACACATGCCAGCAATAAACACCCTGTCTGTTGGGACTGGGTCGATCTTCCCGAAAGTTTCTGAACGGGCATAAGGTGTGGGTACGCTGTCCAGTACACTCTATGGCTGTTTGTGGAGCCCTTAGGCAAATAGATTGCGCTTCAAGATGGGAGACGAGTACGTATTCGGTACGTCTGACGAGAGTGTCTTTCGAAACATGGAGAACACACTACTGGCAGCTGCTGAACAGAATGTGTGCACCCAAGACAAATCGTAGCTCACATCGACACGAAGGATCCAGATGCTACGTGTGTCATGAAGTACCTGTACTAAGAATATTCACTGCTGTTGTGGAACTGACGTTGCTGTTGACATCATATTAATAAAATTATTACACTACAAACATCGTTGAACTGCTGATTCGTTTCCGTCGACAAACTTGCCACATCTCACTGTACGTGTTGCATTGCTAAGGTTGACATCAACACTAAAAACATATAAAAACCTTATTGTGGTGTACCAATGTATGTTTGTATGCTCTGTATTATTTGATTTCAACCTGACACTAAAAACATTATAAGACATTGTTGTATTGCAGTATTGTTTGCCTTGGTGCCAGCATTGTAAACACTATCACACATCATTGCATGTACGGCATTGTTAGTGTTGTATCTGACACGAAGTAAATCAGCATACACTGTGGCCTTTTGTATATAGATAATGTCGGCATTAATACCAATAAAATTATCACATGTTCTATGTTCTGTGTAGTTGCAGTTTGCGCTGGCACTGAAAACATTATCTCACATAGTGAATTGTATTCTTTGTTTCAGTGTATAAAGGCACATTTGCATGCCGAGCGTGAGTTTCCTCGGAAACGCGAAATATTAATTAAATAAATAATCAGTGACAAATAAATAAAGCCTATGGCACACAACTGCAGCGCTGTGTCGCTGATAAAACAAAAGCACAATTACGTTACTCTTATGTTTGATTAAGAAAAGGGAGAGCTCTGGTAGAAGTGGTGCGAGAAGCACGTATTTTATTCTATTGTCTGGCACACCGCCATATTTCATGTTATAGAAGAATACTGCGAGTTGCAACCAGACTAGGCACTCGATTCTGTAAAGAATTTATATTTATAAAAGTAAGTAGGATTATGAACTGTAGGCTTATTCATTGAATATATCTGATTTAACTAACTGTGTAACTTTTTGTGTTTAGTAGACAATCACCTCTGTACGACGTATTGGCATGGCTGGCAAATTATTGAAATATTGAGATTTAGATTATGAGTCCGCACCTACCGCAGCAGTCTTTGGAAACGATTTATTTACGAAGTCCGATTATTTCAGTTTTATTTCACGGTCAACTACGAGTAAAATTGCCTTTACGAGAAAGCCATTGTCAAGCGTCTGATACCGAATAATTAAACGTCCACGTTCCAGATAAGCAAATATTAATTACAATTACAATCACAATCACCATCATACAGATAGAAAAATTAATATTTAAATAATATTTTTTATTTTATTTATTTTATATTGGCGACTGCGTGTCGGACTTGTTATTTTGTCATTTGTTACATTGTTCTCTTTGTTTCATGTGAAAAATCAACTTTCTGGACCTGGACGTGAATGTATGAGAGATAACAAAAAAAAAATCTGAAGATATTTTCCAATTCTAAAATTTTGCGGGAAGACGCAATGAAACTTCCAGCAAAATAAGGTAAGACGCAGCATCTTTGCATTAGCAGGCTTGACCAGACGTATAATTCAGTGTATTAGCTTTTCAGTAAATTCTGTAGTGTTTCTTTCGTGCATAACAGTTTTCAGTGATAAATTTCATTCTCAGTACTTTTCCTTAAACAATAACGTATGCAACAATACCAATACACGAGTGTACAATATGGCCGACTTCTGTACGATACGTAGTAACATGGACAGCAGCCATTACCAATAATCTCAAATTCAGTTTATATTTTTAAATTAACAGACAGCCATTGTTGCTACGAGCGATTCATGCTCAACTGCATTTTATTTTAAAATCAGTGTCAAATATTTTCTTGAAACATATATCACGTGTGGCATGGTAATAACTGGAAATCAATACGCAAAAATGGAACAGCAAAGACGTACTATTCAGACGCAATCCGACTCGGACGAGAGACAAATGTTAGAAAATGACTTTACGACAGCAACAGGTAGTGACGATTTATCAAACATTGACGCAAGTGTTGACGGAAATTTTGGCAATAGGCCGTCCACTACAAAAATTTCAAAGTCTCAGTCAGAGCCCATGTTGATGCATGACGTCACGTCTAATGACGCGACGGGGGCACAGACCTTGCAAACTGTAAACATTGCCGACATGTTACAAATGCTAATGAAACAGAACGCCGAAAACATGGCAACCTTACAGGCACAAAATGACGCAATTAAATCTGACCTCATAGCACTCAAGACAGGTAATGACACTTTATGTAAACGTGTGGAACTTATAGACGCCACACTGACCAAACAGATGACTGAACTCAGTACTAAATTTTCCCAGCTTAATACGAGACAAGAAAAGACTACAACTGACGTAGCACTTTTACAGACACGAGTAAAAAACCTTAATGTCACGTGTGAAGTTCTTACTGAACAAATTCAAACATATGCTTCAGTACATGACAACCTTGAAAAACGAATTACTGACGTACAGAATAAATTTGACAATGTTGAACAACACCTGACTGACATCTTACAATCTGATGCCACAGCTCATTTTCAAAATATTAATAAAGAATTTCATGATTGGGTAGTGAACAAAGACAAACATTTTGATAGATGCTTACGTGAAAATTTACCAACAATTGTGCACGACTCCGTAGCGCAATACATTACTAATAACAAACAGCTGATCAGTGACGCAGTACAATCCGTCACTGCACCCATGAGACAATTCACCGATCGACCACAGTCTGAATGTAACGAAAATATCAGTCAAAATGCACAGTTCAGGAACCAATATACATTCGAGTATGACACACACATACCGCACACGACAAACACACAAGAACAAAACACACCACGACTACAACACATACCACGATGTGCAAACACAAACACAAGCTATTATCATGGTAAACCACAGCAACATTATCGTAATTACTCGCCAGCTGAACATACCAGTAATTACAGTGGAATAAATCCATATCACAATACGAAGGAAGAAGAAAGCTTAATGAAACACAGGCAATTTCAGATTTTTATCCCAGAAAAACGAACCATTCATCCGGTGATTTTTCTTAAATCTTTTAGTAACGCATTTCCACGCACTTGGAGTGACCGGAAAAAGATTTCATATATTGTCGGTTACATCCAAGGCGATGCAGCTGTCTGGGCATACAGTCAAGCTGACGTATGTACCACGTACAGTGAGTTTGAGCGTGCTTTTCTGAACAAATTCTGGTCGCAATCCGTCCAGGAGCGACTCAGAAGACAAATTTTAGAACCTGAAACTTTTAACAGTAAAAATGGCAACTTACGCAGATATTTTGAAAAATACTTGAACATGGGACACTTTTTAGACGAACCAGTCGCAACGCGTGATATACTCCGTGCGTTGAAGGCCAAATTGCCTTTCAACATTAAAGAAAAACTCCTACATATCCCGGATGACGATTCAGATTATTTTTTAACAGCCTTAGATTCGGTTGACATGTTACTTGAAGATCAGCGCTTCGCGCGGCAAAACAGCAGCCACAATGTTTACACTAGTGGTATGCAAAACATGCAGGCTTGCCAACTCAATTCTGGCGCGCCCACAGTTGGATACGCGGTACAGCAAAAACAGCAAACTCACATGCCGTTTCAATACGAAAATCAAAATCAACACGCGTATTCCAATACAAACAATAGTTACAACAGTAATAACACTTCATGCGGCAATCCATACAAAAGGCACTGCGGTAATAACTACAACGGTAACAACGGATACAAAGGCAACAACAAAAACACAAACAGAAATAGAAATAATAATAACTACGAGCCAAGACAGCATCAAGGTTGGACTCGTAACGATCAGTACTTCCATTCAAACTCTGCTTTACCACAGCAGCCACCAGGACAAAATTGGAGCATACCTTACGACCGACAGGTAAGTTATAATGCGCAACAGCAACAACAACCGCAAAAGTTTGGAGATCATAATAGGCAATATCCGAATGTGAATATAATAGAAATGACACCTGATGCACAACCTCAATCTGTGTCAGTACCTAGTACAAATGCTAATCCGACAAACTAGAAACAGTCACTTCTATGCCCCAGGTCGTGGCTGAAGAATTCTTGCGGGGCGACTGCAATGTTAATCAGTTATTTGACACCACAATTGAACAACAAAATATTGATATGCCGAATAATTCTAAACAAAAATTACCTGTTTTATTTATAAGATACAACCACAATGAGAATATATCAGATGAACTTTTACAAGACGGTACACAATGTCGTTCAAACACAAATGAAATTGTTTTAGCATCTACTACTGGTGTAGTAGGTGGGATTCCAACTACTATTATCCTAGATACAGGTGCAGCTGTGAGCGTTTTGTCTTTTAATTTTTATAAAAATATGTGTGAATTGGAACCTGTGCCTGAGTTTCCTGCCCAAAACTGTAAAATAACTACTGCACTAGGTAATAAGTCATGTAGGGTTACGAAGCAAGTTTTTGTAAACATTAAAATAGGTAATGGAACCGTACAATGGCCATTCCTGGTTGTACAAAACCTTGTGACAAATTGCATATTAGGAATAGATATTATGAGCGAGAAGGACTCTATTATAGACTTCTCCAAAGGTAAATGTATTTTAAATGATAAAGGCAGTGTAATTATTATTGATTTGGACAGGAGAACTCTAAAGCATGACAAACACTGTACAGGGTACAAGGTTCAGTTAGTACTTGACAATGACATTCAAGATATGCAAACACACTCATCTGACACAGAGCTATTGGACTTGAAAACATTGCTTGATCATAAGATAAGTGAAGCTACAGCTCTCAGTGTACATGAACGTATAAAACTACATGAAGTGTTATCCAAATATTTACAAGTTTTTACCAAACGATTAGGTGTTATCAACACGTATGTGTACAAGATTGAAGTTAAGCCTCACAAGATCTTCTACCACAAGACATATAACGTACCGTTATCTCAACGACCTGCTGTGTGGCAAGAATTAAAGCAAATGTTAGACTGGAAGGTCATTGAACCATCCACCTCACCTTATTGTAGTCCTCTACTTGTTGTCAAAAAATTAAATGGAAGCATTAGGTTAGTGTTAGACGCACGAGCAATTAATGAAATAATTTTACCGGTTCACACAAAACCCGAAAATTTAGAAGAGCAATTACAGAAATTTCTAGATGCAAAATATTTTTCCACAATAGATCTCGCTAATTCGTTTTGGCAGGTGGGTATCACTCCTGATTCACGGAAATATACTGCATTTATGTTCGGGGGGCGAACCTATCAGTTTTGTGTTCTACCCTTCGGACTGAATGTCAGCTCTGGGGTATTCATTACAGCCCTGGGTACCGTGCTTGGCGACGATTTAGTTGAGACAGTCACACACTATGTAGATGATATACTGATAGCTACACAGTCTTGGAAGGAACACGTTGGCACACTTCAAAGAATTTTAGAAAAATACGCACACCGAGATCTTAGAGCATTTTATGCTGAATAATGTCAAAGTCATACCCATCAAAATATTGCTAAGCAACTCGAAAAACTCTGTTGTTACAACACAGATAATAAGTAGTGTAGAAATTTTCATTTCAGCGGTTCCAGAGTCGCAGTTGAAGGCAGAAGAACTCTTCTTTCAGCGCGCGCCACCACCTGGAAGATGGAATATTAAAATAAAATTTATGATTACGTAGCAGTGCATGATATATTAATTTTTCACGGAACATTTGTTATTGTAGGTACCACTGACTTAGTATGACACCTGACGAACCGACAGACGTCATCTGTGAAGCGATCTTTTACTTTGAGAAATAGATTAGACGCACATCTCTCAACACGAAAAGCATCTATCAGTAGTCAAGGCCACACAGACACTCTACACACACGCACAAAACGCGAGGAATCGAACATTTTCTCTCTCTTACTATTTTGAATATTATTGAGTAGTGAAAACGCCTGGTCTTGCCTACTGATGTAATGAATGTTGTGTCTAACCTATCTTAATTTCAGATGACATCACGTGACACAATGTAATAACCTATAGCTATGTAATGATGATGCAAACATGTTTATGTGCAACTGTATTATGTTTATGCTAAGAAAATATGTGACGTGTGTATGTATAATTACTTATTTTTTTAACTGATGTATCATGTAACTGTTACTATGTAAAAAATTTGAACAAAACGAGTGCCAAAAAGATATTGCATAGTGAACCTCTGTTCACGGACATTAACGAACATTACTAACTCTGCAACTACGCAGAAACCTATGTGAAAGAAACGGTTAATGCCATTCATTATGCAGCGTATCTATGTAAACGCGATGAATGATTTCTTTGATTAATAACTACGAACATTTAGGTGAGCTATATTCAGCAAAAAACTGAAAATGTGAAGTGCATAATTCGTGCATCGTCTAGTGACATTACTACAGTACCTAACTTCAAGATGTTAACTGGATTAAATGGACACAAAGTGCCTGTCCAGAAAACAACACGATGGGTGGAAGAATTTTGGTTGGAACTTCAGGGAATGAAATGTTCTCGAAATGTGACGGACACTCTTACCTGGACTGTCCAAGGATCGACGCCAGCTATGTGCCGTCCGAGGTTCTGCAACCAAGCTTCCACGGAATGTAAAAAAAAAAAAACGAACTGCACGTGGACCAATTACTCGACGGGTCACGTCTGATCTGTAATGAGCAATGCCTTTAGTCACAACGAACTGCATCACAACGACTATAATGGAAATGGGAAATGGACACGCTTATGTATTAATCACGTTGTTATACAACGATGTTACTGTGATCAAAAAAACTTTACCACGACGATATTAACCTGTAAAAAAAAAACTATTGTGCAGCAGATGAATATGAACTGTAATAACGACACGATGTGTATAGGTCAACGCACCTGAAACATACGGACATTTTTCTTTGAAGTATTTCAAAACAATACTATGTAACTAAGAACATTCAACAATCTAAGTTGTATTGTGTTATAACAAATATTGTAAATTTAAAACTAAGTTACCTGTCATAGAATGTAGTCTTCAGATGTAATCTTGGTTGAATATTTTCTTTGTGCAACGACTGAGAAACACGCGCACACGAACAATATGAACTGCAATACTGTGCCGCGTGATCTAACTGTACGATATAACGGCAGTGCCGGAGTCACACAGACGCTTCTGCGCATGCGCGCACTCTATCTGCCAACATAAGAACTTTTACGGCGCACCCGCGTCATTCAAATTTTGTATATAATGTGTATAATGTGTATAATGTAAGTCATGTAAATAGTTGTAGATAACTTAGATTTTCTTGTGCCTTTAGGTGAATTGCTCGCCTGCAGGTGTGTCCTTTCGCCTCGCAATTCAGGGGGCAATATAAAGGCACATTTGCATGCCGAGCGTGAGTTTCCTCGGAAACGCGAAATATTAATTAAATATATAATCAGTGACAAATAAATAAAGCCTATGGCACACAACTGCAGCGCTGTGTCGCTGATAAAACAAAAGCACAATTACGTTACTCTTATGTTTGATTAAGAAAAGGGAGAGCTCTGGTAGAAGTGGTGCGAGAAGCACGTATTTTATTCTATTGTCTGGCACACCGCCATATTTCATGTTATAGAAGAATACTGCGAGTTGCAACCAGACTAGGCACTCGATTCTGTAAAGAATTTATATTTATAAAAGTAAGTAGGATTATGAACTGTAGGCTTATTCATTGAATATATCTGATTTAACTAACTGTGTAACTTTTTATGTTTAGTAGACAATCACCTCTGTACGACATATTGGCATGGCTGGCAAATTATTGAAATATTGAGATTTAGATTATGAGTCTGCACCTACCGCAGCAGTCTTTGGAAACGATTTATTTACGAAGTCCGATTATTTCAGTTTTATTTCACGGTCAACTACGAGTAACATTGCCTTTACGAGAAAGCCATTGTCAAGCGTCTGATACCGAATAATTAAACGTCCACGTTCCAGATAAGCAAATATTAATTACAATTACAATCACAATCACCATCATACAGATAGAAAAATTAATATTTAAATAATATTTTTTATTTTATTTATTTTATAAGTGACAGTATTACAAACATTTTACTACGTGCTCTGTCAGACTCAACACTAAAACAATATCACATATTGTTGCAGGGTCACTATCATTTGTGACATGATCCAAAGTAAAGACATTATCATGCACAGTTTTATTGCTATGATCTTGGCAGTAATACTAAAAACTGAATTTAAAAATGCTACCGCACAATGTTTTATATGTTGTATAGTTTTAATCAGCTACATACTGTTCATATAGGAATTGATGCTAAATCATTATCACATGTTGTTTTACTGCTGTTCATCACAGTGCCACTACTATAGACACTGTCACATATTTCTATATATATTTTATTATTTCTGTCTGCTTAAACACTATGAGCCACTACTTTATGTTCTGTTACTTAGATTAAAAATAGTGTTAAATATTTTATGTTCTGTATTGTTGTGCAGTGTCAACATTAACAATAGTATAATGCATTTTTATGGCTCCATACTGCTTCTCTCAGAGCCAACAAATGAAACATTCTCACAGTTTCTGTATGCCTGTGATGTTTGTCTCTGTGCTGAAACTGAAAACATTATCAAACACTTGTATGTGCAGTACTGTTTTAGTGTGCTCTGGCACTAAAATTATTAATGCATAGTTGGTTGTTTAACCCTAAAATGACTGTGAAACATTGTTGTACATTCTGTATTATTTGTGATGTCACTGTTACTTGTAATGTTATCACATATTCTTTCATGTATTGTATTGCTTCTGTTGGTAGTGACCCTAAAACAGTAACATTGCCATGTGTTCTGTATTTTTCGTGTTATTACTAACACTAAAACCATTATGATGTATTGTTGTGTTGCTATACTGTTTAAGTCAGGGTCATACTAGAAAAGTGGTCATACACTCTTGTACGTAGTGTACTGTTTTCGTGAGGACTGTCACTGTCAATATTACAGCACATAGCTGTATGTGATTTAATGGAAGCATTATAAATATTTGTGCATGTTCTGTATTATTTGTTTCAATACTGACCCTATAAACACCACCAGATGCACTGTATTGCTTTATTTTTCCTTTTGGATCCCTACTATAAATATATCTACACTTCGTTGCAAGTTCTTTGTGGACAAAACTAAAAGCATTCCACATGTGTGTCAGAGCCAATGCTAAAAACATAATCACATACTGTATTTTCCGTATTTTTATGTCTGGGAGGACTGAATTATCTCAGATCATTGTATAGGGTGTATTGGTTGTTATGTTATTGATGAACCTGTTGAAGGCTACAATAGTGAGTGTGGCAGTGCTGTAAGGTTCTGCCAAATGAGTCTAATCTCGCTTATTATTAGCAAATGAATTTTATTTTTTGACAAAAGCTTGATGATAGATAATTTCTTGCTTAGTTCTAGCTCACAGGTAAGTAATATACTACATATAAGAACGTAGGCTTCCTCGGCCGGTGTGGATGTGGAAGTATACAGAGCTGCCGAAGGTAAACTGGGACACACAGTGTACGCACACTAATCGGTACTTGCACGCAGAGAGCCACCACCACCCAGCTCAAAAGTGTTGTGTTCTGCATACGTTAACTGCCCGAGAGATGAAAATAACATCAAAGAAGAACTAAAGGAGATACAACACACGTTTCGTGCCAGCGGCTATGATGACAACATCATAAGAAAGGTAGCTAAAGCCAAAGGGAGCACAACACGAGAAGAATGCAAAGAAGAGAAGCTTCCACTGGCACACTTACCATATGTAAAAGGCGTCAGTGAACGGCTAGGCAACGTCCTCCGTCGACGAGGTTCCAAACCGATTTTTCGAAGCAGTCACAGGATCCACGAAATGATAGGTTCCACCAAGGATGCAGTCAACAATCTTAACACTGCAGGTGTTTACGAACTACGGTGTGAGCGCGGAGCTTCCTACATAGGAGAAACAGGGAGGCCTGTCAGCTTACGAGTAGCAGAACACGAATGCTACGTACGATTACAACAACATAGTAAATCGGCGATAGCAGAACACCACCGTGACTGTGGACAACCTATCAAG
This sequence comes from Schistocerca cancellata, assembly GCF_023864275.1. Taxonomy (NCBI): domain Eukaryota; kingdom Metazoa; phylum Arthropoda; class Insecta; order Orthoptera; family Acrididae; genus Schistocerca; species Schistocerca cancellata. Next base: position 3,353,500 of record NW_026047100.1, read on the forward strand.
TTCCAGGAAGCCCGAGAACTGGCGAAAGAATCGTGGATTCGAGAAGGCAAAATACCGGAGGCGATCGAAATTATTAAGCAGCCTGACAACATCAACAGAGAAGACGGCTACAAACTCCCGGCGTCCTGGCTGCCGGCCATCCCAGTCCAACGGGTCGCGGGGCAGAAGCTACACGGGACAGGGACCTATCTGCACAAACAGCTGTAGAGCAACTGTCAGTCCACTTCCGCGCACACCAGGAGGAAAACATTCCCATCAGAAACCGAACGCTGATTGGCGGACAGCTACCAATCGTTGACGACATGGACATCCACGAATAGCCTCTTTCCTTCCATCTTCCCTTACGTCATGACTAGCCAATCATATAAGAGGGTCAATTAAAAGTTTTACAACAGTGACGTCAGACATCGATAGTCTGTAATAAATCGAAGCACCCATCCATGAAACAAGTGGCCCGACGCTACTTCGACAGAGACCTAATTTACAATCAGAACGGACAGCAAGTGACCACGACCGTGACAAAACGCTCCTTCTCTCAGATAGTCAGAAGCTAAACACTCAACCTCCCCCCCACCCCACTCCACCCAACTGACTATGGCAGGACACACCAGACGAGCACTTACCAACCTCCTGTTTGTCAATGCAGGAGGCATGAGACCGAACAAACCGTTACTAAACGACTTAATAACGAAGGAAGACATAGACATTTTTGGAATCGCAGAGACGTGGACAAGACCAACACACAATATGAAAGTTAACAAAGACTACGACCACTTTGCCAAACACAGACCAGACGGACGTGGAGGGGTAGCGATACATTTCAAGAAGACGATCCCGGCACAAGAAACTCCCCTACCACTTCAGTTTCAAGACATAGAAGCCGTAATGATTACAGTACCAAGACCCAGACGACGACGACTGTTAATAGCTTGCCTATATGTCACCCCTGAAACTGAAATTCCCAGGGCGTTCCTAAGATACTTGACCACGTTTCCAGAGTATATACTAATGGGAGACCTAAATGCCAGGCACGATCAACTGGGAGACACTGCCATCAACAGAAATGGTGAGGACCTATTAGACTTCCTCACCACAGAGAACATGTCTAGACTACCCATGAATACCTACACATTCGTGGGGCACGCAGGCAACTCCCTACCCGACCACATATTACTCAGTCCCACCCTATACGACACAATAACAGAAGCCACAATAGGCGACAGCATAACGAGCCAACACCTACCTATCGTCTTCGGCACCTCGGCCATAAATCCCCCAACACCACCTCAAATCTCACGCACCATCCGACTCTACAACAAAGCAGACTGGGACAAATATCAAAAGACTATAGACAAGGAACTACGAGCACCCCTGACAATAACAGACGACAGAGACATGAACTCTATCAACGACAGAATAATAAACACGCTGAAAACTGCCATCGACTCAACCATACCGACCAAAACAGTGCAGAACTGGAAACCTCAACTACCACCGGACATACTCCTTCTAATCAGGGAAAAAAGACGACTTCACACAGAAATCGTTAGGACAAAGAACCGTGACCTTAACCCAATTTGGAATAGACTAAACCTACGAATAAAACGACTGATCTCTGAACATAGACAGAAACAGTGGGATGAAACCTGCAGCAAACTCGACTACCGACAAGGACGAAAATTCTGGTCTAAATTCAAGACACTCACCGGACAATCCACAGACTGAAACCACAGACTGACATTAGACAACACCACCACCACCAACCCCAAGGGAATTGCAGAGGCTTTCAGAGAGGCACTAACTGAAGCACACAGCTTTCCCCACGACCAACTCTTCGACGAAGACTTCCGTCAGACAGTTAACGACGAACTCCCCACTCTACTCAACATGCCCACCGCACCTACAGAACTCGACCACCAGCTAACGAAAGAAATCACTGAAATTGAAGTTGAACACGCCATCATGTCAGGTAAAAACACGGCACCCGGGGAAAACGGAATACGACGTATACACCTTCGAAAATGCCCTCTTCAGACCATCTCCCCCCTTCTCACACTACTCTTTAACTACTGCCTGACGAACACCACCATCCCCACAGCGTGGAAAAAGACGAAGACGATTATGATACCGAAACCCGGTAAACCTAAAGCCGACCCAAAATCATACCGCCCAATTTCTCTCATAGACGTACTAAGAAAGACTTTCTAAAGAATACTGACAGACAGACTAACCAAATACGCAAACGAATTACAACTAATCCCACACATACAGTCCGGCTTCCGCAAAAACCATTCGACCAACGACCCACTACTTAAACTAACGACCGACATTACAAAGCACATTAACGTAGGACACTGCACGCTCGCTGTCTTCTTAGACATCGAGCGGGCTTTCGACAAAATGTGGCACGACGGACTAATATACAAACTATTAAAAACAGGAATCCCCCCAAAGACGGTAAACATGATAGACGCCCTACTGAAAGACAGACTATGCCAAGTACACGTCAATGACGAAACCTCCGAACCATTCAGCCCCCAAGCGGGGGTGGCCCAAGGCGGAATCATCTCTCCATTACTATACGCCTTCTACACCACAGACATACCGACTACCACAAGGACCAACGAACAAGTACAACTTTATGCTGACGACACGGCATACTGGACTTCCGGACCGAACATGACTACCATAAACCAACAAACATTGACCTACCTAACACGACTGCAAGACTGGATGTGCAAATGGCGTATCAAACCAAATCCTGACAAGACGCAACTCATACTATTTAAACACAGAAATATACACAGTAAGACGAACCAAAACCCTGACGACATCACACTCACGCTGTGGGGAACCAGACTGACCATATCCGACAAAGCCAAATATCTGGGGGTGACCCTGGATAAATATCTGAACCTAAAAGAACACGTTAAGCAAACCCTCAACAAAGCCCGAAAAAGACAAAACCTCATTAGACTGGTACAAGGCAAATTCAACGGCTGCTGTGACAGAACAGAAATTAACACATACAAAACATTCGTTAGACCCCTCTTCGAATACGCAGCCGCGCCGCTAGCAGGAATGAATCGGACACAGACAGAACGACTATACCAGACTGAAAGACGTATACTACGTAGCATACTAAGAGTCCCGCCCACCACCCCCCGAACTGAGGTCTACGAGGAAGCTAAGGTCACACCACTGCAAACCAGACTCGCACTACTTAGAGCGCGGTATGGGAGACGCACTCTAACCAGACGGCACGACATGACACACATATTCACAGCCATACCACGCCACGGGAATAAGCCTAAATACAAATACACCTACCCACCACGCACCATCACATACAACACATTACTAACATACCCACAAACCATTGAGAACCACGAACAGGCAGACCAAATTAGCATACTAGCGAACGACGAACCCACCCCTCCCCACTTACTGGCATTGGACCCCGACCCAATATAAATATAAGTACCGTAGGAGACACAGGATCCTCCCACCCCTACTCTGATTAAAGCCACTCTTTCTCTTCTCACATCATTTATAAATTTACAAATTTAATATATTAATGCTCAGACCCTTCCCTGCTTGTCACAACAAGCTAAAGCAACACAAAACTATCCATATAGAGGCTTGTTTTCATTTCACCATATTATATTGAGTTAATATCTATTTAATTTTCTATCCCTTTATGTATCATTTATGTTAAACAACTCCAAACTCACAATTTTATTTTCATCTATTAATTTATGTTATGTTTTATGTGAACCAGCACCAAACAATCCTTTGGTATTATATTTTATGTTATCTCACGAATTTGTTCGGCATTTTGCCCTCTTACTGAAACAAAAAAAAAAAAAATCTGTCATAGACTTAAGTTTAGCTGTAAGATTAGTTGTAAGATGATCTAATAAAGGTTCAAAGAAAAAAAATTTAAAAACTGTGAAACTAAGGCCCCATAGAGCAGTCGCTCTCAGAAGGCCCGCCTGTTCCCCTCAGGAACAGGAATGAAAATGATAAAATAAAATAACATAAAATAAAATAAAATAAAAACTACGCAAAACCAGTCGTGCCCTGAGGAAGGCCGTTGCAATTCGGCCGAAACGTCATTTTAGTTTATTATTGTTGTTAGTTTTTAGCAATGACGCGGCATAATACCCAGAAGAATTTTAATCAATATAGTACATATTTGGCTATGTGCAAACGGAGAGTCAATAAAAATACAGTCTAAACAGTACATCAATTGTCATAGCCCTTGTAAAAAACTACGTTTTACATAAAAATTTGTATAAACATTTGCGGCCAAAGACTCGATGTTCAGATTTGTACTACCTGTGTAATAAAAGAAAGAGCAGCCTTGAAATTTTTTTGATAGCTCCCAGGACAACCCTGGTTGTTCGCACTTCTCTTTACTCTTTCAACTTCCATAATATAACATCGGGGGCTGTCGTCGTAGTAAGTTCACAATATACTAACTTAGTTTGAGTTACTTAAGTGCTGCTTTATTATTAATCCTCCTTTCCACATGTTTAACTTCATTATTATTTGTATTATTAGTTTTAATTTTCAGTATTTCTAGCAGGGAAGATGAAACATTTCGATGTGGCGCCGATTCGCCATTGGCGTGATTTTATTACTGATTTACATACATTCTCACCTATTGTACGTGCATGATTTGCAGTCATTCAGAGAACAAGTCCGAGATTTTTTGTTGTTAATCATACAGCATAGAGCGACTACCCCATCGTGATATGCAAATTACGTTTCCTAAAATTCAATCGACCACAAATTCTGTTGCACCGCTTCCAAAACCAATCTGGGATCACAATCTTCATTCTGGTAAAACATTATAAAATATTTGAGGAAGCCATCCTACACTGGCGACTGTGATAGAGTAACTATTAGATAACTCTTATTGTATGTAATTGTCATCGTATTCATTCTACTATTTCTTTATCGTTCTCATCATCGATCGATCGCTCAGGTTATTATTATTGCATTAATATATAAACCTAATGAAAACTGGAACTGAAATCAACGTAATAAAAAAAGGAAAATATGAAAATATACCAGTAATAATCCCGAACCAGAATGAAGGCATTTGAGGTAAGAGAAAATTCATTATTGCGCTTTGCTGCTGGAAGTAATGAGTGCTACGCTGTGATCTTATGCTTCGTTATTTAGACACATCAGTAGTTTATTACTTTGTAGCTTGGTTAGTAACATACTGCCATACAACGTAATACAATACAGTAACACTAATGATCTTAACAGCATGCAGTTTAGCTGGTCCGAGATGTAAGATCTCGTTGTATCTCGCGCGTAATGGCGTACCACATTATCGACTTAAATGATATTCGTGCTATGGTTATTCAGCAGCAGTGTTGGTATTTTCATTGTTAGTAAATATCATTTGCTATATAATGTTTTATAACATTTGTTATTATGGTGAAAACGCAAAAACCGGAATGTCAGAAACCAATTAATAGTTCATTTTTCGACGAAGAAAGCGACAAAGTCTAAATGAACGTAAATATGGACGATATTAACGCTGCTGTGAGTGAAAGTAGTTTGCATTCCGAAAATGTCAGAGTGCAACAAGATGTGTAACCATCACAGAGTAACGAATGGTGACGAACGCAATAGCTCGATCTTCAGCCGTCCCTGCATTCCTTCCAGCACGAGCTTTCAGCCGTATGATGTGAAACAAATGTTGTAAAAAATGTTAACCAATGTGATGACAATTTCCAAGAATGAAATAAAAAGTGAAGTGAATACTAAAATATAGACTCTTAGAACTGGCATGTCCACTCTGACCACTACAGGTGATATACCCACTCCTAATATAAACAAAATGTGCGCTCTTGAAACCAATATGACTACTAAACTGATATGATCCCGTTCAAAGATGAAATCTAAAGACAGTGAAATTTCTGCAGTGGCTGAAATGACCACGAAGTTTGAAGAAGCAACACGAAATATCTCAGCACAAAATTCAAATGTATGTCAACCGATAGAAAATTCTATACATGGTTTCTCTACCCCACTATTTGACAGGGTATAGCTGATAGGTGACTGCAATAATTCAGAAAATCTTGAAAATTGCTTTTCTGTCTTGTTATTTGCAGATGATGACTTGTTCTGTGAAATGAAAATGTTGACACTATATTCGTAGTGAAACGAGAGGAAAATGAAGGAATATCACAAGATAAATTTGTCAGAGATATGAATAATGTAACTGTTTTGGAAAAATTTAAAAGAACTTACATAAAAAGCTCCGGAATTGTCGTATTATGTCACGTTACTAATGAATACAATGCAACATGAATTCAGATTCGATGCATTCAGTAGAAGTCCTATTTACGTTCATTTGACAACATGTATACAAAGTGCAATAATGTTTTAGCAAACAGGAAAGAACACTTTGAAACCTAGTACCATAGTAATCTGACATACAAGAATGTACCTTTTCGCAACCAGCCCTACGACCTGGAAGCCGTGTATGCCTTTACAACAATTTCATGCACTGACAACTTTGTACCTAACATCAATCAGTTTAGCAAAACGCATGACGCAAAGTATAACAAGTCACTGTCGTATCACCTATGGTATTATCCAATGGCAATGAAAAAAAATTTCACATGTTTTCATATTGTGAAGCATTTTATTTAAACCAAACAGATATCTACTCTGGTCAGAAACGCTGTTCACAGATTTCATTGCTAATGATTTTTCAGAAATGACTGCCAGTATTGGTCAAACTGTCACTCGCATTTCGATGACTTTGCACTGTCATAAGTAACGTACAAGCAAAAAAGAGAAAAAAAACACCAAACGATACGCCATGCTACATTCTGAAGTGCAGCAGACAATGTAACCAACCTACCACTAGTAACAAATAAATATCATTAAACTGGCATAGTATAAAACATTAAACACCTTAACTGGCATCATAAAGGGGCAATACTTCGTCACACGTTAGTTACAAGAACCATAATGAACCAGGCAGTAATCAGACAGATCCTATCTGCTTATTAAGGTATAATAAAAACACGTATATTCGCCATGAGTTAGCAGAAGAAAACACGAAATGTTGTGGCACTAAGAATGAAGTGATACTGGACACAACTCAAGCTGTTATTATATACAGGGACAAAATTATGTGCTTTTATCATACAAGTCGTATAAGGCGATATGGGAATTAGGCTCTATTCCATATTTTACTGTCGAGAAATGCCGAATCGTGAGTGCAGTTGGAATCGAGTCACATGGGGCTAGGATGCAGATTTTTGTGGGAACTGAGCTCGATTCCTAATAATTGATCATTCAGTAGATTTTCTGGGGGAGAAACTGATTTTTCTGTAGGAAAAAGCTTCTTGACGTACAATGGCATAAGTATTGAAGTAATTCCGGACAGACAAAAATTAAAACATAGCAAGCAGTGACAGAGCTAGTGTACACAATTCTTACACAAAGATGACAGTTATAATGTTAGTCATCCCGTTATATGATTCGCTATTACATTATTTACAAGTATTTACATGAAAACCAAGAGTCATTAAAACCTATCTTTACAATATGGAAGTTCAACTCCATGTTGTATTTTGCCACAACACATGTATGATTCCCTAGTCAAACTGAGTAGCACTGAGAATGGAAAATTACTGAACCGTCTATATCACCATACTGTAGTTCATTGTTAGTGGTAACCAAGCCCAATGGAGGTATTCATCTCGTGTTAGATCCACGATCCATAGATAAAATAATTGTAGCTGTATGTGCAAGACATGAAACCTTTGATAAGCAGTTAAAGAAATTCCACGGTGTCAGTATCGATTTAAGGGTTCATGCTGGCAGGTTACATTAACACCAGAATCGAACAAGTAGGGGTATATAGCTTTTGTTTTTTGTGGTAAAAGTTACCAGTTATGGCAGCTAAGTCTCGAACTTAACGTTGGGTCCGAAGTATTCATCACAGCTTTAGACAAAGTTCTAGATCCAGAACTATTAGAAATTGTAACGCTGTATGATGATGGCATAGCAACAGATACTTGGGAAGAACACTTACACATTCTAGAAAGAACAATAGAAACATTTGCACATGCAGGTGTAACGGAAAATTTATAAAAATCTAAGATTGCAAGAGAGGAGTTCAAAATTTTAGGATACATAATACCGTTACAAGGAATACGACCTGATAAAATTAGCACAAGCAAGAATTTCCCATATTCAAATACCAAATAACTGTTAAGGACATTCCTTGGACTCAGCTCATTCTTCTGATATTTAGTTCCACACCAATTATGAAATAGCACAGCATTGCTAGGTTGACTTAAGAAGAATGCTGTAGTGCTTTGTACACAAGAATGCACTAATGACTTTAATGCAATCAGAGAAGCATTAGTTAACGCTGATACCTTGTGTCATCCTGAATGAGCAAAGATTTTTGGGTCGCTAGAGATGCTTCAGACACTGGTTTGGGCTGGTGTCTGTTTAAATTGATCAAGATCAGGATAACGATGAAGCAAAATTAAACAGCTTTGGGAGTAGAACACTCACTGGATGCGGGCGTTCTTATTCGGTAACAGAACTAGGAACACTAACAACTGTGTGGGCATCAAAATGTTCAGTTACTACATTTATGGCAAAAACTTAAAAATATATACCGATCATCAAGCTTTGTGTGCTTTGATGTGGAAATTATTACACATTCGTTTACCGTGTTGGGCATTGGCCTTATAACAGTATTCATTTGAAGTAATTAACACAGCAGGAACACAAAACATTGTAGCTGACCCATCACCCAGACTGCCACAAGGTCTTACTGGAAATGCAGAAGCACTGGAACAAGTGACTGACCGTCTCATGTTACTCATGAAAGACTATCGTTACACCCAATACTTCACTGATACGTACAGAAACATAAAAGAACTACAGGAAGAAGATGCACGTTGTCACAAGGTCAGAACACAGTTAAAAAGACTAACGCAGGCAATTTGAAACAGAATTATATTTCAAAAAATGACGTATTGTTCAACAGGACACATCCTAACACAGACGCTTTGTGTGTATGTATTCCGTCTGAAAGTGTAGATAAACTTATTTGGATTGCTCATTATACTAGGGGACATTACGGTATCTCAAGCAAAACTGTATTACACTCTATTTTGCCTAGTAAACCGCTTTAAATTGCAGCTCTTGATCCGACCGCTCGTGGAGATATGGAACATATTATTGCACTATATTACATTTTTTCGAAGACTGTAAGGCTATATGCTGCAAAGTCTGCTACATCTGCAGTAATAATCAAAATAATCTCAGATGATTACATTCTCCACAGTAGGGAAACCCAAGTTACTGCTCATGGACAATGCATCTTACTTCACTGGCTATAAAAGGAGACAATTTTTGCAAGACAATGAGATATAAATAATTTTAGTATGACACTTTAACACGCAAGAACATCCTTGCGAACGTGTGTTTTCAAATCGAACAGGTTCGTACACACTTACACCTATAATGTTATACCTATAATCAACACACACGGCGGGTGCAGTATGTAGAACTCTTTGAGCTGGTTGTAAAGCATCTTCCTATTTATGACACGCGGTACACTCCTGCGAATTTGATGTTGAATGTCAGAGAAAGCAACACGTGGGTAGATCCCCTTCCAAAATTTCCAAGACAAGCAGAGCTCTACAAAGAGTAAGGTAATATTCGTCTCAATCGCACTCATTCGTCAGGCACATCTTAGAAAATTACATTATGACAATCTCAGAAGCACGCAATACTATAAAGTAGGAAATTACGTTTTACTCAGAACTCACGGCAAATCTACACAGCTTAAATGAAAAAACATCAAGATGCCACTACTTTATTAAGGACCATATGTCATCACATGCATCCTAAAACCAATAAAATTTAAGGTTTATATCGACACAAAGATTTGAGGAAGTTTCAATGTATACAAAAACAGTAAACAAACACTATGAAAGGCAAGCAGCAGATACGTCGTTTTACTGACTGCCGAACGAACTGAAAACATACGAAGCATCACATATCCGCATTTCGGTTTAAAATAACACTGATTTTGCAACATGCTTGTGTATCAGTGATACAAGATCTACACTAGCTGGAATTGAATTTATCTGTTTGTATACATATGGCCTGCGTTGATTCGAAGAAGGTGTGCTGCATTACCAGCTTCCATTTATCTATGATTTTCTATGTTTGTTATTATGCCAAGAGTTCTCATTTGTATAGGTATAAGATTGTTTTCTCTGTGTGCGGACATGTATCGTAGACTTTCATCTTGCTGAATGCTTCGTATGCTGAACGAATTTTAATCTATGACAGGTACCTTGTGAAGAATGTAAAGGTTGGACACGAATGGCAAATGATGCGGAAACTATAAAATGCCGAGAATAACGTCCTGTTAAGACATGAAAGGGTTTGTGCAGATACACTGATCTGTGTGTCATGTCATCGGAACACAACATGATCACATGGATGTACATAATTTACTAATAAATGCACGAAATAAACACCAGTAGTACACGCTCACGAACACATCTGAGCAACAAGGATGGTAGTATATTGCTGACAAGAAACTTGTAATTAGAGATTCTTTCCTCTTCTCTCTTTTGATTAGTATTGTTTGTTTTGTAATTGAATCGTTTTTAGTAGTAAGTACTTCACTGTTTTGCACTCATCTTATTTACATAGAGAAATGTTGTAGTGACTTCTCTCTAATCTGACTTTTACGTGTATGTAACATTGCTGGAAATAATAACGTCATGATATGAATTCTAATCCCAGATTTTAAATAATATTTTGAAAGGCTAAAAATATGTTAAATGAACTTTTTAAAAGCACATGACAGGTAATCAAAATAATGTTAGTAAATATAATGACTTGGGCAGAAAATTTGTAAATATAAAAGCCAGCAGTAGATGATGAACTAGGAACAAAGATAGCTAGTGTTTTTTTATGATGAAAACAAAGCAGTGATCTGAAACTAATAAGCAGTGATCTCTCATTTGTTGGAATAGAAAAGTTAATGCATCTTGTTTAATTCTGCTCCCTGGTGCGGTGCAAAATGAGGATTAGGACAAGTAAACAGCATTTCTGCCAGATATGAGGTGTACCCATACCTAGGGAACGAACTGAAGCCGCTAACTTCCAGAGGGTGTGCAACCGAAAGGGTGTCACTGTATTCCCACACACAGGAGCTCAAGATGCACCTCTAACACCAATCCTCTCTGCGAACACTTCACATCACGTAAACACGGTGCGCAGCATCCAGCTGTCGCGTCTGAACTAAGCCGCAGTGTGTCAGCAGCAAAATGTAATTTTCGCTGGACTTCTGAGCAGTGACGTTATTGATAAATTAAGATGTAAACGTTAATACGTTACAAGAAAACAAAACTTATGGAGATATAATTTTCATGTGCTGTCATTAACTTTTCACCTTTGTAGATAAGTAATCTATTACTGAGAGAACGAAATTCCAGCTTTGTCTAATTTATGTAAAATCATGTTATTCTTATGCCATGAACAATGTTCATGTCGTTCCCATTGACAGAATACGATAAAACTGTCGATAGTTGTGTATTATAACTTTATGCTGTTACCTGGCATCGGCCTTGCCGCTGTTGTGACACCAGTTCCCCTCCGATCACCGAAGTTTTGCGCCGTCACGCTTGTCTAGCACTTGGATGGGTAGCCGTCCGGGTCTACCGAGCGGTGTTGGCGAAGAGTAAAGTACTTACCCAGCGCCTTTCGAGGCCAATTGATGAGCTACTTGACAGGGAAGTAGTATCTCTGGTCACGAGAACTGACAACGGCCTGGAGAGTGGTGTACTTCAAGCGAAACAAACGCTGTATCGTGTGTGAGATACAGAGACGAGCGTGTGTGCCGGGACTGCTAGTAGCGCCACTGCACCATAATTAAGTGGAAATGAAGTCCCATGCTTCTTGACAGAGCGTAGGGGATCGATGCGGGAGACCCGCACCGCCGATTAGGCAAGGTCCTGGTGGAGATGGTTTGCCGTTGCCTTCCTCCGACCGTGGTGGGGATGAATAATAATGATGAAGACGACACAACAATTCCCAGTCATCTCGGGGCAGGTGAAAATCCCTGACCCCTCCCGGAATCGAACCAAGGACCCCGTGCTAGGGGTATAATTAAGTATAAAACTAAAAATCTACATTTTATATTCAAACTTTGTCATCGTGTACTTTAATGTAATAACGTTTTAAATATCAAGTCTTAAGGTAATTAAATAGACAGCTCTCACTAAAATACAATTTTAAGAAAAAATAAGTGGTGCTAAATGATAAAGCTAGAAAGCCAGAACTTGGTCAGAATGTGCCTATGGAGGTCATAAATAAATGGTGCAAGTTTCAAAATAATAGGATAAAAATTACAGTCAGAATCTACATTTTTAAGAAAAATTGAAGGCGCTAAATATTAGACTTAGAAATGTAAAAATTTCTGTGATGCTTCAGGTCAACCTAAAAATAATAACTAAGAGACTACGTTCAGGTAACTCTTATAGTTTTTGAGTAATTTAATGAAATCCAAATTTGTAACAAAAGTATACCGATTTGTAGAAGATTATGTACCAGTAATTTTAATAGTAGAAAATTTTGGTTACAGCACATGATAAAACCTACTAAATAATAGAGCTATAACAAATAATATAATCATAGTATTAATAACAGACAATACAAGTTCTATTAAATTTATAGTTCAGAGGTAACGATCTACCGTTATTTCCACTATAAAAATTCTAGAAGGCAAAGTTTTTATTCAAGCGAGCTGAAACTTTTTATGTGATTTCAAACAACGTATCAGAATGCAGGTAAAAAACAGATTCTAAATTAATTCACCCCTTTGTTATTTAAGATTATGTGTCCGAAAAAGCGGTCGTTTAGAGGTTGCTGCCGAGTGCGTAAAGCAGATGACAAAAGACGTTCCCTCGGCCGTCCTTTGCGGCACGTATATAAATACAGCCCGAAGGCAAGGAGAAGGTTAACTTCGCACTCAGCCACTGTAAGCCGGCCAGGGTGGCCGATCGGTTCTAGGCGCTACAGTCTGGAACCGCGCGACCGCTACGGTCGCAGGTTCGAATCCTGCCTCGGGCATGGATGTGTGTGCTGTCCTTAGGTTAGTTAGGTTTAAGTAGTTCTAAGTTCTAGGGGACTTATGACCTTAGAAGTTAAGTCCCATAGTGCTCAGAGCCATTTGAACCATTTGAACCATCAGCCAGTGTAAGATCTGCGTCTGATAAACATCGGATCGCGCTCTGTGTCAGAGGACGCCTGAGACGGACTGTGACAAAACGCGTATTTTATGTAATAACTGATAGTGAACTCGTAAGGACTCTACACCGTCCTGGATCGCTTAGATTTCCCTAAAGTAACTGTTAGTTTGCCGTCCGTGATAATTACAAATCCTCGAGGCAAATGGTGACTTATTTCCACTTCTGTGGTGAGCATTCATTTGAGTATTAGCAGTCAGACAGAAAGACAATTTGGTAGGAACGTGCTGTAGAGGTTGCCTCTGAACTGATAAAAGTGCTGTTTAGGATGTAAAGATTTACTGTCAACTGAACATAGTTACTTTCAAAGTACTGTGCGAGAGATATTTGACTAAATACAGGGTTATTACAAATGATTGAAGCGATTTCACAGCTCTACAATAACTTTATTATTTGAGATATTTTCGCAATGCTTAGCACACACATACAGAAACTCAAAAAGTTTTTTTAGGCATTCACGAATGTTCGATATGTGCCCCTTTAGTGATTCTGCAGACATCAAGTCGATAATCAAGTTCCTCCCACACTCAGCGCAGCATGTCCCCATCAATGAGTTCGAAAGCATCGTTGACGCGAGCTTGCAGTTCTGGCACGTTTCTTGGTAGAGGAGGTTTAAATACTGAATCTTTCACATAACCCTATAGAAAGAAATCGCATGGGGTTAAGTCGGGAGAGCGTGGAGGCCATGACATGAATTGCTGATCATGATCTCCACCACGACCGATCCATCGGTTTTCCAATCTCCTGTTTAAGAAATGCCGAACCTCATGATGGAAGTGCTGTGGAGCACCATCCTGTGGTACGTTTAGCTCCCTGCTTGCTTTATTCGTCGACTTCCGCGAGCTACGCGTGAAACTTGCCCGCGCGCGTTCAACCGTTTCTTCGCTCACTGCAGGCCGACCCGTTGATTTCCCCTTACAGAGGCATCCAGAAGCTTTAAACTGCGCATACCATCGCCGAATGGAGTTAGCAGTTGGTGGATCTTTGTTGAACTTCGTCCGTGTCGTTGCACTGTTATGACTGACTGATGTGAGTGCATTTCAAGCACGACATACGCTTTCTCGGCTCCTGTCGCCATTTTGTCTCACTGCGCTCTCGAGCGCTCTGGCGGCAGAAACCTGAAGTGCGGCTTCAGCCGAACAAAACTTTATGAGTTTTTCTACGTATCTGTAGTGTGTCGTGCCCATACGTCAATGAATGGAGCTACAGTGAATTTATGAAATCGCTTCAATCATTTGTAATAGCCCTGTATATGTATGAATTAGAATTTTATGCCTTCATTTATAATCATAGTCCTGATACCGCTAAGAAGAAAGAGAAAAGAAACATTTCTTTCAGTGGACTGGATCAGAATGTGGCCGTGCACACTAGAAACTATGGTCAGTATGATCTCCATCGCTTTCTGGCTGACCGCAAAAATTGTTGCCAGGCTCGTGTGAGAAAGACGGCGTACTATACAACCATCATCAACGAATTATACCCGCCGCCACACGTACTGTCCACATGCACCTCCATATCAGAAAATAAAGGTTCAAATGGCTCTGAGAACTATGGGAATTAACTTCTGAGGTCATCAGTCCCCTAGACTTAGAACTACTTAAATCTAACTAACGTAAGGACACCACACACATCCATGCCCGAGGCAGAATTCGAACCTGCAATCGTATCAGCAGCGCGGTTCCGAACTGACGCGCCTAGAACCGCTCGTCCACCGCGGCCGGCTAATGTGAGACAACGGAAGACATTCTTATATTATCCCTGAACCGCGGACGAATGTGGTACAGTTCGTTAGAAGTAAGGTGGACTTGTCAGAATATGTACAACACGGGGAATAGCCGCCATACCAGTATTAAGCGACAATTCTGTGGTTGTATGTAAACAGGGCACAGTTGCATTTATTGTGCCGCATTCTAATTCGTAACATTGCTGTAAGATTCGTCCACGTTGTACTATCCGACACTTAGTGAGGTCAGCTTGAACCTTGTATTTTTTGGCGCCAAATTGTCAGCTATGCGTTGTGTGTGTTGAGGAACAGATCCTCTGAAGACAGCGTTTAAACTATTGTAGGTTTCATCCAACCTCTTGCGTAATTGGCGAAGAGAATTACTGTTATAAGTGACAACATAATGTTTTGTTTATGGGTGGATGTGTATTAGTTTCCAGACAGCCAGGAACCTTTATTCGTTGTGGTTCGTTTCTAGGCAACTGATAAAGATAAAATGGCAACATCACCTATGACGTACCGCAATTCGTTTCGGATATTGTATCGGTACAATTTAAGGTACGTGCTCGTAGAATGAGATTTAAAAAAGGCCGTTAGCTTTATTAATGCAACATAATGTGTAGAAATGATCTGGTGAATTTTAGATGCGTTATTTATCACAAGTTATTAACTAAACAATAATTTTGTATCGCGGTACGGCAACAGAAAGGCGTTACGGGAAATGGAGCTCAGATGAACTGCAGTCAGCTGTAATAGTACGTTTAAAAAGAACACATTGACACCGGTGTGTCAGACCCACCATACTTGCTCCGGACACTGCGAGAGGGCTGTACAAGCAATGATCACACGCACGGCACAGCGGACACACCAGGAACCGCGGTGTTGGCCGTCGAATGGCGCTAGCTGCGCAGCATTTGTGCACCGCCGCCGTCAGTGTCAGCCAGTTTGCCGTGGCATACGGAGCTCCATCGCAGTCTTTAACACTGGTAGCATGCCGCGACAGCGTGGACGTGAACCGTATGTGCAGTTGACGGACTTTGAGCGAGGGCGTATAGTGGGCATGCGGGAGGCCGGGTGGACGTACCGCCGAATTGCTCAACACGTGGGGCGTGAGGTCTCCACAGTACATCGATGTTGTCGCCAGTGGTCGGCGGAAGGTGCACGTGCCCGTCGACCTGGGACCGGACCGCAGCGACGCACGGATGCACGCCAAGACCGTAGGATCCTACGCAGTGCCGTAGGGGACCGCACCGCCACTTCCCAGCAAATTAGGGACACTGTTGCTCCTGGGGTATCGGCGAGGACCATTCGCAACCGTCTCCATGAAGCTGGGCTACGGTCCCGCACACCGTTAGGCCGTCTTCCGCTCACGCCCCAACATCGTGCAGCCCGCCTCCAGTGGTGTCGCGACAGGCGTTAATGGAGGGACGAATGGAGACGTGTCGTCTTCAGCGATGAGAGTCACTTCTGCCTTGGTGCCAATGATGGTCGTATGCGTGTTTGGCGCCGTGCAGGTGAGCGCCACAATCAGGACTGCATACGACCGAGGCACACAGGGCCAACACCCGGCATCATGGTGTGGGGAGCGATCTCCTACACTGGCCGTACACCACTGGTGATCGTCGAGAGGACACTGAATAGTGCACGGTACATCCAAACCGTCATCGAACCCATCGTTCTACCATTCCTAGACCGGCAAGGGAACTTGCTGTTCCAACAGGACAGTGCACGTCCGCATGTATCCCGTGCCACCCAACGTGCTCTAGAAGGTGTAAGTCAACTCCGCTGGCCAGCAAGGTCTCCGGATCTGTCCCCTATTGAGCATGTTTGGGACTGGACGAAGCGTCGTCTCACGCGGTATGCACGTCCAGCACGAACGCTGGTCCAACTGAGGCGCCAGGTGGAAATGGCATGGCAAGCCGTTCCACAGGACTACATCCAGCATCTCTACGATCGTCTCCATGGGAGAATAGCAGCCTGCATTGCTGCGAAAGGTGGATATACACTGTACTAGTGCCGAAATTGTGCATGCTCTGTTGCCTGTGTCTATGTGCCTGTGGTTCTGTCAGTGTGATCATGTGATGTATCTGACCCCAGGAATGTGTCAATAAAGTTTCCCCTTCCCGGGACAATGAATTCACGGTGTTCTTATTTCAATTTCCAGGAGTGTAGTATCTGTCTAAGCCAATAATTACGACGCATGCTGAAAATTAAAAAATATTCGCAAATGGCGATACAGAAGTGTTTTCCAACGAAAGTGAAAATAATTGTAAGAGAATATTCTTAAATTTGCAGATATAATGTTTGGCTTTAGCGTGTCGTACTTTAAGAAAACTCGTGTTCCATGTTGCAGAACGAAACAGACTGTGCCATAATTTCAATGCAGAAGCTATGGCAGGCGAAAAGAAGGCTGAATGTGTCCATCCCAAGAAATCTCCCAGAATCCGAGGGAAATTATGAAACTTCCAAGCAAAACGTCAAGACCTAGCCAAGGAGCTGACGAGTTGGCCTTGATAAAAAAGCTAACCGAAGAAAAGCCGAAGAAATCTCGAGCTACAGCTGCACCTGAGGAATCGGAAGTGTTTTGGAGACTTTGCGGGAAAACCACCACAGAAACCAATTCGCGAAATATAGGAGAAGTACCGCGGTTTGTGCGAGCAAGATGCAATGGAAGAAATGATCTGATGCGCGGAATGGAAAATGTGGATTCATTCAAACGGTACACTGGTGGGGAAATGAGTGAAACAGTTCTATTATAATTGGTAATTTCTACCACTTGCAGAGATTTAGTATATTAATGCAGCGTATTTATTTTTCTCCGAAATTTCATTCTAATCAGATACCACGAACAAGATCGCTGCAGTTGA
The DNA here is from genome assembly GCF_023864275.1 of Schistocerca cancellata. Lineage (NCBI taxonomy): Eukaryota > Metazoa > Arthropoda > Insecta > Orthoptera > Acrididae > Schistocerca > Schistocerca cancellata. The sequence goes on from NW_026047100.1 coordinate 3,371,424, forward strand.
GGATGCGATTGTTTAAGTAATGTTGTAACCTACTGTTTGGGATATATCAAATAAAATCTTAAAAGTCATACAATTTAGGTCACGCTCTTCTAATTGCACACAAACACTGTGTCACTTCACTTGGTGGAGTTCGGGACGACGCCGAACAGATGGAAATTCGTGTATAGAGCACCAGTATTGTTAACTTTACGGCCCTCTTTAATATTTGATGAAGTAAGCAGTATCTCACTTGATGTCACAGAGACAGACTGCTGTAAAGGAACAGAGCTCAGTGGTACTGTGAATCCGCGACTATTTGATACCATCCGGGAAATACCAACTACGTCCTACTGTTGGGACATTTATAACGGGGCGCGGTCGGCGTTCTGCTAATTAAGGATGTATCAGCGAGCTGCATCAGTTTCCGCACACCACACCACGCACGGCGCGCATGTCTGCCAAAATGAGGGCGTTGCTCAGATGTCACGGGAAATAGCAGCAGGTTGACACTGCAGGCCACTCGTAGCAAGGGCTATTCCGGCGTTCACCTGGTGATTTCCCCGAGGTGTAGCTACGGAGAACTACCACATTCAGTAACAGGTTTGTTACTAAACACAACAGCTGCACTCTGGCTCCGTTTATCATCCGCTACTCCGGAATAACAGAAAGTTTCTCTCTTATCTTGCATGCATCGTATTTAGTTGACTAGCAATTTACCGAACAGTTTTTCTTGTTTTCCAGTCAACAATGCGTCTCACAGCTGCACATATCAATGGCGATTACGCTTCTGAGCGTCAGCTTGCGACCTACCTTTGCCTACACTCTGACATATAATCGCATCCCCTTCAGCACATACTCAAATCCACAATGCTAGCGGATATACACTCCTGGAAATTGAAATAAGAACACCGTGAATTCATTGTCCCAGGAAGGGGAAACTTTATTGACACATTCCTGGGGTCAGATACATCACATGATCACACTGACAGAACCACAGGTACATAGACACAGGCAACAGAGCATGCACAATGTCGGCACTAGTACAGTGTATATCCACCTTTCGCAGCAATGCAGGCTGCTATTCTCCCATGGAGACGATCGTAGAGATGCTGGATGTAGTCCTGTGGAACGGCTTGCCATGCCATTTCCACCTGGCGCCTCAGTTGGACCAGCGTTCGTGCTGGACGTGCAGACCGCGTGAGACGACGCTTCATCCAGTCCCAAACATGCTCAATGGGGGACAGATCCGGAGATCTTGCTGGCCAGGGTAGTTGACTTACACCTTCTAGAGCACGTTGGGTGGCACGGGATACATGAGGACGTGCAGTGTCCTGTTGGAACAGCAAGTTCCCTTGCCGGTCTAGGAATGGTAGAACGATGGGTTCGATGATGGTTTGGATGTACCGTGCACTATTCAGTGTCCCCTCGACGATCACCAGTGGTGTACGGCCAGTGTAGGAGATCGCTCCCCACACCATGATGCCGGGTGTTGGCCCTGTGTGCCTCGGTCGTATGCAGTCCTGATTGTGGCGCTCACCTGCACGGCGCCCAACACGCATACGACCATCATTGGCACCAAGGCAGAAGCGACTCTCATCCATTCGTCCCTCCATTCACGCCCGTCGCGACACCACTGGAGGCGGGCTGCACGATGTTGGGGCGTGAGCGGAAGACGGCCTAACGGTGTGCGGGACGTAGCCCAGCTTCATGGAGACGGTTGCGAATGGTCCTCGCCGATACCCCAGGAGCAACAGTGTCCCTAATTTGCTGGGAAGTGGCGGTGCGGTCCCCTACGGCACTGCGTAGGATCCTACGGTCTTGGCGTGCATCTGTGCGTCGCTGCGGTCCGGTCCCAGGTCGACGGGCACGTGCACCTTCCGCCGACCACTGGCGACAACATCGATGTACTGTGGAGACCTCATGCCCCACGTGTTGAGCAATTCGGCGGTACGTCCACCCGGCCTCCCGCATGCCCACTATACGCCCTCGCTCAAAGTCCGTCAACTGCACATACGGTTCACGTCCACGCTATCGCGGCATGCTACCAGTGTTAAAGACTGCGATGGAGCTCCGTATGCCACGGCAAACTGGCTGACACTGACGGCGGCGGTGCACAACTGCTGCGCAGCTCGCGCCATTCGACGGCCAACACCGCGGTTCCTGGTGTGCCCGCTGTGCCGTGCGTGTGATCATTGCTTGTACAGCCCTCTCGCAGTGTCCGGAGCAAGTATGGTGGGTCTGACACACCGGTGTCAATGTGTTCTTTTTTCCATTTCCAGGAGTGTAGTTGGTTGTTATTATTTTGTCCGGGGTTGCATAGCCATGGCTCTGTGTGATGCCAGACGTGATACTAAGGCCAGGTTCTCATTCAAACGAGCAAAAACTAGAAAAAATTTGGGAACATTTTTTGAGACAGCGAAAAGACATACAAAGGATGTGTTTGGGGATTATGATTGATCATACTTTTAACTTTATTTTAGATTTTCACAACAAGAGAAAATAAAATGGCCCCCGTAATTGTTGTTTGATCAAGGCACTGCGAGTTTGAAGTACGCAGACTGCGTGCAGTGTAGCCACTCAGGAGTTACCTTAAATCAAAAATGTATAGCATCAGTCCATACTAAATTAAATTTGCGAGAGCATTATACTCAACCACAATGAAATAATCTTTAACGTAACGATGTGGTGCTAACTCGAACTTTGAGTTCGATTTGTGTGCGTTTGTTTCACTCTTTATGGCGTTACAAAAAACAGTTAACATCAACAAATTTCATATATTATCAGTATAAATTTCCAAGCTTTTCGGGGGTCAAATATATAAGTTAATAGGTTGAATCGTTTTTATTGTATGCTGCGAGCAATGTGAAACATCGTTTTTCGAGAAAGAAGTCTGTTTAAAGTTCAGAGAAATCTTTTATATGTATTATCAATTTCGTTGGCATAAAAACTACATGTTATTATATATTTTTGATGTCGCTGAACACAAATGTCAAGTTCGATTTTCAAAATTCAAAATGGCTAACCAATACGGCGGACTAAAAATTTTGTTTTGATCAATTTTGGCCATAACTTGACCAAAAAAGATGTTTTCGTAACTTGCATTTAGTCTGAAATTCCACAATGCTATGTCAACCCTTTGCGTTTAGTCTTCAACTCCAGGACAGTATGTCAACCCTTCCTCTAACTCTAATTGTTCCTGGAGAGCTATTCCCTCGGTCTTCTTGGCGAGAAAAGCCGATTAGGCTGAGTTGGATATGCTGCGATCGGCAGTCTGCACAAGTTGTTCGTCAGTTTTTTGGCAAATATGTTTGCATGCGTACTGTAATACAAAGTATTTTGTGAAAGTGCGTCTTGACTCGATAAGTTTTCTTGCGGGGCCGCACCTCTCTAGCTGAGAGCGTCCCAAGGTGGCAGTGACACTGCTCCGAACAATGGACTGTAGAAACTTTTGATACGCACGGATTAAAAAAACTGTTTCGTCCAAACATTCAAGGCATATATATCTTTCAAAAAATTCAGTAAAAATCAAGTTCTCGCCCATTTCGAATCAGAACCTGGCCTTAATGTTTGGATAACAAATAAACACATTACGTAATGCTTGTTTATTAACAGACTCCACAAAAAATAATATATACCACACGCACTTCAATACTGACCCCATTGATGTGCAGTCATTTTATTACTCAAACACGAAAATACATTGCTATCTGAAGTTACGTACAGCTGCAACTGTCAAAACAGTCACCAACGGTCATTTCCGTCTACCTGCTGCTAAAGGTTAAGTAATTGTCCAACTCATCTGACGCTTCTCCTTTTATAATGGTGGCTTGAGACGGTCAATGTCATGGCGTCAACCAAGCCAACCGTCAAAGTGTCTATTATGCAATTTGGATTTGATCTAAAGGTCAATGTTCTGAAAGATTCAGTGCATCGAAATAGAATCGAAGACCCTCACAGACTACCAGCTCTGTTCGCAGGCAAATTATGTTTAGAATATGTTGATTGACTCGCATTATCATAGGAATGGAAGGGCTAAGGCTCTACAAAAACAAAAATTATTCTAAAAATAAGTGAGCGGAAATTGGCTGATACGTACATCTGTTTTTTATTTATTTTATTTATCTATTTATTGTTCCGTGGGACCACATTAAGGAGAAGTCTCCATGGTCATGTAACGAGTCAATACATGAAATTATAACACGATAGTGGAAGCAGATAAAATGAAATATAAGAAACATATTCAGGAGACAATTCGTAAGTTTCAATAAAGAAAATCAACAATGTAACACTGGAATTTGCTTAATTTTTCAGCTCTTCCTGGAGCTCCTCTACAGAATAGAAGGAGTGAACCATGAGAAATCTCTTCACTTTAGACTTAAAAGTGTTTGGTCTATTGATAAGATTTTTGAGTTCTTGGGGTAGCTTACTGAAAATGGATGCAGCAGAATACTGCACTCCTTTCCGCACAAGAGTCAAGGAAGTGCATTCCACATGCAGATTTGACTTCTGCCTAGTATTAACTGAGTGAAAGTTGCTCTTGGGAATAAGCTAATATTGCTAACAACAAACGACATTAAAGAAAATATATACTGTGAGGGCAATGTCAGAATTCCCAGACTATTGAAGAGGGGTCGACAAGAGGTTCTCGAACTTACACCATACATAGCTCGAACAGCCCGTTTTTGAGCCAAAAATACCCTTTTTGAAACACAAGAATTACCCCAAAAAATAATACCATATGACATAAGCGTATGAAAATATGCGAAGTAGACTACATTTCGTGTTGAGCTGTCACTTATTTCAGATACTGTTCTAATGGTAAATAAAGCAGCATTTAGTTTCTGAACAAGATCCTGAACATGGGCTTTCCACAACAGCTTACTATCTATCCGAACGTCTAGGAACTTGAACTGATGCGTCTCGCTTATAATATGCCCATTCTGTCTGATCAAAATATCGGTTCTTGTTGAATTGTAGGTTAGAAACTGTAAAAACTGAGTCTTACTGTGATTTAGCATCAAATTATTTTCCACAAGCCACAAACTTATTTCATGAACTACATTATTTGATACTGTTTCAATATTACACACAAGATCCTTCACTACCAAGTTGGTGTCATCAGCAAACAGAAATATTTTTGAATCACCTATAATACTAGAAGGCATATCATTTACATAAATAAGAAACAGCAGTGGCCCCAACACCGACCCTTGGGGAATGCCCCACTTAACAGTGCCCCATTGGGACTGTACATCACTACTACTCTCAATATTGCGGAGAATTACCTTCTGCTTTCCGTTCTTAAAGTAAGAGGCGAACCAGTTGTAAGCTACTCCCCTTACTCCATAATGCTCCAACTTCTGCAGTAATTTTTTGTGGTCAACACGGTAAAAAAAACTTCGGTAAATCAAAGAAAACACCTAACGTTCGTAGCCTTTTATTTAATCCGTCCCAAACCTCACAGAGAAAAGAGAATATAGCATTTTCAGTTGTTAAGCCATTTCTAAAACCAAACTGTACATTTGACAGCAAATTACAACCCTCTCGATAACTTTAGCAAACACTGATGGCATAGAAATAGGTCTATAATTGTCAACATTATCCCTGTCTCCCTTTTTATAAAGTGGATTCACTACCGTGTATTTTAATCGGTCAGGAAACCGACCACTCCTAAAGAAAAAGTTACAGATATGGCTAAGTACTGGGCTAACATACATAGAACAATACTTCGGTATTCTGCTAGATACCCCGTCACATCCATGAGAGTTCTTGGTCTTTAGTGATTTAATTATTAACTCAATCTCCCTCTTGTCAGTATCATGGAGGAGCATTTCAGGTAGCAGTCTCGGAGCACATTTTTCTACGAGCGCTATATGATTCCCTGTTGGGATTAGGTTTCTATTTAGTTCACCTGCTATATTCAGAAAGTGATTATTAAATACTGTACATACATGCGACTTATCAGTAACACGGACATTCCCACTACGCACTGATCCTATATCCTCGACCTGTCTCTGCAGACCATCCACTTCTTTTACGACTGACCATATGGTTTTAATTTTATCCTGAGACTTAGCTAATCTATCTGCATACCACATACTTTTTGCCTTCCTAATAACATTTTTAAGCACCTTACAATACTGTTTGTAATGGGCTGCTGCATTTAGATTGTGACTGTTTCTAACGTTTTGATATAATTGCCACTTTGTTCTACAAGATATTCTTATCCCTTTAGTCAGCCACCCAGGCTGCCTGTTTGTGCCAGTACCCTGGTTTGAACGTTCTAACGGAAAGCAACTTTCAAAGAGCACGAGAAAAGTCTTGAGGAAAGCATTATATTTATCGTCTACTGTATCAACACTATAAACATCTTGCCACTCTTGTTCCTTGATAAGGTTTACAAAGGTCTATACAGCAACTGGATCAGCTTTCCTAAAAAGTTGATAACTATATTTAACATGTTTCAGTTACTATATTCATACATATAATTTTTGATCTTCGTAGGCACTTAGCACCCCAACGAGAAAAGAGGAAATCACCAACTCGGAGAAATGTACAAGAAGCGTCGTCTAGTTCGGAAAATGTTATATAAGTTGCATTTTGTTTGTACTTTCATCGAAACGATTGCAACGAAAGTTGTTGTGCGCAAGTCTGACTGACTTACACGTATAATTTGATTCCATCTGAAACTTCATTTAGCTCAAGATTGGTGTAGTTCAGGGCCTAACAAGTTACCGGTTTTGAGCGCGAGTACTCGCGTCTGCTCAGGCATGTGCTCGCGAGCAGGTGCCAGGTCGTGGAGTAGGGTGGGAGGGTAGGGAGGGGAAATGCGCGCGCACGTATAAATAGGACCGCAGCGTGCCTATTGAATTCGCGACGACTGTGTAACGTTAAAAGTCCTACGATCAGCTCTAACAGTCACTTCGCTGATTAAGAATCATGTCAAGTCGCCGTTGTGTAACCCCAACCACGCTTTCGCAGTTCAACCCCCATTGGGAGGAATTGTATCTGTTTACAGAAAAAGATGGTGTTGCAAAATGTTTAGTATGTCACAAAACGCTGAATTCTTTTAGGAAATTTAATTTGCAGCGACATTATATGTCGTACCACGCGAAAGACTACGGAAGTGGAAAATGTGATGGACCAGATCGTGCACAGGAAGTTATTAAACTTAAAAGGAAGCTATCCGAAGAAGATCTGGATGACGAAGAAAAATCAACTGAGGCAGCTCTCATAGTGAGCTACAAAATTGCTTTGTTTTTAACAAAATCCCTGCGCCCCTTCACTGATGGCGATTTAATAAAAGATGTTTGGTAGTTGCAGCGGAACATATGTGTCCATCTCAAGTTGAACAGTTTCGGATTGTGCCATTATCTGACATGACCATTATGCCTCGCATACAGGACATGGCAGACGACGTCCAGAGCCAGCTTGCAAATATCTATAAAGATTTTATGGCGTATTCTCTAGTTCTGGACGAAAGTGTTGATATCACTGGAACAGCACAGCTTTCCATATTTATTAGAAGTGTTAATAGATATCTTCAGGTGAGGAAGGAGCTCCTCGATGTAGTAGCCATGAAGAACACTACAACCGGAGGCGATATTTTAAGTAGTGTTGAAGAAAGTGTTGAAAATATAGGATTATCGTGGAATTCTTTAGTTTCAGTGTCTACAGACGGTGCACCAGCGATGACAGGGAAAAATTAGGTTTCGTTGCGCTGTTGAAGGAGAAAATGTAAAAACTGACCGTGCCGAATGAAATAAGGGGCGTTCACTGTGTGATCCACCAGGAAGACTAATGTGCAAAGAGTATCACTCTAAAAAATGTGATGAGTGTTGTTGTTCGTACAACCAATTATATAAGGAAGCATGGGCTACAACACAGACAATTTAAAAGCATTCTTGAGGATGTAGAAAGCCAGTATGGTAGCGTCCCTTACTACAGCGAGGTCCGCTGGCTTAGTCGTGGCGAATTATTAAATCGAATTTTTGCCTATTAGATGAGATAAATATGTTCATGGAAATAAATAACATGTGTGTTCCTGAATTGAAAGAGCCTTCATGGAATTGTGATCTCGCGTTCTTAGCAGATTTAACTAGCCATCTGAATGCTTTGAACATTTCACTACAAGGTAAAGATCTGCTAATTACTCATTTCATAGATCGAATACGAGCTTTTAAAATGAAATTGACACTTTGGGTGACTCAGCTGGAAACAGGAAATCTAGCTCATTTTCCTAAATTATCATCCATGCAAGATGTTCACAAAGACTGTGAACGTTATTCACATAGTTTAGTTGCCCTTAAGGAAGAATTTGATCAACGCTTTCAAGATCTGACAGCACTAGACAGTGATTCTGATCTGTTCTCCTCTCCATATTCAGCGAATATTAAAGAGATTCGTCCTGAGCTGCAACTAGAAATTATTGACCTGCAGTGTGACAGAGAATACAGAGACAAATTTCAGAACAAGAAAAACATTTTGGAATTCTACAGACACTTCCCTCAGGATAGATTTCCTCGCTTGCACAAACTGGCGGCTACAATAATATCAATGTTCGGTTCCACGTATGTTTGTGAACAACTGTTCTCTGCAATGAAATATAACAAGACGCGCCTGAGAAACGCATTGTCTGATCGAAATTTAAACTGCACGCTGCACCTAAAATGCACAAGAACAATTACTCCGAACATAAACGCAATTGTAAAGGGCAAAAAGTACAAGATAACCGAGAATCCCACACTTCAGTGACACCTTTGATTGTGTAACAGTTCACAAATTAATACGAATGTAGAGGCATACACTAAGCTAATAAAATTATCTGGCACGTGTACATTCTCCTTTATTTGTTTCATTTGTCACAGTAATTATTCGTGAGTGATATCCCTGCAGGTGGCCGCAGATTTACGTTGACTGGCGGCTGCTGTTGTGTGCCCCACGTGACTCTCCCCACTCTCCACTCTGGTCCAATAGTGGGGGTAGCATGCTCGCGCTGCTCCGTGCTCACGCCTTGCTGCTCACAGCTTGCTCCGTGAGCACGTATGTTGTGAAGCCCTGGTTTAGTTTGTATAAAAAGCTGTATAGTATCGTTGAGGAAAATTTGTTGTTAACAGACAATTGGAAGGTTACTCAGATCAAAATGTTTCATTTATTTATTTATCTTGATTTCCATATCATTACATTATCTACAGTGTGTGTACTTGTAATATAGGACAAGTCAGTTTAATCTAATACTTAAAATACATAGTCTACATATTATAATATAGAACATGAAATTGGTGATAATGATAGTAGGCTGCGTAGATGTTTCTCTCGATTAATATTTAGGTCTTAAAGCTACTCGTATATTCCTTAACGATAGATCATACATCCTAGACTACGTGATGCATAAAATTTGTTTCCATTAAATAATCCTTTAGCTCTTTCCGGAATACCTTTTTAACCATACTGCCCTGTATACTCTTAGGAAGTTAAGGTTTACAACCGAGTACCAAGGAGCTTTCTCAGTAGTTCACAGTTTGTGTGGCATGATTCTAAGTTGGCCTTTATTTGTTGTCCTGTGAATGAACACATGGTTTTTTTTCCTGGTAATACACTGGCAACGATTTACGAAATTATTCTGTACATGTAAATGGATGGTAACGTTAAAATTTTTAGATTATGGTAGGCAGTTCTGCATGACTCAGTTTTTTTATTGAAGATGGTCTTAGTTTCCTTTTCCTGTATTGAATAAATTATTTTAGTATTATTGCAGCTGGAGTTTTCCCACGCAGAAATTCTCTACTGTCAGTGTGGTTCAAAAGGAGCAAGATATACTGTACACAGAAATAGTCGGTTAGCATAATGTGCAAACTGTTTCATGATAACATAACTAGCTGATTGTGTAATACGTTGTATAACTGTAGTTGCTAGCAGTAAAATGTTAAATTTGTGTTCAAAATCAGTGCAGGAAATTTGGTCATCATATTGCTTATTTTTAGTCCTGTCACAGATCTACATCAACTAAAATGGCTAACAACTTTCATAAAATCGTATATAGGGGATTACACAAAGGAACCAGTAACTTTATCTCCAAATAAACCGAAAAATTTTTTGGAATTTGCGACATGTAGACTTGAAGTGACGAAGAAGAAATTACGTTTAGAGAGACAGAAACGCCGTCATTTAACAAACAAAATCGATACTGCTCCAGTCACTACTGTCAGAATTAAAACAGCTGACATGGCGGAGGTAAACTAATACTTGCAAATGCTTTGTCTTATTACCTGTATAACGCTGCAAAGATATGTTTACTGTTATGTATGTTGTACATTTAATCTTTCAAACACAAGTGTTGGAGCTTAAGGGCAGTAGTATACACCTGCCATACTCTTACTAAAATTACTCTAAATGCACAGTTTACTACTAATAAGTTGTCCACTTGTCTAATTTTAGGCAAATTTGTTATTCAGTTGTTATCACAAGTTGTTCCGCTTCTGTTTGTAGAATATTTTCCCACCAGTTGTTGTCCATCTATTGAGTAGCTTTAAAGGAGAACATGGAAAGGACTACGCTTAAGAGCTATGTAAACCTGCACTCACTTTCAACTTTTCTCAAGCCTAGCCTATGACAACGTTAGAGAAATTTTTAAAAATACGTTACCATATCCTAACGTAAATGGGGCCAAGGAGTAAATGGTAAATTATAGTTCAGTGCAGAAGAAAAAACTGCACTTATCTTGAAATCACGCCATATTAAAACTAAGGACAAATAAAGTCCCATCAGGAAGCACACAGAATTTGATGGTCAGTGGTTTGTTGGAAATGCAGATTGTGATGCTGAAGTTAGGTGTGATGACTTATCCGAGGTAAAAGATGGCTTGGTTTTCGTGGTTGTTGCACTGAAAGACTACTGCAAAATTCCAGTGGAGTATTTTCTTTCATGTGGTTTGGGTGGTAGTGAAAGTAACAATTTAGTTCTGGCTTGTCTTGATTTCCTGAAACACATAGATATTAACGTGCTCTTCCTAATATTTGATGTACCGCTGTTAACTTGGCGATGGCTCATTATTTGGGGGATGAACTTAGCGCAGACGATGTGAAACCAAGGTTCATAA